>NC_044306.2:80464273-81079833 GCF_007474595.2 Lynx canadensis | reverse complement strand
TTCTTAGAACACAGATTTCTTGGCCCCATCTTCAGAGAAGGTTGGGGAGGATGTTGAGAATTTGCATTTCCAATATGGTTCCACTGAAGTTGGTGCTGCTGAGCTTATGGTTCACCCTTTGAGAACCACTAATCTAGCACATAGCAGGTATCCAACAATTTTGAGTTCAATTAATGAACTCAATTAACCAACAATACATAGGTAGCAAAAGAGGCCTGACAATGTTTTCTTTTCTTTCCACCCATCCAACTACAAGTTACAAAGCCCTGCTTAATTCAGTCTCAAGAAGAGGATCACATTGCCTGGCCTCCCAACAATCTCCTATAATTACAATAATGGCAATTTTACTTGTAGACTTTCTATGTGTCAGACACTGCTCTAAATGCTTAATGTATGCCAAATAATTTAATTCTCACAGCAACTCCTTCAGGTAGGTCTTACTAGTACCACCGTTTCCATATAAGCCAACAGTGGCACAGAACAGTTGGACTTAGACAAGGTCACTAGCTAGAGAGTGCCAGAGCCATGACCTAAACCTGGAAGTGTCGCTCCACAGCCCTCACACGTCATTCTTGCACTCTGCTGCATATTTATTACAGAAGATACAGAGCAGTGAAATGGGGAAGGGGGC
The DNA here is from genome assembly GCF_007474595.2 of Lynx canadensis. Lineage (NCBI taxonomy): Eukaryota > Metazoa > Chordata > Mammalia > Carnivora > Felidae > Lynx > Lynx canadensis. The sequence goes on along the minus strand of NC_044306.2, from coordinate 81,079,202 downwards.
AGGGGTAGAAGCCAAACCTGGGATCCCCCTTTCTTGCCCTTGTGAGAGAAAGACAGGGAGGGTGTGTGTGTGTGTGTGTGTGTGTGTGTGTGTGTGTGTGTGTGGTGCCTACATGGAGATGGGGAACTGGAAGGCAGGCAGAAGCAAGAAGAGGGAGAAGGAGAAACAAAAAGAGAGGTGGGAGAAACTTGGGAAGCAGTAATTGATGATACAGTCTTTCTCATCTGGGGTTCCAGATCTGAACTACAGAACACAGGAGATTATTTGAGTGACTATTTTCTCAACTCTCTCAAGGATGGTACCTAAATAGTATCTGAGTAAATGCATCAGAAAGAGTTAATCCAGTATATACAATGGCTGTCTTAGGGCATTAGGGTTTCATTATATAACCTGGCAGAGAAAGGCTGAATGGAACCAGGGTTGACAGTTATCAATCCATTCAATTTAGAAACTGATTTGGAAAGAATCTGGGGGTTCAGCCAGTAAAATATTGTGGGGCCAAACAAGGCTCAGAGAGACAAATGAGTAACAATTCTTGATGGAGACGCTGAGCGTCTGTAAAATCAGAGTTATCAACCTACAGTTAGAAAACAGATGGTGTGTTTTCAATCACTTCTGTAAGTGAGCTGACCTGTAAATTGTCATTAATGCACCAGGTCTTCACTTGCTCTGCTGTGTAATCAGCCTTTTATCTCCTACCAGGGAAATCCATTAGCCACTGGCGTCTCTACTATTTGTGTCTCTTCTCGGCTATTAAAACATTATTGTATTAAATAATTCACCCCTGATGATTGGTCTTTGCTTTCATTAGCACTGCATTCAGGGAAAATATAAGAACAGATATTTACAGTTTATACTGTAGAATGGTGAAGGGTAAATCTCTTCTGTGAGAAAAGCGGGACAAAGCCACTTCGGATAGGGAGCGGTGTTTGTTCACTTCCTGCCCAATTTCCACCCTCTGCCATGGCCCGCAGAACCCAATCCTGGGGAGGGGGCAAGGGGGCTCACTTACTAGTGGTTCTACTTTCTTGTACCTCTACACAGACACACTCATAAATACCAGTGTCCTTCCCATCACAAAGACAAACATCCAAACAGAAGAAGGGAAAGTGTCCCCAGGCCCCAGTCCCCCAAATCCTTTGAGATTTCCATCTTTCCCCAGAAACTATAGTTTAGCCTTTCTTTCATTCAACTGCTGCCCCTTCTCTCACAGAGAAACCTGCAAACTACATTGATGACTTACACAAAATCAAGGACTTAAATGTATACCAGCTGATGGGCTCAACGTAAAAATGGCCATGATTTTTACCAAAATTAAAACATGATTGTTGATCGTGATTCAGCTGCATGCATAAAACTAAAATTGGGTTACTGTCTGGAAAGTATATACTTAGTAGAGGAAATGAGCCTTTTTATATCTAGATGCATGGTATTTTTCTTTGAGAAGTAACGAACAAAATAGGCTTTTAATAATTTTTTAAAGATAAATTATGTAAAACATTTCTTTTTATTATATGCTAATTTAAAACATAAGATGAAAAGATTACCTTCCAATCACTGACGGAAACTGTGTACAATTGTAAATTCTGATTACTCAAACCACACAGGATGCTCAGTGAAACGTGCCTAAAGGAACTGCAAATTGGCTGTGGGGAAATGGGCTATCAGGACATGGAAGGCTGGAGAGAGAGATACTCAGAGGCATCTGGGAACAAACTTTGCTCCTAATTTGGCCACAGAATTTGGTCTTGTCAGTCTATTTGGTTAGGGAACCAAAGAGCCCATTGTTGCTAAATAGTCCCTCAAGTGGAGTAAACATCTAAGTTCCCCCAGAAGAGTGCCCTAAGCTGGGGGACCAAAAGGCAGGAGTGGCCTAAGGGAGCTGTTCCCTTTCAATCTGGCCAGACCCCACCTGCTTGGGGAGCACCGGCAGCGGCAGCTGCTGTTGGAGAGGGAACCACGGGGCAAGGGGAAAGCCTGGCTAAGGCAGTGCCGCGGTCATCCGGTGTCCCTGCCTGCCTTCAGTTAAGCCTGAGAAGTCCCAGACCAGCAGTGGCAGTGGCCTCTCTGGGTCACTGATCCTGGAAAGGGAGAGGGGTTTATCAGTGTCACCTCTAGAGCATTTGGAAATAGCTTGCCAGGCACTCCCCTGGCCCATTACGGTTCAGCGAGATCAGAGGGGAGAGGGAAGTGCTGGCATGAGCATTTACAAGAGATCCCACAGATGATTTTGCTTTACAAAATCCTCTCTGTGTGAGAACGACTTCTGAGGGATTTCCACACACAGCCCAAAGATGAGCTCCTCTCAGGTTCAGAGATTTGTCTTCAGCTGCTTTCGGAACACTTGGGCACAAGGTAGGAAGACTGGCTCAACGTGAACGACTGGGGCAATCAAGTGGACAGTTGCTCTTTAAGTGCTTCACGTTTTGTCACTTTACGCATCACACGTGTGTGACCGCCAAATACACAACCCATCTTTGGGAACATATTACAAAATGTAATCAGACTATTGTACATGACACTAATGGCTGTATTCACTGTTTCTGTTTATATTGATGGGATTAAAAGTGGAATAATTTTCTATCACAGATGGCCAATGACGAGGGCAACTAATGAGGACTGTAGCTTTGAAAGTTGCCACTCAGTCTGTCTCTCCCATGCTGGGCCCGCCTCATACACGAACTCTTGCTCCATGTAGTCTGAACCATGTGTGTTAGCAGTTAGAGGTTTCCTCTAAATCTCTCCCATGTTCTAACTTATTCTTGTTTACCCAAATAAGCTTTAAGTTCCTTCAACGCAATAACTATGCCTTATTCTTTTTTGTCTTTCCTATGTTACCTAAGATATACGTGTTCCAGAGATAATCATTGATGGTGATAATAGGTCTTAAAATAACAGGTGTCTCCTAGGAGGCATGCTTTGTGAGCACAACTTGGAAAGGCACGTGCAAGGGGGCACAGCGCCTGGCTGAAAGCACCTGATGTTCTTTACTACTTGTAGAGAGTCTCAAGTCAATTACAAAACCTCTTTGAACCTAAGTTTTCTCATATAAAGTGAGGATAATACATTGAAAGGTAGCCATGGGATTATTTATGAAGCTCGTATTATAAATACTTGTTAAAAATTATTCTACCTTGGGGTACATGGGTGGCTCAGTTGGTTAAGTGGCTGGCTCTTGGTTATGACTCAGGTCACGATCTTACGGTTTGTGGGTTCGAGCCCCCCATCGGGCTCTGCACTGACAGTGCCTGCTTGGGATTCTCTTTCTCCCTTTCTCTCTGCCCCTCCCCTGCTTGCTCTCTCTCTCTCTCTCTCTCTCTCTCTCTTAAAATAAATAAATAAACTTAAAAAAAATTATTCTACCTCTCCTCCCGTTTCCCCCTCTCCTCCTGGAAAAACAAGGTTTCTTATACAGTGCTGTGGGAATTAAAGCCTATTGGATTTAAGAACCACTGACATGGGAAGTAACAGAAGACAGTCACATCAATGGGACGTATAGGGAGCTCAGAAACAGAACGTAGTGTGCATGCATGTGAGTGTACATCTGTTTGTGTGTGGGTGGGTGCATGTATGCATATGTCTAACTATCACAATGCCTTATAAATATTTGCTTGAACAGAGGCCGGATCCCCAAGAAATCAAGTCATATCAACTCAGTTGAGATAACAGCAGCACTGGTGGCCTTTCACTTCCTTAAGGGGTTGCTTACATGCTATTGAATGGGTAAGGGTGTAGACGAATGTTTATCAAACATCCTAAAGTATTGAATTGGCCATCCCCACATATGAAGATGGTCTGATCTATAACTCTGAGGACATGACTTTCAGAAGTGGTCAAAGTTTGGACTCCAAATGTTTCCAGAGACCCAGATGTTCAATGACCTTTATGGCTAGGGTGGAAGTGAGGCCTTGGTCTGCTGTTTAACCGCACAAGCCTAAAGTGTTACTGACCTTCCCCTGCCAAGCATACACTTATTTAAATAAATTGGTGTTCTACAGAATTATGGAGTTTGAGACCATGAATATGGTCTCCAATATATGGTATCCTTAGATCACAACCGCAGTAAATTAGACAGAGCTGTTCTATGGTGTGAATACAGTTATCCCTGACCTTTGTCTTAACTTTCACAGGGAGTAACAAAGAAGTTTAAACATTGTTTCCTTTCACTCCTCAGAATAAACAAGATGTGGTTGGGAAGCAGATGTGGGGCAGCAGCTAAGGAGGCTGGAGGGGAACACAAGTCCATAGAAGCAGGGGCTTCACGTCACCTGATGGGCTGTCCCAGTATGGTACACGTGGGCTTCAAACTGGCTGCCTGATCTTACCACCTAAATGCTGAACTCAGCCCTACAGTCTCTTTTCGTCTTAACTACCACACTACAGTTCCAGGCTTAAAATTCTCTCTCGTTCAGTATTCTCTATTATTTGCTGCTGAACAAAGACTATAATAATGGCTGGTAAATAACCATATCAAGGAAAGGAAAGACATGCAAGTTTTTAAGTGACGTTAGACATAACAGAGAATCAGCACCATGCATATGAGAAAATCTGAAGTAAGCAGGAGATCCTTTGAGTTTCCATCTACCTTCTCTTTTTCCTCAAATTAAAAGTTTTCATCCAGTACAAAATTCATTGTAACACCCGCCTCTCACTTCTTCTATTAAATAAAATGTTTTCTATTTTAGTAATCTCCTTTGAAATATTTTGATACTTGTGATACTTACAATTTCGGGCTTAGATTTTAATTATCTAGGAATGTATTCTATTTCCTCTATGAACACATAAATTCTTTGAGAGAAAGATCCATATCAGATTGAGCTTTGTAATATTCACAGTGCACAGCAGGCATTCACACACTGAATACAACCATGGATGTTTTGCTTAATACTACTGAAAAAAAAAAAAAAAACACTACAGGAGCGCCTGGGTAGCTCAGTCAGGTAAGCATCTGACTTTGGCTCAGGTCATGATCTCACAGTCCATGGGTTCAAGCCCCATGTCAGGCTCTGTGCTGACAGCTCGGAGCCTGGAGCCTGCTTTGGGTTCTGTGTCTCCCCCTCTCTCTGCCCCGCCCGTGCTCATGCTATGTCTCTCTCTGTCTCTCAATAATAAATAAACGTTAAAAAAAATAACAAAATAAAAACTATAAATTCTTTTTTAGAGCAAATACAAGGTAAGATTTTATGCCTCAGGCTGAGACCCTCACCTTCTAACCATCCATTTACCATCTGAACTGATCTAATCCTTCATTACTCACCCACCTTTCTATTTTGCTCCTTCCAAGAAATATTTATTGAATATTTGGCATTGGGGGTAAGGTAATGAATAAGGCATGCCTTGTTCCTAGCCTAGGAGAACTTAAAATCTAGCGGATGCTTAACTACTTGTAACATTGTTTTGTAAGGAAAATTAAGATGGAATATTCCAAGTAATGCAAGTGTAAGTGCAGTTTTGAAAGCTGGGCAAGGCTTAATTTATCCTTACAATAGGAACCCCAGGGACTGGTACGTAACAACTGATAACATAAAGACAATAATTTCTGCCCCTGCCAATATCAGAGGTATATTATCAAGAGAATTGAGGTAGTATATATCAAAACACTTCGAATCTTAGAAGCAAACAAATGGTAATATTTCAGGGAAAGTTTTATTGCTCTCACTGTCAGCCATGGTAAACACTGGATTTATTTACATGTAAGATTATAAAATTATAGACTATAAATGACTACAGAATCTTAAAGGTTTAAGTTTTAAGACTGCCCACCATTAAGGTCTGAGCAAGTTGGATTGTTGCTACATCTCAGATAAGTGCTTCTGCAGAACCTTGACATCCTTCCTGGAATTATTTTCTATTTTCCTTTCTAAAGCGTCACATGTAAATAATTAGCACTTGCATGGTTCTTTACAGCTTACAGCACACTTTCACATAAATTAACTCATTTCAGCTTATCATAATCTTCATAATCCTCATTTTACAGAGGAAAAAAACTGAGGCTGAGAAGGATTAAGGAGAATCCACTGCTACACAACAAATTGGCTGCAAACCAAACCAAAATTTTATGCCTTCTCACCATACATACCATGCTACCTTTCTACACACAGACTGTGAGGGAAAATGAAGCCAGTCCCTTCAAAATGGCTTTATAACAAAGGAATGTGTGCCTAAAGGTGGAGCATGTAACAGGGAAGGAGATACCAGTCTTAAAGGTAGCCCTAACCCAACTCTTGGGACAGATGCATTCATCCATCTGTCCAACTGAGATGTGATACAGTAAGAAATATAAGTTCGGGGGCGGGGGGCGCCTGGGTAGCTCAGTTGGTTAAGCATTCAACTTCGGCTCAGGTCATGATCTCGTGGTCCATGAGTTCAAGCCCTGTGTTGGGCTCTGTGCTGACAACTCAGAGCCTGGAGCCTGCTTCACATTCTGTGTCTCCCCCTCTCTCTGCCCCTCCCTCGCGTGCTCTCTCTCTCTCTCAAAAATGAATTAATGTTTAAAAAATAAAAAAAAAGAAAGAAAAAGAAATATAAGTTCGGTCTTCCTCCTGGCATAGAGCTTCTAAAACCTTGTAACTTCCTGAGTCATAGCAGTGATAGGAGCAGCTTTTACTATAATATTTGCTTTTTTTTTTTGTCCCCAGTTCCTGGTACAGAGGGTTCAGAGAGTTCCTGCATTGGTGAATGTATCCACGTGTAGGGGGTTAGTATACCCCAAACTCTATAGGGACAGAAGATCCTGCATTTGGGACCCTTTTAGACCTCTGCATCTGACTTTTCATTTGTATTCTTTATAATATCATTTATGATAAACTGGTAATGTGTTGTGAGTACAGAAACAGCCTTCCTTTACCAACCATCCATTCAAAAATATTTTTAAACATTTTTTAAAAATTCATTTTTATTTTTTGAGAGAGAGAGAAAGTTAGGGGGAGGGGGAGATGGGCAGAGGGAGAGGGAGAGACAGCCCGCCAGGGAGCTTGATTTCTCGACTATGAGATCTTAACCATGAGATCTTGACCTAAGCTGAAATCAAGAGTCGGAGGTTTAACCACTGAGCCACCCAGGCACCCCTCAAAAAATACTTTTGAGTGGCTTCCATAGACAGGCACTATTTTGGGCATTGGGGTTACAGTAGTGATCAAAACAGATAAAGTCCCTGCTCCCCTGCGATGCTCATGTTCTAGTTAGGGAAAACAGATAATAAACAAACTGACAAATGATTAAAATATCATGTGATCATAAATGCTAAATGGAACAATTAAGTATGGTAGGTGGGGAGGTATTGGCGGAGAGAGGGTATATTGTTCCATATGAAGTAGTTAGGAAAGGGCTGTCTCCTAAAATGACATTTTATTAGAGACCAGAGATGAAAGTGAAGGAGAGAGCCATGTGGAGATCTGAGGGGAAAATCCAGGCTGAGTCAAAGCCAAGCGTAAAGACTCAGGGTGGTTCTTGGTGCGGCTAGAGCATCCCATTATGTGTGCCCATTCCATTCAATCTCCCACATAACTATTTCAAATCTTGGCCTCTTTCACCAAATCTCCAATACCTCTTTGCTTTTTTTTTTTTGTCCTCCACCCCTAGCTTCACTTGCCATTTCACTGGGAAAATATAAACGATAATAAGAAAACGTATACAAGCTCCTATAGTTACAGGAACCAATTTACTTGCATATTTGCCCTTATACCATGGCTTCCCTCCTACTACTATGGATAAACTATCTGTGCTTAGGGGGCCACACTCTCCCTTTGTACACTACAGTTCACCCTCTTTCTCCTATTCAAGGACACGGGTCCACAAATTCACCCTTCTTTTTTCTGTCTGAATTGTTTCTTCTCTAACTGAATTAATATCAATGCAAATATCCTAATAATTTTCCCAACTTAAAAACAGATCCTACATTAACTTTGTTGCTGCCCCATTTTCTTCATCCTTTATAGCAGAATTCCTCAAAAGAGTTGGCGATTATCACTGTCTTTAACTCTTTTTCATTCATTCTTGAACTGACTTTAATTAGGCATTTACCTCCACATTTCTGCTGAAATAGCTCTTGTTAGGGTCCCCAGTGACCTCCATCTTGTTAAAACCAATGGCTGATTCTCAGACTTCATTGTATCTGAACTATTACCACCATTTGAAGTAGTTGACCACTCTCTCCTTTTTTGAAACACATTCTCTAAACTATTACCACAATTTGAAGTAGTTGACCACTCTCTCCCTTTTTGAAACACATTCTCTACTAGCTTCTAGGACACAAAAATCTCTTGGTGTTCTTCCTAAGCAAACTGGATATCCTTGGTGGTCTTTGCTGACTTATTATTAGAATGCCTCAGAACTCAGTCCACTAATACCTTCTCTATCCTCTCTTGGTAATCTCATTCTGTCTAACTTCAAATCCATCTCTATGTTGACTTCTCCCAAAAGTGTATCTCTTATCCAGACTTCTGCCCTGAATCCCAGACTCATATAGTCAACTGCTTACTTGATTTCTCTACTTTGATGTCTCAACGGCATCTTAATCCAAACATGTGCAAGACTGAGCTCTTTATGAGTTCCTTTAACTTGTCCAGCCCTACAGCCTTCTCTTTCTTCTCTACAGTAACTCCACCCCTCCAATTGCATGGACTTAGTTATCCTTGACTCTTCTGTGTCCTCATAACCTTCATTCAATCTTTCAGGTCTTTCAAGATCTACTTCCAACTACTTTCCACCATTTACTCAACCACCTTGGTCCAAGCTAAACCATCTCTTGCCATGATATTGTACTAGCTTTCTAATTGGTCTTCCTGTCTCCACCTTTATCTCCTGATGATCTAGTCTCAATCCAGCCTCCAGAATCATCCTCTGAAAAGGTATGTCAGAACATGCTACTCTTATGATCAGAACGCTTTCAATGGTTTTGTATCTCTCTCAAATTAAAATTAAAACTCCTTAACAAAGGACTTCAAGGACCTACATCATTTGGCCCCTGTCATGGCTCTGACCTCATCTCTATCTACTCTCCTCCTTGCTCACTGCATTCCAGCCACACTGGCCCACTTGCTGTTCCTTAAGGACACCATATATGCTCTCAGGACTTTTCCACTTGTTGTTCCCTCCACCTGGAACACTCTAGGCCTTTCCTCAAATATCATTTTCTTAGTAAGTCCCACCATAACCTCCATATTGAAAACAGCAATTCCCCCAACCCATTCTGGCACTTCCTCCTTCTCTCTTCCTCTCCTTCCTTTTATTTTTCTCTTTCGTATGTATTACTCATATATTGTATTTTCACTTATTTGTTGGTAGTTTCTTTCCACTAGTATATAACCTCCACAACAGCAAAGGTGTATCTTTTTGCTCATTGCTATATCTTTGGTACCCAGGAAAGCACCTTGCATATAGGAAGAAGTCAATACTTATTACTGAATGAGTGATGAATAAGTTTAAATAACTTCGAGTAATTTTTCTATAAAACAAAGGACAGAAATGGAATGTAGGCATGATAAGATGAGATTTAATTTTTAAGATATGTAATATTACAGAATACTTATATGTTAACAGAAACGATCCAGTGATAAAAAATTTGGTAATAAAGGACAAAGAAGGAAATTGTTTTGAGTTGTATTGTTAAGTAGCCAATAAGAGATAATACAACAGGAGCGGCTGGCCTTCGATGAGGGCAAAGACAGTTTATCTGCAGAAATAGGAGAAAAGACAAAGAATGTAGATGCAGGTTGGTGGGATTTTGTAAAATTTCTGATTGCTTCTAATTTCCTCATCAGCTAATTTCTTTTCTGCATCAGTTGAGATGAAAAAGGAGAAGAGGCACTGGAGATTTGAGAAGCAAGGAGAAGGTATGAAATGACTCTCTAGAGAGTGGGAATGAGGATTAATTAGGGGAAGGTAAGTATGATCACCAGTCTCACAGTTAGTGGTCATGAATTTCAAATGAGACCAGTCAGCATGGTAGCGTGTGTTCCAGGCATGTTCAGGTACATATGCAGAAAAGGTATAGGGTTGGCTATTAGCAGGCCTGGCACTTTGCCATGCAAATATAAAGCAGTAAGAGATGAGCAAGGTTGTCGATGGTATACACAAAAAAGTAATCATAATGACAGACCAGGAGATCTAGGCTAGGTAAGATGGGGTGTGAGGGGATGGGAGTGAGGGGAGAGTATGTTAGAGGCTTTGCTAAGGCGATAAGGTAAATAAACTGGCCATTCTAGCAGGTTTGAAAAGATTTTAATTTGGGGAGTAGGTCACAAAGACAGGAGCTATTGGTAAGAGAAAACATTTGAAAATAGGAGTACGGAAGGATGCCATTACTGGCAGTAACAAAGTCAAGGGTGTGACTATAGGGGTGATTGGCTGAGATGAAGTGGAAGGCAATCTTACTGGAGAAGAGGTCAAGAATTTAGAGGCCAGAGTATTAGGAGGGATCAATTACATGAATATTGAAAAGCACCAGGAATTAATCCAAGTGTACTATTAAAAAGAAGACAAGGGAAGGTACTAATATTTTTTTGGACTCCTAGAGAGTGACCTGGGGTTCTACTGATAATTACAGCAAGGAGTGATAGCAGGCAGTATAGGCATATTGGCCTAACCTTCAAAGGAATGAGAATATTTTGTGGAGAAGGCATGAGAAATGATCTGGAATTGGTAACGAGGTGCAAGAAAGACACCTTACCCCATTTCAAGGCTCAGTGATATGAAAGGCACCTGCAGCAGAAACATGAGTCAGAGGACAGGTTTCAGTTGGAGCAAGATGGTGAGGTAGAACATTCTAAGAGCTCAAGAATACAGAGAACTGAGATTTCATCAGTAAAAAGTGACGCAATTCACTTTGCAAGGGCTATATTTGTTTCCTCAGCTTCTCTAACAAAATATCACAAACTGGATGGCTTAAAACAACAGAGATTTATTGTTTCACAGTTCTGGAAGCAAGAGCATGCTCCCTCTGAAATCTACAGGGGAGAATCCCTCTTGTCTCTTCCAGCTGTGACATCTGCCAGCAGTCCTTGCTGTTCGTTGGCTTGTATGTGCATCACTCTAACCTCTGTCTCATCATGATGTGGTGTTCTCCCTCCGTTGGACTCTGCTTCTTGTAAAGACACCAATATTGGATTAAGGGTCCACCCTGTGCCAGTATGACCTCATCTCAAATAATTATATCTGCAATGACCCTATTTTCAAATAAAATCACGTTCTGAGGTCCTAGGGGTTAGAACTTCAACCTCCCATCATGGGAGGACATGATTCAGCCCATAACAGGGGTGCTAATAAAAAACACTACATCTTTTATGGAATGTGTTCCAATTTAAGTTGCTCAAGTTTTAGTCCTACTTGGTAAATGAAGCCTGGCAATTCAAGTGTTTAAGCAATGACCTTGGTTTGTAAAATGCATGACCACCTACACAGACAAAAAATGTTATATACTGTTCATGTGATTTAAGGTCATAGAACATAGACGTGTCTATTGATGTTGTGTGATGATGTCACAGAACCTGTTGGGACAGCTTAGTTAGCTAGCTCAGAAGGGAAGAATTAAACTTTGAAGTTGAGGGTCTTGGAGTCTCTTTAACGATTCTTGTAGCTCTATCATTTTAAAATGTTGAACCAACCAAAGCTCACAAGCCTATGGGTCTAAGAGTAGGGGAAAGCTTGCAACAGTGTGATGTCATAATGTTAACGAGCTGAGAACATTTCTCGTTATGGCTGGAAATGGGCAGAAGAAGGAGAAAAACACTCATCTGGTTCTGTAGTCATGAGCCGAAACAAGGTCCCAGAGATTCCAGACCCCGAGATACCCAAAAGTGCTATCCTCGGTCTCGGCCCCACAGTTGTGGCTGTGACTTCTTCCCAGCTCGTCTTAAAAGCGTCACATGAGTAAGGGATGCTACTCTTCTGCAATGGAGAAAACCTGGACTACAAAGCCATTTACTGTGCATTGGATTAGATGCTCAGCTTTCTACTTGTCCTCCGACCCCACTGCAGGTGGTGGTCTCAGGCTGGCCTGCATCCCGTGCCTGTTGAGGGCTGCTCCTCCCAAATCGTGATCCAAGGTCTTAGAAAGAACACTGAGGGGTGATCCTAATTCCTCACATCTAGTGAGCAGGTAGGCACATACCCAGTTTTCTCTTCCGAAAGAATGCAAAGCAATATTCACTTCGATATTAACGTGACTCACTGCAAATTCTGAATTGATGAAATCCAAATTAATGAGGTTTGTTATGCTGAGGGAAGTGATCTGATGATTTGACTCTTTTTAACCTTGTCAGCATGGAGCTAGCATTTCAGAAGGGATGGGGGAAGCGAGGTTTATTACTTGAAGGTAATGTCTTTCATGAAAGATGCAGTATCCAACTGTTTAGTAGGGCATCTCTTCCTCTCCACTTCCTGCACAGCTTGTAAGAAATGAAGTCCCTCACACTATTACTCTAATTGAATTCCAACTTGGGTAATTACACTATAATTAAATAAATTTTCCCCATAGTTTTAATTCACTGACAAATAGTGCTAGTCAAACAGCTACGTTTCACTCCCAGAAATGATCCCCAACTCCATTTCAGTGATGAGTGGAGTGATTTATATTTGGGAAATGTGTGTATGAAAAATGCACAGTTCATAAAATATTGTAGGTATCATTCATGATTACATATGCTTTTCTCAGCATGAGATAACATTAATTTCTATTATAATCTTTCATCTAATTTCTCATATGCATAGTGCCAAAAGAAATGACAGTTAATTAGCATTTCTTATTTTCAGAGCAATTTTTGTTTAGTTAATCAGTAGCTTGTATTTTTTTATTTCTGGAGCACATTGCACATTTCATTATCCCTGGCAGACAGACGAGGTAGGTGTTATTGTTTCCCATTCTACAGATGAAACAACTGAGGCAGTATTCCCCAAAGTAAGGAAGCCGGTTGCTACAAGCCATGGAACCTAAGCTTCCTCTGGTCCCCTGGTTCTATCAAACATTGGGTCACCAGCAATCACTTTAGTTTTAGCAGCAAGAAAATAAAGAGCACATATATATTTGTGCCCTGCATCACAGGTCATTAATTTGTAATAATTAATGATTCAGCCAGGAGTCAGAGGCCTAATCAGTGGATCATGAGAACACAGAGATTCTTTGTGTCTACCTGTTATTATTTGGTACAGTTCAACTGGAGGAACAGTTCAAAACGTGAGGCAAAGTGGTGCAAAAGGGTTCAAATTTCAATTTTTTTCCCCTAATGGTCTCTCTTAACGGGTTGTAGGTGGCTTTTAATAAAAGATATTAAAGACAACATCAAAATACTCACAAAAAGCAGCAGAAGCAGGGGTGTTACAACGATGCCCTGAAAGAAATGAAAGAGATGATGATCATTTATCAGCCTGGAAAGCAGGACACTTTCTTTGCCATTTTAAACTCTGATGCATGGAAATGTTGATCCTTCTCACTTCCGTTTAATAAAATTGAGGTGATAAAGATGAGGGAGCCCCAGTCTTGGCTCTCCCTACCACAATGCCTTAGCATCTCTATTATAATTACTCATATTTGGCATCACTAAAAGTACCAGCGCCAATCTTCCTTAAACTCGTCTGCCCCTTTTAAGACTGAAGTTGCCTTCCATGTTATATATGGATCGCTCGGGTGAAGCTGGCAAGCCTTCTCACTCCAAGGCTTTCAACTCTAACTTGGATAAAGTGCCCCCTTTCAAGAGAAGACAGGTGGTTCAGTCCCAGTTGGGGTCCTCTCCTGAGCAAAGACCACGTCAGTTGTGATGAATGAGATGTCGTGATTTTGTAATGTGAACCAATCTCCCCTAGGAAATGAGCTGGGATCTCAAAACTCATTTCACTTGATTAGACTCCATGTCTCCATGGTGGAAGGCAAGTCTTTCATCTAATTCAGCCACACAGGACCACCTCAGTCCCTCTGCCTCCCCTAGGCAGAAAGGAGCAAAAGATTTGTTTTCTGCAGTGACAGGAAACAGTTTGAGGCTGTTGTCAATGAGGCAGGATACAAGCTTTTAGGTTTCTTGAAGGTAAATCTTTAAAACTAGGTGTTTGAGTTGGGAGTTAACATGACAGGTTTCAGTTTTAGAGCAGCAGATGATTATTCGCACCTCTTAGTTCTTCCTTTATCTCTCAGCACTTCATTATGATTTATACAAGAAAAAGCATTTCATATTTTTATTAATGAATTCTACTTGGAACTTTAGTATTCCAAAGAGCCTGTGTGTGTGTGTGTGTGTGTGTGTGTGTGTGTGTGTGTGTGTATTGTGTGTGTGTGAGAAAGAGACAGACAGAGACTATACTGTGGCCAGGATCTAGGTCCGGGACCATTTCATTACGTCTGGAAAAAAAGTCCTTTTGGTATTTATATGAAATCCTTTCATCATTATAGTAACTAAATTCTTTTGGATGTGGCCCAGGAGAGACTGGCTTACCTTATATGAATATTGCTACTATGACTTTCTTAGTCATATACGACATGTGAAGATTCACCCATGAGCTTGTTTTATTGTTAAATAATAGAATAAATGCCTCTTTATTGAGCAAACGTTTGCAGTTGGCAATAAGGAATACATTTTAAGTATCATATTTTTAATCTGTTTGCTAAAATATGTGTTGGGGCTTATCAACTCCATTGGTGTCTATGAAACAGGCTCTCATCAGCACGTTTAGGAGAGCTAAGTGTGGAAAATAGCAAAGGAATTTTGAAGAGCTACTGTCCTTCAATGATATGGAATGTACTCAGATTTTAGGAGGAACTACAGACTTTACTAGGCCATGTGGAAATGAAAGTATCTGGCTGTTTCAGTCTACGGGGGAGCCATTTGATTTTAAGTCAATTCGTTTAAACATTTATTGAATGTCCACTTACATGCCAGCACTGTTCCATTAATTAGAAGAATTAGAGGGGACTGATTTGGCAGAAAGGAAAATAAGGATATTCCAGAAAGAAGGAAGGGAATTCGCAAAGCTGTAAAAAAGTTGAGCAGGTTGGTAAGAAAAGTATGAAGTGGGCGTTTCAGAGACCAGGTCACCAAAGACTTTGTGGCCAGAAGAGGGAGTTCAGAGTTGATCCCATCATCAATGGCAAACTACTGAAGAATGTCAAGCAAAGGTACAATGAGGTGATAAATAATTTAGCATATGGAGAATAAACTGGACTTAGCTTATAAGCTAACCAGTTTTACCTTTGTTATGTATCAATTCACTCACATCCAGATAAAAGAAAATAAAAATATTAATGTTAATTATGAAACACCAATAACACTAATAACACTTCTAAGAAACAAGGTATGGTATCTGTGACAGGATAAGAATTTTCAACTAGGAGGAAGGCTGAGCACTGTCACCTCTCTGAGGACAACTGTCTCATATGGAGGAGGTGGAGCCACAAGGGTGTCTTATAGTACATGGGGACCCACGTTCTTCCTGGTGACCGCTTAATTTCCCACAGTAGAATAGTAACAGTAGGAGTAACAATACAGGACTATCAATAGTATTTTGCTTTCAGCACTTTCACGCAACACATTTTTTTTTTATTTTTTATTTAAAAAAGTGTTTTTAGTGTTTATTTTATTTTTGATAGTGAGAGAGACAGAGCGTGAGCAGGGGAGGGGCAGAGAGAGAGGGAGACGCAGAATCCAAAGCAGGCTCCACGCTGCGAACTCCGAGCTGTCAGCGCAGAGCCCTACACAGGCACGAACCCACAGGCCATGAGATCATGACCTGAGCCGAAGTCGGACGCTTAACTGACTGGGCCACCCAGGCGCCCCTTACCAAGCACATTTTAAAATCTGACCTTCCCCGGTGCACCTGGGTGGCTCAGTCAGTTAAGCGTCTGACTTCAGCTCAGGTCATGATCTGGCGGTCTGTGGGTTAGAGCCCCGCATTGTGCTCTGTGCTGAAAGCTCAGAGTCTGGAGCCTGCTTCGGATTCTGCATCTCCCTCTCTCTCTCTCTGCCCCTCCCCTGCTCACATTCTGTCTCTCTGTCTCACAAAAATAAATAAGAAATGTTAATAAAAAAAAAAATTAAAACCTGACCCTTCCCTATTGAAGGAGGTAGGGTACATAATAGTCCCGTTTCATAGATGAGGAGACTGGGGTTCAGAAAAGTCAAGCAAATGGCCCAAAATCACACTGCAAATAAATAGCAAAAGGCAAAGCCTAGATTTGAGCCTGCTTTGCCCAATTCCAAATCCAGAACTGATTCCACTACACCACTGGTCCTCAGTGGCAGGTTTCAGCAGCCAGTACGTTTTTCCACAGAGTTCTGTTTAGGACA
Source organism: Lynx canadensis (assembly GCF_007474595.2). Taxonomy (NCBI): domain Eukaryota; kingdom Metazoa; phylum Chordata; class Mammalia; order Carnivora; family Felidae; genus Lynx; species Lynx canadensis. The sequence continues at coordinate 81,062,934 of NC_044306.2, read as the reverse complement.
TATATGGAGTGATTAGTTGCAGTATGATCTTGGTCTCAAGGTGATAAGCAATTCTTAAAGATGACTTTATTGTGGAAGGCAGTGCACTATTATCTGCAGATTTTCCTGCCTTAATATTTCAGCTGTATAGTTACCAACACACAAAAGTTTCTTTGCAGTTCTTCCAAAGACTTAAGCTGTTTGTTCGTAAAATATTAAAAATTTCCTAGCAAACAGGATGTATTTTCTAATTCTGGATTCAAGATTCCTTGTTACTTTCTCAAAAATGTTGTTCAATTTTATTAACTAAGACTGAATCATTAGTGCTGAAATCTGTTTTTCAACTGTATTAGGAAATGAATCAGTCACAACGCCGCTAATCCCAGTAAGCGCACCATAAGTTTTAGTGAAGTCACTATAATAATTATCAAACTACTAATAGCCACCATCTACAGAGCACTGATCTACATCAATGAGGACTTCATGAATGTTATCTTCTGGAGCTGTCACAACAAGCCTGGGAGGTAAGCACCATTATTATCCCCCTCTACTATGGAAGGAAACTAAGTCTCAGAGATACTGAGTGAAGTATGAAGAGGCAGTGCCAGGAATTCAATCTCCATCTCCCTGGCTCCACAGCCTGTGAGCCTGACTGGTGTAAATAAAACCTTTGCAGTTTTACCCTATTTCCTCAGGGTTATACTTTAAGAGTAAACCGGAGAGGAGCTTCAAACTCAGTATGTCTTTTTGATGACATGAAACAAATTGAGAAAGAAGCCTTTGTGTGACACAGTTGATACATTTTTTCAAAGTCAGGTTTTTTACAAATATCAGTGGTAAAAAGGGTGAACTGAAAATGTAAACCGTAACAGCAACACTCATTGGAAGATGGAAAGTCAAATAAACACGTTATTTTCTCTTGGGTATGCAGAAGGCTGAATTTGATGGTCTCTTTTCTCTTTTCCAAGTAAATCCTATGCAAATGGATAAAACCAAAGAGGTGGTGGAGGAGCACTTCTAGCAAAAGATGTTACTCCCTCTGCTTGCAGATTCAAGGTCAAGACATAGTTTTAGCATCCTTGCAATTGGGAGGGAGTGTTAAGCTTTCTGATTGCAACACCTGAAGAAGTCAAGTCACAAAGTGACTGGCTTTGATTGTCTCTTTAAAAAAACCTTCAGAAAATCCATTTACACCTCTGATGTGGCTCACTGGGTGAATATATTTCAATGGCTTTAGTGGAAAGGAAAAAAAAAGTGTCAAATCTCAGACACTAAGATTTAGTCACATTAAATTATAAACCAAAAACAAAACCCAAATACAACAAAAACAACTGTAAATGCACCTTGCTCTCAGTTGTAGTACTAGCTAAAAAGGCAAAACTTAAGTGAATTATCATTTTTTAAACATAGAAAACGTTATCAAAAGGTTTTACTGCAACAACTATTGTGATTGCACAGAAACAAAAACTGACATGGTAGGTTTCTGTCTCCAGGATATTGAATGTTAAGTCTTGGAAAAGGTGTTTTTTATTTTTTAATTAAAAGGCAATAAATAACCGAACGTTTACAGAATGACAGAAACTCAGTTTTGCAAGGGATCTTAGACCTACCCTGGTCCAGTCCTCATCTGAAGTGTGACCCCCTCGGTCTCCCTCACTGGCTCACCAGTGAGGTGAGGCCATGATGGCTGTGCTTTTGCCAGAGAACCCACAGAGAGGCAATGTTCTTGTTCTGAAGACACGCATTGACCTGGATGAAGCTTTTTCATAGCAGGGAAGCTCTTTCTTATAATTGATCCCACACCACCTCCCCTGTCTCCCTGTCTTCTTCTTGGAGCAACTTAAGGCACATCTCACCCCTCCTGCCTTGTGATGATCTTTGAACTGCTGCTTTGGAGTGATATAAATAAAATCTCTGCACTCTTCAACTACTTCCTCAAACCTGTATTTTCAGAATAATACTGAAGGGAGCATTGGGGTCCCCACACTAAGTTTCTTCAGGCTAAAAGTCCTTAGCCACACCTCTACCCCAACAGTGTTCCTCAGAGGGTAGGGTTTTGAGGCTTCTTAGACATAATCTCATTCAGGTAAATATAAGAGTCCACAGCATTCGCTTAATGAAAATTGACCAAAACTTGGAAATGTCATCCTGGTGCATTGTCTCACAGGCCAATCCAAGGATTATTCAATTACCTAGAGAGACATACCTTTGTTTGGTTTTTGTTTACTACTGATTAGAGCTCAGAAATTACATGCTAACTTATAAAGTATTGTCCAGTAGATTTAGAAATAATTTCCGTCTAGTAGAAAAAACAACCACCACAAAGGTTATGGTCTTATTACCCTATAGGTACTAGCCAGTTTTGTACTTAACATACCAAACTTATTTTGGTATTCTTTTCTGATGGATTATATAATCCCCACTTCTATAATCTTTTAGAAATCAACTTTATTATCCTGCTGGCTCCCTTATTACTCAGTTAAATAAATGTTTGACATGTGCTCATTCTATATGTTTTCAACTTTTGAAAATTCTACTTTGACAGCTCCTTTACTCTAAACCTTGAATTTAGGTTAATGCAAAGATCACCTTTTATTTTTTAAAGGATTAATGCCAACTAAAACTCCCAGGTTGTCTTCACATTTTGTCCTATGGTCAGTACACAGTGATATCTTAAAAAGTTACGGAGAAACTTATCCTTTAAGAATGAAATTATATTGGTGGCTAAGTTAGTTAAACATCTAACTTCAGCTCAGGTCATGATGTCACGGTTCATGGGTTCGAGCCCCGCATCAAGCTCCACGCTGGTGGTGCAGAGCCTGCTTGGGATTCTTGCTCTCTGGTCTCTCTCTGCCCTTCCCCTGCTCATGCTTTCTCTCTCTCTCTCTCAAAATAAATAAATAAACTTTCTTAAAAAGAATGAAATTATGTTGAGCCAATATGGAATGAGTTAGACTGGCCAATACATCCTAAGCAATACATTATAAAGTAGTGGTGGGAATTTTCGAGACATCCAAATTTAAACAAAATGGTCAAGATACATGGTCTCCAGAGAATATGACCTGATAAACATGAATGTCAGAGTAAATAACTATAAACTTCATAAACTAAAGAAAAAGGCATTAGAAGCCTAGCTGGAAAGAAAGTTGCGGTTGATTGGTGGGTAAGAGCCTCTTTCCTCTCCTCTGCCTGTATGTTCCTCTTTAAAACTGGACCTTCATAGAATAAATGCCTCAACATCCCCCAATTAAGCATTTCTCAGTATGTTCATCGCTCGGCCAGGGAAAGAAGGTATCCTAGCAGCTGACATGAGCATTCTGGTCTGTTCACTAGGCACAGAACACTATAGTAAAGGCACCTGCATCAGACTATTTGAGCTGGAAAACACCAGTCACTAAAAACATTCAGTTAATTCTCTCTAATCTGAGTCCATGTTTGCCAAGAAAATGTTGAATCATAATTTTGTTTTTCAAGTAGCATTTTTGATAGGAACAGAGCACAGTGGCTAGTTGACCCTAGGCTCCTAAAATACACCCATATTGAGGTGCGCTAAACACAGTGAGTTTCTGGACCTGAAAAGCTATGGATCTATTTCTGGATTGTGGTGACTCCATTTGAGCAATGTTACCCTATGAGGCCTTGCAGAAATGACAGCTGGCTCTTCTCAATGATGTACATTTAATTAAACAAACATTTACTGAGTGCTAACCATGTATCAAACATCATGGGAGCTGAGGAGAAAAGGAGTCCAAAGTCTCCTAAACACTTAAAAAAAAACTTCAGTCTGGCACAAAAACAGACACACAGACCAGTGGAATAGAATAGAAACCCCAGAACTAGACCCACAAACGTATGGCCAACTCATCTTTGACAAAGCAGGAAAGAACATCCAATGGAAAAAAGACAGCCTCTTTAACAAATGGTGCTGGGAGAACTGGACAGCAACATGCAGAAGGTTGAAACTAGACCACTTTCTCACACCATTTACAAAAATAAACTCAAAATGGATAAAGGACCTAAATGTGAGACAGGAAACCATCAAAACCTTAGAGGAGAAAGCAGGAAAAGACCTCTCTGACCTCAGCCGTAGCAATCTCTTACTCGACACATCCCCAAAGGCAAGGGAATTAAAAGCAAAAGTGAATTACTGGGACCTTATGAAGATAAAAAGCTTCTGCACAGCAAAGGAAACAACCAACAAAACTAAAAGGCAACCAACGGAATGGGAAAAGATATTTGCAAATGACGTATCGGACAAAGGGCTGGTATCTAAAGTCTATAAAGAGCTCACCAAGCTCCACACCCGAAAAACAAATAACCCAGTGAAGAAATGGGCAGAAAACATGAATAGACACTTCTCTAAAGAAGACATCCAGATGGCCAACAGGCACATGAAAAGATGTTCAGCGTCGCTCCTTATCAGGGAAATACAAATCAAAACCACACTCAGGTATCACCTCACGCCAGTCAGAGTGGCCAAAATGAACAAATCAGGAGACTATAGATGCTGGAGAGGATGTGGAGAAACGGGAACCCTCTTGCACTGTTGGTGGGAATGCAAATTAGTGCAGCCGCTCTGGAAAGCAGTGTGGAGGTTCCTCAGAAAATTAAAAATAGACCTACCCTATGACCCAGCAATAGCACTGCTAGGAATTTATCCAAGGGATACAGGAGTGCTGATGCATAGGGGCACTTGTACCCCAATGTTCATAGCAGCACTCTCAACAATAGCCAAATTATGGAAAGAGCCTAAATGTCCATCAACTGATGAATGGATAAAGAAATTGTGGTATATATACACAATGGAATACTACGTGGCAATGAGAAAAAATGAAATATGGCCTTTTGTAGCAACGTGGATGGAACTGGAGAGTGTAATGCTAAGTGAAATAAGCCATACAGAGAAAGACAGATACCATATGGTTTCACTCTTATGTGGATCCTGAGAAACTTAACAGGATCCCATGGGGGAGGGGAAGGAAAAAAAAAAAAAAAGAGGTTAGAGTGGGAGAGAGCCAAAGCATAAGAGACTGTTAAAAACTGAGAACAAACTGAGGGTTGATGGGGGGTGGGAGGGAGGGGAGGGTGGGTGATGGGTATTGAGGAGGGCACCTTTTGGGATGAGCACTGGGTGTTGTATGGAAACCAATTTGTCAATAAATTTCATATATATAAAAAAAAAAAACTTCAGTCATTTTGAAGCGGACTTTTACATGAAGCTCTAGAAAATAGTTTCTGTAAACTCCTTGGCTTGTCTTTGAAGGCTATCTTGGAAGACCTTTGTTTTTTCTATCCTGTTTTCTCCTCGTACAACCACTGGTGAGCATTGTTTATGTTACTAATGCACTTAGAATAATTTTTGGTTTTTCAAGCTATGTCTCTGATATGATATGTCCATATTTGATCTTTAATTTCCACCATGGTCCTTGCCCATACAGAGTTCCCATTATAGAAAGCGGCTCTATCCATCCTTCTGTAACTTCAACACCTCTGTTGAGAGATACCTCTACCATCTTATTCCCAAGAGACTGAGGTTTCTTCAGACCAAAATTAAGGGTCTTATATATATTAAGTGTGGTTAGATTTGGCCTATTATCTTTTGAAATTTTGATCTGTCACTGATAAATTCAGCAAATACCTACTTAGTGACTACGGTGTCAGGCCCCATTAGATGAGGAATAGTGGTGAATGAGACATGCACAACTGATACCCTTGGTGCTTTACAGAAGACAGAAAAGCGATAATGATAAAATGGTGAGTGTTTACAATCACAGTCTCAGCGTGCAATGAGAATGCTTAGCAGGTAGATGAGAGCAGTTCAGATGAGAACTGAAAGCAGAATAGGAGGGAGTCATGTCAAGAAGGCACAGACCAGGAGAAGGGGCATGGAGAGAGGAAACATAGGGAGGGAGAAGGGGCTGTACAAAGGCTTTGGAGGCAAGAAGAACATCAAGAAACTGGAAGTAAAGGGCAGAGTGTGAGGAATGCCATGTGAGACATAAAGCTAGAAGCCAGATGGAGAAGGAAGGCCTAATAATCCATGGTAAGGAGTCTGGCTTCATTTCCAAGCAAAGGGAAGCCACTGAAAGAATTATGGAGGCATGGTTACAGGGGAAGGGCCTGGGACCAAGGGCTTGACGATATATATCTGTGTTTAGGTAGAAATCACTCTGGGTGTAGTTTAGAGAAGAGTTTAAAAGGCTGAAAAATTAAAAGAAGGGAGACTAATGAGGAGGCTCTTCAGTAGCCCAGGCAGGAGTGGATTTAGGCTAAGGTGATGGAAGTTTAGTGATCACGACAGAGATATAACATACTCGAGAAGCAGTTGAAATGTAGATGGTAGGTTAACTGAATATTGAGGGAGAGGTGATGATAAAAAACAAGGAGGGAGGGCCTCTCAGTCTTCTAAATGAAGTGATTTTTTGGCCCGAAGAGTGGCCACTTACTGTTCCACTCAGTAAAAGTGGAACAATTACTGAGCCACAGTAGAATTGGGATATACAGATTAATTTTTCTTGGGGAACACGATGAATTTGAGGTGTCTACAAGGCCTTCAATTAGAGACACTTTAAGTAGTTGGATATATGGGACAGAAGCTCAGACTGGTGTGGACAGTGGCTACAGATGAGTGATCCCTCAATATATAGTTGGTGGCTTACTATTACAGAGAAGATAAGAAGTTAAGGAATAGAGAATACATATTGAAGCTCAGAGGAGGCCTAGCAGAAAACAGCTGGAATGACTAGTGTGGAAGTTAAGCTGGAGTAGATTAAGCACTAAGAAGGAAGAAGAGAGAGAGAGAGACAGTTTGGATACTCTTTCAAGAAGTCTGGCTGTAGAGAGGGGGAGAGAGATACAGCTATAACCTGAGGGAATATGAGGGAAAGGAAATTTGTTGGTGTTTGTTCTGTGGTTTGTTTGCTTTATTTTAGAAAGGAGAAGCTTGAGGATTTCCAAAATTCATAAAAAAGAACCCAAGCAGGCAGGAGAGTGGAGCTTTAGAGAATAGAAGGGAATGTATGTATTACCTGAAGGAGGAGGGGGCAGGGAAAGAGTCCCAGGGCACAGCTGCAGGGTTTAACTTCAGGAAGGAGGTGGGCTGACACCTCTTCATTGTAAAATGGGAGAGAAGGATACATTAGGTACAGATGAAGACAAACCTGTGTGTCCTTGATATTAGAAAGTTGAAGGAACTTCCATTTAAGGGCTTCTATTTTCTATATTAAGTAGGAGGTGTTTGAAGTGTTTTACCAAGCCAAGGGGGAGACAGGTTCAGGCAGGGGAAGTCAGTGACTGGAAACCGGTGTTATGACTAAAGGGAGTGGGTGTCTAAAACAGTGAAGGGGCTGGGATTTCACCATCCCGTGAAGTTAATAAGTTAGCCGGCCATCATCTCGTGGGTGCTGGAAGAAGACACATGACTCCTGGGTCAGAGCCACAGGACTGTATCACTCACAGGATAGCAAGCAGCCTGAGCATCAGTTTCCCTCACCCCCAAGTCAAGTAGGGCTGTGCAAATGGGCTCAGATGGATGCCTGCCCTACAGTGGGTTGCATTACAGAAAAGGAATACTGAGTTTAGGGAATCCAAAGCTTTTAAAATGGACAGAAAGCATGCCTACCTTTTGCTCTAGAGGGGAATACTATCTTTATCTTTCCGAGGCAGTGAGCAAACCTGCCATTTTCTCCAGAGGGAGATGCTATTTCTATCTTTCAAGGCCATTCACTATAGAAACATCCCTGAAAAGATAGTTGAGAACAAAGGTCCGTCAGTGCCTCCAATCACAAGATGTACAGAAATGTGAGAGACGTGTGGAGGCCGGTCTTCCAACAGAGGAAATTTCCAGCAGGCCAACCCAGTTCATACTGGTCATCTCAACAGTTGAGCTATCAAGCTCATTATTGCTCCCTTCAAACATCATCATGTATACAGTAAGATGATAATTAGATAATCATTTTTAAGTGACCAGAAAAACTTCTCCAAGATGACACTGATCCTCTAACATTCCTTGGACACTATGATTAAAATAAGTAAGAGTTTAACCAACTGAACTGACTTCCAACTCATAATTCACTCTCTCTCTCTCTCTCTCTTCTTAAATTGGAAACTTTGCTAAGTTTATGTTTGAAATCTAGATCCTCGCTAGACTGCACTGTGGTCTACGGACCAGCAGCACTGGCCTCAAGTGAAAGCTTGTCAGGAATTGCTGAGGTCAGAGCCCATCCCAGACCTAGCATGTCGTCATCTGCATTTTTAACAAAACTTCCAGGATATTTGTAGACACATTAAAATTCAAAAAGGACTGATTTAGGGTCTACAGCAGGGGTAGGCAAACTTTTCTGTACAGGGCCAGATAACAATTATTTCAGGTTTTGCTGGCCATACAGACTGTTACAATTAGCCAACTGTGCTACTACGGCTTGAAAGCGACCAAAGTTAACAAGTAAATAAATGGGCATGGTCAAATTTGGCCCACGGGCTGTAGTTGAGACCCCTGCTCTAAACTGTTTTTGGGTTAGCAGTTATATTTTATTTTGTTTAATTTTTAATTTTTTTTTTAAACGTTTATTTATTTTTGAGACAGAGAGAGACAGAGCATGAACGGGGGAGGGTCAGAGAGAGAGGAAGACACAGAATCTGAAGCAGGCTCCAGGCTCTGAGCTGTCAGCACAGAGCCCAACACAGGGCTCGAACTCACAGACTGGGAGATCGTGACCTGAGCCGGAGTCGGACACTTAACCGACTAAGCCACCCAGACGCCCCAGCAGTTATATTTTAAAAAGAAGTAAGCAAGTGTAACAAGCATTTACTTTTAATAACTTGGTGTCTGGTGAACCCACGCCAGCTTCTAAACATCACAGCATGTTCCTCTGTAACTGCTTATACCACACTACTTAATTGCCCATTCTTTAATTTTTCTCTAGACTGAAAACAAAATTACCAGTTAATAGCGTGTAAAATCTACTTTCTTCTCCTTTTTGATATTTGCAGTGACATTTGCACATGCCCAGCTGCTGATTCTACCCCTTTTCTTTATGATTTCTCAAAGACGGCGATTCAGCAATCTCAAATGTTAGTTTTCTCAGGACCCTGTGAAGTAATTTGTCTGGGTCAGAAGATAGAGTCTGCTTATCTTGGGCCTCCTTTCCTTTTGCCAATATTTACTTTACCATTTCTAATCTGAAGACTATTCTCTTTGCCAAAGATGATGGAAGCAAAGGGAAGGGCCAGGCAGAAGGGGGACGGATAAATAGCAGGATGCTGAATCGTAGGCAGAATGTGTGGAGGTAAGGGTCCTAATATCCAGAGCCGTATGAGAAAAGAGATCAACACAAGAGCAGAAAAGGGAAATAACACATACATCGCTAGTTAGAATAGAGTGATAGATGTTAAAAGCTGAAAAACAGTGTTCAAACTCATGATTTTTCTGTTTACTTTTTAGCTGAAAAAGTAAATCCTCTTTTCAGACTATGTAAACTCATAGACTTGTATTAAAACTATGAACTATTGTTTTTTTCTACCTAAATTAGGAGTAATACAGACAATCTGAAATTCAATTAAAGCCTAAACTGAGATGCACGTGGGAATTTTCTGCATTTTTCAAGAACCTTTCATATAAATGTTTTCTACATTTATAGATTTAACATGCAATAAATACTTTTCCAAAGAAGCCTCTTAAAAATGCTTATTTGTAGAGTATAGATCGGACCAAAGAGGTGGCAAAGGAAAGTAAGTCAAAATTTCTCACTTGATGACACAAGCTTTCATAGCTGAGCAGTGATTTGTCAAGGTTCAATCTGGCCTGCAGGCCCCCACCGTGGGCATACAGCTGCCATCTGGTGTGTCGTGCTTTTCTTTTCCCTGGGAATACATCCGGCGGTCTATTAAGGATCAGCAGCAGCACAACCAGCATTAGGTACGAGAAGCCCAGCTCTCTTCAAATGTCAGGAGGATGGTTCCACATTACCCAATGGTCAGCCAAGTTTCCTGAATCTTATACATAGGAGCTAGTAGTGTTTCTTGTTTAAAAAAAATTTTTTTTTTACATTTATTTATTTTTGAGAGACAGAGCACAAGTGGGGGAGGAACAGAGGAAGAATGAGACGCAGGATCCGAAGCAGGCTCCAGGCTCTGAGCTGTCAGCACAGAGCCCGACGTGGGGCTCGGACCCACAAACCGTGAGATCATGACCTGAGCGAAATCAGATGCTTCACTGACTAAGCCACCCAGGCGCCCTGTATTTCTTGCTTTAAATCACTGCTTCGGTGACACCAAATATTACCATCATGACAACAGCCAACATTTATTAATGTAAATTATGCACTAGGAGCTGTGCTATGTGCTTCACAAACAACATCTAATTTTAAATTCCAATAAGTAAACTGATTGTCCCAATTTTATAGGTGAGAAATGAGAAACTTATAGATAAGACTATGGCTAAGCTGTAGGAAGTACAAGCAGGCAGAACCCGAGCCAAAGAAATAAGAATAACGGTTGAGAGGTCAAGAGATGGTCCAAGGGGAGGAAAAGTTGTTAGAAAGGAAAAAAAATAGAGCAAAGGAGGAAGTAGGAAACTTAAAAAGGTATTCAGGCAATGGATGGTAGGAAACCAATGTAAAATATGTAATATAGGGGCACCTGGGTGACTCAGTCTGTTAAGTGTCCGACTTTGACTCAGGTCATGATCTCATGGTTCATGAGTTTGAGCCCGGAGCCTGGTTCTGCACTGACAACGCGGAGCCTGCTTCGGATTCTCCGTCTCATTCTCTCTCTCTCTCTCTCTCTTTCTCTCTCTCTCTCTGCCCTCCCCTGCTCATGTTCTCTCTTTCTCAAAAATAAACATTACAAAAGAAAAAAAATCTATAATATAAATTAAAAATGGGTTCAAAGATTCCAAATACAATCTGCCAGTGGTGTAGGAATATATGAAAAGAATGCTTCAAGGAACTCTCTCAGGCCATGAGAATAGCACTGAATATTTATTACCCATTGACTTAAAACATTTAGTGTGTATCTGCCATTTGGCTCATTGATGCCTTTAATAGAACAGTACACTTGGCATGTATGAGGTACTCAATATATTTTTTGCTGAACAAGTGAATGAATGTGTATCCACAAATGCTTCTTTCAGGGAATAGCATATCCATTTGATAAGAAACACACACTTTCTGAAATGCTTTAGAACTCTTATGTCTGTAATAATAAGAAGACTAGCTGACATTTACTGAATGCCTACTCTGTAGGATTCCAGAACTGTTCTGTGCTCTTCATATGTACTAACTCATTCAATTCTCACCACAAGCCTACGAGAAAGGCACCATTATGATTCCCACTGTACAGAGGAGAAAAGGGAGATATACAGACAGAAGAACTATACAGAATTCCCAAGCAGGAAGTGACAGAATGGGAAGCATTCTGGGAAGCTCCAGAATCCACGGTCCCTCCCAATCATGTGTTTACATAGTGATTAGGAGTTGTTTGAGAAGTTAGAAATTGCAGAGAATTCTTTTTTTAAAAAAAATATTTATTCATTTTAGAGACAGAGAGAGAGAAACAGAGAGCATGCACAAGCAGGGGGAGGGGCAGAAAGAGGGTGTGGAAGCGGGCTCTGCGCTGACAGCTGCAAGCCCAGTGTGGGGCTCGGACCCACAAACCACGAGATCATTACCTGAGCTGAAGTCGGATGCTCAACCGACTGAGCCACACAGGTACCCCAGAGATATCAGAGAATTCTAGCTAAAAGGAATCTCCAGAATAATTTGCTATCTCACTTTACAGATTACAAAAGTTGAGGCCCAAGAAGGCTGGCTGTAACTTTCACCTACAGCCTCAGAGTTAGTTGGAAACATTAGGAAGGAGCCAGTAAGTGGCTTGAATTCCCTGCCCACTTCTTCACGCTGCCTCCTATAAGTCAGCTGAATAGAGAAAAACTCACATATAGAAGACCTGAAAACTATCACTCAACACTATATTATTTATCATACGTATCAAGCAAAAAAAGACATAGAAAATAAAATTAGAACAGGTGCTACTTTCCTCCCAAAAAGGCTCATGAATTTTGAGCAAGGCTATGGGAGAACATTTGTGCAAAATTCTGCAAAAGCAGGAAGAGACGTGGGGGTTGGAGGAGAGGGAAAGTATGAGGTCAGTGAGGATAGAGAAAGGAGGCAATGAAAAGTGATCTGTGGAGATTTGGGGAAAGGGCTTTTAATGATTGCCTCTGGATGTTAAAGTAAACATATGGAATAATTATACATTGATTTTCTTTTAAATACGGCATTCAAAAGAACAGTGTAATCAAAACTAGGGTTTAGACTTACAGCTTGACCATAAACAAACGACAAACAAAGAAACAAAAAAACCAGCCTATGTCTACACATGTGAAATGAATGGGTTTGGCACAGGTCATCCATTCCTTTTGGATGCGTCTAAATGACAGCACACACCGCCGTTAGATCTAGCTGCGACGATCAATACCGAGTGTAATGATGGACACAATGAATGGAGACAGCTGCACTCCACTTGCCTTGTCTCATATATCAATGGTCTGCTTTACTCTGGTTTTTACAATATTCCTTAGCTAAAAGCCATTCCTACAGCTTAGAAAACTGGCCCTGAACTTTGTGATTCAGAGAGGCGTGAGGTGGGAGAGGTGGGGGAACTTACCAAGAGTCCTAATGAAGGCCTGCTCTTCACATGAACATCTTTAGTCCGCAAGCCCTCTCAACCCTACCAAGGCAGAGGCAGTAGGATTCTGATATTCAAGCTGACTTTTAGGAGTCATCATTCCCGACTCACCCCCCACCATCAACATGTACTTTTAACAGGTTTCTCCTAAGTAACATGTTTATTTTTGTATCAGTGGGCAGGAAAGGAAAAACATACAATGTGATACTGGGGTCTGAACAAGATGGATCCTAGATCCTGAAACTCTCTAGGCCAGTGCTACCCAAAGCATGGCAGAATTCCTAGAGGGAGAAGGAAAAAACAATGATGAAGTGAGGAAGAACACTCTCTTATCATTTTATTACAGCTGGTATACAGACGTTGTCATATTATGATCATGTGCTTTTTCTGGTATAAAAAGTTCAGTAATTAATACAAGTAAATCACATCTACAAAATTGAATTTCATCTCATAACCCAGGAAAATGCAAAGGAGCTAGCTTGAAATTTTTTTAGTGCTTACACTTTTATACCCCAAATTCCCAGGGTAAATTGCTAAAGAGGGTCCTCATTTTTGGCTACATAATTATGTACAGCTAATTCCTCTTCATGTTTCACCAAAGACTCATTCCTACACAATTACTTCTGGATCAACACTATTGGGTGTTGCCACTAAAGTGTTTTTAAGAAGGAGGGGTGCCCGGCTCAGTCAGTAGAGCATGCAATTCTTGATCTTTGGGGTTGTAAGTTCAAGACCCATGTTGGGTGTAGAGATTGCTTAAAAAAATAAAATCTTAAAAAAAAAAGAGTTTTTAAGAAGGAATAGCCAATGTTTCTACTCAGAAACGACTGTAAGTATGTTCATATCAGATATTTATTTTTAAATGTCCTCTGCTAACCACTTCTATATCTTTGGAAGTAAAAAGTACCAGAGAGCAAGAAGTGATTATCTGGTAAATTACACCAATGAATTTAAGAGTCTTTAAGAAAATTGAAAATCTATGTCAATATAATTTTTCTAGTTGCCCAGTAGAGGGCAACTTCTACACACTTTGACAGCTATAAAAAAAAAAAAAAAATCTATGCACACCACATCAGTAAGACCCACTGTTATGTTTAAAATAAAACAATACAGTTATGTCTGTGAGTGGATTTTCACTAACAGGTAGCTATAAAATGTCATGAAATTTTAAATATGTAATTAGGAATTGAGTATAATTAACAATGAGTAATTAGCATTTTATTATTAATATAAGTGTTATTGCAGGAACTGAAATATAAAAGGCAAATGGTGAGAGCAGTGTTCTTTAGTAAACATTTATTTATTTATTTATTTATTTATTTATTTATTTATTTAACATTTATTTATTATTGAGAGACAGAGACTCACAGAGCGTGAGCAGGGGAGGGGTAGAGAGAGGGGGAGACACAGAATCTAAAGTAGGCTCCAGGCTCTGAGCTGTCAGCACAGAGCGAGATGCAGGGCTCAAACTCACAAGCTGCGAGATCATGACCTGAGCCGAAGTCGGTCGCTTAACCAACTTGAGCCACCCAGGCGCCCCCTTTAGTAAACATTTTGACTGAATTTCATTATGACCGAGTTCCAAATACAGCTAATGTGAATGCATAAAGTCTTATTAAGAACAGACCAAAAAAAGGCCATAACACAAACATCTCAGAGTATAACTGAATGCTTTTGTTATTAAGGATCTTGAAATAATACTCATCAGTTTTCATGTTTTAAATGGCATCAGATAGAAGAATGTAACCATATATATATATATATATATACATACACACCATATATATGTATATATACACACACCATATATATATATATATATATAGAGAGAGAGAGAGAGAGAGAGAGAGAGAGAGAGACAGGGAGGGAGAGAGAGAGGGAGAGAGTAAATTTCTACTATAATACATCTCCTTACTATAGATTTGGACACAATATGATTTGTTCTTATTCACTCACTCATTCAACACTTATTTACTGAGCATTTATTATGCGCCAGATACTATTCTAGAAGTAAAGGATACAGTGTGACAAATCTGACAAAATTCTCTACCTTATTGGAGTTTATACTTCCAATAATTAAAAATAATGTGTCATAAAGCCTTCTGAAAAGATAGATCTAAAACACAGTTGCTTACCATGTCTCATACTGTTAGTTTCTTTTTTTATTATTAAAAAAGGCTTTGTTTTTATTACAAAGAAATAATACAAGGAAAAATGAAATGGTTCATAATTTAATACTCAAAGAACTCTTGCTGATAGTAAATAATGTAATACGTGAATGTAACTGGAAAAATTTTAATTGTATAGAAAAATAAATACTGAAAAGTAAAACTTTCTAGTACCTCACTCACCTCCAGAAATGTTAACAGCTTCCTGTGACTCCCTCCAGAAAAGAAAATAATTTATCAGTATTCATCCATCTATCCATCCCTCTACCCACTCATTCATCCATCTTTCTTAAATTGTTCAAATGTATACAGTTTTCTTAAGAGAATCGTACTCGACACAGTATTTTGCACATAGCTTTATTTTTCTCACTTCACTGCACTTCTTGGAGTGCTTTCCATGAAAGAATATATAAGTGTACCTCATTCTTTTAGTTGACTCATTTTATTTTTTTTAATGTGTTAAGTATTTTATAACATTCCATCTCTAAATACCTCAAATTCTAGTTTGAAAAGAGATTATACAATTTTGTCTGAAATTGATAAGAACTGTGGTATGTGGTGTTAATTAGTATAGTTTAATCTATGAAGACTGGGAATTCATGAACTTCAAAAAGAAGCCCGGAAAAATGACCTTTAATGTATTATAGAGCAGAAAATTAAAAAAATAAAAGGAATCAGCAGCTGTTTTGGATGAAAAAGCTTACCAATAACTCCATGAGATCACATACGATGTAACAATTTTCTAAGGAGTATCTTTGGTTGTGAAGTAGAAATATTAGTAAAAATTTTTAGTAGTAAATTTTTATAATACTTCTGTTATAAAATCAACATTTAAAATTTCCACTTAAAGTTTTTAATTGAACATATAAGTATTACTTTCTCTTATCCTGTTTTTAATATTGCTTAAACCCCATGTTTACTTCAGTGCCATATTTGATATTAAAATATGATCAGAATTTTTAAATTGACAAAAATATTATGCAAAATAAAATACAGAGCACTAGGTGGTGCTGTGGGACCTTCCAGATAAACCAATGTTGCAAAGTTCACTAGATAAATTAGTTGGGGAGCTGATTCTGTATATTTAAATGTACATTAAATACTGTTTCTAGATAAACCAATGCTATGTAAATAATAAAAATGAACAATGCAAAAAGCAAGTTTTGATAGATGACCTCAGGAAGACATGACCCCTTTTATAATTACATACCTTAACTCCTATGTTAGGCTGTTTAAACATAATTATATAACAAATGTCACTTTTGAGGCATGCTTCTCAATTAATTGATATTTTTCACCTGTCCTAATGATATTTTTTCATAAGTCCAAGAGTAAAAAACCTAACAATTATATATTCTTGTCAAATAATTTTCTATTAAATATCTATTAAATATCTATTAAAAATAATGTGTCATAAAGCCTTCGGAAAAGATAGATCTAAAACACAGATGCTTACCGTGTCTCATACTGCTAGTTTCTTTTTTTTATTATTAAAAAAGCCTTTGTTTTTATTACAAAGAAATAATACAAGGAAAAATGAAATGGTTCATAATTTAATACTCAAAGAACACTTGCTGACATTAAATAATGTAATACGTGAATGTAATTGGAAAAATTTTAATTGTATAGAAAAATAGATACTGAAAAGTAAAATTTCGTATGTCACAGTACAGTCATTTTCTTGGGCTCTATTTTTCTGTTCTCCCTAGATGTGACTACTTGTTGTACCAAGTTTGTTCAAATGCTGAAATCAGCCAGACAGAAAAGGCAAATGCATGAATCAGGCCATGTGAAATGGTAGGGAAACCGTAAAATAATACAAAAAACAAAGAGTGTATGCATTCAAATTCAGATGCAAAACAAAACCAACACACACACACACACACACACACACACACACACACACACCACTATACAGGTCAAAGAAAGCACATCTGTGGTCCCAGTGTAGCCTGTGAGCCATTCTTTTGTGAGCTATGACGAAGCCCCAACATGTCCCCAACCACTTATCTTTGAGTGACGTCTTAAAAGAAAACTTAAGAATTTCAGTTCAAATGAAAGGGTGCAAATGATGTTTTAGCCATTTTTCTGGATTTTTTTTTTTTTAATCACATATGTATGTCTCTCATTAAAGAAAGAAATTCCTGGGGCATCTGGATGGCCCAGTATGTTAAGCGCCTGACTGTTGGTTTCAGCTCAGATCATAAACTCATGTTACTGAGTTCCAGCCCCGTGCTGACAGCACGGAGCCTGTTTGGGATTCTCTCTCTCTCTCTCTCTCTCTCTCTCTCTCTCTCTCTCTGCCCTTCTCCCCCCCCCCCATAAGTAAATAAACTCAAAAAGAAATGTTTTTAAAGAAAAAGGAAGAAATTCCTAATGATTCAGGTGATAAATTGTAGCCGTCAAGAGCATCAGTTCTCCTTGCTGAGCTTCTCATTTAAAGAAAAGCATAGATTTAGTGGCCTTTTTCCACCAGTATGGTTCTTCTGCTCCCTACTTTTATGACTGTGAGGGGATGAAAACAAAGTATTTAATACTGAATGGGTAGAAATACGTGATCAGCATAAACTAAAAAAGGGAAGAATTTATTTTTATTTAATAGTGATGGGGTAACTTACATTATAGGTACAAGGTGTGATTAAAAGGAATGAAAATGAGGGGTGCATGGGTGGCTCAGTCATTTCAGCATCCAACTTCAGCTCAGTTCATGATCTCACATGGGTCACGAGTTCGAGCCCCACATCATGTTCTGTGCTGACAGCTCAGAGCCTGGAGCCTGCTTTAGATTCTGTCTCCCTTTCTCCCTGCCCTTCCCCTGCTCAACTCTGTCTCTCTCCCTCTCAAAAATACGTAAACACTAAAAAAAAAAAAAAAAAAAGGAATGAAAATGAATTTTTGACAAATGCAACAAAACTTGTTTAAAAGAGTATTGTTCTTCAAGGTTGTGTTTGAGAAAAGCCAAACTCATTTTTAAATCATGCATCGATTCCAAACATTTTAGCTGTCTTCGGAAAGGGCCTGTGTGCCACATAAGAATACAAAATCATGTCATTACTGAACTGGAAGAGACCACAGAGATAAACAAGTCTCTTGTTACTCTAGCTATACCTCACAAATCAGTTCTTCTTGAAAGATAAACACAGCGAAGCTGCAGTCTCTAGGCGAGGCTATGTCATAGAAAGCTAAGTGACCTGATGCTTACAGGAAACCATGAGGGAATCACAATTTACTTTGAATGGGGAATAAGCCTTATGCCAGTAACCGAGGCAAAAATATCACATTTCAGGAAATTCAAATGTTGTCTAAACATCCACAAGAGTCTCCACTGAACACTAAAAATCATTTGGAATTTTTTGAGAATTTAATGGGTTCAAACAGATATATCCAAGAAGTGATGAAAAGCAGAAACAGATCGGAGCCACACTGCCTGAATTTTTGCAGTTCACTTTTTAGACTGCCTGAAATGCCATCTTAGAAGAGAGTCTTTACTCTCTTGTATGCATTTCGTTCTTGTATTGAAGGCCTTCTTCAAGGGCAGCAGTTCCTACAGCATGGTCTGGGTACCCAGGGGTCCCTAAGACCACTGTGGGAGGTTGGTGAGATAAAAAAATAAACGACATTTGTGATAATCCTGGGACATTATTTGCCTTTTATAGCCTCATTCTCTCACAATTGTACAGTGTAGTTTTCCAGAGGCTACATGACATGTTATACTGAAAGATTTAATACAGAAACAGATATGAGACTCCGACTGTCTTGTATCAAGCCAGACATTAAAGAGATTTGCAAATGGGAAACAATGAGACTCTTCTTGCTAGTTTTCTTTTTGTTTTGGAAAATACAGGTTTTTTTCTTTTTTTCACAAAAACATATGTTTATATGTCAGGTTTTATCAGGTTTATTGTTTTTAAATGAATGAATAATTTCCCAGCTTTAATTTCAAATATGATAAATGCCGATAGATATAACCAACATAAATAAAAGTCCTCTGTGGTCCTCAACAAATTTTAAGAATGCAGAGTGACCCAAAAAGTTTGAGAACAGTGTTCTTCAGGTAAGCTGCTCACATTTTTGTCTCAATCAATTCTATCAGTGTGCTTTTCCTCTAAATACTTATATGAGCCTGAAACTTCCATCAGAATGAGGTTTTATTAGCAGCAGGAAGAGTCGAACGTTTTAGAGCAGGAAGACTTTCATGGGCAAGGTTTGGCTAACTAGCCTGATGTGGAGATGGGAAACAGTGGCCTAAGAGCTATGGGCCCAGGTGACATGACCCAGGGAGAAGAGGGGATTCAGAAGGAGTCAGGAGAGTACAATGGCAAGTATTTTGATTTCAAAATTTAGCCTGGGACCATTGCTACATCATTTTTCTCCACCTTCTCTTACCTTTTATACTTTGGGCGATTCCAACCCAGTCTCCAAACTAAAAAGCAGTCCTTTATTGATTTCCCACTAGTCTTGAAAGACCAGTTTTGGCCTATAACATCCTGTATGATCTGTCCCTGCCTACCTCTCCATCTCTGTCTCTCCTCGTTCTCTACCTGGCTCTTCCTGATCCAGCCACCGGCCCTAGGTCCATTTCCTCAACTGGCTATGTTTCCTCCCACCTGCAGACCCTGGTTTCCTTCAGTCATCAAGGAAGCCTTCTTGCCAATATTCATTTCTCCTGGTATCATGGATCTCCTTTGTGGCACTTAACCACAGTTGCAATTTTACACTTCTTTGTATGATTTTTAAATTAATGTGTGTCCCCTCTACTAGGCTGTAAATTTTAGGAGGGTAGGGATCATGCTTATTGTTATGCCATCTTGTATTCCCTGTACCTAGTAAAATGCCTGGGACATACTGGGGGCTCCATTAATATTTTTGAATAAAGGAACAAATGACTTCTTTCTTCTAAGACATTAATAATCATGACTATAATAGGTAGAATTTGTTGAACATACTGCCAGACGCTGTTTTTTTTTCATTTGGCAAGTGTTTTGTAATTCTGGAAAAAAAAAAAAAAAGCCAATGGATAGGTACAATCATTATCCTCACTTACAGATGAAGAAACCAACTAACATACCTCATACAGAGGTTAGTTAATTTGCCCATGGTCATACAGTAATTTTTGAGGTCAGAATTTGAACTCAAGTGGTTTGATTCTACAGCCTGTAACACTATACAGTAGTCTGTGGGCCTAATCTCCATTTATTTTTTTTTTAAGTTTATTTATTTATTTTAAAAGACAGAGTGGGAGAGAGAATGGGAGAGGGGCAGAGAGAGGGAGAGACAGAATCCCTGGCAGGCTCTGCACCCCAATGTGGAGGTCAAACTCATGAACCATGAGATCATGACCTGAGCTGAGATCAAGAGTTGGACCCTTAACTGGCTGAGCCACCCAAGCGCCCCCAACCCCGCAATCTCCATTTATAAGGTTGGAATTAAAAAAAAACCATGTGCCAAAGAAATCAACAACTGACTTAACAAACTTTAGGAAATGAACTTTTGCAAACCGATGAGTGATTCTAATGGGGGAGCTGTGGAATATGTTCTCAAATTAAAAGATATTTTTAAAAAACAGCAAAGAGCCATTTGTACATTAGAGCTTTAGTATCCTTTATGTTTCATTGGTTAAAAAAGGAAAAGATCTGGGGCGCCTGGGTGGCTCAGTCGGTTAAGCGTCCGACTTCAGCTCAGGTCACGATCTCGCGGTCTGTGAGTTCGAGCCCCGCGTCGGGCTCTGGGCTGATGGCTCAGAGCCTGGAGCCTGCTTCCGATTCTGTGTCTCCCTCTCTCTCTGACCCTCCCCCGTTCATGCTCTGTCTCTCTCTGTCTCAAAAATAAATAAAAACGTTAAAAAAAATTAAAAAAAAAAGGAAAAGATCATTATGAATGCTGTTTTCTGAGAGTATAAGAGTAGTCCAAGAAATAATGACAAAAATGATGTTCTCTTCCAGATATCTAGAACTAGGTAAGTACATATTAGAATTTGGAAAAAAATTCTTTGCTCTTTTCAGAAATTATATTTTTAAAAACTAGTTAATCAAAATCAATGAGCCTAAACTTTCAGAATTAAATACATAAATGTCCTCCTTTATGGTTTAATTTGGTTTAACTTGAATTAAAAATTTCAGCTATGTTTATATCTTAACTAATACGGGTTTTATTTATATTCACCTGGTCATCTGAAGTTACAAATTAGTCTCATGAGTCTTTCAATGCAAACTATAACTGCAATTCAAACCTATTTTTTTCCTGTTATTCCAGCATTCGTAACTATATTACTATAGGAAAAACAAAGTGAAAATCTAGGAATCCGAAAAATTCTGACACTTTATCATCTAAAACCTGACAACCCATTTTTTTAAAAATGTTTATTCATTTACTTTGAGACAGAGAGAAAAAGAGAGAGAGAGTTCAAGTTGGAGAGGGGCAGAGAGAGAGGGAGAGAGAATACCAAGCTGGCTCTGTCCAATGCATGGCTTGATCCCAGGAACCATGAGATCATAACCTGAGTGGAAATCAAGAGTCAGATGCCCAACCAACCGAGCCATGTAGGTGCCCCCCAAAAACCTATTTTTATGTTTAAGTTTAATTTTATATTATTAGAATCTTTGTAGTTTCATTCAACAAACAATTATTACATATCTACTCTAGGTCAGGCATATCCTAGAGATTGGGGAAATCATGATAAAGGTGACGTGGTCTCTACCTTAAAAGATTTTACAGTCTAGTTGTGGCAAAGTAAAAAAGGCAAAGGCCAGATAATGGGGCAAAGAAAGGCTGCTTACCTCCCCTAACTGAACAGGGGATTCTGAAAGAGATGACATAAACTAAGCCCAGAATGATGAGTAGAAATGGCCAAGTGAAGGGTGGAGGCGGAGGGTACCTAAAAATGGTCTGGGAAGAGGGGTCTGTACAAAGACCTAAAGACAAGAAAGTGTTCTCATGGTGTTTAGAGGAAACAAAAGATAAGGCATAGTGACAGGACATAACAAATGCCACTCCCAGGACAAGAATTTCACAAATTCCTCATGAAAAGATAACCAGTTACACTAGCCAATCAAAGAAACATAAAGGGCAATTCACTTAAGGCATACCTCAAAGGGTGCCATTTGGAATTTAACTTTCCTTAGCACTAAGCCTTTTTTTCTTTAAATATTATTACCAAAATGTCAGCAAAACCAAACATTACCAGTGCTGCTAAGTTGAGAGATGGCTGGAGAGGGTAACAAAGTTAGGATCTTAAGACTGCCCTAATCTTCTTTTGCTGGCAAATGCTTTGTTCTCTAAAGAATGTTTATTACTAAACTTATTCCTTCCGGAATTTTTGTTATTTGGCAAGGAGTTATTTCCATTCAGCAATGGAAAACCCAAAGACCCAAAACCCTTCACTGTATGGTAACCTACATGGCTTGTGTACTGGTGCTGTCTGCTGGGCCCAAAGTCATCAATTATGTATAGAAATGTACAGCTACAGCACTAGCCAGGGTCACAGGCCTGTCAGGGATTTCTTAAGAGGAACAAAAGCATTTGCTTGTGTCTTCTCTTAGAAAACACAAGCTAGGTGAAGAGAGGAAATCTTGAAAGGAAATGTGAGTCACCCTCAATACACAAATTAACTTCCTGTAATAAGTGAAACATGAATGTTAAAAAAGTGCTGGAACTGGAACCAGAAATGTAATTAGAGGAAAAGCCTCAGAAAAATAGATATAAGAAAGGCCGACATTAGTTTATCAAAGCCACACACTTTTCAATACAAATCCATTCCTTATATATTTGAGAAAAAATAACTAATGGGGGTCACTAGGCTCTAACCTCTCTGTACCAAATTCAGTGGATTCCGTGTTTAGAACAGGGAGTACTCACGTTATTTGAAATAAAATGTCTTGTAATCCCCAAACCTGGCTGGCTTCTGAGGTGTGAGTTCTCATTCCAAATGAATGAGGCATGTTTACAGACTGACCAGGGAGCACTAGGGCTATGAAGATTACCATGAAGAAAATGCAATCTAAGATATCTTACGGAATTTTCCCTATTATACCAAACACAACAAAAGCTTTCACTGGGATTTCAATAAATTTAGTTCTACACATTGCTGCAGAAATTTAGTTATTCTCCCTTTCTCTAGTGAATAGCTGGGGTAGCAGCTGGTGTGTTTTGTATTTAAAATGTGAAAAAAGAACTCTCCTTCTCTCTCAGTACCTACATAAATGTGCTTGAGAAAATTTGGAAAAATGATTTACTTTCAGTAAAATGACTTTATTTCCTTCACTGTGAGGTGTTTGAGATGCTTTTAAACATCTAAGAGTAAGAGTCATGTTTTCAAAAAGCATATCGATTTCTTCTGCAGGAAGCTACAATGCATAAAAACATATCCTTTAAATTTATGTAAATTTCAATGCACATGCTTGAACGTATATCCTCATTCTTCAACACTTTCTGGGTAGAATTTTTAATGCCTGATCTTTATGAAATAATTTAGGTGACATGTAAGTACTGTGAGGTAGCCAGACAAAGATATCATAATTTCGTATTACTTTAAAGAGTGTATAACGGTCTCATTTTGTCATTACCATACAGGTTAGATCACACGTCATGTTATTCAGCCAAATTCTGTAAAATTGAAAGCATATTTAAAAATCAATGCAAAGACATTAGGGAATGCCTGAAACGGATGAGAACCAAATCAATTTCCTTATTTCTTAGATTTAAAATGGGAATAATTTGTTGATCATTCTTAGGAACTGTAATTTAACAAAACAGACTCCAATGAATGCTGAAATATTTGATTTTCTTAGCTCTTATTTTTTTACACAATTGATTTCTGTCAGTATGGATGTGAAAAATTCCAACATATTTAAACACACTGCAATTCACATGACCTGTGACACGACACAAAACACCTGACATAACATATCATAATAACTACTTGTTACTAATACGGTCTGTTAAACGAGACAAAGCTTCAGTTCCACAACTATGATCTGTTTAATGTATTGACTTCCATATTATGGTTTACATACACAGTTAATTGAACATTTTGCAAACTCAGTGAGAAACTGAATTGAGACTATTTAAAAATATCTTTCACTATGAATTTTTAAATATCCTATTACACACATAATATATGAAGGAAATCGTCAGTCACCTGTCTACTATGTTACAGGTGCTTTACATAAATTATCTCACTTAATCCTCAGAAATATATTATTTATTATTCCTCTGAGAAGGTAAATAACTTGTCCAGGGGTCCCATGGCTAGTGAGACCTCCTCATGTCACTCTATCACTCAACAACATT
Organism: Lynx canadensis; assembly: GCF_007474595.2. NCBI lineage: Eukaryota > Metazoa > Chordata > Mammalia > Carnivora > Felidae > Lynx > Lynx canadensis. The sequence goes on along the minus strand of NC_044306.2, from coordinate 81,038,812 downwards.
TGACTTCCTCCTTCTAGAAACACTTTGTTCCTTTGGCTTCTGTAATATTACAAACTCCTCTTTTACCTTCTCCTAGATCTTCCTCTCTCAATTCAGTTCTCTTATAAGACCTTTCCTGACAATCCTTCATACAACACACACAAACATACACGCACGCACGCACTCACGCATGCACTGCGCACCCTTATCTACCCTCCCCTACCACTTTCTTTTCCTTTATCTTGCTTTATTTTGTTCGCAAAACTTATTTGTTCATAAAACCTATTTGTTTTGTTGTCTGTTTCCCCTACGGTTCACCCATCTCCACTGCCCAACAAAGCTCCCAGTTTGGGATTGACAAGATTGGGATCTCATTTGTCTCTTTCCCCCCATATTCTCAGTGACTACAACGATGCCCAACACAAAGTAAGCCCTCAATAAATGTATTGAATAAATGAATGACTAGAAGTTGCGGAGCTGGGATTTGAATCCAGGTATTTCTGACTCTAGGCCAATACGTATTTTACCCCATCTGGTAAATTTTAATTTCAAATATAGCATGCCTTTATTAAACGTTTCCAAAGAGTGGGGCACCTGGGTGGCTCAATTGGTTAAACATTTGACTCTTGGTTTCAGCTCAGGTCATGATCTCACAGTTTGTGGGTTTGAGATCCCATGTCAGGCTCTGCACTGACCACATGGAGCCTGCTCAAGATTCCCCACCCCCTTCTCTCTCTCTCTCTGCCCCTCCTCCCCACCATCAAATGTAAAATAAACATTAAAAAAAAAAGGTTCCAAAGAGTAAACTCATATTCTTTGTAATGAATCCTAGAGCCCTGCCCCTCTCTGCTCCACCCAAAGCCTATAACTGAAGAAAGCTGTTTTACTGAAAGAAAGAGAATGAGGGACCACACAGTCCAGGAAGAAAGAAAAAAGGAGCTAACATTTATTGCATACTTACTTTGTTCTGAGAAATATACGTACAGACATATGTATGCACATACTTGCTGTGTTATTATCTATACTTGCATGTGTTTATTTCTGTATATGTATAACTCACTTTTACTTTATCCTAATGACAATAATATAGAGCAGGTAATATTAATCTGTTATTTTTAGATGTGGACACAGAGCCTCATAGAGTTATTCACAGTCACTCAAGAATGTTCCAATAATCTTTGTGTGTGGGAAGGTATGTGTCTGACAAAATCTCTATTTCTCAATCTTTTTTTGCCTACCTGAAATATATTTGAAGTAGAATACTGAAAAGTAAAAAACAATTGCAAAATATTTAATATTCCAGATTGCTTCATTTCATTCAGAAAAGACTCAAGCAACTGGTAAAGAAGGTGGAACAGATAGAATGAGTACTTCTCTTTGGGGCAGGAACCATTCATCTATCCTCTAGCTTAAGTCAACAATTTTGCTCCACCATAGGTTCACTGTCCACTTTCAAGCTAAACAAGAAAGGCAGAAGTAAGAGTGATAGAAGCAATTTCTTTGGGGAGAGTTATCACTGGAGCACATAATTAACCACTTGCCTCTCCAAGGGGGTTCCTGCCCAAAGTAGTGAGGAGGTCTTCCGAGAAGCAGCTGGAGAACTGTGTCCCCTGGTCTTTGGGATGGGGAAAAGGGAATACCAGAGAGTGTTCTCTTCCTAGAGAAACTTGAAGCTGAGAGGTTGGGAGGGGATGGAGGCTATGATGGGAGCAAAGTGTAAGTGTTCCACTGGCAAGGCAGAGATGTGTCAGTTTCCCTCTGGATCAAGTGTCCCAATAAACTGGTCTTGAGTCATTCTGCCCAGGACTGTACTCAGAGAGGGAGATCATTAAAAGCCAAGAGCTGTGGCTGGAGTTGTAAGAGGATCATTGCCTGTGCCAGGCAATGTTGAATTAGGATGTTCCTAATGAAGTAGGATCACTCAAACATCCACAGAAGCACCCCAGCAAGAGAAAAAGCTAGCCTTTGGAGATGTGCCATACTCAGCAGGAATCAAAGCCTGATAACAACCAAAGACACATCAGGCTCTGTGCATTCTTCCCTAGTCCCTCCTTCCCCCATGTGCTTGATCCTAGAGGGAACAAAAACAGTGGCTCAAGAGTGGGAGAGGAAGTGGGCGAAAGATGAGAGAAGAAAACTAGTACAATTCTCCCTTCCCTACTGCAGATTTCTGGCTATGAGTTGATGGGTAGTGGGGGTGGCATAGGGGGGAGCTTTTAACTGAATATGAGACTGAAGTTTTGACATTAGACTGGATTAGGCTTTTTCTTTTTTTATTGAGGTATAACAAACATAGTATAAATTTTTTCATGCATCTCATGCATATACACATACTTGGGTAACCTGCCCCCCCCCCCACACACACACAGATACAAATATAAAACTTTTCTTGTAATCTAGAAAGACTTTTCTTATTTCTTCCTAGTCAATACCCACCCTGCTAAAGTTACCACTATTTTCACTTTTATCACCACAGGTTAATTTTTCTTATCTTGAACTTCATATACATGAAATCATATATAGGAACTCTTTGTGTCTGGCTTCATTTGCTCAATCTTATGTCTGTGAGAGTTAAATATGTTTTTGGGTGGGGCAGTAGCTCATCTTTTCCAATCATATTTTATGTTATTTTATAAGTACTATATCAGAATATTTACCCATTCTCTTGATGATGGATGGACATTTGATTTTTTTTCCATTTGATCATGAAAAAAAAGTTGCTAAAACCTTGCTGAACATGTGTTTTGGTGGACATATGTACTCATTTCTGTTGAGTAAATATCTGAGAGTAGAACTGCTAAATCACAGGGTAGGCCTATATTTAGTGCTAGTAGATATTGCCAAACATTTTCCCAAAGTACTTGAAGCATTTTCCACTCCCACCAGCAACATACAAGGATTTCAGTTATTAGACATCTGCATTAATACTTGATACTGACAATCTTTTCAAATTTTAGCCATTCTGAAACATGTGCAGTGGTATCTCATTATAATTTGCATGTTCCTGATGACTAATGATGAATCGTTTTCCAGATGCTTTTTGAAGATTTGGACATCTTTGTTTATGAAATGTCCATTCAAATATTTGCCTATTTTTTATTGTCACCTATGTTTTTTTTTTGGTTTTTTTTTTTATTGATTTGTATGAGCTACTTACATAGATAGTCTGGGTACAAGCCTTTTTGTTGGATATCTGACTAACAATATGATTATTCTAAATATCTTCTCCAATTCTCATGGTTTGTCTTTTATTCTCTTAACAGTGGTTTTTGTTGAACAGGTGTTTTTAATTTTAATGAAGTCTAATTAATCTTTTCATATATAGTTATGTTTTTGTGACTTAAAATGCTCTCCTATGTTTTCTTCTAGTGGACTGGACTTTTTAAATAACTGAAAGAGGCTGGAAAAACTATGAATTCACCCTAAAATTTTATCTAAAAAGAGGAAAGAATGATTTTACAGAGCTAAAGTGTGCTAATGAGAGCATGTAATAATGTTCTCTGCTTGTGCCTCAGAGTCTAGCTCATTCAATAAGTCAGTTATACTTGGTTTGACTATGAAGATTCATTTGAGAAGTGTATCTTTTCTTAAAATGAATAATCCTCCTAGTGAGTATATCAGACACTCCTGATTTATTACCTAAGTTTATTATAGATTTGACATAGTTATTATGCAGAATCAGAAGACTTTCCATTTGTGAATATCTATCGAATGCCTTAGGGCAATCTACACAAAGATGTACTTCTCTTATAATTTGATTTTCTTAGTTTGTGTGTCATATTGAAAAATTGTGGGCGAGAATTTAGAAATATTTCCAATCTACTCTGTCACTGACTACCTAGTAGATAGCCCATCCATATCCATAGAGTTGATTTTCCAAAACTACATTACAAGGTTGGATTTGGACTTCTAATCTGTCTTTTGGCATCCACCTAATGGTCTAAAACTAGAAACCTAGGAGTCATCCTTAACTCCCTCTCCTCTCACCTGCTATATCTATATTCACCAAGGACCCTCCATTCTACTGCTGAAATAATTTTTCAATATGTATTTGCTTTTTGTCACTCTCACTGCCACCACTTTACTCTAGGCCAATGCCTTTTTCCCTCAAATCACCATACCACCTTCTCATTAGTCCCACACCTCCAGTCCAGCCTTGCTCCCAACCATTTTCCATATGCAGTCAAGGTGGCCTCCCCAAGTTAGTAATAGCTAAGTTGTCTGTAGCACTTACTCTGTGCTTGGTAGTTTAGAACCAGGATCTCATTTCATGTTTATGACAACCCTAAGAGGGAGGGGCTATATTTTTCTTTCTGTTTAAATGGGATCACTGAAGCTTAAAGAGGAAGAGTAACTTCCCCCAAGGTCATTTAGTAGGGAAGGAGTCTACAGACCTGATCAGATCGCTCACCCCATTTGCCCTTAAATTCACTGAAAGAATCACGTTATTTCTCTGTGCTGGGCCCTGTGCATGCTGTTCCCTCTGCCTGGAACATATTTCCTCTACTCTCTACTCCCTGTACCCCTTTTTCCTAACCAATACCTTATCTTTCAGGCATTATTACTCCTGAGGTCCCTTAGAATTAAGGTATCTACTCACATATTTTCATAGTTCCTTATCTTCTATCACAATATTTATCACATTTTCTGTTAATACTTGATTAACTGTCTTCACTAAATGCAAATTCTATGGGGGGAGGAGTGGTCTATCTTGCATATTCTTATTCTTGTGACAGCCACATAATACCTGACACTTGGCAAATATTAAAGGGAAAAATGTTGGCAGGATGTTTTTGGTTTACTGATTATTCAATGAGTAATATAATGAAACACAAAACTGCAAAATAAACCATCCAATAGAAATGACACTCTTTTATCAAATAGTTCTCAAATAGATCATCAGGAAGGCTGTAAACTTGCTATAAGTTCCTTGAGCGCAGTGTCTGTACCTTACCACTTCTGTCATGCTTTCTACACAATGGCCATTTATTATATGACTGTCAAGCAGAATTGCTCACAATGATGCCTCTCTTTGGATGATCTTCTCCATCCATCACTACAGGCATAGCTCATGCCTCCCCTCGTCTGAAAATATAGACTGGTATGGATCCTGGAGCCAGACTACCTGTGCTCAAATTCTAGTTCCACTCATGTACGACCTTGGCAAATGATTAAACCGTCATGTATCTTCTTCTGAAAATTGTACAGAAGAATTGTGCCTATTTCAGAATGTACAGAATTGTACCTATTTCATAGGGTTGATACAAAGATTCAGTGGGTTCATATAAAGTATTAGAATGGTGCTAGACATAGAGAAAGCACTGTGATGTTGCTGCTGCTACTATTATACTGAAATGAATCCTCTGAACTTCTTGAAAGCAAATGCCTTAGTTATCTTTTTACCTCCTTCAACATTGCCCACACATCACTGGCCCGCAATAAATATAACATTGATAGATTAAGAGATTACTGCATTTCTAAAAACAGCCAATGCCAGATAGAGTCAGACAAAGATTTCTTTTCATGTAGGTCAAAGGTATGCTATTTACTTCAAGCCAAGTGAAAGTTGTGTTTTGTAAATAAGTTGTAAGGATGGATTTTGAAAGGCTTTAGAAGAATTCTTTGAATGGAGCCAATTAAAATGGAGCTGCTAAAGCAAAAGCACCAAGAGGAGTAGGTCACTGATTCTTGCTTGCTTTCCCAAGATTCTGACAAGTGCACAATTTAAGGGAAAAAAAAAAGCCAATGCACAGTAGAAGCTGCTTCCATTTCCTTTTTTAAGACTTCTTCCATCAGAGAATAAGTATCCAATGAAGTAGGACACTGCCCCACCACCAAAAAAAAAAAAAAAAAAAAAAAAAAAAGCAGACTGTCAATCTTGGGCAGCAACTGAAATCATGAGATCCATAAATTGAGCAAAGTATTGGGGGAATCTGTAGTTCTATCTCTATTGTACATTAAGATCACATTATTATATTTTAATATCTACTAAATGTACAAAATATAAATTTTATCAAAAACTATGGTTCATTAATAATATCTTTTATACTCTTAGAAAGAAAGCATAAAGCAAAACACTATCTTACATGTATATAAGCAATGAATTCAATCAATACTAAGACAGATAATCGCTTTCCTTTTGTCAAGGATCTATATGTATATTATTACTTAAAATTTTTATCTGGATACCTAGCTATGAAAGATACAGTAAATATTACATATTTAATATTAAAACTTAAAAGGATACATCAAAATATTATTTAGTACCTTATAATTGATGGTAGCTGACTTTATGACTGCATTTAACATTAAAGTTTATCTCTACTTAAAGCACAGCTACATCATTAACTTTAGGCTCAGAAGCTTCATAAATCAGAATTTTCTTATTCTTGATGAATAATGCTTCAAAATTATTACACTTAGTGTTAAAAAGCAGGGGGATGGTTACCAACATCAATATCTGAAAGTCCTACTCAGGCTCCTTAAGGAGGGTAGGTATACAGTTACTGTTTCTCAATACACAGCAGTTTTACTTAAATGAAGCAATGCTTTCAGCACTCAAATTGTAGAATCGGAGAGGTCTGTTTGATTGAGTCTCATCTCCATTTCCTACTAGCCAAGAGTTCTTAAGCAAGTTATTTAATGTCCCTATGTCTTCTTCAGTAAAATTCAGTACAGTTTTATATACTTTATCTAAATATCTCGGGGCAAATGCATTCAAATTATATAACATTTTACATAGATATATTGTATCTAATGTATTTTTATATACACGTATACACACACAAAGTAACCATTCCAGTGGGCTCTGAGGAAGCACTCAATAAGCAAACACATTACATATTTCTGCCACAGAGCACATTAGTATTCATATTTAATGAGATAAAATAAAGCAGAAAAGAAGCCCCATGTCATTTCCGGTCAGATACTGCCCTGACCCAAACTCTTTTGGCTCTGCTCTTGGTTTTCAGAGCTCTTCTGTTTCTGAACAGAAAATGTGGACAAGGAGTGGAAGACCTGTAACTCTTCCTTCCCGGGCTGTGCTAAGTGTTACATGGTAACATGCATAGAAAGCACACAGTCCATATTAAAGCCACATTTAGCGGTCATTGCTGTCTCTGTCATCAACATTATTATAATTTTGACAAACTACAAAATACATTAAAGTATTCAAAGTGATGATTGCTGACTGACAGAGTTCCAAGTGAATTTTATCTTGTTATCTACACTTTTCTGTATTTTATAAATTCTATGTAGTGGACAGTTACTATCTTTAGAATAAAGCATCTTTATACAACTTAAAATATTTATTGTGCCTTCATTTAAAAGTATTTACTTTCTTAAGTCATTGTATTTCTTCCTAGACTTTCTTTGTCTTGCCTTTTTTCTTCTATCGTACAAAGAAAAGTTCTTCTGAGGTCCCTGTGTTTAAAATGCTCTTGGGTTATACCTTCATTAGAGGCAAAGTAACTTTATTCTTTGACTCCATATTCATATTTTTTTCTCTTCTGACCAAGCAAGGGTATTTTGGGGTACTTATACTAAAAACATGGTTATCTACAAGGTATTTCTTCAGTTCCTGAGCTACTGGAATAATGTATTTATAGATCTGTGAACTGTTTGAAATCATAAGAATAAGACATAAAAATGAATACCAAAATTCTCACATCAATTCTAACAGTTATAGTCCTTGTCTTCATAAAGAATATTTTTAAATTATAACTAAAATCAAAGCCAAAAAAATGACAAGCAAAAAAAGAAAAACACAAACAAACAAAACAACACACACACACACACACACACACCACCACCACCACCACCATAAACTTATGTTAGCTTTCCCTATTATTGTATAGTGCAGTGGTATCCAATGGAACTTTCTTCAAATGATGGAAATGTCCCACAATCTGCACTGTTCAATACAATAACCACCAGCCACATGTAGTTATTAAACACTTGAAATGTGGCTAGTGGAACCAAGGACCTCAATTTTAAATTTTATTTAATTTTCTAATTAATTTAAAAGTAAACTTAATTAGCCACATGTTAGTAATGAATTAGTGCAGGCCCATAAAACTCCTGTTTTTGCAGCCCTATTGAATGGACACACTGAATGTCACTTCAATTTTAAAATGATCTGTAATATTATCCATAGGATAAAATTTGAGAGGTCTTTTCTATAATTTTATTTGGAAAGAACCATTGAAAATCAAATTGTCACAGGCTCCATGAATGAAAGTTTCTGCTTCATTGTGCTATATTGGTGGTAGTTGGCTACAGAATTTATCACTTCATTCAACATTTGTGCTTGTCTGAATCTGTTCTCTGGTTTTTTATCTACCCCACATTACCAATTATGTCCAATAAATAAACATCCCCAAAGTGGCTTTAGACGGGCAACTGTTAAAAACAAAACAAAACCACCACCACCACCAACAGAACAGCACGGCCAATTAATAAATGAACCTCTTCCATCAAAGAACAAGGCAAGTAACAAAAGCCAATTAAAAATCTATCACAGTCCAAAAAAAAAAAAAAAAAAAAAACCCTTTAAATTCCACGTCAGTACACTGACCCTACTGCTCAGTATTAAAAACTTCACCCAATTTTTGGAAACCTCCAGAAAGCTTCTGTTTCGGCATTCATTATACTGCAGCTCACAATTAACACTGCCAGACTCCTTTCTAATCAATTATTCACTAAGATGTCTAGCATTTCTTTGCAGCCCCTTACCTCAACATCACAACGGTTTAAGAGATGACACATGTCTGTGTACTTTTCAGAATAAAAGACAGACTTTAAGCAAGTTTTAACACTAAATGAGAACAAGGGTAAGAGAAGAGAAATCAACCCTTTTAGTCAAAGTTGAGCTTCCGGCGAGCTGCAGGCAGTGCACAGCATGAGAGAGTCTGGCTCCAGAAAGTGCCCATGTGTTGACAGCTGAATAAGAGTTTGAAGGCTTAATGGTACAAATGTTCTGTCAATGGTACTGTTACACAGGGCTTTACTTAACCAGAACTGCCAAAAATCTCCAAAGCTGTTGACAACCAATGATGTGAAGTTAATTCACTCTAGGCTCTGACATTAAATTAGCAAGTTGTTATTTTCACATAGGTAGTAACCCTGTGCTGACTTAACCGAGGAGAACAAACCATCTTTTGGCCCAGCCTAAAACTTGAAAGGATCAAGACCTAAAGACCATAAAAAACACAACTTGTGTCCCTCCCTTCCTTCTTGAATGAATCCACTAGATACTAAAGTGGTATTGTGTAACATTTTTATCAAGTGCAAATTCAATTTGCATCACAGGTGAGAGATCTCCAAAAGGAAAGTTGTCCCAAAAGTATGAATATTCAAAATAATCTGGGAGTAAATCAGAATCAGCAACAGATAACCCCTTCCAGTGTCTAGAATAAGATGTAAAAATAAAGAGACTGCAGTCTATAAAATTATTTCCATTATTAACATTCAGTGTGTTGGAACTTTAAAGCTTTCCGTAGGCATCTCAGTGTTAAGTAAACGATGACAAGTTATTTTGAAAGCTACCCAGCCATGCCAGTCCTTGTCTTGCATACCTATCAGGGGGCACTTATTCTGCGACTTAGCAGTCTGTCTTCTATTAAGATTTACTATTCAGGGTTGATATCACCAAGATGAAAAAGCAAGCCACTGAGTAGAACTACATCTCTCACATATTCCCCCAGCAGGTATGCTATATTAGTTAAGAGCATAAGCCCTGGTGCCAGACATCCTGGGTTCAAATGCTGTCCTACCACCTAATATCTGTGTGACTCTATTCAAGTTACCTAATCTCTCCGGGCCTCAGTTTCCAGTAAAATGGGGATAACACAGTACCTACATATCTTAGTGTGATTGCAAGGATTAAATAAATGCACACATGTTAAATGCCCAGTACAGTTCCTGGTACTTAGTAAGCATTTAAAAAATGTTGGTTAACATGGGCACCTGGGTGGCTCAGTCAGTTAAGCATCCGACTTCAGCTCAGGTCATGACCTTGCGGTTTGTGGGTTTGAGCCCCACATTGGGCTCTGTGCTGACAGCTCAGGGCCTGGAGCTGCTTCGGATTCTGTGTCTCCTTCTTTCTCTGCTCCTCCCCTGCTCGTGCTCTGTCTCTCTCTCTCTCTCAAAAATAAACATTAAAATTTTTTTTAAATGTTGGTTAATATACTATTGTTAGTTTTTTGAAAAGATACAGCTAAAACCGACAAAACAGCTTCATGTTTAAACATCAAATATCAAAGTAAATAGAGAGAAGAAAGGTTGATAAAAGAAATGGGGTTATCCTCTTTGGAATCTATCTTTGCTGGTAATATTGACAGCTAACTTCTTCTATCCTAAATGATGTTTCTATGAAACATTCACTGTGTGATTCGTATAACATGAGGGCTCCACAGCAGACAAATGAGGCTTATTCCTGAGGCCTGATTACTGATAGAACATACAATGAGTAATGTTAGAGGCATTATCTTTGTTATTACGGTGAATGATTTATTCTGTAACATAGCTCAGGGATCCCAATATTAACATATCTTGCAGCAATCAATCATATTCAATTTTGACTTTCAAATCTTTGGGAAACATCAAATGATACTAAGCATACAGCTTAATTGTATAGACTGCTGATGTGGACAATAATGCCATTAGAGGGGCCCAAAAAGCTAAATCAGCAGTATTGAGTATGAAAATAAAAGAGGTTGGAGTTCTGAAGAAAAAGAGTTAACCCACCAATTTAAACAAGATAAAAACACTAAAAATAATTTGCAAAACAATTTTCCTCATGCATTTAATAAACATGTGTCAGAAGAAACAAAAATCACAGAAGCAGAAAGTAAAAAAAAATCAATTAAAATAAAGTCACGGGGCATGGCAGAGAATTATTTCTGGCAGTGATTTGATATAATATGGTTAATACTTCTAGTCAGCCAAATTAACACAATTTTGCCACTGTAGATTTACAGTCGCAAAATACACACTCCCCAGAGGCTTGTTCCAAGAATCAGAGTAACAAAATCCTTTTAGACAGAACAATTTGACCATTTTCTTCTGAACATAAGTAATGAAAAAAAAAAACACCTCATCCCTCAGAAAAAATTAATTTGCTATCCATTCACATTGGGCCATCTTTTCCCTCCTTGATTTCCCCTTCAAAGTCCTTGAATAGAAACCGGTCCATTTGTCGCTCCATTTGTATCAACAGATATGCTTTTATTTCTTATCGGTCTGCCTATTCGTATCATGTGTACTCCACCATGCTATTGATTGAAAGAGGCTCAGGCAAGGTGGTGTCAGCTTCTGTTCCTAAAGGGAGTCCCCTGAGCACACTGGTGAGGCACTTAAGGTCAAGTCAGAATTGTCTGTTTCTATATTAAAACTGCAGGGCACAAAGAATGGAGAATTCTCAAGCATGCAAAACAAATACCAGCATTCAACCTTTTTTGTTTTTATCTTTACCCACAGAGCTCACAGGTACTTTTCATGGTGAAAAACTTGGCTTTGTAGAAGCAAAAATGAGTGTAAGCCATTTTTTCTTACATTTCATGCTTTTCTTTTCTCTCTGCTATTTATCTTTCCAAATGGTTACTCCAAAAGGAGAGAAATCATCATGCAAATAAAGGTATTACATCACATCACTGCTAGAGAGAAAGGATCTAGTAACTGCCCTCAAAGGTTAATTTGGCCTTTTCCTGATCACTTGTGAGGTACCTGCACACCTGAAGGAGAAAATAAAGTTAACCACATTTCGCCCACTATGTACTTAGCGCCATAAAAATTCCCTAGATCTGGTTTACAGGAAGAACCTCAAAATTCATTCATCACACACCTTGCAGAGCACATTATGTGCAGTGCTTTACCTGGAACTAGGTTTCAAAGATGGATCTAATGTGCTTGCCCTCAGGGAGTTCACAATTCACTATTTCCAGTGTAACATGTGCTGTGATATGACATGAAGAACACGTCAAAGGACAGAATGACACGTCATGGTATAAAGAGGTTGCAAGTTATACTGGGGATCAAATGCCTTTCTCGGCATATTGGGGAACTCTTGGTAAGGGCATCTACCTTCTTGAGCTTCATTTTAGCCACATATAACATAGACATAGTATTATTTACCTTATAGAGTGTCCTCGACAGATGGTTAAGAGTTTTTTCCCTCCTTGTATACGAGTCAAGAACAATTCTTTGGTCTAAAGGCAGTGAGGACAATGGGAGAAGGGGCCAAAGAAAAGGCAGAGTTGAGTCTGGCCTTTGCAGAACAAGTTATATTTCAATAGAGAAAAATGGGAAGGGAGCGCCTGGCTGGCTCAGTAGGCGGAGCATGGGACTCTTGATCTCAGGGCTGTGAGTTCAAGCCCCATGTTAGGTATAGAGATTATTTAAAATCTTTTAAAAACAGAGAGAAGAATGGGAAGTAAGAGATTCGTAGCAAAGGGAGCATTATGAGGAAAAAAGAAGCTGCCAAAAGTACATGATTTAAGAAAAAGCACATGGTATGTTCAGAAGCAGAGCACAGTGGGTAAGAGGAATTAGAATTATGACGTCAGCCTGATTGAGCTGGGTTCATGTTGCCTACTAGGATCACAATAACTTGCTTATCTGTCAGGTCACTTTTCTCATGTTTTGTCCACATAAAAGTATATAAGTCATAGGGGATACTGAGGATTAAATGGAAATTACATATATAAACAGGGATTCGTGAATAATAAATGTTATTGCTACTATTGTTAGACCTATTATTACCAGAGAAGTCTAGATGGTTCAGGATGGCTCAAACATAAGGAAAATGGAAAAGGTGTAGGTTAAGAGTGGTATTTCACATTCTGCCTTTTGATTCCCAGGTATCTAGTTACTTAGTTAGTACTCTTGAAGTAGTATTTTACTTCAAATGGATGACGGTAACTTTGATCAGGCTACTTTACGTCCCTTCCCATTGCAAAATATATATTGGTCAAGTGGTTCTTAAACCTCGGTGTGCATCAGGACCCCCTAGGAGTCAGATTAAAAAAAAAAAGGCAGGGGCAGTTGTGTGGCTCAGTCGGTTAAGCGTCTAACTTCAGCTCAGATCATGATCTCAGGGTTTGTGAGTTTGAGTCCCGTGTTGGGCTCTGGGCTGACAGCTCAGAGCCTGCAGCCTGCTTCAGATTCTGTGTCTCCCTCTCTCTCTACCCTCCGCTGCTCACACTCTGTCTCTCTCACTCTCAAAAATGAATAAATGTTAAAAAAAAAAAAAAAAAAAAACTTAAAAAAAAAAAAAAGGGGCGCCTGGGTGGGGCAGTCGGTTAAGCGTCCGACTTCAGCTCAAGTCACGATCTCGCGGTCCGTGAGTTCGAGCCCCGCGTCGGGCTCTGGGCTGATGGCTCAGAGCCTGGAGCCTGTTTCCGACTCTGTGTCTCCCTCTCTCTCTGCCCCTCCCCCGTTCATGGTCTGTCTCTCTCTGTCTTAAAAAAATAAAAAAATTAAAAAAAAAAAAAGGCCTGCATCTATTGGGTCTAAACCTAGAGATTCTCATTCAAGAATTCACTGCTTACTCCTTAAATTTTTAAGGTGGAGCTGAGAAAACCCTTTAAAAAAAAAAAAAAAAAAAAGCTTCCCCAGTAGTTCACATTAACAGCCAAATTTGAAAACGTTCATTGTAGTTTACTCAGAAGCCAGGTCAATGTTTTTCTTACTTACCCACTGAATAAAATAACATTTAGCTTATCTAATAAGAGATTCATAAAAGCACTAGCTTACCTTTTATTTTTAATTTAAAAAACCCTAATTTATTCAAAGAAGACATGAATAAGGTTATAACTTCTTTCTTAATTAGTTACTAAAGTGTTTTGAAAGGATGATGCCATAACAGGGCAAAAAAAAAAAAAAAAAAAAACAAACAGAGAGGCAAGTTAACTTGTCATCAAACATTTAAAAGGGAAATATCATTCGCTGGGATTAAATATCACAACACTGCCGAAATAAGTTGTTTTACTATCGTTTATTCTCAGTTACATGTAACAATGTAAATGATGAATAAGAAACCCAAGTAATTCCTCTTGGTTTCAACATTATTATTAGGAAGATCTAAATTTTGGTTTTGCCGGAGTCCCTTTGTTCTTTCAGTAGGTCTGTCTTAAAGAATATCAATCAGCCATCTCAGAGAGCTCCATTTGCTTCACAAAGTAATTGTTTATTTTATTAAAATCATTTATGGCTTCTTAGTGTACCTAAGAGTTTATTGATCATTATTTGACAGGAGGTCCTAGAAGAACATATTAAGGAACAGGCTGATGAGAAATACAAATGAATACCCCTGAAGTTATAATATAAAAATAATTCTATGTGATTTGTAAATAAATTCAAGGGGAGGACAAAATATAAGGGCTGGCAAGGTAAGACCAGGTCAAGAAGTGCCATATTAAAAATTTGGACTTTACCCTAAGACACAAGAGGAACTATTCAGGTTGGGTTTTTTTGTTTTTGTTTTTTTTTTAATGTTTATTTATTTATTTTTGACAGAGAGAGAGCATGAGCAAGGGAGGGGCAGAAAGAGAGAGGAAGACACAGAATCTGAAGCAGGTTCCAGGCTCTGAGCTGTCAGCACAGAGCCCGATGGAGGCTCAAACACATGAACCGCGAGGTCTTAACCTGAGACAAAGTCAGACGCTTAAGGGACTGAGCTACCCAGGTGCCCCTATTTGACAATTCTGATGGTAAAACTTACATATATGGCGTCTCAAAAACAAAACAAATGATGAAAGAAACAAACAAAAAGCAGAGTGAGACCTACAAATACAGAGAACAAACTGATTGTTGCCAGAGGGGAGGGGGGTTGGGAGGATGAGCAAAATGGGTGAAGGGGAGAGGGAGATACAGGCTCCCAGGTATAAATGAATAAGCCACGGGATTAAAAGGCACATCACAGGGAATACAGTCAAAGGTACTGTCATAGTGTTATATGGTGACCAATGGTAGCTGCATGCATGCACAATGATAGATATTCAGGTGATAAAATCAAGAGGATGTATTGATTGGTTACCTGTGGAAAGCGAGGGCAGTACATGAAGCAGAAATTACCACAAGGCTCTCCCTAAGAAAATGGGCAAGCTGTGGTGTTATTCATTGGCCTTGTATTCTAACGGACCTGGCTTTGGATCTGGCTTTTCATTTTTTATTTTGAGGCTTTGGGTAAATTACTTGATCTCTCCGAAACTTACACAAAATGGGGACAATAATACTTCACAGAACCAGTAGAGATTACATGAGATAACATATTTAAAGGACCTAGTACAGTGCCTATCACATAATAGGTGTTCAATACATGTTCTTCCCCTCTATCTTATAACACAGATACTCTGGGTGTGGCTGTTATGAAACGTAAAATGTACTCATTTAAATTCCTAAAGGAACTAAATTTGTTTCAATACATGAAGCTATTTTAGCACAGTATTTAAAAACACTATGATTTATACTTCTCAGGAGACACAAGACATTTAAAGGAATATCTTGATGCTGAAAAAGAGTATGTTCTCATTTCTGGTAACACAGATACATTGAGAGAAGCCTTTGCTTCTAATGTTGTTAAATTATTTCAAAAACAAACAGTAAGGGTTAGACAGGAGCTTTATAATGGAAGACTGATCTTAGGAAAAGCATCCTAGTTTCAATTCATAAGAACAGAGTTTCTGAACCTTGCTTTCACCTTTGCACTGGCTCTTCCCTTTGCCTGGCATGTTGTCCAGAAATCTTCACGACTAACTGCCTCGTGGCCCTCAAGTTTTTGCTCCCCCTCAATGAGACCAACTTGATCGTGCTCCATAGATTGCAACCTCCCCACTCCTGCCTGGCACTTCTGGCCCCCCTTACCCAGCTAACTTTTCTTCTGTCTGTTTGTTTGTTTGTTTTTTCCTTTGCTCCTTAGCGCCTACCTCTTTTTTACAAACTGTTCAATTTACTATTTATTTTCTTGTTTGTTGTCTGTGCCTTCCTAATAGGGATATAAACTCCATCAGGCCAGAAACCTAAAACTGTTTTGTTATTTATTTGTTATTATTATGCCAAGTACCTAGACTAGTGCCTAGCACAAAGTAGGTATGAAATGAGTATTTGTTGAATAATAAAAAATTTTTAAATTGCCAGAAAATTCTAAATTCATAGGTGTATATGCCAGTATTGTTAAGTAAGCATGCTACTAATATAAAATAAGTCATCAAAACTGATGGGGGGGAGAAAGGTCTACTATGTGAAGTGGTTGTTGAAACCAAAAATTTCTATTCACTGGTACTTAGCAATGCTCTAAGAACATCTGTGCCAAGACCAGTGGAGTACTGGAAAGAGTATGTGTTTTAGGGGGAAAGACTGGCTTTGGAAGTAGGTACTTTGACAGTGAGGCATGAGCTGGTAAAGAGAACAAAGATCTGGATTTAAGAGTCTGCGATTTTGCTTTCAAGCATGTAGAGATGCTTCCTTATGCCAAAGAAGGGCATAAATATCCACTTTCTTATCAACAGTTTATCAGGGATACTATCTGCTTAGCCATAGAAAAGATTATAATAATTTATATCTGGCCAAAATGTCATTAGTGTTCTCTCTCTCTCTCTCTCTATCCTGCATCCCCTGCACCTTCCTCCCTCTGTTCCTTTCTCTCTTTGTTTCAGAAAACATAGGAGAATGATGATAATATTCTGGTCTTTGATAAAACATAATTCACAATAGAGCTGATTTTCTAATTCACAGAAACTGTGACTCACAGAGATGACCAATCTTTCTTTTGAGTGAACCCAGCTGCTTTGAAAGGTACAATCAAGCAAGAGTACTGGGGCACCAAGGACAGCCTAGGCTGGAAATGACTTCATGAATTTCCAGAGAAGAAATTCAATTACATCATAATGCTATATCTATATTATAGAGTACATGAAAAAAGGAAAGGTGTTTCAATAATTCCATTTTGCATGGATTTCATGATAGATTTGTTTTCTAGTCTAAAGATTTCCAGGAGATAAGAGTAAAATAAATGGGGTTTATGCAACTCTAGAGAATACAGATTAAGATAGAAAAAATGCCAAACTACATAAGCCTAAAGTCATTTAACAAAGCAATGCCTGTTGATTGATTTATATTTGGTTTTGTAATGGGATTGCACACAGAGTCTACTGTGCCTAACTTCCTGCACTTCACATTTCAGCCCCATCCTTGGCAAATGAAAGCCCAATGGGAAGGCTGATGATAGAAGATCAGATAATCTGCAAAGCAGATAATCTGCTTCTCACAATTGAGTATTAGAACAGTCTAGCAGGCCACCTGAGCCCCCATAATATACCCTTTCCAGGCCCACAAACAGAGCCTTTCAGGTTATTGACCTGAGCCCAGAGGCGTCATGGAGGCTCACAATTAAAAGGCTTTGACCCAACTTCTGACCTCAATGTCCGCTTCCTGTGGAGACTGTCTGAACTGGTCTAACAGAATTGCAGATTTAGGAATGCTCCCCACATTAGTTTCATTCTACCTTCTAGCTCAGAAAACCATTAGGATCCTATTTGTTCAGATATATGTTGGTGCAACAGCTCAAAACACTTCCTATTAGTCTTTGTTACACAGATGGCTATGATGTTCTCAAAAATTACTTATCCCTTCTATCAAAAGTGACAATCTTTATTTTAAAACATGTAATACGTGTATTTGCAGCTTTAGCGCTGTGCCTAATCAATGAATACCACATCTTTTATTGATGCAGATTTATCAGAAGCCTCAGCAAGATCATAGTAATAAACAGGTCTTTGAGAAACAAGATCTTCAGTAACCTTAATATTGTAATCGCTGTTGCTTGCACAACAAACATGTTCACAACTAGGATAGCTAGCCTAAAAGGAAGCAAATATTTTATCTCATTCAATTGCCTGTGAAACTGCCTGGATGACTGAGAAGCTCAGAAAAGTGAGAAACCTGCTTCTTCAGAGATGGAAACCCCAATCTTGAACCCTCTTGGTCAGAAGAAAGCAATCTTAAATGGAGAATGTTGATAGTAGCAATTAAGTACTTTGCTCTAAATCAGTGTAATTCTTGTCTATATTTTTATTCTCTCCAAGAGCATGGCAGTAAGAGACTGTATTTTTTCACTGATATCTCCAGGCCATCCTACCACTGAGTTAGATATATTCCTCCTGGGTGAGAGATGTAAAATTTCTGATAGCTTGAAGACTGGCCCTAGCTCTTGTCAAATTACGCTGTTCAGAGTTCACTCGGTGATTCATACTACACAAATATCTGCTTGCCAAATAACATTTATGTGTGTGGTGTGTATATGTGTACAAAAATATAAATAAGCCAAAGAGAGCTAACCTCTTATATCTTAGAAAGCAGTTGGAGCAAACTTTGATGGGAAGACAACCATCCAAAGGACGTGAGCTTCAGATACAAGTATATAACTAGTCAATTAAAATTTTCTCTGAACCTGAGTATATTCTATCAGTTGTAATTTCTCCAGGTCAATCTACAACCCTATCAAAAGCAGAGAAACAAAATCAACAGCAGTAATAAAAAAAGAAGAAGAAGAAAATAATACCCTAGATCTTTCAAGCATATGTGGATTTTCAAACAAGGCACATTGGATGCTTAAGTTAACCAGGACCTCACTAATCAACCAGCAAAATGGTAGTGGGTTTGTGATGGTATGTTAATTATACTTGCCAAAGGGTGATTATGTAATTTCTGAGAAAGTAGAGTCTTGCTCTATAAAAGTTACTTGCCATTAACGTGCAAACCACTATCTTTACATTCTGTGTTTTTTTTTTTCAAACCAGACAGGTTCTGCTAGCATTTAATTTTAGTTTTAAAGCAATTCATTTCATAACATATACTTAGTTTAAATCCAACCAATACTTTAGAGCACCTACTATGTACGGAGCACAAAATTAGTTACTGCTGAAGAGTACAATGATGAATTGCATCAGAAGCCGGAATACAGAAAATTTGCCTTTTTAAAATGAATCCATTTGATTCCTATTTATAATTATTGTGCCAGTACACAGAAATAGATAAACTGGTACTTTTATATTATTAGATCATAGGGTGTGTTTTTCTACTTTTCCTTTTTTAGCATTACTAACAACTATATTTAGGGAATAAAGTAATCAATCTACCACAAAAACATGTAATTAGCTAATATATTGTTCATCTCAGTTCCCAGAATTTCAAAAACTAGATAATGTAACCGGATAAAAATCTAAGCATTTATTTAATTTAAACAGTTCCAGAATCCCTAGAAAGTGAAGAAATGTTGGCCTTCATTTTGGAAAACTTCTCAATTCATTCCAGATCACTCTTTTATAATTGGAATTTTAGCAGAAGCAGATCCAGATTTTGTGGGACCAGAAGCCTACACGATTTAGGGGCTCTTGTCTAAGAAAAGAAGGCAAAATCAGTTCCAGGCCCTTCAAAGGGGCCCATGCAATGGACGAGCCCTAAAGCTTCAGCTTCATTAGCTTCTGAACAAATCCATCTCTGGTTTGCAGCCATCAGTAACAAGCTTTCATTAATGACATGATGTAAAACAGAGCAACAAGTATCTGAAACTTAAGTTGGGGCGGAAATATATTTCTCTGAAATGTAATTATAGGAGCTATGTGGACTTCTGTGAAAATGAACTCCTAAAGGCACCCCCCAGAAACCTACTCTAACATTACCATGCATGGCATCAGGAGGAGGCTCAAGGTTAATCACTCATTTCCCTTTCCAATCTGTCTCAATTACTGTTATGGGATGCTTCAATTAGTCATTCCCATTCTCCCCAGGGATAGGGGGAGATTGCAGATAACTCACCCCAAATAGACTTACACAATTTGAATCCATCCACCCTGCTAAAGAAAAATCTTCACTAGAGAAAAGCAAGACTTGCTATCATCCACTCTGTATTTTGTCAAGGCCACTCTCTCATCAGACAAAAAGAAGCCATAAGTCTTCTGGGATGCAAGGCCTTCTTTTCCCTTTCCCCGAAGGAGCAAGTTCTGTTTCTACCACACACTCAGCCCAAGACAGCCCTAGGCAATTGTTCTTAAAACTACCCTTGGAAGGCCCTTTCCAGAAGCTAGCCCCTGAGACAGACAACCATGTTATCAATCACGGAGACAGCATTTCTACTTTTATTCTACTCCTGTTCTCTACGTGTCACAAGACTGCTTAGCCCTAGACTCTAAAATCTGCAAGAAGAGATATTCAATGACTCTTTAAGAAGCATGTGTGGTATCAGTAGTTTACAGAAGACTACATAGAAAATAATGATTGCTAAATCTATGAAGAGTAATGCCTCTCATCATAGAGAAGGCATCAATCTCTAAATTCATGGGCTAAGAAAAAATTCTAACCCAACAAAAAGGCTTTGTTGCAAAAGTCGTGTTTTTTACCCTTGCAAAAAAAAAAAAAAAATTCAAGTAGTCTAGGTACTACTATGATATGGAGGTTACACACATTGTGCTACGACAGCAATAGTGTAAGGTAACATCGACGAATGGACAAAGATTTCTAGTCATGTTGGTATTTCGGTAATTGTTTATTCCTCACGGAAGAACTACATTTGCTCATGGACTGTGTGAAGTGGTCTATTTCTGATCAGTCATTTCCTCCTTTGTGTGCTATCACTGCACTTTGTGCTCATTGCACTTACATCACAATGCAGTTGCAGTTCTCAGGACTATTTCACCCAATAGACTATAAAGCCCTGGGGGCTGTAAAGGTGGGAGCACTGGGGCTGTTTTCATTTCTGTGTCCTTAGGGATGAGTAGAATGCTGATATATAGTAGGCACTCAATGAGTGGATTTACTGAGGAAGAGTCAGGGAATGGATAATATTAAATGGTGAGATTTATATATTTTAAAAATTGACTGAATTGTGCTCTTCAATTAAATGGGAATGGCAGGAAGCCTAATAGTCTAGGAGTGAACATAGCATATTGAAAAATTTTTAAAAAGCTACTATAATAAAAGCCGTACAAAAGATGCTCTCAATGGAACCAAGCAGGGCTAAGCTTGAAGTGATTCTTAATATATAGTAACATCTCCTTCCAGAAAAACATTGTAGAACCCAGAGATGAAACATATTCCAGGGGCACCTGGGTGGCTCAGTTGGTTAGGTGTCCGACTCTTGGTTTCGGTTCAGGTCATGATCTCACAGTTCGTGAGTTTGAGCCCCACATTGGGCTCTGTGCTGACAGTGCGGAGCCTGCTTGGGATTCTCTCTCTCTCTTCCCACCCTGCCGCTCCCCTGCTCGCTCTCTCTTTCTCTCTCTCTCAAAATAAATAAACTTAAAAAAATATTCCATATGTATTTAAAATTATATAATTTATTTCAAATTTCTTATAAGATTGTCACCTTATTTCTTGACTTTCCTTTCATAATGTTTGTGCTTTTGCACATAAGAAAAACACAAAACTCAGTCTTGACTTATGAAACTCTCCTCTATTATAAGCCCAAAACATTTCAAGATATAATTACAGACATACTATGATAGGAATAAGATACAATAAAATAGGCAAAGAGGGAAAGGTTAGGACCGGAGGTCCCTGGGTGGGGAAAAAAAAACACATATTTTGGAACAATGCTGAGAGACTTTGACCACGGCAAAGCCCCTCAGGAGTAAGGTGCTTCTTAAGAATGTAACAGACACCACCTACTCCCCTTCAGGTTCCCCTCAGGAATTTGACAAAATACTTAACTAAAATAAGTAAACCATAAACCTTACATTATATGAGGGAGAGTATGACCATAGTCTGACTCCTCATACAATGGAATTGACCTAATCAGGAACAGCCAACCCAGGCATCTAGAGTTATCAAGCCAAAAAGGGTGGGGCCTGAGAAGGAACTAGGAGGAAGGGAAGGGTAAGTCGACCAGAACCTTATAGAACAGTCCCTCGCCTACAGTTGTGGGCACTCACTTTCAAATGCCTCTTCTCTGTAAAGAGAGCTTTTATACCATTCCTATTTTCTTCCTTTCTACTCCAGTAAACTTTTGTCTGCTGCTCATTTTATTATGTGTCTATCTCTTTATTCTTCAAAGCAGTGAGACAATGAATCCTGGGTGTTGAGGTAAACAAATCCTGCAATAATACCCAAGAGATTATTACAAGTTTGATTCCAGACCACTGCAAGAGAGCAAAAATCACAATAAAGGGAGTCAAATGATTTTTTTTGTTTCCCCATGCATATAAAAATTATATTTACAATGACCCGTGGCTTATTAAATAGGCAATAGCATTACGTCTAAAAAACAAAACAAACCAAAAAAACCAAAACTGTATGTACCTCAAATTAAAAATGCTTTACTGCTAAAAAATGCTAACCATAATCATTTTCTGGTGGAGGGTCTTTACTCGATGTTGATGGCTGCTGACAGCTCAGGGGTTGGGGGAGATCAGGGTGGCTGTGGCAATTTCTTAAAATAAGACAACAATGAAGTTTGCTGCACTGAGGACTCTTCCTTTCCTGAATGACTTCTGGGCAGCATGAGATGCTGTTTGATAGCATTTTACCCACAGGAGAACTTCTTTCAAAATTGGGAGTCTGTCTTCTCAAACTCTATCGCTGCTTTACAAACCAATTTTATGTAATATTCACAATCCTTGGTTTTCATTTCAACAATCTTCACAGCATCTTCACAGAATATATTCCATCTCAAGAAACCACTTTCTTTGCTCATCGTTAAGAAGCAACTCCTCATCCGTTCAGGTTTGATCATGAGATTGCAGCAATTCAGTCCCACCTTCAAGCTCCACTTGTAATTCTAGTTCTCTGGCCATTTTTACCATATTGTCAGATACTTTCTTCACTGAAGTCTTGAACCCCTCATGAGGGTTGGAATCAACTCTTTGCCAGCTCCTGTTTATGTTATTTTGACCTCTTCCCATGAATCACAAATGTTCTTATTGGAATCTAGAATGGTGAATCCTTTCCAGAAAGTTTTGAATTTACTTTGCCCAAATCCATGAAGGAAATCACTATGTATGGCAGCTATAGCCTTATAAAATATATTTCTTAAATAATAAGACCTGAGAATTGAAAGGACTCCTTGACCCACAGGCCGCAGAATTGCTACTGTGTTAACAGGAATGAAAACAACATTCATCTCTTTGTCCATCTCCATCAGAGCTCTTGGGTGACTAGGTGTATTGTCAGTGAGCAGTCATATTTTGAAAGGAATCCTTTTTTTGAGCAGTAGGTCTCAGCGGCGGGCTTAAAACATTCAGTAAACCATGTCGGAAAGAGATGTGCCATCATCCAGGCTTTGTTGTTACATTTATAGAGCATGGGCAAAGCAGGTTTAGCATAAATCTTAAGGGACCTAGGATTTTCGGAATGATAAACAAGCATTGGCTTCAACTTAAAGTCATCATGTGCGCTAGCCCCTAACAAAAGAGTCAGGCTGTCCTTTGAAGCTCTGAAGCCAGGCATTGACTTCTCCTCTCTAGCTAGGGAAGTCCTAGATGGCATCTTCTTCCCATACAAGGCTGCTTCATTTACAATGAAAATCTGTTGGCTGGTGTTGTTGGTTGGTGTAGCCACCTTCATGAATTATCTCAGCTGGACCTTCTGGAGAACTTGCTGCAGCTTCTCCATCAGCACTTGCTGCCTCACCTTGCACTTTGATGTCATGGAGATGGCTTCTTTCCTCAAACCTCACGAACCAACCTCTGCTAGCTTCACACTTTTCTTCTGTAGCTTCCTCACCTCTCTCTCAGCCTTCACAGAATTGAGGAGAATTAGGGACTTCCTCTAAACTAGGCTTTGGCTTCAGGGAATGTTGTGGCTGGTTTGATCTTCTATCCAGAGCATTCAAACTTTCTTCCTATCAGCAATGAGGTTGTTTCACTTTCTTATCATTCATGTAGTCACTGGAGTAGCGCTTTTCATCTCCTTCAAGAACTTTTCCTTTGCACTCACAACTTGGCTAACTGTTTGGCAAAAGAGGCCTAATTTATTGGCCTATCTTGACTTTCAACATGCCTTCCTCACTAAGTTTAATCATTTCTACCTTTTGATTTTTAAAAATTTTTAAATGTTTATTTATTTTTTAGAGAGAGACAGAGCACAAGCAGGGGAGGGGCAGTGAGAGAGGGAGCCACAGAATCCGAAGCAGGTTCTAGGCAATGAGCTGTAAGCACAGAGCCCAACGTAGGGCTCGAACCCATGAGCCACGAGATCATGACCTGAGCACAATTCAGAGGCTGAACCGACTGAGCCACCCAGGCACCCCCTCTAGCTTTTGATTTGAAGTGAGAGATGTGTGACTCTTCCTTTTAATTGAACACTTATAGGCCATTATAGCATTATTAGTTGGTCTAACCTGAATATTGTCGTGTCTCAGGGGACAGGGAGGCCCAAGGAGAGCAGAGAGATGGGGGAATGGCCAGTCAGTGGCACAGTCAGAACGCACACAACATTTATCAGTTAAGTTCACCACCTTACATGGGTGCAGTTCATGGCACCTGAATACAATCACCATAGTTATATCAAAGATCACTAATCATAGATCACCGTAACAAATACAATAACAACGAAAAAGGCTGAAATATTGTGAGAATTACTAAAATGCAACACAGAGACACAAAGTGAGCAAATGCTGTTGCAAGAATGGTGCAATAGAATGCCCATCGCAGGGTTGTCACACACCTTCACTTTGCAAAAAACACAGTATCTGTGAAGTGTAATAGGTGAAGCACAATAAAATGAGTCAGACCTTTGTATTAATTAGCATTGGGAGGAGGCAAAGAGGAGGATTAAATATCATAAATGTTGGTGAAGCTTTCCTTGCCACCTTCTAACCTCCTTCTGGCACCACCTCCCTCTTGCCCAGCTTCCGCAGTTTCTTTCTGCACGCGGGCCTCCAAAACCACTGAATATTCCCTCCGTCTCTTTCTCTGCTCTGCTCTGTTCCATCATCACATAAGTGAGCATTTTTTTATTGCTTCAGCGACCACTTCAGAGTGTGCTTACAGTCATGAATTCAGAGGATAATGGGAGGCAACTAGACAAGATTAATTGGTTCAAGCTGATTCTAGGAGACTGAGTATTTCTCTAATAATAATAATAAATACTTCACATAATGATCATTTTGATGCAAGTATTGCGCCAAGTGCTTTGTATAAAACAATCAACTATTTCTCTCAGCTCCCTATAAGATTGGTTCCATTATTGTCCCCTCTTTTGGTCAAGAAACCTGAGGCTAAGAACGGCTAACAACGGACTGCCACTGTCACTGAGATTCAATCTCAGTTTAGCTTCGGAATCTGTGCTCTTTATGAATAATGATGGTGATACTAATGACATCAGCAAAGTCAGAATACTAACAGTTAGGAGCACTTATCAGGGGCCAGGCATGTTCTAAGTACTCTATAGATATTCCTTCACTTATTTAAGAAACAACACTAGACTAGAAGCCAAAAAGACCAGGATTCTACTCCAAATCCTGGTACTGATTAACCGCAAAACTTGGAGGAAGTCACTTCTACCAATCTGGATCTCAATTTCCACAGATATACATTGAAGGTATTGTACCAGACGATCCCTCAAGTCTAACATATTTATAGCCTTCCCACTCAGAATAAGCCAACGGAAGAGGCCCTTGAGATGAACACAGGGGTACTAGAATAAAAGTATATTCTTGCTGTCAAAAACTGTATATACTAGGTCAAACAATATCAGTGATTGGGACCAGTAAAGATTTCACATGGCATTCAAAACTGTTTGGTGGATTAACACAGAATACAAAATAAAATTTGGTAATTACAATGGGCTGAATTATGCACCCCCACCCCAAATTCATACATTGAAGTGCTAACTCACACTGTGACAGTGTGTGGTGATAGGGCCTTTTGGACCTAATGAAGGTTAAATGAGGTCTTAAGGGTAGGGCTCTAAACAATAGGGCTGGTGTCTTATAAGAAGAGGAAAAGACACCAGAGGTTTCAATATCTCTCTCTCCACCATGTGAGAACACAGCAAGAAGACGGCCCTACAAAGGCCAGAAATAGTTACTTTGCCAGGAACTGAGTTGGCCCGAACCTTGATCTTGGACTTCTTAGCCACGGCAAGAAGTAAATTTCTGTTGTTTAAGCCACCTAGTCTATGGTATTTTGTTAATGGCAGCCCAAACAAAGACAGTAATTAAAGGAAAAAAAACCAAAACCAAAAACAAACCCTAGCTCTAAAGGAAAACACTGCTAAATTTCATTGCACATTGAAAAAAAAAACTTTATATGACAAAAACAATTATACAATCAAAAGGTAAATAACTGGGAAAATATTTACAAAATATTTGCAAAATGTAACAGAAATAGATTATTACTATATGAATAACATATAAAATCAATGTAAAAGAGTAATGGGAATTTTAGTAAAAAGATAACGTATTCATACCCTTAGTGCCTTGTCCAGTTCCTTGAGAGAGATAGCTAATGATTAATTGAACCAAATACATAAATTAATGTAATTTTAGTTTTATTAGTTTTTTTTAAAGCATACAACTTACATAAATATAGGGGTTTAGACAACAATAGGTTGATTTTTTAGAATTATTATAGAATTTTATAGAAATATAAAATTAGAATTTTATATTAAAAACAAAAAAGGTATGTAAAAGCCAGTGAACATTTTAAAAATTACTCAACCTCACCTGTAATTGACAATAAATAAGAAATGCTACAATAAATACTTGATACATATATATCTAAGTAAGATTATATTTCTCTTAATAAATTTATAAGTTGGTAATGTCTAATGTTGGTGAGGAAGAAAAAACGGTAGAGCCTTTTAAGAGGAAAGTTATTTATCAAAATTAAAAATATAAATACTTACAGCGCAGCTGTTCTACTTCTAGGAACCGATGCTACCAATATGCTCCCAAAACAAACATCAAGATAAATAAACACTAATGTTCATGACTACTTGTTTATAACAGTAAAAAACTAAATACAACCTTATAGGCTCATTTATGGAGGATGAATTCAATCCTTTTGCCATATCTTGTCAATAGACTCTTAAGCAGATGTTAACATAGAATAAAGGAAGATTGCACTGAGTTAAAGAAAAAAAAGCAAGGTGCAGACTTTTATATGACATATTACCATTGGTGTGAATTTTTAAAAGCATACATGTATGCATGGGCATACACACACACACACATACACACACACACACACACACTATACTGGTATCATCATATTTTTCTGGTAGCAAACATGAGAAAGTTAGCAATGGCTTTCCATAAGGAGACATGGGAGGGGGATAAGGGGGATACTTTCATTTACTGTTTTGTTTTTGTGTGTGTGCCCATAATATATATTTAGGAATATAATTCTGAAAAACAGAGCATTTAAAAAGGCTTTAAATTATGGGTCTACCTTCAATTTCTATGACTCAATGACTCTTCCTTGAAAAGACTGAGTATTCAACAATCAGTATGGCAAACACCTCAATTAAGCCAACATTTCTTCCTTTCCATAGCAAATATAATTTTCTTTAGCAATTTCTCTTTTACAAACAAACCACACTGAGTTTGTCCTAAGCTCTGCTCTTTTCTCCATGTTCTCTTAGATGCAACCAGCTGCCAAACCCAGCTGATACTCTTCCATTCATGCTGTCAGGACCCTAGCTCAGGTATTCATGATCATTTATTAGGCAATAGTAATAGTGGAAGGAGATGTTGTTACTGAGCTCTTCTATGTGGCAGGCACTTCACATATTCTGCTTTCAAATCCCTACAACAATCACAGAAGGTTAGTATTAACATCTCTTTTATCTGGATACCTACAATATGATTACACCTAAAAAATGGTGTAATCAGGTGATGAAAAGTAGTGTCTCATTACTTGAAATTAAATTCCTCTTAACACCTAAAAGGCTGAATATATTTTTATTCATTTACTGGCCATTATAGTCTCTTGCAGCATTTCCTGCCATATGTTTTGCCTATTCTTAGGCTAGTGGTTTGTCCCTTGCTTACTGATTTTAGTAGTTTTTCATGTATTTTAATCTCTTTCCCTCAACTTTTTAAAAAATAATTTCAAACCTATATTAAAATTGCCAATAGTATAATGAACATCTATATATTCTTCACCTATATTCATCAGTTACCAATTGCTAACATTTTGCCATCTCGCTTTTAACCCTCCACTCCTAAACTCTCTGTCTCACTGGTGGATTTCACAACATTGTGACACTTCTCATCTAAATGCTTTAGCATAGATTCTGTGCCTCTTCATCCTTTCTGCTAGGCTGGCCCTTCATAGATCCTTTCTCTAGCCTAATGAACTCCCACAACTTCCTGTATCATATATTTACTGTTTCTTTTCCTTGGAATGTATTTCTGCATTTTCCATATATCCAAACCTTATCCATCCTTCAAGGCACAACTCAGATGTCCCTCGATCCATGAACCTTCCCTTTTTTTTTTTTTAAAGTGTAATTTTTTTTTTAATGTTTATTTATTTTTGAGACAGAGAGAGACAGAGCATGAATGGGGGAGGGTCAGAGAGAGAGGGAGACACAGAAGCCGAAGCAGGCTCCAGGCTCTGAGCTCTGAGCTGTCAGCACAGAGCCCGACGCGGGGCTCGAACTCATGGACCGTGAGATCATGACCTGAGCCGAAGTCGGACGCTTAACCGACTGACCCACCCAGGCGCCCCAACCCTTCCCTTTTTAATTTTCCTTCTGTTGCCTGTGCCAGTTTTATATCACTTATTTCTTTCTTCTTGGCACCACAGTTATTTGTGCATATGTCTCACATCCCTAATAGTCACAAGCATGTAAGGACAGGAAGTGTGTCCAATAGTAACTTACATTTTCCACAGATCTTAGCAGAGCAACTTACAAATAGGAGATACTCAATAAACAACTGCAAAACCAAACAGCAAAATCACTGAATAAATTTATGTTTGTGAGAAAATCAGAGGGAAATTAAGATTCTATTTCCAACCCTTTCAACAATTCATTGTGATTTTCTATAAGTCACTTAACTCTAGCAGTGAAAATATGGATTATAAAACAATAGCTCTTTAATTTTTTTCAAGTCCAGGCACTTCATATATGCCATTCACTGTGTCATTTAATCCTCATAACAGTCTTGTGAGGTAGACATTATTACCAAATTACAAGAGGAAATGGAAGTAGAGAGAGATCAAGTAACATGTCTGTGCAGGTGGGGTATTGGTCTATGATTTTTGTCATCCTTATCTTTTTATTGTTTGTATTGCTCACTTGACCTGTAGTAGGTGTTCAATAAATGTTTGTGAAATGACTTGTTTAAAATTAGGTGTAAGCAGATGCCTACTTAGAGATATATGAATTCAATGAGTAATACTATTTAGCCAAAAACAAAAACAAACAAAAAAAACAACCAAAACAGATAAATAATTCATACTTGATACCAGATAATTAAAGAAAAGCTGGTATTTTCTGTTATACACAAAAAGTCACAATAATCTTTGGAACTCTATAATAGGTTGATTTAGCTTTTAACTTCTTGATTTATCATGAACAGCAGCAATACTTAGAGAGGTACGTGCTTAAAACATGGAGAATTAAGGGGCTTTTTCTTTGGGGGGGTTCTGGTGAGGAGCTAGGTGACTTTAACTTTTATAATTGTTTTTGTAACTGGCAATTCCACCAAAATCCATCAGATGGGTATCTGTGAGTTCTCTATTAAACATTTTATGTTACCTTGGAAAAAGCGCACATCAAGAGTCCAGTGTCAGGGCCCTTTGTTATCAAACAGGGGATCTGGCTCCCAGCTCTCACAGGTCTGAGACTCACTGGCTCAAATACAACCTTTCTGTCTGAACAGAGCTGTGAGACCTAAAATAACTGGGCTATAATTTCAGTTGTCTTAAAGTCTGACTCCAAAGTAACTGATAGGCTTTGATCTTTAAACAAAAAAAGAAAAAAAAAGTGCATAAGCAATTGTCATCAAATTTTGTTTCCCTGAATTATACATTCTCCCAAACACCACTGTGTTTAGTTTTAAACACATACTCTTAATGAAATCTATTAACTCATTTAAAAACAGTAAGCAGTATCAAGAAACATAGTAGACCAACACTCCCAGAGAGAACTTCAGTCTCTTTGGTCCAGCTTCAGTGTCTCCACGGCCAAAGTCAGAGGATCAGCTTCTAATATAACATTGGAAGAAAAGAATATAATATGACTGTTACATAGATACATAGATATGAACTCCAAATTTGGAATTAGGAGGCCTGATAGGCTGACCTCCTGGCTATGAGACACTGAGCACATCACTTACCCAGCCTCTATGAGCCTCAGAGTCCTTAGCTATAAAATGTAGATGACCAATTCTCCACGGGCAACTGCTAGGATTCGTGATATAACGGAGATAAAAGCACTCAGCAGTTACCTAGCTTAACAAACGCTCAATAAATGTTAATAAATGCAGCCTATGGGGTCTCAAATCATATTTTTTTAGGGATTATGATAATGAAAAGTGTAATAGTATATGACACCATTAAAGTTTGAGTGTTTGAGCTTTAGTCTTTTAACAGTAAAATTTGTTGAAGACATCCTAGATTCTGCTATTTGAAGGAATATTTTTACTCACATACCTTATCCAGAAAAATCAATCAACAAACATGTGTGTTTATTGAATGAGTAAATGAATACATGGCTAAAAAAAAGGTTTTTGGGTTATAAGCAAACCTGCTCACAAAAAACCTTACTGAAACTGACAAAAAGCAATCATAGAGTTTTATGATTCCAATTACTGATAGTATTGCTAATGCTAATAATTACTAAGGACTTCAAGTTTGCTAGGCATCGGGAAGTTGTGGGAAAAGGATACAGAGTACGTGAAAGATAGTTATTTAAATTAGAATCCTAGATCTGGGAAGGTTCTCAGCAGCAGAAGTCATGAAAACATGAACATTTTCCCTTCTACTTTATCAGATTACTTGTAAGTTATTTAAATTTACTGGGTTTAAATGTGCCTGCATTTCAAGTACTTTTTGCTTTTAATTATAACTTTAGAGTTAGCAGACATAAATACAGAAAATTCAAAATGCACAAATTGAAAGTAAATGGTTGTAAATATACAGAATATAAAAGCAAGAGGAGCTTTGGGAGAAACTAATGCTCAGAGCAACTTGAAAGGAAAAAGAAACAAATTAACAAATCTTGACCCATTTTCTTTAAGGAGAGAGATCCTGAAGCTGAAAAGGGGTGCTATCATCCTGCTAGTTAAATGTTGACGTGTTGTATGATTGAAATGTCTAATTGTTTATAAAAATGTAACAAAACGTGTCATCTTCACTCATAAGGAAAATTTCTGCTTTACTCATAAAAGGACATGTAGACCATATAAACTCAAGCCCTTAGAATAAGTAATTATCTCTATTTTTTATCTTTATTACAATTGTCATATACATATTAATATAAAGTATACCAGAGCTTTTAAGTGTTGGCCCATCAAACTTGAACATGGCAAATGTGTGAAGAGGAAAATAATGTTAGGTACCCATTTGTGACTGTGCAAATCAATGTCTCCAAGAAGAACAGTCTGGACTATGGGTTATTCTTGCTACCAAAAAGAAAAATGGCCTGTGTATGTGTGACCAAGGGGGGGAAAAAGCGTAAAGTAAAAACACTGCTAAAAGCAAACAGAATTCTTGAACTCTTTGACCTATTCTGAGTTGAGAAATAAAGTATACCTTACGCCCTCGGTTCGTAGTCCACTCAAATATTTAGGGCTATGGAGCTGTGTTCCACTGAGTAGCTGGTCAGTTGTTAGGGACTGAGCCACACAAAAGGCAC
This sequence comes from Lynx canadensis, assembly GCF_007474595.2. NCBI lineage: Eukaryota > Metazoa > Chordata > Mammalia > Carnivora > Felidae > Lynx > Lynx canadensis. Next base: position 81,007,033 of record NC_044306.2, on the reverse strand, counting down.
ATGAAGTCGTCTCTTCTAAGAGTCAATGCATCTTCTGTCAGGTCCCCAAACATCCCTAACTCTCATCAGTAATTGTCATTAAAAGCTCTCATTATGTGAAGTAAGTGTAATTATAGCATCTTGCCCTCACAGGGTGTACAGCAGTGAGAAGGCTGGAAGGGTTTATAAATTAGTGCCAATTCACTCTCCTTCTATCTACCGTGCAATCTGCTGTGAGAGAGAAAAACCGTATTTATACACATTAAGGCAAAAGCCCAATGGCCCCTACAAAATTAACCTAAACACTAACTGTGGTTATTTGAGGGACTCCCCATTTCATTATGTGTCTCAGAAATAAAAGAGATAAAGTTTGCTGCCATCAATAACACTGAACATATCTGCTGAATCCCGCAGATTCCAAAACATTAATAATTCAAAATCTTGTGGGAATTTTGTCATGGTGGAGATACGACTTGTCTGCAAACAGAGCTCAGGGGATGCTCAGTATGATCTATTCTTGTATATATGCACAACTGCTGCATTCATCATGACACAGAGGAGAACACAGCATTCGCCTGTATTTCTGCAACTGAAATTTTGGGATGTATATTATAAAGTTGTTATGTATAACACAATAATTCCCAATCTCACATGAAGAGTAATCATCCTGATGTGTCATTATACCTTACAGATTAAAGGGATTGGTAAATATATTTTCTCTCCCTCATCTCTTAAACATGTATGCCATAATTCAAAAAAACATTGAGACTGAATGATCATATTCAGAAAATAAGTTGGACTCTCTCTTATTGGGTGACAGAATGTGTGTGTGTGTACATATACATACGTGTGTATATTTATACTGACATATTTGTGTATATATATATGTGTATACACATACACACACTGTGTTTTTATATTTTTGTATATATGTACATACACATATACACTCACATATCTATGATCCCCAGATTTACCTAAAAACTAGAAATTGACAATGTCAATTACATCACTGACTGCTGTTCTGAGACCAACACCTAAGAAGATGACACTAGCAAAAATACCCACCAATATTATTCCCCAAAAGGTCCCTTTAGAGACTAGCCAGACCCTTAATTCTTGATAAAAGATTTTGAACTGCTCTCAATACTAAGGCCAGAACAATCTTTCTAAAACTCAAATCTAATCATGTCATTTCCCTGTGGAAATTCTTCCTATTGCCCTTAGAATAAAACCCTAAATCCTCTTTAACAAGGCCCAGGAGGCCCTGTGTGATCTAGCTACCCCAGCCTACCTCAGCCTCATCTCAAGCCATTTTCCACTTCATTTTCTGAGCTCCAGGCACAATGGCTTCCTTTCAGTTCTTTGAAAACATCATGGGCAATCCTGCCTCAGGGCCTTTGAACATGGTGTTTTCTCTTATGTAATGTTCTCCATTTAGCAAATTCCTACCATTGTTCAGATCTCAGCTTAAAAGCCAAATGCTCAGAGAAGGCTTCCCCTACCCCTCCGAAGACTAATAGGTAATAATTACTAAATGTTCCTGTGTAATAGGCATTGCACCCAACTTTTTTTTTTTTTTTTAATTTTTTTTTTCAACGTTTATTTATTTTTGGGACAGAGAGAGACAGAGCATGAACGGGGGAGGGGCAGAGAGAGAGGGAGACACAGCATCGGAAACAGGCTCCAGGTTCCGAGCCATCAGCCCAGAGCCTGACGCGGGGCTCGAACTCACGGACTGCGAGATCGTGACCTGGCTGAAGTCGGACGCTTAACCGACTGCGCCACCCAGGCGCCCCAACACCCAACTTTTTACATGCATTTTTTTTTATTTATTTTCACAAAACCCTATGAAGTTAGTATTACTATCCCTATTTACATATGTGAAGATGGGTCCTAGGAAGATAAATATATGGAAGATCACACAACTTTAAAAAGGTGGAAGAGGAATTCACTGAGATGGTCCCTCTGATACATTCTCTCTTCACATACATACTCTTAGGTAACATCATATAATTAGTTGCTTAATGTTTGCTTCCCACATTAGAACATAACCTTTATAAATGTTGAAAGTGTATCCACCTCGTTCACTAAGATATTGTGCTGGTGCTGGGAACACAGAGGTCAACAAACATCTGATCCTGTTGAATGAGTAAGTGCATGACACAGAGTCATTTCTAACACAAATAAAAGAAAGGCTAATTAAAAACGCTCACCGTAAGTCATTACCTATCCAATTCAAGGATAGGTAAAGCTGAGATAAGCGTAAATTATTCAGAACTAGATGCAGTCCAATGAAGTCGTAGTAAATATCATCTGAATGGGAAATGCATGCAGTGTGTTTTTAGGGAAAGGCAACACTGTGTGCACATCTAACTCTATACTGGAGCCTACCCATAAGACCAATTACTCAGAGCACTTTTTGAAAATGCAGTTCTTTATAGATTTCAGAGTATGCTTGATAGCTCTCAACTCCAAAGCATAAACACATTTAAAATCACAATGAAAAATGATGGATAATTAAAGTAAAATTGTTTTGGGGCACCTGGGTGGCTCAGTCGGTTAAGTGCCTTGACTCTTGATTTCCGCTCAGGTCATAATCTCATGGGTTTGTGAGAATGAGATCCATGCTATCAACTCAGTGCCTACTTGGAATTCTCTCTCTCCCTTTCTCTCTCTCTCTCTCTCTCTCTCTCTCTCTCTGCCCCCGTCCCACTTGCACACATGCTCTTTCTCTCTCAAAATAAACTAAAAAAAAAAAAAAAAAAAAAAGGTAAAATTGTTTCAAACACTCATCGATCTATCTCAAGGAATGCAGCTAATCCTTGCATCTAAACAGTATTATTCCATATATTGGGAAATCTCATCAGAATGATTGCAAGTTTTCTTGAACCTAATATGTACAACCAATTCCACCGACTCTGGGGACTGATCAAGGTCAGCCCTAGATTTCAAATTTTCAAAATCCATGGTTACATCATGAATAAAAACCTGATTTAAGTATTTATTTCAACATTCTACCTCATTAACTTTTTCATTTACCAGTGCTGCAACTGATTAACAAAATAAACAGGTCCTGTTTTATATTCTTCTTTTCTACCTTTCTATAACAAAGTAGTTAATGAGTATTGACATGGCTAAATATGAGGCAGCTTACCATAAAATTTTTTTTCAATGAGCACAAATATTATTCTTTAAATTATAAACTATAAAGGCCAATTATACTAGATAAGCACTGATGAGTACACCAAGACAAAAGTGTGTAACTTTACCTTTAGCAATATACGTATTTAGACAGCCTACAGAGCCCACCATGTACAAATACAATACCTATGAACAAATGGACAAATGAAAATGTGGAGGACCTGGAGAAGATTCAAAGACATCATCCTTCCAAGTCCCTTTTCTTACCCATAGGATTACATTCCTCCATACTCTTATTCACATGACTACAAAATGAATAATCTATATTTTTCAAAAGCCATGCCTTATTAGATGTACATGAACTTTGTTCAGCTATCAGAAATGTTTAAAGGGAATATTGGTCTCTGATCAACAGTTCTACTTCTTCTATAGAGTCTTACCTGATCAATTTTATCTCCCCCCCTCCCTAAATCACTGAGCTCTCACTCCTTGTTACCATGTCACCTGTTCCTCACATGCATGCTTGTTAAAGCACACAATTTCTACTACCTTGTATTTAAAGCACAGTTTCTACTACCTTATATTTCATATATTTATGTGTTCATATCTCTCTTTTTAAAGTAGAAGCTCATTCAGGGTAGGTTTTTCATGTGATTCAATTTTGCACCCTCCTGTCCTGTCACAGCACTTATCATAATGCATGTGCATAATAGATAGAACAATTCACAAATAAATGAATATGGCTGTCTGTGAGTGATCTGGTGTCAGGTGCTAATATATATTTGATCCCAACAATATTAACATCAGACATGCTCTTTAGTGCTAACATGTAATAACTTAAGTGAAAAACCAGAAATAACTAGTGTATGTGTATTGCACAGCATGAATATCTTACTAAAAGAGGATTTCTACTTTGGTTGTTTAATATTTCAATGTACTTTCTATCCACTGAAGTCCCCCCAACCCTATACTTGTAGATAATTAAATATGTCATTCATTTTTCTTTGCTCAATTTAGACTTTATAGAACTTAACATTCATAAAAATCAATAAGATATCCTTATAAAAGTAAGCCACTTTGGCCCTTGAATTCAAGACACTGATCATTCTTCTTTTTGCTACACATCATGGATTGTTTGCATTATAGGTCAACCTACAGAGTTTTTCTCTCCACATACTTCCAATATTAATTATTCCTTCTCTCTGGCCCAGAGCTACTAGCCAACATGTTGCATAATCCTGTATATCTGAAGAGAACCGATAAGGTAACTAAACTCTGATATCATTTGATATTTTGTTCCCCACCTTAATCACCCTTATTAGTCTAATTTCTTGACCACAAAGAGAAATCATGATATTAACTTTTAAATGAGGCGATAACTAATTAAGCCAAAGTAACTCAAAGGGTTTAGAATATTCAAAGAAACAAAGATACTGATAGAAACACCCATATCAATGGAACGAGCATATTTAAATAAAAATTTTCCCTCCAATGATGGACATTTTACCAAAAATAAAATACATTATTTCATGCATTATGTTTTGAAAGTCAAAAGCTCATGAAAGTAGAAAAGGTTGATAGTTTCAGATTACATTACTCTAAATAAAGAAGGAATTGTTGCTGACATCATCTTAAATATATTGCATATTGACATGTTTTTAAAGGAATTATAGTTGTGTGGCACAAGTCAAAATCAAATTTAGTTCAATCAGCTGCAGCATATTTTTAAAAAATAAAAACATATTAGGGATACAAATATATGAAAAGGCCTTTATCAACCTTGCTTTTTATATGCCAAATTTTTAAATCCCTACTTATTTGCAAGCAAAAAACATGTACATTGGTGAAACTGTGGGGTTATACATTTATAAAAAGAGTAATTTCACACACACAAAAATTCCTGACCACAGCTTCCTCAAAAGTTCACTGAGAAAAAGGCAGGTAGGGACCTGTTTCTTTAGAATTCAGTACAAAATGTTTAAACCCATACAAGGAAAAGTCACTAAGATTTAAACATAAATAACAAAGGAAAAATGAGAAAAAGAAATAAGAGAATTAAGTCAAACACTCTGTAAACTGAATTCAGACTCTAAGGTTTTACAGGCCATTAATCTAATATCTGCCAAATTAGATTTTCAAATTCCATAATATTTGATTTCTTTTCTAAAACTGGTTTACCCTTAATCCCAGAAGTTTTTCTTTCAAAGATAAACTACAATTCTAAGTGAGATTTCTATTCAACCAGGAGCTCTATTGTTGATTTTTTAAGTATTTATGAATCATATTTATGATTTTACCCTCCCTAAACATTACTTTTGACTTTAATAAATTTTAGACTTGTGTAAGAACTAAAAGATGGTTTAATGTGGATTAAATAATATTCATTTAAAAACAGGGCCACTTGTATACTATTTGTCAGCTAAAATAATGTCAGAAAAGTTTTTAGACAACTGGGAATTGCTTCCAAGTCAACAACTACAAAGCAACACTGAAGCCATCTAGGAATTTCAGTGTAAGATAGATCTCCTTTTGAAATACAACCCTGAAAATATATAAAATTGATCACAGGTAACTTTCTGTCTTTGCTCTAGGATTACAACCTTTAGCTGGAAAACACCATGACTATGTTCCAACCTTTAGTACTAAAGAATCTGCACAGCACAACAGCCGAGGAAATTTAGCTATTGGACAGCTTGATTGCTCCCTCACACCCCGCTTAATAGAGCTTCTCATTAAGTCACAAAAATGAGATCATTCAGCAAAAGTCCTTCAGTATGGCGCGTCCACTCATGCTAAAGTGGTGTTAAAACACAAGTCCGTGGGTTTGAGAGCGAATAAAAGATCTCAGCAGGGCATGGAAGGATGTAGTCCTTGTAGGGTAAGTAGATCTGGGGTAGCATCAAAACAGGAGAGCAGTAGAAACACCTTTAAGAATTCTCTGGAGTATAATTTAACAATACAAAATAAAAGTGGAAACTAAAGATGGAAGAAAACCTGGATAAAGCAATAACTAAAGAAGTTCCTTCTGGGCAGAGACTCTGGGGACCAGAGTTGAAGCACAGTTAGCTCTTCAGGCAGTGCAGATGCATATAATGTCACAAGTGTTCACAGTGTTATTGATAAAGTATTGGTATTTTCTGCAACATCATATAGCAGAACACAATAACTCCTAGGAGCACCTTGAGATTTCTGGAAGTATGTGAGTATGTGCGTACATGAGCAAATACCTACAAATGAGTACCTCTTCTGCTAGACCTTCAATTAAAAAAAAAAAATTCTATTCTGTACTGGAAAAAAAATAGACAAATCTCTTTATATAAGTCAGCATCCTTGTATTTAATTTGATATATATTTTGACAATGAAACAGCAATTAGGATATAAGGAAGAGCCACGTGAAAAAAGGTTGTCCAACTAGACTAATGCCACATTGGACAAATCTGCCACCATGACTGTTCTGTGACCTGAAATCTTCTTGAGCACAGCCTCTCCCTGCCCTCCCCCTACTTCTTTCCTTTTGCTTATACCATACCCTTGGGGCATAAAGTCATTGATCTGCCCTGGAGATATGACTATGACATACACCTATTCTTAAAGATTCTTCTCTGGAGTGGTCCCTCAGCATGTATTCCCAGCCTCTAGGGCTATAAAACAGGTCTTAAGGGAGGTGGGGATGTGAAGACCTACTCCTTTTGTGCCCACCCAAGACAGGTTGCTATCCATAAATCCCCTTAATAAACCATTTCTCATCAAGCTGGACTTGTTGGCCTTTTTCTTTGGTCTTATGGCTCCTTTGGCCTTTGGAGGTCATTTTCCATATACCTTCCTTTCAAGGAACAAAGGTAATAGTTATATATACTTACACACACACACACACACACACATATGCACAATGAATGTGTGGCATCCATTTATAACTTACATATTTGATTTCTTTCTGTTTAAAGTATAGTAAAAGAAGAAGTACCAAAAAGGTTTTTTTATCACAAAAGAAGTCAAAGAAGACAAATTAAGATCAAGAAAACCAGAAACTCCAAAGGAGAATCTATACAAAATTACACTGTAGCAATAGTGGAACATTTGTTATAAGAAAAGTAGACAAGCCTTGGACCAGTGATCAGGAAGCCCTTTAATTTGATATAATAAGAAACAGCTTTATGGACCACAGTGTGCTAGAATTACTCTTTTTCAGGAAAGAATCTCTGGGTGATGTCAAAAGACAAGAAGGATGAAATATGGCTTTGTAAAGGCTGTTTAGAGATGGGAACACAGACAAGTCCATCCTGAAGAAAGAGAAAAGACAGAGAAAAAACAGCCAGGCTGGGAAAAGCAAAACCTTGCATGCAAATATGTATCATACACTGCTAACTTATAAGACTCACAAATCCCCAGGCTTTTTGTTCTATCCTGAGTCCTGCCTGGAAAATGGTTTATTTATTCTATAGCTATTTAAACTGGCACAGGCTAGGTGCCAGACACAATATAGATATCAGGGACATTAGAATGAAAAAGACAGGCAAGGTCTCTCCTCTCTTAGAGCTTACACTCCAGTGCAATTGACACACAACAGACAAATTAACAAGATGACTTCTGATAATGATAATGGCTTTGAAGAAATAAAAAAAGTTGATGTGTTAGAAAGTACTGGGGAGGTACTTATGAAAGGCCACCGGGGAGATGCCTTTTCAGCTGACACCTGAGGGACAAGAAAGAGCCAATCCAGTGAAGACCAAAAGAAAGAATGTTCTAGAAAGAGGGATGGCTAGTGCAAAGGCCCTGAGCTGGGGGGAATGGCTTGGTGTGTTTGAGGAGAGACTCTGTGTTGCTGGAGTGTGCTAAGTATGTGGTATGTATTAGGTGGGGCCAAGGAGGAAGGCAAGGGTAGCTACTAAGACCTTACTGGTTGGGATAAGGAGTCTATAAATTCTCTCTGATGGGCAACAGAAGACACCAGAGGTTTTAAATATTTATTTATTTTTGCGAGAGAGAGAGAGAGAGAGAGAGAGAGAGAGAGAGACAGCACGAGCAGGGGAGGGGCAGAGAGAGAGGGAGACACAGAATCTGAAGCAGATTCCAGGCTCTGAGCTGTCAGCACAGAGCCTGACATGGGGCTTGAACTCACAAACCAGGAGATCACGACCTGAGCTGAAGTCTGATGCTTAACCGACTGAGCCACCCAGGTGCCCCAGGAGACACCAGAGGTTTTAAAACTAGGGAAGAGTTGGGGCACCTGTGTAGCTCAATCGGTTAAGTGTCTGACTCCTGGTTTCGATTCAGATCATGATCTCATGGTTCATGAGTTCAAGCCCCGCATCGGGCTCTGCACTGACAGTGTGTAGCCGGCTTGGGATTCTCTGTCTCCCTCTCTCTGCCCCTCCCCTGCTTGCTCTCTCTCTCTCTCTCAAAATAAATAAACATTAAAAAAAAATAATAAAAAAAAAAACTAGGGAAGAGTTGGGAGAGAGTATGGTGACATAAAATGAGGTTTATATGCTAAAAAGATTACTTTAGCCGTTATGTGAAGTCAGAATTTTAGAGAGATCAGAGTAGAAGCAGGTGAGAATGATTAGGGAATAATTACAGGGCAAGAGTTGATGGTATCTGGTATTTGGGTAGTAACAGTGAAGATGAAAAGAAGTTGATGAGCTCGAGATATATTTTGGGGTAGATCCAATAGGATTTACTGATAAGTTAGATATGGGTTGGGGGGAAGAGACAGTGGAGAGAATTCCAGGAACACTCTTAAATTCATTTAATGAGTAGAGCCATTTATTGAAATGAGAAAGGCTGAAGGAGAAGCAACCTAAGGACGGGGAAGGAGATCAAGAATCAAGAATATTTTGCATGTGGTAAATCTAATAAATGTCCAAGATTAGACATCAAACAGGCCTTTTCATATGAGTCTGGCATTTAGGGGAAAAGTTAGACCCGAAGATATCAATTTGGTAGCAGTGCATTTTGATGTTACATAAAACCATGGAATTGGCTGAACTTTCCTGAGTTACTGTAGACAGAAAAAAGACCAGGACCCATCACCAAGCACTGAGACCTTCTAATAGTGAGAATTTAAAGCAGAGCAAAGAACCAACACAGGAAACTGAGAAGGAATGGTCAGTAAAGTAGATGGAAATCCTAGGAGAGGGAGATATCATGGAAATGAAGAGCAAAACATGTTTCAAAGAGGGTATACTCTGAAGGTATAGAACATTCTTATGTGTCTTTGAGTAAGACCAGAACAGAGAAACCATCACTGGCTTTGGCTAGATGGAGGTAACTGGTAACCTTGATAAAAACTGAGTTAAGTCCTTCGCAGAGTGCCAGGGAGTCTTGATTAGAGTAAATTGAGGAGGGACAGTGCTATAAGGAGTGAAGATTGGGACAGCTGTTTTAAAACTCAGAGCTAATATCATTCTCAATGGGGAGAAACTGAGAGCTTTTCCTCTATGGTCAGAAATAAGACAGGATGTCCAGTCTCACCACTTTTATTTAATATAGTACTGGAAGTCCTAAACACAGCAAGCAAACAACAAAAAATAAATAAAAGGCATCCATGTTGACAAATAAAATTTTCACTATTTGCAGATAAGATAATACTATTATAGAAAACTCGAAAGACTCCACAAAAAACTGCTAGAACTAATACACAAATTCACTAAAGTCACAGGATACAAAATAACTTACAGAAATCTGTTACATTCTTATACCAATAATGAAGCAGCAGAAAGGCAAATTCAGGTATCAATCCCACTTACAACTGCACCAAAAACAATATGATACATAGGAATAAACCTAACCAAAGAGGTAAAAGACTTGTACTCCTAAAACTGTAAAACACTGAATATGACACAAAGAAATAGAAAGACATGCCATGCTCATGGATTAGAAGAACAAATATTTTTAAAATGTCTATACTACCCAAAGCAATATACACATTTAATGCAATCCCTATCAAAATACAAACAGCATTTTTCACAGAGCTAGAACAAATAATCCTAAAACTTGTATGGAACCCAAAAAGACCCCAAATAGCCAAAGCAACCTTGAAAAAGAAAAGCAAAGCTAGAGGCATCACAATTACGGACTTCAAGTTATATTACAAAGCTGTAGTGATCAAGACACTTTGATACGGCACAAAAATAGATCAACGGAACAGAAAGAAAACCCAGAAACGAACCCACAACTATATGTTCAATTAATCTTCAACAAAGCAGGAAAGAATGTGATGGAAAAAAGAATGTTTTCTTCAACAAATGGTATTGGGAAAACTGGACAGCACCATACAAAAGAATGAAACTAGACCACTTTCTTACACCATACACACACACCAAAAAAATTCAAAATGGATCAGAGACCTAACTGTGAAAGCTGAAACCATAAGAATCCTAGAAGAGAACACAGGCAGTAACCTCTTTGACCTTGGCCATAGCAATTTCTTTCTAGATATGTCTCCTGAGACAAGGGCAACAAAAGCAAAAATAAACTCTTGGGACTACATCAGAATAAAAACCTTCTGCACAGCAAAGGAAACAATCAACAAAACTAAAAGGGGTAGTATCCAAAATCTATAAAGAACATATCAAACTGAACACCCAAAAAACAAATAATCTAATTGTAAGATGCACAGAAGACATGAATAGACATTTCTCAAAGAAAACATATAGATGGCTAACAGACTTATGAAAAGATACTCAACATCACTTATTATCAAGGAAAATGCAAATCAAAACTACAATGAGATATCATTTCACACCTGTCAGAATGACTAAAATCAACAACACAAGAAACTTGGGGAAGATGTGAAGAATGGGGAACCCTCCTGCACTGCTGGTGGGAATGCAAACTGGTGCAGCCACACTGGAAAAGAGTATGGAGGTTCCTCAAAAAGTTGAAAATAGAACTATCTTATGATCCAGCAATTGCATTACTAGGTATCTATCCAAAGAATATAAAAATACTAATTCAAAGGGATATATGCACCCGATGTTTATAGCAACATTATCTACAATAGCCAAATTATGGAAACAGCCCAAGTGCCCATAGACTGATGAATGGATAAAGAAGAGGTGGTATATGTATATGTGTATATATATATATATATACACACACACACACACACACACACACACACACACACAAAGAAACATTACTCAGACACAAAAAAGAATGAAATCTTGCCATTTGCAAGACATTCTTACGTGTGCAACTCAGGCATTTGATAACTGTGTTTTTCACACAAATTCCTAGAAGGGGAACTGACCCACCAAGAACAGGCTGAGCAACACAGTACTTATTGCTGTGGAATCTGGAGTTAGAAATGTTCAAGTTTATATCTTGACTTCATCACTGAATAGCTGCTATCATCCTGGGGGAAAAAATCAAACTCTTTTTAGTTCTGGTTTCCTCATATAATTCAAGAGTAATAATACTTATTGAAAATAAAAAACACAATACATGCTAAGTGTTTAGCACAGCACCAAATCCATGGTTGCTTTGACAGATGCTATTATCTTTTTTTTTTAAGTTCATTTATTTATTTTGAGAGAGAGAGAGTATGTGTGTGTGCGTGCCCGAGTGTGACTGGGGGTAGGGCAGAGAAAGGAGAGAGAGAATCCCAAGCAGGCTCCACACTGTCAGCACAGAGCCCAACGTGGGACCCAAACCCACGAATTGCAAGATCACAATCTGAGCTAAAATCAAGAGTCATACACTCAACCAACTGAGCCACCCACGTGCCCCAACAGATGCTATTATTATAGTTATTGTTCTCAGCATTTCCAGTTTAGATCCATATCGTGAGACTACCATCTACAAAGCTCATATCTATTTATAGACCTATCAACAGTGTATATTGCAAAGTCTTTCCATTCTCACCAATAAGTCAATCTTGTTAAACTTTACTAATTTCAGAGATGGAAAATGTTTAGTTTTATTTGCACGGATATGATCAACAATATAGTTACATATCTTTTCATAATTTTATTGCTTACCCACGGTTGTTCCTCTGTGAATGAGAATCTCATGGTTTGTGAGTTCAGGCCCCATGTGGGGCTCTGTGGTGACACCATGGAGCATGCTTGGGATTCTCTCTCTCCCCGTCTCTGCCCCTCCCCCGTTTGCATGCGTGCATTCTCTCTCACAATAAATGATAAATAAAATATAATAAATAAACTGACAATAATAAACTTTAAAAACTGAATAAAAGGGCGCCTGGGTGGTGCAGTCGGTTAAGCGTCCGACTTCAGCCAGGTCACGATCTCGTGGTCCGTGAGTTCGAGCCCCGCGTCAGGCTCTGGGCTGATGGCTCGGAGCCTGGAGCCTGTTTCCGATTCTGTGTCTCCCTCTCTCTCTGCCCCTCCCCTGTTCATGCTCTGTCTCTCTCTGTCCCAAAAATAAATTAAAAAAAAAATGTTGAAAAAAAAAAAAAACTGAATAAAGATAAAAAACATCCTTGTCTATATTTTGTTTCTTACTTACAGTGAACTTCAGATATGAAAGCACTTCCTTTATAAAGGATGAATTCACTGTAAGAATAAACTGAAGATGTAGTCTTTACTGATATGTAATTTGGGTTATTACTAGTCTTCTTTCCCAACTTCACATGAAAAAAGCATAGGTATTATCTTTCTAGATCAGGCCCCACCTTGCCCAAACAGTGCAAAATTCTGTTTCTAAAGGATGTCTCAGAACATGACAAAAAATAAGAGCCATGCGTGGCATAATAATACAATTATTCAAGATCTGTTCAGCGTTTACAGCCAGATTTGCTATAATTTAGTTTCTCACTGTTTCTGAAATAAATTCACCAAAAACTCTTTAAGATGACATTTCTGCCTCTGTTAAGTACCTCTACTTCTTAGTTTTCAAGAGTTCTAAGCATGCCCCTTCCTCTTTCTATTTCCAGTTCTACCATCTTGGTCCATGTTCCTATGGCATTCATGACTTGATAGATTTCTACTTTACAGGCCAAAGAGTCCTCATCTTTCACTGTGTCCTCATATGTCAATTCCTCTTCTCTCCCTCCTACTCCTCTGATCATTTTATAATGATTTGGTAACCACAATAATGAAATTTACTGAGAAAACTAAATTTTGAGATGCTGCCATAACTAATGGAGTCAGAGAAATGATGAAAAGGGCTTTAATGAGGTTTGAAATATGGTTGGAATATTACAGATAGAAAATCAATTTAGAAAATGCTGTCAGCCTCATCCACAAGGGAAAAATTATTTAAACACACACATCTAAAGGACAGAAATAACTTTGAAGGCAATGAAGAACTGACAATTGTTTTACAATAGAGAAAGCTCATTCTTTCTTTATGTACCTATATCTACCTACCTATCTGTCTATCATCTATCATTATTTTGCTATGATTAAAAACCTAACTTGGTAAATATCTAAATACCATGGGTATTCAAATTCTGCAAAGACTAATAAATAATTAAGCATTTGACAACTGTAAGTAATTTACCCTTAATTTTAAGTAATCTTGGAGGTAGCAATACCGCTTACAAAAACACTGCGTAATTTTGGTCATCCCATACAATCGATTTTATCTTCCTCAAGAAAAAAAACTAAATTTTGTGGACTCAGGCTTGAGGAATATTTTGGAGAAAAGCATGCCTTTTCCATAAAGCCGTTTATGCTACATACTGCACATATTGTAAAACCTTGTACATCAAAGACAAATTTGTGTTTAAACAGATTATCAGGTTATAGAACAATTAGAAGCCACAATTCTCTTAAAATAACTCTAATGAGACCTGAAAAACTGCTTCAAGTCTGTGTTATTTAAGCATTCGGCATATTCTCTGTTCTTAATCTTTGAAAATTAGATGAAAGCTATGGCCTTTCTCTCTAGAAAAATCCATATACAATTATAGAATACATTTTGAATATAAATTTTCAGAACTGACTAGGATCCCAAGCCTCCAGGCTAAGGACTATTCTAGAGGAAATATTGTTTTTAAGACTATCACCAAATACCTAATATATGAACTACTCTCCCGTTTCTACCTTAGGCACTCCATCTATGTATTTTGGAGCATAGAAGAGTTAAAGTTTCACACCTTCATTCCATAAGCTCTTCAACCGTGTTTTGCAGAGCAAAGCCTTGGCAACCGCCTGGAACTCACTGCTGACGCAGCTCCTACCTGCTCTCCACTCTCTGCTATGGAGAGGAGCATCCTGACCGATTATACTGGAGACTGGAGACCTACTGATGTGCACCCTCAACAGTGTGACACATTAGAAGACAACTACAACCGATGTGCTTGGAGCCTGGTTCCTAGGATCCTTCTTCACAAGCTGACTATGCAACTCTGGTCTCTCACATATAAACCTGATTCACTTAGGTGATGGGCCCTTTCCTGTCCCCCACTTTCCTTTTACCAACTACTGGGATAACCAATGTATGCAGAAGTCAGACTGCAGTGAGGCTGAAAATACGCCTGGAAAAGGAAGTCAACTTTCCAGCTCCAAGCTTCTTTCACAGTATATAATAATCTCACTATTAAAAGGGGGGGGGGGGGAGAAACAGTGACTTCTGAGAGTAACAGATTCACATGTATTCAAATCCAAATATAGCATATTCCAAGATCAAACATAATTTTTTGAAGCAAACAACTACTGGGTCAGATTCTATGAGATGCCTATCTAATAGCCATTCCCATCTTCTCATATGCTAATGAAATCATGTAACACTTCTTTCTTTGGGGCAACAATATGTCCAACTAGGATATGACTCATGGCTAGTCCACTAGTCATTTCCAACTAATGTGAGCCTTAAATGCACCATAGATAGCCAAGATATTGACCTCCCCCTAACACTCAGGGCAGATGGGCAGGGCTTGGAGCAGCAAGAGCATTCGCTTCACTCCCAGGATGTATAAAAAATGTTACATTTCCTATGTGTGCCACAAAGGGAAGAACATCAAGAAGCAAAGGAGAATTCTGTTCCCTTTGATAGATACTCAACCTGTCTCCTTTCCCTACAGCTAGCAGTAACCCTCTGATTGAGTTACAGTCAATGAAATATTCGAGAAAGTCTGCTGAAAGCCATTTGTTTCTGCTTCTCTTACCTATTAAAAGGGCATTTCTAGCAATGCCTTTCCCCTTCCATCATACCTTGAAAAAGGACACGATGCCTGAGGCTACAGCAGCCATCTTGCTACCACAAGACAACAAAGCATGCGAGTAAAAGAGCAACAGCTAAGTAGAGCAGAGCAGAGAGATGGAAAGAGTCTAGAAATTCATTACTTTGTTGAACATCAGAACCAAAATCAGCAATTGTCTACTTCCCATCTTCTTGCTTAAAGTTGACCGATGCATACTAGTGGATGGGAGATTTCAAGTCAATTTTTTTTTTTTTTCCTCTGAAGCGTCCTATAGTTCTCACTTTGTAGGAATATCAGCTTTCTTATCATCTATTAATCCCTTCACCATGTTGAGTCACCACTTTGAGTCTGACTAGGTAGGATGATGCCAGGTTTAATGCTATCAATTTCTATCGTCCTCTTCATAGTTCAAAACTTAAGAGTCTCCTAGAAATTTTAGTACATTATGGCAATACTGTGTGTAATTCTGCAGCTAGGTGGAAATTCGCAGGGCCACTATAGATTCTCACCTTCAGGGTGTGTTAGTTTGCTTAGGTTGCCAGAACAAGATACCATAGACTAGGTAGCTTAAACAACAGAAATTGATTTCCTACACACTTGAGGCTGGAAGGCTGACACCAGGGTGCAAGCAGAGTTAGTTAGATGTGCAGAGAGCTGCCTTCTCACTGTAACCTCACTGGCCTTTCCTCTGAGTAAGTGAGCTCCCCTTGTGTCCCCTCTTCTTCTTATGAATACACCAGTCCTATTGGATTAGGGACCAACCCTTGTGGTTTACTTCCTAAAGGCCCTAGCTCCTAATACAGTCACACTGGAGGTTAGGATTTCAACATATGAATTTGGGGAACGACACAATACGCTCTATAACACAGGCCTTGGGTTATTAAAAATAAATAAATAACAAACCCAAAACCTCTGAACTAAAAAGCTGGGAGCAAACATGTTTTCATACATTCTGAAAGATAATTTAACAACTGTTCCCCAGCATATGGAACACACAGAGAGGAGTATTTTAATGGGTATGTATAGGTAAAGGCTCAGGAATATTTAGGCACTGTCAACCTATCTATAGATAATATAGATAATATGAGCCAAAAAACATCAACTAGTATTTCTTCTAAATGAAAAGCACACTCCAAAAAGGCAACTTTGGAAATCACTTTTAAAGAAATAAGTGCAATAACACGTTTGTTCCCAAGTAGGAAAAAAAAAAGATGGTGTTTAAAAATGGTACATTAACAAAAATGCCATATTTGTCAAACTCAAAGCACTACATGATGTATGATTCAATTTATGCAGTGTTCTGGAAAAGTCAAAATTATGGGTACAGAAAACAGATCAGTAGTTGCCAGGGGCTGGGAGGGTATGTAGAAGCGATGCCTCCAAAGGGGCACAGGGAAACTGTAGGGGTGATGGAATGTTCTACATCTTGATTATGGTGGTGCTCATATGACCATAAGAATTTGTCAAAACTCATAGAACTATGCACTAAAAAGAATGGATTTTACTATATGTAAAACATACCTTAATTTTTTAATGGGAGAAAATGGCACATTTGTGGACTGATAAAAAAAAAAAAAACAAAGGGTTATTCTGTACTCAGTTAATCCACACTCTGGTAACCAATCGAGAACTCTAGAAACGGAGCAATCACTCATATATTATGTAAAATTTTAAGATATAAATATCTATGGCAGGAATAATCTTGTGTTGTGGGGTACCATTATATGTGTTCAAGACTTTTATAGTGATACAAACTTAATATCTGAGTTATATCAAATTATTAGGTTTAATTTACCAGAAAGGGATCACAAAAAGTGATATCCATTACTGTGGAAATAAGCAATTAATCTTAATATTTCATAGCATAATTGTGCCTTCCAATGGGAAGAAGGGCACAAATGATAAATTTGATAATGATAAATTACAGATGATAATAGCTTACTTAACTTTCAAGAATATTTCATGTTTTACAAAGTATCTTATACATACTGCCTCATCTAATTCTCACAGTATTCTGGGAACACTTAATAGGTGAGGCATTATTATTACTTTCCCCAATATACAAGTGAGAAAATAGAGGCCAAAGAGGTTAGATGACTTACCCATAGTCCTAAAATTAGTACAGGTAGAGTCAGAAAATAAGCAAAGATATTCTGACTCCAAATCTAATACTTTTCTCCAAAAATCAGTTGGCTAATTAAAAGGAACATATCTCAAAACTATTCCCCAAATTTCTAACTACAAAGCTAGCTAAAATCTGAAAAAAGCTACATCAACCCTCAAATACACTACACCTTGTTAATTGGTTCTATAAAATTAAAATGAGAATATAGCAGAGGTAGGACTATCTGTAAGGCAAGCTACTGTTCCCACGAAAAAGGAAATACATACATAGTGAGTTCCTATGACGTGCCAGGCCCACTGTTTCATATTTAAATTTAAAAAAAATTTAACGTTTATTCATTTTTGAGACACAGAGAGAGAGAGAGAGCATGAGCAGGGGAGGGGCAGAGAGAGAGAAGGAGACACAGAATCCGAAGCAGGCTCCAGGCTCTGAGCTGTCAGCACAGAGCCCGATGCAGGGCCCGAACCCACGAACTGTGAGATCATGACCTGAACTGAAGTCGGATGCTTAACCAACTGAGCCACCCAGGCGCCCCTCATATTTAATCTTATAACAATCTCCATAAGTAGTATTATTATTATCCCCAGTTCACATTTAAAGACATCTGGGTCCAAAGATGTCAGTTTAGTTGCCAGAGTCACACAACTCATAGGAATAGAAACAGGATTCCAATACAAATCTGCTGGAGGCTGAAGCCCTTTGTTTTTGGAACCAAAAGAAGGTATTTTAAGTCTACACATTTGGACAACAAACTGAGTCAAAATTTCAGCAGTTCCATAACTTTGAATCTCAATAAGTCAATCAATCAATCAAGGCATGCCTTATTTACATTTTCTTCACCTTTAAAATGTGGAATAAGTGTGTTTTCCTCCTAGACATATATAAAACCTTTTTGCATAAACTGAAATGATCTGAGTTCACCAAAAACAGGCATTCAATACTAGTGTCAACCTTTAGGTACCAGTGTGGTGCCCTGTAGCAAGGTCAGCCAGGCCTTGAGATCAAAAAGCAAAATGAGCCAAAATGAGAGTAGAAATAATTCCAGGAATTATGACATTTTCCTTAAAATGTAACTCTGCTCTAAAATTATACATTAAATATTTTAAAATATCTGTTTTGCCTTTTAAAAAAAAAAAACAAGATTCTTAATCATAAGATTACAGAAGAAATGGCTTTTTTTTTATATATATTTTTATCCAGAACAGAATGATGCCCATGTAGGCATCTGAGAAACATCTCATGGTGAGGTTGATGGTAATGATGATTGGATAGCTACTTTTACACTTATTTGTCTTTAGTGGCTTTCATTTTTTAAAAAAGTGAGGGGGAAAATAATTTCTAGTTTCGATTACTTTATATTGTCACGTAAGCTGGTGAGTTATCTGTTTCTAGGTGTGTTTTTTTTTTTTTTTTTTCATGGAGAGATGTAAGTCATCCACTTGCTGGCATAAAACTTACAAAACGAAGTTCATTTTGCCTGCCAAGTGCAGATAAAAGCAAGGGGGGGAAGAAACAGTTTAAATGTAAAAAGCACCTTTTCCCTAACTCCTGAACTAGTTCACACAATAAAATGAATAATTCAACTAAAACTTCGTGTGTGCAGAGCGCTGCATGCACACCAGTGGCATTTTCACTTCAAATTTGTACAGTCTTTAGTCAACACCCTTCATCTGCATTTCTAACACCTGCTTCAGTCAGCTGTGAAGTAGGCTGTTATCTCTATGGTCGCCTTTCATCTTTACTCTGTCCATCCAATACACACAAAAAATTGCATTATAGAACATAATTACTCAGCCTAAAAGAGACAGGGATAATTCACATGATCTTCCGAAAGGTATTTTCCTCTATCGTATCAAAAGGTAATTTTAAAACAAGTTACAATTTATGCTGTCATTCTTCATTGTTGTGTGTGTCTCTTTCAAGCACTGATGTTAACTTTGCACAGCAAAAAAACAAAAAAAAAACAACAAAAAAAACACAACAAAACAAAACAAACAAACAAACAAAAAACATAGCATCTACACTCCTCTGCAATGAGAATCTGTTTTAGGAGCAAAGGAAAGTAAAAAATTAAAGGCAATGGCTGGTACCATTTGTAGAGTGCACAAATATCTCTTCTAAGTTTGTTATTATTGTGCTGTTATTAAAATGATGCTCTTCCAACTTGGCCTGCCAATCATGGCCTACGTTAAAGTTTTATGTATACCAATGTAAACACTAGACAAGTCTTTTGACTATCTACTCAAATTATTTGTCCTGTATTAAACAACTTCATAAGGAGGACTTAAGCAAAACACTTAAAGCCTGAGGTTTTCTGATTAAGAAATTATCTTAGGAAATGAGTGAAATGGGGAGTTGGGAAAAGAACTAGACTAAAATGGAACAATTTCTGGTATACCATCATTCTGTTTATTTCCTTCACAGCACTTAATTAGAGTGTGATTACTTTACATATTGCCCATCTCTCTATTTGGATGTAAACTCCATCTGGGCAAGGATTGTGCCTTGCTTCGTCACCACTCTATTCCTAATGTTTAGATTAGTTCCAGCCACACAGTAAATACTCAGTAAACATATTTTAAACAAATGAATACTTAAATCCTCTACCAGATTGAATTGGAAGGGACTCTGAAGGACCATTTAAGCTTCTGTACTTTCTTAAAAAATATATATGCCCTGCATATATGTATAAGAAAAAAACCCTCAAGTATCGAGGATCATATTTAGAGAATATTTTCTATATAACCTGATGTTCTCAGCCAAAGAAGATCCCTTTAATATAACTTTAAGACAATTTATTTTTTTAACTTTTTAATTTTTTTTTTTTAGAAATCCAATGGCTGGTGAGAATGTGAGGAAAGATCTCTTTTTTTTTTTTTTGAGACAGACAGAGAGAGAGAAAGAATGCATGCAAGCAGTAGAGAGGTGCAGGGGGGAGAGAGAGAGAGAGAGAGAGAGAGAGAGAGAGAGAGAGAATCTCAAGCAGGCTCCAAGTTCAGGGCAGAGCTCCATGCAGGGCTCAATCCCATAACCGTGAGATCATGCCCTGAGCTAAAATCAAGAGTCAGATGCTCAACTGACTGAGCCACGCAGGCACCCCTAGACAATTTAATTCCATGTCTTTTAAATATGAGTCATTCAAACATACATTATTATTTATTTTCTACCTTGTTTTTATAAAATAGGTCTCACAAAATTTAATCATTTCTGATGCCTCACAATCAAAATTATATACTAAAACTCCTTACATTCCATCATAAAATATAGTGGTTGCTTGATGTTAGTAAATAGGGCTATGTATCCCTAAATATGGGGACATATCAATAGATACTCATTTTTAATGATTTTGTTGTCTCTTTTCTTGCTTTCAGTTTTTGTTATTATACCTCTGCCTACGTCTCTTTTCACTACAGGTTTCTGCTCCTAATAAGTTATAATTTATTACTCAGGATTTTCTGAAGTCTATATATTTCTATTAGAGATTAAAGGTTAAATCTGGTAGGGTTAAACACCAATCGTTACCACAGAGAGAAATTCAGGATGTGATGCAAGGGAACTCTTAATGGCCCAGGGAACAAGTGGGCTCTACTTCTAGAACTGCAGGAAGGAAAATTCAGGAAGCTATTGAGGACGAATAGTATAGGGAGGTCAGATACTAATATCTTTGCTTGGAAGAGATGGTGAAATAGAAATATCCAGAATCCAGGAGCTAATCAATGGCTTACTCAGGATTGGCCCTGGGGAAAAGTACAAACTCCTGGGAAGTCTCACACTGGGCTTTACCCAACACTAGGAAAAAACAGCAGTGGTAAAAGGACGTGTCTAGATAAGTAAACATTAACTATAGCTCCTGCACAAGGGATCCAGACATTCCCATGTGCCCCAGAAAGGAGACACCAAGGTGCCATTTGAAATACATGGCAACCCAGGACTAATCCTAAGACTTTTTTTACAACCCTTCTAGCTTAATTCAAAATTCTGCCATGGGCTGACATTCAAGTTCATCTGTGTTAGGGACTTACTGAGAAAATGCCTGTGCAGTGAGAAATTGCATAGACATTTGGCCATGAGCTTCTATAAGACTCTGTGTACTACTCATGAATAAAACACCCAACAGTGGAGACTGGACAAAAAGAGAAGCAAAAATCAGATGTGGGAGCAGATACCTCCATAAAGTCTTAATTTAACAGTCCCCAAATCAGTACTTTCATTCCTAATGAAAACACCAAACAGTGAACTGTTGAGGAAACAATAGATAGAAATTAAGTGATTTCTAGAAAAGGATTAATTTAACAATTCAGAGGAGATTAAACTTTTGGACTCATGAAGGAAACAAAAGGCTAACCTTTATGAATAAATAGACCCTCTCCAGAGGATGAAGAGAGTATGAGTCAGGATAGAGTACTGAAACGTTCAATTTATGGAATATTTGAAAAGAAACAAAATTTCACTGCTTTCTGTGACTTGAATTATCCTATGTTTTAAAGTGGAACTCCTTCAGCAAATGACATAATGGAAAGTAGAGTGTATGAGAAATAACAGGAACTGGATTCTAGCTGTGGCTCTTCTTATCACTAGCTAGATAAGCCTGGACAAACCAATTGACCTTTTCGACTCTTAAGTTCACAACTTACTAAGTGACAAAAATAATGACAGCTAATATTTATTATTTACTAATGTGCCAGACACTCTACTAAACACTTAACACGGACTATTTCATTTAATCTGCACAACACTAGATAAGGTTGACATAGGTGCTATTCCTAGGAATTGGAGACGCAGTGAGGGGACACAAACCTAGGCAGTCTGACTCCAGAATCAGTCCCGTTTGAAACCTGAGCCTCATGATATTGTGCCTGCCTCACAGGAAAGGTGTGGGGGGCTTGCCTGGGAAAATATATGTAAAAGTGCTTTGAAACCTATCAGATGCTATACATATATAAGCAATCCAAGGAACAACCTGTGAGAATGCCCTGACATTGTAATGAACTTGATTCAGTAGCTACTACCCTTGGTTGGGGTCACTACAATCTCTCGGCTGAATTACTGCAACCATCTCCTAACTGGTCTCCTTGCTCCTGCCCTTAATTCTGTAGTCCCTCCTCCACAGAGCGGTCTTTAGGTGAGATCATGTTCCTGCTTTGCTTAGAGCTCTCAAATGTCTTCCCATCTGCTATGAACTGAACTGTGCACCCCTGGCCAAATTTCTGTGTTGAAGCCCTAACCTCCAGTGTGACTGTATCTGGAGACAGAGCCATTAGGAGGTAATTAGGGTTAAATGAGGTCATCAGGGGTAAGGCCCTAATCTAAAAGAGATTAGTGCCTTACTAGAAGAGGAAGACACTATCCATATTTCTCTCTCCAGCCCTCCAACCTCCTATGCCAGGACATGGCAAAAAAGACACTGTCCACATTCCAGGAAGAGGTCCTTCACCAGGAACTTAGTTGGCTGACATCTTGGTCGTGGACTTCCCAGACTCCAGAAAACTGTGAGACATAAATTTCTATTGTTTAAGCTACCTAGTCCATGACAATTTATTATGGCAACTCAAGTTGACTAATACACTATCTCACTCAGATTTAAAGCCAAAGTCCTTTCTATGGTCCTCAAGGCCCTACCTATATAATCTAGACCCTTGTTACATACCTGAATTTATCTCTATCGCCCACCCTGTTGTGGCCTTTCTCCGACCTGAGTGCCTTTGCACTGTGGGTTCTCTCTTTATGGAACATTATTTCCTCAAATATCCTTAAGGCTTGCTCCCCTACCTTTTTCAAGTCTCTGCCCAGACATTCTAAGACAGACTGTCACTTAGCACCTTTTAAAAAAATTGCAACCCCTCTAGCTTCCTCCCTTTCTGGTTTCATTTTTCCTTCATTTACTCCATATTTTATATATGTATTTATATTTATATAGGGGGGGAAGAGGGAGGGAGGGAAAGGGATGACATTATATATACATTTATATATGGGGGAAGAGGGAGGGAAACAGATGACATTATATACATATTTGATACATATTACATATATTTCAGTTGCAAATCTATATATTTTATAGTTGTCATATCCCCTCAACTAGAATGTGAGCCTCATGAATTTTTGTCCGTTTTGTACATTTTTGTAGCCTCAATACAGAGCAGAAGCTCAGTGAAGTATATGTTGAATGAATGGACTAGAGGAATTGCAACTATGCCTACATGGCAGCTGTCCTGTGGGTAAAGAAAAGGCAGCATGGCAGAAAGCTGGAGAGGAAGGCAAGGCTTAGATCAGGCAGGACCCTATAAGCCATATAAGAGATTCTGGTATTTATCCCAAGAAAAACTGAAGGATTTTAAGCAGGAGAATGACATGATCAATTTACATCCTTCTTTTTTTTAATGTTTATTTTTGAGAGACAGAGAAAGAGTGCAAGCAGGGGAGCAGCAGAAAGAGAGGGAGACACAGAATCTGAAGCAGGTTCCAGGCTTTCAGCTGTCAGCTCAGAGCCCGACACGGGGCTCAAACCGACGAACCGTGAGATCATGACCTGAGCCAAGGTCGGATGCCCAAGTGACTGAGCCACCCATGTGCCCCAATTTACATCCTTCAAGATCATTCTCATTGCTAAATGGAGAATAGGATGGAATAAGCCAAGAAAGAAGAAGAAGAAGAGAAAGAAGAAGAAGAAGAAGAAGAACAACAACAACAACACAGAACAACTTCCATTTTCAGGGTTAATGCACATGTTGGTGTTTCTCTATGCAAGGATGTGTACACCATTAATTAACACAATACTAATGTAAAAATAAGTCTTAGCTCACCTTGTCACAACTGTATTTGCAAACTTTCCAATACTACCTCTCAAAATGTAAATGTTTCTTTCCTAAATCTTGTTGTTCTGAGTTATCCCTGAAAGAAAAATGTACTGACATAATGACTTTCAGCAAATTCCAATTACTTAGACCCCAATTCATAACGTAATCAGTACTTTGAGCTTGTACAAAACAGATCTCTGAACAAGATTCATAAAGGTCACGAGCAGCCTAATTTTCTGAGATTCTCTTAGCTATAAATTTGGCTAAGAGCTGGGATAGTATGGGAAGGAAGATAAGTGAGAAAAACACTGGTGATTTAACCTCTAGTGTTCCCTTAAGGACAAACATTTGTCACCTTGACAGCAAGGTGAAAGGTTTGCAGCGAGTGTGCTTATAACAGGACTCTCTCTTCTCTCTCCTCCCCAGAGACCTGTGATTTCTGAACAGACATTATCTGAACAGATGATGATGATGACACCGAGCCACAGGAAGGGCTGGGAGGAAAAGAGGCTGAGAACCACATAACTCAGAGCCTCAAACTGAACCACTGCCCCAGGGACCATCACAGAGATTTACCATTTGCTGCTCTTCTTCCTAAGGTTCCACTTGAGGCTGGAGTAATCAACCCTATAAATTATCAGGAAACATTCAAACAGTGTCCAATGTTAACAGTATGGATCCCACTGCTAATAATTATGAGTGTGCTATAAAGCTGAAGTAGGTCCTAGCCATATACTAGCCATATACATCTCCACTTTCTATACGAACCTCTAACATTTAGGGTATTCACATAATTCTAATGTGAATGTCTGCTGCAGGCTTAAAACAGGTGCTAAAATGAGTCTGAATTTTACTCTTGATGAATACATGTAACCAAATTAGCATTAATATGATGACACCCATGCACCAAAATAACAACAACAACAATAATAATAATAATAACAATAATAATAATAATAATAATAATAATAATATCTCTATTTTGGCCTAGAAGCTAAATTGCTTACACTATTGTCAAAGTGAAATAAGAGGAGATATTTTGAAAGCTAAGAACTTTTTAAAAGAGAATTGAATTTACTAACTTATGAGCATTTTTGGTTCTAATTTAATTTCACAATCAGGCATTTATTTCTGTGCTCCTTCGATGAATGGAATTTTGTCTATGATACTATTTTACATTTTTACTTTAAAAGATATCTTCAGGGGTGCCTGGGTGACTTGGTCGGTTAAGTGTCTGACTTCTGCTCAGGTCATGATCTTACGGTCCGTGAGTTTGAGCCCCATGTCGGGCTCTGTGCTGACAGCTCAGAGCCTGGAGCCTATTTCGGATTCTGTATCTCCCTCTCTCTCTGCTCCTCCCCTGTTCATGCTCTGTCTCTCTCTGTCTCAAAAATAAATAAACGTTAAAAAAAATGTAAAAAAAAAAAAGATATCTTCAATGGGGGGCGCCTGGGTGGCTCAGTCAGTTAAGCATCCAACTTCAGCTCAGGTCACGATCTCATGGTTTGTGAGTTCAAGCCCCGCATTGGGCTCTGTGCTGACAGCTCAGAGTCTGAAGCCTGCTTCGGATTCTGTGTCTCCCCCTCACTGCCCCTCCCTGTTCACGCTCTGTCTGTCTCTCAAAAATAAACATTAAAAAAAGATTTTTTAAAAGATCTTCAATTGAAATTACTATAAAATCCAGATTGAAGCTATCATCCATTTTAATAAATATTTACTCTTCACCTAATCACTGACTCTAAGTACTGTCAGAAAAACCGAAATAATTTTTAAGAAGAAAATAAACATTTTAACAGAATGAACTCAAACAAACATAATTAATAGAAAAGTAAGGTCCCCTCATATGCCCCAAAGTGTGTGGGAATGGAGCAGAGTGGCAGTGGAAAGTTGTAGGCTGGGACACAGAAAGGATAAGATCATAAGTTTAAAAAAAAAAAAAAGGGAGAAAGAGGAGAAGGGGAAGGAAGGATATTAATATTATTATTAATGATCAACCTAAAAGGATCCATACTGGTTTAAGATCCATGTGTCTTCCATCCATAAAGGAAGAACATACCAAGCATGCCCACCCCTGGGTATCTGCCCCTGGATGTCCCAGTACCACCATGTAACTAATATCTATCAAATCAAAGTTAATCATCTCACTCAAAATTATTCTTTTGTTTAAATTCCCTGATTTTGTTCATGACACCACAGTTATTAATCCTAAGATTTTTGGGTCCCCAGTCTGTTTCTGTTCCTTACATTTCCCGGCATTTCTACATAAATATATTCCAGACTCTTTCATGAAAAACTTGGCCAGTAAAAGTCTCTAAGAAGAAAAAGTCTCTTATCTTTAAAAGATGAGAGCCCTTGGGGTGACTATGTGGCTCAGTCGGTTAAGTGTCCGACTTCAGCTCAGGGCATGATCTCACGGTTGGTGAGTTCGAGCCCCACATCGGGCTCTGTGCTGACAGCTCAGGGCCTGGAGCCTGCTTCAGATTCTGTGTCTCCCTCTTTCTCTGCCCCTCCCCGACTTGTGCTCCGTCTCTCTCTGTCTCTCAAAAATGAATAAACATTAAAAAAAAAAAAGATGAGAGCCCTTACCTATTAGATTGCTGTTAAAATGAAGACATGGCTGGGGTTTGCATCAAAGTAATACCAAAGCAGACAGAGGTGTAGAGGAAGTAAGCCTGGAGTGAGTTAACAACTATTGAAGCTAAGAGATGAGTACACAAGGTTCACTAACAATATTTGATTTGATTTCTAAAAGTTTCAAAGCCTCTAACAGAAAAAACATTGTTGTTCTTGAAGAAACAGATGTTTAGGAAAATACTGTATCTAGGGAGTAGATAAAAAGTCTACATATGGGATTATACAGAGGGTTTTGGCCAGAGGGATGAAGAGGGTCTTGGTGACATCGTTTCTAAAATAAACCAAATAGTATTAGGAGGAGCCACTTATGAATTCTTGTTAATGTACCACACACTCTGCTAAGCATCTCAGAGACTCGATCTTATTTAATCTCTTTAACAGCATTGGGAGGTAGGTATCCCTGGTTCAAAGCTTGGGAGTGAAACTCCTTGTGTATAGGGCCTCACATACAGCAGGCATAAGGTTAATATTACTTTTCTAAGTAACTGAATAAATGACTAAAAAAAGCTTTTCCTTTTTCTTTTGTGCTTGTGGTTCTTTGTTAAAAAAAAAAAATTGAAAGGCAGTAGTCAGGGTGTTCATCATTGTTTGTCTAGAGTTAGAATAGCCTACTTACCAATCTTTCATGCACAATCTCACCAACAAACACATTGCTATCAGGACATTTCTCTTAAGACACCATTCCTGGCATGATATACTCCTTGAAAACTCCTCAGTAATGTCTCACATGGTATCAAGTTCAAGTTTAGCCTTCCATTCAAGGCGCTTCATAATACAGTCTCACATAATTTCCACCAGTCAACAAGAACTGGCTTACTCTGGTAAGCATCCCTCCTTTCACTGTCTCTTGCCTGCGACTGCCCATTCATTCATTTACTCATTATATATTGGCTACTGAGTACCAGGCACCATATTTGCCATTATATAGATAGAGATAGAAAGAGAGGTAACAATGTGTATAACAGGTATGGTCCCTGCCTTTGTTGGACTGTATCCACTCTCAGGTTGATTTTCTCCACTTGGGTTGCTCTTGATTTTTAAGATCTTACATTTAACATGCTCCAGGGATCCTTTCTTGATAATTTTATGTTGTCTTGCTCTCCCTTTCTTAATTGATGATAACATACTTTTAACCACTATTTTTTTTCTTGTTTTTCTCCAAGTGTTTAACTTAAGCATATCTCATTCCCTCAATTACACTAAGTCTCTTAAAAAAAAAATTGTGTATTATAATCTTCATCACCCATTGAATGTAGGTCAACTGAATTCAATGATATGTACACAGCATGTCCTTAATAAATAGCTTTTGGTATTGAAAAGAGTTTGGAATACTAAGTCAAACTAACAATAACCACGACCTAATTTATCTTCTAAATAGAGATACAAAAAATCTCTAAGCTAAAAAGGTATAATTATACAAAAAAAGAAGAAAGGAACAAAAAGGAAAATTTTGTTATATAGTATAACCGTCTCCCAGTCACGTATAATACAGTAGGCCCTCGAACAACATGAGGGTTAAAGGGGCCAACCCTCCTTTGCAGTTGCAAATCCGAGGTATAATTTCTGGCTCCTCAAAAACTTTACTAACAGTCTGCTACTGACAAGAAAACTTACTGATAATATAAAGTCATTAGCACATATTTTCTTTTTTTTCTGTTTTTTCCCTTTTTAAAAAATGTTTATTGGGGCGCCTGGGTGGCGCAGTCGGTTAAGCGTCCGACTTCAGCCAGGTCACGATCTCGCGGTCCGTGAGTTCGAGCCCCGCGTCAGGCTCTGGGCTGATGGCTCAGAGCCTGGAGCCTGTTTCCGATTCTGTGTCTCCCTCTCTCTCTGCCCCTCCCCCGTTCATGCTCTGTCTCTCTCTGTCCCAAAAATAAATAAACGTTGAAAAAAAAAATTAAAAAAAAATGTTTATTTAGTTTTGAGAGAGAGAGAGAGCATGAGCAGAGGAGGGGCAGAGAGAGAGGGAGACACAGAATCCGAAGTAGGCTCCAGGCTCCGAGCGGTCAGCACAGAGCCTGACGTGGGGCTCAAACCCACGAGCTGTGAGATCATGACCTGAGCCAAAGTCAGACGCTTAACTGGCTAAGCCACCCAGGTGCCTCTAGCACATATTTTCTGTGTCACATGTATTATAGCATAGTCTTTTTCTTTAATTTAATTTCTTTAATCTAAACATCAGTCTTTTTCTTTAAATCTTGTATTTTATAGAACATAATTGAGACCATACATTGGCCAAATTTAATAGGGTTTTGCTAAGATGTCAATAATATTGATGAAAGTAAATGGAGTCTTTACTTATTTAACTTTTTTAAAAGAAAAATTATTTTTCAACAGTAGCAAAGATTAATATTCTATATAGAGAGACCACACATGCATACACACACACCCCTATCTTTTACATTTATCTAAAAATAACAGTACTATAATTTAATCATGTGTAAAAATGTAACGAAAAAGAATCTAGTAAATTAATTGGCAGGCTTTCCATGTCAAATGTACCTTCCTCGCAGAAATCCAGCTGTGACAAATATTAGACAGGGCCTCCTTCTATGTATTACTTGCCCATTTGGGATTATAGCAGACTCTGTCCACAGGACACTAACATTCTAACTCATCATAAACTAAGCCTATGAGATAGATTTTTGAATAGAGAATCAGTAATAGTAAGATCCCCCTTACTCCAGTCTGGAATAAACCTCCGTATGTTCCTCAATTCTATTTATTCTGCAAAGCTTCCTCTCATCCTATGCCTTGTGGAAGGTATACCCCATTGACAAGAAAACTCTGCAGTGAGAGCTCTGTGAGGGGGGCTGAGCCTGCGGATCTGTGTACTCCTCCCAGCAGGTACACTGAACCATCTTTAAAATACTCAGTGAGAACTCTTAATTTCAGCTCGGGTCATGATCTCAGTCATGAGATTGAGTCCAGTGTCAGGCTCCACACTGAGAGTGGTACCTACTTGGGATTCTCTCTCTTTCCTTCTCTCTCTCTTCACCTTCCTCACTCATGCTCATGTTCATGTGTGTTCTCTTGCTCTCAAAATGAATAAGCATTAAAAAAAACATAAAATTTCTTAAATCTAAAAAAAAAAATACTCAGTGAAAAGTGACCTTTCCTAATGTAAGAACAATTATATATAGGAATATGGATGAATAAATATATATTTGAGTGTGTATAAAAACACTCCAATAAGTTCTTCCATGAGTCCACTGAACACATAAGAATTCCATAAGTAGATATTATATATCTATACATTCTATACAAATATGTAATATATAATAGATAGAGACATTATATATAGATATAGATACACAATATATTCTATATAATAGATATAGATATTATATACAGATATATAATACATGCTATATAATATAGATATTATATATACTATAATATGCAGAATAATAAATATATATATTCGATGTTACCTTAAAAACATACTTTTCCAAGCTAAATATTTTTTTTTCTAAAACGCTAAGTTCTTGACAAGTGAACTATATTACCCAAATATTCCCCAAAGGGACTTTTCTTTGAAACTGAATTCTCAGGTCTAGTTAAATTACTTTGCCTTTATTCTTTTGTTTTCACCTTCCTCCAATTCTGGAAGAGATATCTATTTCTTCTGAGCCCCTACAGAGTATAGCTTGGACAAACTTATCTCAGAATATGAATTAGACAAATGAATATTTGGCTAACAGATGGCATGGTTAAAACCGTTAAATAACTTTTTTGATACATTTCTATCATGTATTAAATGTTCTAACTGGTCTAATTATATTATAGGATTTCCTTGAATAGTGACAGTCTTTGCCTAACTAACAGCACAGAATCTAAATCAAAATTATAATTCAAAACACCAAACAGAAGTGGTAAAAAGATCAATGAAGAAGAAAATCAACAAAGATTGATAATTTCCACAATGAACTGTTTGGGCTTGGGACTAGTCAAAACTCCAAAGAAATAAATGAGGCAAAATAAGAAGAATGTAGTATAACTATCATCAGGTTAAATTTATTCAATGATAAATGAATACGATAAAATCCACCCTTCTGGGTTTCATATTTGAACATCTATTCTTTCATAAAATGATGATGAGAATAAATGGTAGTTCTTATTTGGCAAAATAAGAAACTAAAGACATTAGGCGCTCCCCAAAATTTCTTTTGAAATTTACTGATGAGTGAAATTCAAATGTTAGAAAATCACTGACCTAGTTAAACTACCATATAAGAAAGACCTGTCTTATTGAAAATAATCTTTCAAATGTGAAAGGGGTTAAAGCAGATTAAAAAATTGTAACTGCCCCATGAGAACAGTTGTTAAATGCAGAGGAAGGCACGCAAGTTAATAATAAAATCATATTCAGACTCTGAAAACAAACAGACTTCCGGGCACTTCTAGTATAACAGTATACTATTTTCTGAAGGACAGCTCTTAGACACATAAGGCTGCATTTACTTTCCTGGCACTGTCAGTACTTCTGAAGGAGTGATGTTAATTTATTAAAACAACATGGTGTTGGAAAAAGCAAGAAATCTACTATTATGAGGAGTCAAAATTATGAAAATTATAATATAACGATTAAAAAGTGTTTCCACTGTGCGCCGGAGTTTTTATAATACACCAAAGTAAATAGTCCTCTTAGTAACTAGACGGGAACTGCAAATGAAATTCATGAGAACTTTGTCCTAAAGTTTGTAAAACGCATAAGTGCTAGATACTTAAATAACTAGTATCTTTAACATTAAAATCCCTGTCCAGCTGAATATATGTATATGATCTACTTCAAACTCACTGATGACGACTAGAATAGTAAGTTGGGCTATTACTTGAAATAAATATAAAACAATGAACACATACAAAAATATTAGGCACTGAATTATATTAAAATAGATAATTTCAAAATAGCTTGCCAATTAAACATCTCTCCAGTGCTGTTTAACAGAACGTTCTCCAATGATAAAAATGTTCAAATTCTGCACTAATACAGCAATTAGCAGTCACATGTGGTTACTGAATATGTGAAATGTGAGTAGTGTGGCTGAAGAACTGAATGTTTAATTTTATTTCATTTTAATTAATTAAATTTTATTTTTTTTATTTTTTTAAATTAATTTAAAATTTAAATAGCCACATGTGGCTTGTGGCTACCATGTCAGTCAGTTCAGCTATATAGACAATACAAAATGGAAATATTAATGTATCTCCCTTAACTCTGAACTTGGCAATAAAGGAAATGCCTTTAAAACAAAGACATGTAAGATCACTTTAAAACATTAGAATGGTTTCAACATCAGCAAGACTTCACTCTAAGGTATGGCGGATCAATAAAAGGGCAAACCAGTCAGCAATGGAACCAGTGAGAAAATACCTAAAAGAAACCATTAAGAACACATATCTAAACACCATCTACGAAAGAGCTCTGGTCCAAATGGTAAATCTGTCTGCTTCCAAGGGCACCATACCCTTGTTGTGGAGCCAGACACATTAACTTACAACTGCCTGACAGAATCAAACTTGGGAACTACGTCTCTACCTCTCTTTCCTCTAATTGCATTCTTACAAAATAAAATTCTTATCAAAATATCTTTTCGTGTGGATTTAATCATGAGGACAGAAGGCATCAACTCAGCTGTCTAAAAGTTTCTCATAATTATTTTTTCCACTCTTGATTGCTTTATATATCATTATCTGTGAATATGATCAACGTTGAGTCCATCCCTGTGAGATGGAGACACAGAATCAGTTTCTGAAACAGGACCATAGAAAATTTACAAAGTATATGCCTTCCTGGTAATCAGAAGCCCAGTATCTTAAACAATGGATGATTCAAAAAGACAAAGGGGAAAAAAAAAAAAAAAACCCAGTAATATTACTGGATATGATTTTGCTTAGGAGAGACATCATGCCAAGAAAAGACTTAAGCCAAGAAAAAAAATCTCAGATCTTGGAATTTCCAGAAGAGAATGGAAAACTTCCTTAAGAATTGGGTAGCACCCAACTTCTCCTTCTTTAAGGAGAAAAACTTCCCCTTCTAATTTGTTTGTATTCTTAAAAACATGTGCCAAAATATATATTTTAGATGATTCACTACTTACAGTTCCCATATAGAAATGAATGAAGGTCGGGGCGCCTGGGTGGCTCAGTCGGTTAAGCAGCCGACTTCGGCTCAGGTCATGATCTTGCGGTCTGTGAGCTGGAGCCCCACGTCGGGCTCTGTGCTGACAGCTCAGAGCCTGGAGCCTGTTTCAGATTCTGTGTCTCCCTCTCTCTGACCCTCCCCCGTTCATGCTCTGTCTCTCTCTGTCTCATAAATAAACGTTAAAAAAAAAAAAATTAAAAAAAAAGAATGAAGGTCAACAATGTCTAGAAAAACTAACAGAGATGCACAAGGCTATTGGAGAGTTTCATTAGTTTATGATAATTTTGCCATGAGAAAATCTGCAGTGATGATTATGGCACCAGGTTGGTAGAATTTAAAAAAAAAAAAAAAAAAAAAAAAAGCCAGACATGATGGAAGATTTGCTTCAAGATTAAGGGTTGTTTGTTGAGATTGCTCCCTGGGGATACCTCAATGTTACTTTTCAAATATATCTAGAAAATTCACATGAAAAAGAACAATAGCATTCTGTTACAAGAGGAAGTATTCTTCCTAATGTAGAGATTTTCTACTGTTACACACTTAAACCTTTTTTTAAAACCACTTGTGAGAGTTTTTACTCATTTTTTTTTAGAGCTGGAAATTTAACCTTCTGACTTCAACAACTGTTTGGCTTGAAACTACAGGAGATATGAATCCAAAATTCTATACAGACATTTATTTAATGATACAGAATCAGGATTCAACCATTTTGAGAGAAAATGCCTGTCAACTAAAGGGCAAAAGACAGGAAGGCTTTATATTTCTCTAATGTTTTTTATGATCTGTACTCATTTTTTTAAAGAAGTAGAAGTAAACGAAGAAAAGAGGTAACACGCCAATCTACTTTTTTTTTTTTTTTTGTAAACAAGAAACAACCTTACTTCTTCCTGATTTTAATTACTGAAAAGACCAAAAGCTGTTCTTCTCCAAATCTGTATATCTCAGCAGTTATCTATCAGGAACTCCAAATGACTTATGAGGCTGCTATAACAAATACAGATGGTATGAATGTACTTTTTAGGTTATCATAAGAAAATGGGACCAACTTTCCCAGTAAAAAATCGAGTCTGATTAACTATACATCCCTTCCTGGAGTATCTTAAAGTTCTGTCTCTTCTTTCTCCATTATATAGAGGTACATCACTCTCCAAACCTCCTCCAACCCAAGTCACATCTCTATTTTCTGTATCTCATTTAACAAATTTTAACCCCTGACAAGATAAGACCAAAGTCAAAGCAATATCCTGAATTCTGAACCTACCAAACTCAAATGCAGAGGGCTGTAACACGATGCTTCTAAAGAAAGAACTGCATTAGCTTTCATATGCTGTCATATCGTGTTGCAAGTTCAAGTTATTTGCTTCCTCATTATCACCTTGGCTTTCTTATTTTCTTTCTTTTTCTCTTTTGGTAGTTTCTATTTTCTAAGTACTTTTAATGATTCTCAGATATGGATTTTATCCATTTTTTTTTATACACCATTGATTGGTTTTCCTGTTTTTCAGACTTAAATTTTTACCTCTCCTCTAGGATACTGTACAATTTTTCAGTATTGTCTAGTAATTCAGCTCTCACTTGTCAATTTAATTATATATTTTACAAGTTGTTAAAATATAAACTTTAATGATAAAATACTTTTCCTTAATACCAAGAGCGCAACAATTCTCTACAATGCCATATAATGGCAATCACTTATTACATCCTCTTATTTATAAATCTGCAGCTCTTTATATATGTAGTAATCACACTTGTAGCAATCTTTCATGGAAAACTTTCTGACATTTAAAATCAATTATTTCAGTGATAACAAGATATGGATTGGTAACAAATTATATAGGGATAATCTGCCATTATCTACTCACAGAGAGTTATCATAAGAAGAGAGTCTTACAAATTACCCAATATCAAATTTAGATGTAATAATGAGTTTTCACTCCCATTCTAAATAAACACAGTGAATAGAAAACAATATAAATTTTGGCTGTATCATATGTTTTATTGAAACTAAAAGCTTCCAATTTAAAATCATTTTAACATAAGTAAGCAAAATTTGTTAGATAATGAAAATGATACCAGGATTTCTGTCAAACGAATTCAACATTTAATTGTAATCACTAACATACATTTAACTGTGTATCATATACAAGATATTTTACAATCTAAGATAGAAGAAGAGAGGTTAAAATAACATTCATTGAATGATTTCTATTTATGCGTGTAACAAATAATTTTTGAGTGCTTACCATGTGCCAGATACTATATGTGCCGTGGCTAGAGCAGTGAACCAAATCAACCCAAACAACCAAAACCAATGCCTGCTTTCATTTCCAAAAAGGGAGACAGACAGTAAACATAAGTAAATATGTAATATATTACAAGATACATATTTTAGGAAAAAAATAAAAGAACAGGATGATAAGAACTGCCAGAGGTGGGAGAGAATAGAATTTTAAAGTAATTATGCTAACCAATTATAATCTTGATGGAAAGCCTTCCTAAGAGCTAAACAACCATTAAAAAAAAAAATGCTGGAGGCAGTCTTCAAGGGGCAGATGGTCTTTCAAGAAGAGATGGATATGATATGGAAAGGATGAAATAGTGTAAGCAAAGAGGCAAGAGGAGAGGGAGGAGAAGAGTGAATCAATAGCGAACAGGGGAAGGAAAGAAAGGTGCCAGAGAGAGAGGGGATGGGCTGCACCAGGAGGAATCAGCACTGAAGGGCCAGTAAGGCGGTGAGCAAGTAAGAGCAAGTAAGGCACTGGAGCATGGGGCTGACATATGAAAGTAGTTAGGTGAAGACAGCTAACCTCACAACAACGTATAGGTGGTGGTGAGAAAGAAGGTAGAATGTATCATCTTGGCTTTTGGAAATTACCAGAAGCACAATAATGTTAATAAACATCATCTCTCCCAAATGAATGGATAAAAAGAATAACAACATAGGCTTTCAAATGAAAATAGGAACATTTTAG
Source organism: Lynx canadensis (assembly GCF_007474595.2). Lineage (NCBI taxonomy): Eukaryota > Metazoa > Chordata > Mammalia > Carnivora > Felidae > Lynx > Lynx canadensis. The sequence goes on along the minus strand of NC_044306.2, from coordinate 80,971,124 downwards.
AAAATAACTACTTAAAAGACAATTGCCTGAAAGATAAGAAAACTAAACCACAAATATTGGCCACTACACCAAACAGCACTATAGACATGGTGGAAATTTTTAACTTAATTACATTACTTATTAGAAACATCACAGAAAAAGCTACCCAGAAGAAGTAAGTTCAGTGTAGTTCTGTCAAAAGAGAAAGAAAACGTATTAACTGTAGACTCATAGTATAGCTGTCAGTAGACGAGTAAAATCCGAATCAATGCTCATCTCATGGAGATCTGTGAGGCTTTGACTTTAATTTCCAAGACACTGTGTTCACATCCTGAGATTGTCCTCCCCTGATCGGTAGAGCCCGTTCAATGATAAAAGTTAAAGTCAAATGGATCAGGTTTTTTAAATTACAAACTTATTTTTGGAAAGTCCCCTATTATTCAAAACTCTATTTCACCTGCAATCTTCCAAATAGAAACATTTTACTGTCGATTTGTGTAACTATCTGCAGATTAATTGATAAAGAGCAATAAGAGGTTTCTTTTTTTTTTCAATATATGAAATTTATCATCAAATTGGTTTCCATACAACACCCAGTGCTCATCCCAACAGGTGCCCTCCCCAATACCCATCACCCACCCTCCCCTCCCTCCCACCCCCCATCAACCCTCAGTTTGTTCTCAGTTTTTAAGAGTCTCTTATGCTTTGGCTCTCTCCCACTCTAACCTCTTTTTTTTTTTTTTCCTTCCCCTCCTCCATGGGTTTCTGTTAAGTTTCTCAGGATCCACATAAGAGTGAAAACATATGGTATCTGTCTTTCTCTGTATGGTTTATTTCACTTAGCATCACACTCTCCAGTTCCATCCACGTTGCTACAAAGGGCCATATTTCGTTCTTTCTCATTGCCATGTAGTACTCCATTGTGTATATAAACCACAATTTCTTTTTTTCTTTTCTTTTCTTTTTATTTTTTTTTCAATATATGAAATTTATTGTCAAATTGGTTTCCATACAACACTCAGTGCTCATCCCAAAAGGTGCCCTCCTCAATACCCATCACCCACCCTCCCACCCCCATCAACCCTCAGTTTGTTCTCAGTTTTTAAGAGTCTCTTATGCTTTGGCTCTCTCGCAATAAGAGGTTTCTATAATTTTCACTCTTCTATGTACATACCTATTTACACTTCAAACAAATAATCTTAAGTAACTGTATTAATGTCATGTGTAATATCCTAAGATGGAGAAATAACTTTTAACAGTCATGAATACTGATCTAATTATTTTCAGGGACAAGCATACATGTCACTATGTAGATATGAAAGTAACACTACAAAGCTGGGCTTACAAGGAAAAAAAAGAAAACCAGTAAGGACAGTAACAACATAAATTGACTTCTTTAGCTAATGACACCATAATCAGGTGAAATGCTTTCAAACTTACTCATATTTACTGAACTCTCATATAACAGGCTTTGCTTTTTAACATATATCAGATATACACTGTGTCTATAAAACTGGAAGAAAATACATGTGAAATTTTACCTGACATTGTGATTAGAAAAGGGCTTAATAAGTATAAAGGCTATGAAAAAATCCATTAAGGGAAAGGTGAATACATTTGACAGACATGAAAACTTTAAACTTCTACAAACATATGTAAAGTAATGAATCCCAATTTATACGTGGCACTATATACACACATGAACTCAAACTGGAGCAAAGACCTCAATGCAAAAACAAAATCTCTAAAACATCTAGAAGAAAACATCGGGGAAAAATCTTCATGACTTTGGTTTGAATAAGGATTTCTTAGAAAGGACACAGAAACCATGAACCATAAAAGAAAAAAAAATAGATAAATTGAGTTTTATCAAAATTTAAAACTCCTGCTTTTTGAAAGATACTATTAAGAAAGTGAAAGACAAGCCACAGACTGGGAGAAAACACTTGCAAATACATATCCCTAAATGACTGCTGTCCAGAATATATTTACAAATTCACAATCTAATTATAAGAAAACAACTCCATAAAAAATGGGCAAGAGATTTGAACAGATATACAGATGGCAAATAAGTACATAAAAAGATGTCCAACATCATTAGCTATCAGGAAAATACAAATGAAAGCTATGATAACAAATTACTGTACACCTATTAGAATGGCTAAAATAAAAAATACTGCTAATACCCTGGGCTGCTAGGATGTGCAGCACTAAATTCCTCAGACATTCCTGGTAGGAATGGTACAACCACTCTGGATGATGGTGTGGTGGTTTTCTGCAATGTTCAACATACACTTACCATGTAACTCAGCAATCCTACACCTAGGTATTCCCCCAGAAGAAATGAAAATATACATCTACACAAAAACCTATACACAAATACTTATAGCAGCTTTATTCATAATTGCCAAACACAGGAAACTATATGAAGTTCATCAACTGCTAAACTGATAGTGCAATACTATTCAGCAATAAAAAGGAGTGAGCTACCGATAGATACAACAGCAAAGGTGAATCACAAAAACAAATACGAAGTGAAAGAAGCCAGAATCAAAAGCCTACCCATGGTGTGATTCCATTCATAGGACCTTCTGGAAAAGGCAAAGTATAGGGCCAAGAAAGAAATCCAGTGATTGCCAAAGGCTGAAGATGGGGAAGGGGACGACTGACTACAAAGAGGCAAGAAGAACTTTTGGGAGGGATGGCAATATTCTTTATCTTGAGTGAGGCGGTAGTTACATGACTGTTACATTTTGTCAAAACTCATAACTGTACATCTAAAATGGGTCGATTTTTCTGTATAAAAATTACATCTTAATAAATCTGACTTAAATTTTAAACTTCTGTCAATTAAAAATCATCTCCTCTCACCCCTCCACACAAATAAATTAAAAGGTTCAACACAGTGGCTCCTGAGTGGCTCAGTCAGTTAAGCATCCAATTCGATTTTGGCTCAGGTCATGATCTCAGTTTGTGAGCTCAAGCCCTGTGTCGGGCTCTGCCCTGACAGCACAGAGCCTGCTTGGATTTCTCTCTCTCTCTCTCTCTCTCTCTCTGCCCCTCCCCCGCTTGTGCTCTCTCTCTCTCTCTCTCTCTCTCTCTCAAAATAAATATTTTTTTTAAAAAAGGTTCAAGACAAACAAGCAAAAATATTTGCAATATGTGAAATAGAGTATTCATATCCTCAATATAAAAAGACTGTTTTGAAACCAAAATAGGCATCCCAAAAGAAAAATAAGTAAAGTATATGAATAATTGACAACAGAAGGATCTCAAATGGCCAATAAACAGATAATAAAACATCAACTTCTCAAAAAGTTATAATTAAAGTAAAATAAGGGTTTGCTAAAACTTTTAAAAAGTAATAATTAGAGCTGGTGATGATAAAGAAAAATGAGTATTTCTGAACATCTACATATTCGGATGATAATTTTTTTTAATATTTCTGGATGGCAACTTAGCAACATCAAGAATCCTTTAAAAGTTTGTAGCATTTTACCCAGTTTTTGTTCTCTTAGGGACTCCTCCTAAGATGGATAATTAAAAGGGAGAATCACAAATATTTATGCACAAAAATATTGTGGAAGCTTTTTTTTTTAAATAATAGTAGAAGAATATAGACAACCCATATGACTGTCAATGGAGAAACAACTAAATAAATATCATACCCTGTCCAAAAGAATATTATTATTATTCATCATATAAAGCAAAATCAAGTAAACAAGGTAGAACTAAGAATATGAAGAAATGTGTATAGATGTTGTTAAAGGGGAAAGGTAGAAAATAAAATCATCTATATAATGCAATTCCAATTTTATTAACTATATGTACAAAATACATAGGACATACACCAAAATGCTCAGGGTAGTTATATCTAGGTGATTCTATCTCTATTTTTCAAAAGTTCTATAATAAACATATAATAACCACTGTAGTAGCTTTTATGAAGTTAATTCTTAACACAATGATGTAATACGATGTTATATGTAACAGAATAAGTTATACATATAGTAAGATACTTTTGTAAGTCAGTTTTTGATGTAGTTACAAATTGAATCTGGTCTCTGACAAAACTGCTTTTAAAAACAACCAAGCTGGCAGACACACAAACTTAAAATCCAGTTTTTCTTACAGCTGTAATCAAAATGGAATGGTTTTGTTTGTTTGTTTGGTGATAACTGGAGATGATCGTCTACTACCTTACCTGACGTTCTGTAGTTATGAGAAGTGGTCACCAAACTTTGTGGGTCCAAATCATCAGTTGGCAACTAAGAATCGGTTTGGGGAACTATACTGTGAGAAATGCCATTTAAATCCAGCAAGTTTTACTCTCCTTTTGGAGTTCTAGAACCTCACCCAGAGCCTAGCACATAGTAGGAAGTCCACAAATGTTTCATTAAATAAAACTGATATAAGGTCAAACAGTGACATGAAGTGAATTAGAGCTAAAAAAGCTGATGTCTCTTTTTTTTTTTATTTCAAACTACAATCTGCCATTTCCAATAACACAGACGATTATTTTTGAGAAGTACTAAATGTTTACTCAAAAACCTGAATCCTCAATGGAATTTAGGTGTCTAGCATTGCTTTCATCATAAAGATCAGTAATCAAACGAAACATTCTTTTTGGTTGGTAGAATCCAAAAGTTGATATAGTTCATGCAACCTCAGATGCCCTCCTGCTTCTTTCCATATGTCCCAATTTATTTTGGAATGGCAGTGGGGTCTTGAATCAATGAGGTATATTAATAATGGAAAATTATTAATTTTCCCTCTCCCCTGCCTGCCATGGGATTTGACATGCTCACCTTGAGAATCTATAATACAGACAAAGATAGAAGAAACCTCGTTTGGCTCACCACATTATTATCCCCAGATCCCCCAAATATTAGCTTAATAAATAGAGTAATCAAGTAAGCTTCTGGTGTGGAGGAATGAGAACTATCTACCACATTATCATTACTAATTATGGGTATCTCCTACTAATGGTCATAAACTCAGCAGTTCTGTAGTTGGCTGGATTCACATTAAGGAAATGTAGTCATTTTAACCAACCTAACCACTAGGATCATGTTTCTTAGGAGACCATATCCTGCCCTCCCCCCATTTACATTTACTTATTTTTATCTAACTGGGTATAACAGCAAGTATTTTCCAGAATGGTGTTTTAAAAATTAATAAAAATAGAAATGAAACTACATGGCATTTGTTAAAGGGTAATAAAATAACTTCAGTCAATTGGCTGGTTCTACACCAGTAGATTTCTTTAAATAGTAATGAAATCATTGCTTTAAAAAAAAAATCCATCATTATTAAAATAAAAAAAAAAAGTTGCCTCAGCCTCCGCCAAAATTAGATTTGTAAGTTGCTGGTCATTCCTATAATTAAATCTATGTCACAAATTTGCAAGAAAAATGGTCACTGTGACTAATGCATTTACTTGCCACACAAGTCCTGTCAGATGACACAGACATAGCTTAAACAGAGTAAGGTTTCTATACATTTTTATTAAGTAACAAAGACCATTTTTAATCACAGCACTTCAAACACTAGTCTGCTTTAGAAACAAACCCAAATGTAGCTACAGCAGGGTTCTCCTTGCTCCAGCATCATAACTTATTTACCCCTGCAAACATGTTTGGCTCACATGCATACCGCTCTTCTGGACAAATGTTACATGGGAAAGAACTCTGACAAAGAAACAGTAACATGTTCAGGTTGCTAGACTCCCTGGTTAGGACCTTTCTTCTTTTGACCTCCCCAGATGGTTCTAATTCACCTCTGATGAAATGACTAAGAGATGACTTTAGAGAGAACAGTGCTGAGCAAAGTGGAAGTCAAAGCAAGATGACATAAGGACACATGAGCAAAGAAGTAGTGACGAGACCTTCTCTCCTTTCAAAAACACTTTTCAATCTTTTAGATTGCAGGAAGAGGCTGTTTTGGGTTTGGGACCAGTACCAATTTTACTTTTTTATCAAAAAGAGGACAGGCTATGAGCTCAGAGACTTATGAAGGCAGCAGTTTAGCTACCAATTAACAATAGTTTTTTTTTTCCATTTGATTTAATTTCAGTGACCTATTCATGACAAAATTGTTTTATGTGTTGATGTCGTTTCACTTTTTTAAAAATATTTATTTTTGAGAGATAGAGACAGAGCATGAGCGGGAGAGGGACAGAGAGAGAGGGAGACACAGAATCCAAAGCAGGCTCCAGGCTCTGAGCTGTCAGCACAAAGCCCGAGCCCTCAAACCACAAACCCATAAGATCGTGATCCAAGCCAAAGTGGAACGCTTAACCAACTGAGCCATCCAGGTGCCCCAAGTTTTACTTTTTAAAAAAGTTAAATTTTAAAAGTGAGTTTTAGACGCCCCAGTCTGGCTCAGTCAGAGGGGTGTGCAACTCTCAATCTTGGAGTTGTGGGTTCGAGCCCCACTTTAGATGTAGAAAGAACTCAAAAAAAATTTTTAAGTGGGTTTTAACTTAATACAAATAACATGTTGACACGGCAAAGGTCATAAAAAGTGCCTGAAATTTGGAAGACATTGCTTTGAAGGCAGTTCTTGTCTTCCCTCTTTTTAAAATCTTTTATTGTTATTTTCTTCACATATTTGCTTCGGTGTCTGGGAGAGTGCCTTGAATAATGGACTCTGAGTATATGTGTGTTAATTTTATATCCTACCTTCCTATTTTGTCCCATACTAATAAATAACCCGACTGCATCTTTTTAAAGAATAAGTAGTCTGTTCTCAGCAATTCAGCTTTTATAACATTCATTTGCCCAAAAAGGTGATTCAATGAAATATATAGCATAACGATGGGCTCCATTTTATCAAGGGAGAAACCAGCTTCCCATTGTCTGAACAGAGTTCATAAGGTATTTTAAAATCCAAAATAGGTTATTTTAAATTCTAGTTTTATCAAGTCCTTAGCAGTAAGGAACGAACTTGAAATAACATTCTATAAGGTGGTACTGAAAAGTGTTTAATTGTCTGCTCTGGAATGTAAGCTCAATGAAAATAAAAACCTGTTTTATAAAAAAGTCATGAACTTTTGGGGGAAAGCCAAAATCACAACTGAGTAATTTGGGTTGGTCAGGATTTTAAGCAAACAAAGAAAAAAAAAATCAGCGTAGTTTCCAGTGTTACACAAAATGAGTATTCCACAAACATAAACAAAACTAAAAATTGACATTCTAGATTTAGGCGAAAGGAAAACTAATGTAACAATTGAGTCTTCTCTGGTTACAACCCTTAACCCTCTTCATTAATATTTGAGATTCTTGCTCTGATTTTTAAAAAGCAATCAATGAATAACAAAGTAAATGTGCTTCCTCTCTGACCATGCTAAGTGTGGCTTACTACATTTTTGTATAAGAAAGGAAGAATAAAACAGGTGGTAAACACATATCCTGAGTTATTAAAACATGTCATTTGTGTTTGGAATTTCCTTTCTTTAAGCAACTTTAAGAGTATCATTTAACTATTCAAATCTTACTACAAAGCTGGGTAGTAATGGCAGACCAGCCAAAGCTGAGAGGGAAGGCAGAACAACAATAGAGTAAGGGAAGGAAAATATATTCTGGCTAGTTATTCAGCTTAAGGCAAGGAGTTCCTTTTAACCCCTATTTGTTTTAGAATAGCTTCTGCTCATTCCCGTAATGAGCAGAATTACTTTAAAAGAATTATTTTAAAAGAATTACATAAAATCAACCCATTTCTTTATACTTTAAATGAAGAGATTTAGAAAGTAAATAATAACTGTTACAGATATTTTTTAGACTCGGTGTTATACATTCACAAAGATGATTTAATTTTGCTTATAACTCTTTGCTAATGTTTCAGAATCCTTACATTTATGAATTGCTATGATGTCATATAACACAGTTATTAGAAACTCAATTTGGCATGATCAGCTTTGTCACTCACCAAGGTTTCCTCAGGAATTACCAAACTCCCTCAAGAGTTACCAAAAATAATAAAATGGGCTGAGGAGTCTGAAAGGCAAAAGCTCTACCTTTTCCTGTCAAACTTTAACCTATAATTCTTGAAGACATGGAACCATTCAATTTAGCCCCCAAACCAAAAATGCCAAAGCTCTAACAAATCAGGTGATCAGATTTTTTTCAACACAGTTAAATCTTTTTAAACTAAAGAGAGGATTTTTCAATTGCAATTGTTTTAAAAGTTGCCAATATCTATTTTTTAATCTTTCTTTTGATGAGGAAGCAGCACATGAGATGGTTGAACTTGAAATGCCTGATGTTATACAGAAAATATATATATATATATATATATATATATATATATATATATTCTTTTTATAACAATTTAGTTATTCAGAGAGGTGGCTATCAAATTTTATTAAAATCTCATCAACTGAGAAACCTTAAAACAGTTATTATACCCCACAATTATTGTAAACAGAACAATTTAAATGAGAGGAGGAGATAATGACATTAACTTCTTAACTTAAAGCAATCCTCTGTGGCATGATTTTAAAATATGCTCTTGGTCTGAAATTTATGTAAATTGAATTCATCTATCATTGGTTATTACCAGCCTAGCTACATTAGAAAAAAACAAAACACAGTTTTCTGTAACAATTAGTTCTTAAAAACACTGTGTTTTAATTAGACCTGGGACATTATTAAACTAGCTATAAATATGTACAGTATTTTATGTGGTATACCCAGATGTCTAAAAATCAACAAAAATGCCCTCAGAGTTCTTTCTTCAAAAATTCATCTAAAAAAAAAGGCTTTCATTCAAAGTTTTAATGGAATCTGAAGTAAATGCCCTTTTTAGATTCTATTTACGTAACTACAAAAGAAATGGTCACTTACAACTAGAGAATAATCAGAGAACAATCATTAGAGATAAACAATTCTTCATTTTATGGATGTCCATGGCCATGCCAAAAAAAAAAAATTCATGGAAGAGCTTGGAAAAAACTTAGATCATACAAATATTTTATATAGATTATCCCATTTAATGCTCACCACAACTGTATAGTTTAGGTACTATCTACTCCATTTTATATATAAGGAAGGTTATGTGATTAGGCTAGTAATTCAGTCAAATGAAGATTTAAGCCATTCTGATTCCAGAAACCATAGTACTACCCCTTATCCTAAATTTTAAGAGTAAGTGAATATTTTTCATTTATAAAGAGAATTCCAAAAACACTGTAACAAGTACTATCCTTTACAAATTACAAAATAAGAAACAAGTGTTGGTGAGGATGTGGAGAAACAGGAAGGTTTGCAAACTGTTGGTGGGAATGCAACCTAGTGCAGCCACTGTGGAGAACAGTATGGACTTTCCTCACAAGGTTAAAAATAGAACTACTGTACAATCCAGTAATCACGCTACTGGGTATTTACCCAAAGAATAAAAAAACATTAATTCAAAGAGATACACACACCCCTATGTTTATAGCAGCATCATTTATAATAGCCAAATTATGGAAGCAGCCCAAGTATCCATTGACAGATGAATGGATAAAGAAGAGGTGATAGATTGATCAATCGATCGATCTACAACGGAATATTATTCAGCCGTTAAAAAGCATGAAATCCCACCATCTGCAACAACATGGATGGAGCTAGAGATTATTATGCTAAGTGAAATAAGTCGGTCACAGAAAGACAAATACCATATTATTTCATTCATATTTGGAATTGAAGAAACAAAACAAACGAGCAAAGGGAAAAAAAAAGAGAGACAAACCAAGAAACAGATTCTTAATTATAAAGAACAAACTGATGGTTACCAGAGGTGTGGTGGGTGGGGAGATAGGTTAAATAGGTGATGGGGATTAAGGAGGGTACTTGTAATGAGCACCGGGTGATGTACAGAATTGTTGAATCACTATATCGTAAGCCTGAAAATAATACAACACCATAGTGTAGGCCCGAAAATAATATATAAGTATGTTAACTATACAAGAATTAAAAAAAAAAAAACTCGATAAAATTTTTAAGTAAATTAAGTGAAAAATGAAAAAAAAAAAAGAATAACAAACTAAAACATGAAGGTTACAATTCAGAATTTCCTTCCTCTAAAATAAGTCCTTTTCCCAAGCCCAACTCAAACACCAACTTCTCCCTGAAGCCTTCTCATATCATTCAACTGAGATTAATCTTTTCTGACCTCTTGGCAATTGCTGTACACTGCTCACATGAAGAAAGTGCTAGCTCCCTTTTAATACTTATTCTCTTCTTTCTTAGTAACAGAAATCCAATTTTTAGCTCTTAGCAAACTGCCACATGTCCCAACCTCTCCAGTGGCTAAGTAGGATTGCTTGAATAAGTTCTGCAATAAGATATGACTGCAAGTATGATGTTGGAATTCTAGGAATGCAAATTAAACAAAGCAAACTTAGATTTTAGGAGAGCTCTGTGCTTTCCCAGGATAAAGACTTTACTAACCAGGTATCTTTTTTGGCTGGAGCTCCAGCAGCTGTCTTGGACCATGAGGTAAGCTTGAGCAAGGAAAGTGCAGGCTGTGGAGGATGGAGGAGAAAGATAGGTATATCCAGCCACAATGAGACCACGAAGCCACCATACAACACTTGGACAGCCTCCTTCCAGATTTTACGTAGTAGAAATATAAACCTCTATCCTGTATGCCACAATTATTATCTTTTCTGTTAAATAATCTGAAACTAATTCTAATGGATTTAGTCCAGACTCATACATAGTTCATAATCCAATTTGTTCATAATCCATAGTTCATAATCCATAATTGCAACTACGGGGGGGGGGAAGAAAGAGAATTATTATTTCTTATAACACTGGAACAAAATATCTCCAGTCATAATTTGCATTCTCAAACCCTTTCTGGTAACTTTTAACTTTGAGAAAGAAAGGGGGTAACAGGGGCTCCTGGGTGGCTCAGTCGGTTAAGCAAATGACTCTTGGTTTTGGCTCAGGTCATGATCTCATGATTCGTGAGCTGGAGCCCTGCATCAGGCTCTGCGCTGACAGCGCAGAGCCTGCTTGGGATTGTGTCTCCCTTTCTCTCTGCCCCTCCCCTGCTCGCTCTCTATCTCTGTCTCTCAAAAATAAAAAATAAACATTTTTTAAAAAGCGGGTAACAGAGGAGGGAGGAAACATGGAAAAAGACACTTCTGCCTCTCTGCCATCACTCATGACAGTTCTCCTCCTTTCTTCTCTACTAGCTAAATCCTACCATACTTCAAGGACCAACTCAGCAAAATGGCTTCTGTCTGACTTTCAAATTCAGAGTGCCTATGGCCTGTGCCATTTCACAGTCCTACATCATCTAGTAACATCTTTAGTTTGACCTGTTAACTTTTACATTGTATTTCTTTTTCTGTGAGTCATATCCACAACACAGTGGGACCCACATCATGTATCTTGCACCCTCCACAGCTATTAGAAAACCATCTCTGTGTAGTAGGAGATCACTAAGTACTTTTGATTAGTTGAATTAAAATGAAAAAAGAGGAAAAAGAGCAGAAGACTAACAAGTGAGAATGCACAACTTCTTAGAAGTGCAAGAGTAGAATAAAGATCCTAAAGAGTCCCTAGAACAGGTATTACTTTCCTGGACCTTATCAAATAATCAGGCCTAGGAGAACACATATTCTGATATGTTCACTGTTCATACAATCAGTGCAAAACTCAAACTATACTTAGTGAGCTTGTCCTCCAACTAAGGGATGGTGTATTTAAGTATTTTAGTTACTTAGACAATTGCCTCAAATTTATTTTCTCAATTACTGTAGACGTTTAAAGAGTAAGAGATTCAGCTTAGAAGTCATGCTTTGGTAGTGGATGTATATGATTCCAAACTATATAAAAAATCTGGCTTCCAGCAAGATCATATTTTACAGATATTATTTTGTCAATTGTGACAAATAATGAAAAATAATACTTAGATGAAAAAACGATTTAACAAAATACTACTGAGTCTGGAACAAGTAGCTCAAGAGCTCATTTCCATTAAATAGACACTATTAACTCTCTTCTAAAACCCAATAATACAACACCAGAAATAACATTACTACTTCTTTAAAAATAAGGTCTACTCTAAGCATAAATTTTGCAGAAGCTACACCATTTAAAGCTCTAGAACATCGGGACCTTCAAAGCTGTGTAGCACTACATAGAATTAACATCATGTAACAACACGTTTAAAAGCTCCAGCTACATTCAGATGCACACAGTAGTGACATAAAGAGCATTTTAAACAGAAGTAACTGATATTTTGCCTAGACTCGTGAACTATTTTATATCCTGCTGATTTTATTCTCAATTATTTGCAAATCACTGTACTTCATATCTGTTCATGAACTATGGACCTAAAAACACAATATTCTAATTTATTTTCATGAATTTGGCAAAGTTTTAGGGAGGGTATAAATAAAAATAATTAACAGAAAACTCAGTTTCTTTCTCATTCTTTCATAAAACAAACCAAGTCTTTGTTATATCATTATTTAAAAAACGATTGAAAACGCTAAAACAGAATCATCCTTAGAATTCTATTAGCTCTACTTATGAACACTGAACTATTTCCTAACCTTTATACCATTTATAGTTCACATGTCAAAAAAATATTGCATTTTCCTCCAAATTACTCATTAATTATTTCCTCATTTCAAATTTTTTTCACACAGATTTCTCAGAAGTATCCATGACAGTAGCTTCTTTGACAGTGAAATGAACAAAATAAATGACATGTCAACAAGTAAATTAGCATTCCCTTTCTGACCAGCTGGGTCATGTTTCCTTTTCAAAATCCTTAGTCCCATGATACAAAATAATAATAATCTAAAAGACCTCATTAAATGATCAATATATTGACATAACTTCTATAAGGAGATACACAGTGTTTTAATTGATTCTTGAATCCATTAAATGGAATATTAAACCCAAGCCTCCAAATTATAATGTAAGAGAACATTTCCTTTACTTATTAACTAATTTCTTCAGGGTATGGTTAACGGCACATAAAAAGATTCAAAAACTTTTATATTTAATCCAACATTAAAAAAAGTCCCAATTTTCACTAAATCTTTCATATAAACAACATCACAACAAAAGTTATTATAGACAAGTTAAACCATATTTACTTACCAAAAAACTTCCAAAGGCTGAATTAAATATTGCAGCTGCCTATAAAGAAAATAAATAGGGGGAAAAACTCACTGAAAGTAAATAGGAAAAAGAAAAGCAAAGATTATCATTCTCCCATCCCCCACTATTCAAAACCCTAAAACATTGACTCTACAAAGCAAAGTTAGTCACTGCTTACAAAAATTGCCAGTGGCCTGTACTTTACTAAGATAGATGAGCTGCAGCTTAGGAATTCATAAATAATGGGTCTCAAAAGCAAGCAGAAAAGACTTGCCAGGAGATATTTTTGAACCTATATGACACTACCAAAGAATCATCACCAATAGTAAACTGAAATCTTGTTATTGGTTTTGTTAGTTGACCTAAAACAGAGGTTGATATATTTGTTAAAAAATTCTTTTTCATGTTACCGGGCAAAGAAAAACCAGAATTGTAAAGAAACATTAACTACTCTGCATCAGGGAGCATATGTCTTATGAGCTACACCCACCAAGTGAGATCTGTTGTTCCCATACAACACACATTAGAATGTGAACAATGCTGCTAAGACGATGTACCATTAATGCTAAAGGAGAAACAAGCAAGAAAAACTTCCACTTGGTGTTCAAAATTCAAAGAAGAAACATTTGACTTTGCGCTTACCTAAACATCCAGGGATTACATAGTAGATGTGATACAGTTCTTAACTTTAAATCAATCACTATATTCCATGAAGCTACACCTGAATCCTGAAAGCTTCTCACATTACCCAAAAAGGATAAAAACTTGTATAACATCCAATCTGATGGGGAAAAAAGGAGAGAGAAAGAAAAAAATAATAAAAGGCAAAAGGAAAGGTAGAGAAAACCTATTGACATCTCCTGTAGATCAAGAGCAGAATTAAATTAATCATCATGGACATTAGCAGCCACGTCGTAGTAAGAAAAGGATGTCAGTTTAGCAAGTTTGAATAAAGTCCAAAGCCAGGCTAAGAGCTGTAGCTGAAAATGCCTTCTGCTCCAGAAGAGGATGCAATGAGAGTGCATGGGTAATGAGATCCCTGGCTCCAGAGAGCTTAGCTCTCCTATTCAAGTTCATAATTAATTCAAAGCTTTGATAATTTCATTAGATTTCTTCTTTGCTGGCCCTATCAATAAAAGATGGCACTGGACCAGAGCTCCTCTGTGGCATAAACATAGGCACAGGCACAGACCAAGGAAACCTTTGCTTCCTGACAGGGACAATGGCATATGGTGTTCCGTGTTGTACAGGGAGTAGTGGAAAAAAAAATTTTGGCTAAATAAAACATTACAGATGACAATTGTAAACTATGGCAACATATTTAACCCATCTTCCTGGAATTCCATTATGGATGATTCAGGAGAAACTTGTATGTGTGGAGAAAAATAAGTAAAACTATATAAATAAATGAGTCGTAGTGAGATCAACTGGAAACACTGCCTTCCTTCCTACAAAAGAAATGCACCTTCCCCACAACCACCGTTTATTTCTAGACCCTATTTTGTGCTTAAAATGGATTGATCTCTTTAGTAAAGGAATGAGGTATTCTGCTTTGAGCTTCTCTCTTCCAAATGTGTTTCTTTCCAGTGTTCACCAACCTTATTCAAGGTAACTAATGGTTTTGGCTAGTATTTAAAAACAAGCGAACAAAAAAATCAAAAACAAACAAACAAAAACGCATGGATTGTTAGAAGTAAAAAGACTCAGAAGTCAAAGTAAAATAAGTCAACTACTAGTCATCAGATCAAATTACCATTTTCCCACTCCTTCCAATTCTCTTTTTTTAACCCAAACACAAGCAATATATCTGTATGTGGATTGGCATTTTATAAAATAATGGCGATGACAGTGACGTGCTGTCTTAGGTACCCGAAGATGCTGCAAGCCAACTTCTTAGTTTTTCTTCTGCTGGTGCTGGTGCTGATGCATTTGAACCCACCTATCCTATCACTTGGTGCTCCCATGCAATGAGCTCTGGCATTCATTTGTGAAACAGCTCATTAAGGTTCTGGGTATCTCAAGAACCATGTGAAATTGGACACTGAACCAAGGATCTTGAGCTCAATAGTGACAAATAATCAACCTAATAGTTGACTTAATTCTACTCTTGCAGCATATAAAGGAATTATGTTTTCCAGAGTCCCAAAGAGTGATAAATATTTAGAGAGTGTTTCACTCATACATAAAAGGCATGTATGTCTTTAGACTTAAGGAGGAATTTCCAGCTCTTCAGCACGATGTACAAGGCCTTCCATGAATAGGTCTCTGTCCATCTTATTTCTTGCCTCCAATTTTATATCCCAACAATACTAAACCACTTGCGATTCCTCAAACTCACTGTGCTGTTTCTTACCACCTTGCTCCCTGGCCTAGAATGCCCTTCCCTCTTCCTCCACCTAGGTAACTCCCACTTATATTAGCAACTCCTTCCAAGCAGCTTTCAATCACCTCCTCCAACACACATATATCCTCACTTCTAAGTGGACTGAGTGTCTCCACACCTGCTGCCACAACATCCTGAGCATACCTCTGCCATGGCAATTGTTACACTATTGAAATAACCTATCTATTTACATGCCTCCTGGCCTTCCTAGAAACTAGAGTCTTCTGAGGAAGGAATCTGATGAAGCTCATCTTAAGCACCTACATGTTTATCTGCTGAATTGCTGAAATAAGTAAGATTTCCAGAAATGTCTAAAGTCTACCTCTTCTGCTAAGTTTTTCTATATGTTTGGCAGAATACAAGGATTGGCAGAAGACTGGATCTGACACCTGGCTCCAAGCCAAGCAAAAGCAATGACAGATCAAGACTTCAGTCTCAACCCAATACAAGCATCTCTTTCACAATATCTTGTTTTATTTCCTTTAGCCTCCCTATTATGATCCAGTTATATACAGTTACATAAATATGCTTAAATAAACAATGTTTTAAAATTTACTACTGCTATGTAACAATAGAGTTAGTGAAATAAAATCTAGAATTACTCTGCAGCCATCACACTTCAACAAAGCAGGAAAGAATATCCAACGGGAAAAAGACAGTCTCTTCAGCAAATGGTGTTGGGAAATTGGACATTGACATGCACTTTCTTACACCATATGCAAAAAATAAAAGTCAAAATGGATGAAAGACCTAAATGTAAGACAGGAAACCATCACAATCCTAGAGGAAACAACAGGCCACAACCTCATTGACCTCAGCTGCAGAAACTTCTTACTAGACATGTCTAAAGGCAAGGGAGACAAAAGCAAAAATGAACTACTGGGACCTCATCAAAATAAAAAGCTTCTGCACAGTGAAGGAAACAATCAGCAAAACTAAAAGGCAACAGACGGAATGGGAGAAGATATTTGCAAATGACATCAGATAAAGGGTTAGTATCCAAAACCTGTAAAGAACATATTAAACTCAACACCCAAAAACCAAATAATCCAGTGAAGAAATGAACAGACATGGATAGACATTATTCCAAAGAAGACATCCAGATGGCTAATAGACACATGAAAAGATGCTCAACATCATACATCACCAGGGAAATACGAATCAAAACCACAATGAGATATTACCTCACACCTGTCAGAATGGCAAAAATAACAACTCAGGAAACAACAGATATTGGTGAAGATGCAGAGAAAGGGGAACTCTTTTGCACTATTGGTGGGAATGCAAAGTGGGGCAGCCACTCTGGAGAACACTATGGAGATTCCTCAAAAAATTAAAAATAGTACTACCCTATGACCCAGCAATTGCACTACAAGGTATTTACTCAAAGGATACAAAAATGCTGATTCAAAGGGGCACATGCACCCTAATGTTTATAGCAGCACTATCAACAATAGCCAAAGTATGGAAAGAGCCCAAATGTCCATCGACTGATGAATGGATAAAGAAGATGTGGTATATATATATACAAGGGAATATTACTCGGCAATCAAAAAGAATGAAAGCTTGCCATTTGCAACATGGATGGAGCTAGAGTGTATTATGCTAAGTGAAATAAGTCAGTCAGAGAAAGACAAATATCATATGATTTCACTCATATGTGGAATAAGAAACAAAACAGATGAACCTAGGGGAAGGGAAGGAAAAATAAGATAAAAACAGAGAGGGAAGAAAACCAGATGAGAACTTTAAATACAGAGAACAAACTGAGGGTTGCTGGGGGGGTGCTGGCTGGGGAGATGAGCTACATGAGTGATGGGCATTGAGGAGGGCACTTGCTGGGATGAGCACTGGGTGTTATATGTAAGTGATGAATCACTAAATTCTACTCCTGAAACCATTATTACACTATATGTTAGCTTCTTTAAATTAAAAAAAAAAAAAAAAAGATGATCTGCATATACCAATATGAAAGCTGGCTAAGATATTTAAAGTGAAAAAGCAAGCTTCAAAATTATGTATAATTCTTTTAACTTTTTCCCCCCATACCATCAAGCAATTCTCTGACACCAGTTAGGTGCCCTATAATTCAACTCAAATCTGCTACTTTCTACCTTAAGCTAGTGTCAGATCCCACAGGTTAAGGATTCAGTCCCACAAGACCATTCCCATTTCAGATGTTAATCACAAAGGCCAGGTTGTCACCTGTGCTTCTGACGCACTGGCTATAAATTGGAGGTTCCCACACCGTATCCTCGAGTTTGATTAATTTGCTAGAGCAGCTCACAGAACTCAGAAAACGGTTTTATTCACTCCATTGCCACTTTATTATGAAAAGGCTATACAGGAACAGACAGATGAAAGAGCTGCACAGAGCAAGGTATGGGGAAAGGGCACGGGGCTTCCCAGCTCTCTCCAGGTGTGACACACTCTCAGCACCTCCACATGTTCACCAACACGGAAGCTCTCCGAACCGGTCCTTTGGGGTTTTACAGAGGCTCCATTTAAGAGGTATGATTGATTAAATCATTGACAGTTGCTGATTGAACTCTATCTCCGGCCCCTTTCTCCTCCCTAGAGGTGTGGAAGCAGAACCAAAAATTCCAATCCTTCAATCAGCTGTTTGGTTCCCCTGGCAACAAGCCTCATCCTTAGGTGAGCTGGGGGCTTTCCAAAAGTTACCTCATTAACGTAACAAAAGACTCTTAGGCTATGATTCCTCTCTCCGACCTTCTAGAAGCCATACCTGAAAGGATTCACTGATTTTTAAATATAGCATTTCATTTGTTATTATTGTTTTTGCTAGAAACGACTTAAATACCCATTTCCTGTCTATAATGCTCTATTACAACAAGAATTTTACCTAACTGGTACAAGATCATGTCTTCAGTGCCTAGAACAGCACCTGGCTTATAGCAGACCCTCAATAAATATTACTGAATCAAATGATGAATGAATGAATGAATACGTATGCGAACTGAATGCCCTGTACAGTAATGTTTTCATTTTTAACTCATGAGTCCTATCTGTAAAGTGTATACCTTGGCGCAATTACTTTGATGGATAATTAAAACAAGACTAGCTGGAAAAAAGTTCATATAAGTGTTTTTTTAATACTGAGTAGACTTTCTTTATATCACATATTTTTAGATACTATATTGCTTTTAGTATCTGCCCAATTTTACCTAATATCTGTTATTTTATATGTTGTATAACATGTCTTTTTTAAAAAAAAATTTTTAATGTTTATTTATTTTTGACAGAGCATGGGCAGGGGAGGGGCAGAGAGAGGGGGAGACACAGAATCGGAAGCAGGCTCCAGGCTCCGAGCTGTCAGCACAGAGCCCGACGCGGGGCTCAAACTCACAGACCGCGAGATCATGACCTGAGCCGAAGTCGGACGCTCAACCGACTGAGCCACCCAGGCGCCCCAATATAACATGTCTGTATTAAATTATTTTGGTAAATTGAGTAAGTTCAAGAACAAATTAATTTCCTTATAACCTACTTGAAATAAAAAGGTAATTAAAAAAAAACTGAAAATAATGGGGACAGAGAGTCCTCTATCTCATAAAAGCAAACTCTGCCACAGCCAAATGCCTTTAAATGTTATGAAGTTCTACCTTACAGTAAGCCTGAAACCTTTGCCATCTGTTATGGCTGTGCCCTGACAGTGTCCCATGCTGGAGTTACACAAATATGTAGTCTTTTTTTTTTTTTTTAATGATTGCACTTCAGATATATGAACACTGCTGAGTCCTACCCAAGTCTTCCCCAAGTCTCCTCTTATGACGCTATATCTAAAATTTTCATAATGCTGGTCCAACAGCCCTCTTTTTCCTTCCATCATCAATCCACTAAGTAAAGAAATGAAATCCATTGTTCGCATTGGGTGTTAATGATCTATTGCAAGTTAATTTCTGAAACTTCCGGTTTCCACTGTTGCATACCCTGCTTCCCCAGTCAACATAATCAGAAATGTTTACCAAAATGTTAAAATGGGACACTTATGGTTGTCTCAGAATTTCCAATAATGCACCAAACTAAAGAGAATATGTGGCAAGCACCGCACTATTCCTACAGTAAAGATACCAGACATCGACATATAGTACCCACAAAAAGACATGAAAACCAGGCCAGGGACCATTTCACATGCAGGCTGCATAAAAAAAAAGACTAGGAATTCTAGAAGGGATTGATAAAAAGGAAATCTCCAGGAGTAAGAGGGTATTTGGACTTCTCCTTTAGAGGAGAAAGCCGACCTGCGGCCCACGCAGGATGTTTAGAGGGGAGAAAGCAGGCACCAGCAGAGGGCACTGTGTGAGAGTTCTCAGAACCTTATGGTTAATTCCCTAGAACTGGGGAGGAGAATAAGACTGTGTAATGAGCAGGAAACAGGCACTTGCTTCCAGAATAGAAACAGCAAAGTTGGGGAGGCTGCCTAGAACAGACCACAGTGGTGGGACAGAGAGAGAGTAAGCAACTGGACAAAGTGTACTTCAACTCGGTGATGGGATCAGGTTCTGTCAATTGCATATGGGCCAAATACATGCCTCAGAGGACTGCCATCAAATGTTAACTCTTTTTGAGAAAAGCAGAACAGCAGGCTTCAAGGGCGAGGAGTCCCTGGCAATAAGGGGCTGAGGGGATATGTTCTGAAGCAGGAGCTGGAGGTACACTCTGAAGAACTCCCTCCCTTAACCTGTCCAGGAAAAGACATAGCTTGTGGGTATCCACCATGACACAGGGCACTAAGGGCTGGGTAACATCAGCACCAGTAAAGTAAGACTGTCCCCCACACTGTAATGCATTTGTTCTATTCACCCTGACCCTAAAGAAGCCGGAAGTGGGGAGGGTGAGAAGGTAAAAAAAAAAGAAAAAAAAAAAAAAAAAGGTAACAGACCATGCTCTCTTCTCTACTGGTCCTGCCTCTACTATTTTTATATTTTTATCATATATGTATACATTCATTAAGGAAAAAAGTGCAATGTTTTGTGTTTTTAAAACACAGGTTAGGCCTAAATTGGGAAAGAAGGGAGTATGGAGTTTTAAGCTAGACTGCCCTAAATTAAATACTAACATGTAAATGCTAATTACTACACATATGACTATTTTTGCAACTAAAAGTGACCAGAAAACCATGAGATCTGCCAGGGATGCTGTCAAAGGAGAGAGGAGGCGTGGGGAATAGGAGGATGTAAGATGGCATTTCGCATACACAATCCTTAAATTCCCACCACTCAATACGGAGATTAAAATAACAACACAACATCTTCAATGTAAAGTTGAGCTAAAAGAAAACAAGAAAAGTCAGGTAGTAGACACATGGAAGCTGGGCAAAAGCAGAGTGGTAAAGCAGGCGAGGCGATGCTGCACCCTCCCGGACGACAGGCCTGTGTCCTGGGCCCTGGGCCCTGGGCCCTGGAAGCAACAAGTAGCACAGCTTCTACCTGCAGAAGGTGACAAGTGGAGCGGAGGCACCTGTAGCAAGCAGACAGACAGAACCTTGGAAGGACTGCCCCACTACCACAAGGGCACCTTGACAACTCTACTTACAAAATCAAGAAAATAACACAAGGCCTGCTGTGTCCACGGTGTGCACGGAACTGCACTGCCCCTACCATCTGATTCAAGAATCCCAAACTAAAGACTAATTCAAGAAAGCAAAAGACGGGGGGCACTTGAGCGGTTCAGTCGGTTGAGCGTCCAACTTCAGCTCAGGTCATGATCTCATAGTTCGTGGGTTTGAGCCCCACTTTGGGCTCTCTGCTGTCGGCACAGAACCTACTTCGGATCCTCTGTCCCCCTCTCTCTCTGCCCTGCCTCCACTCATTCTCTCCATCTCTCTCTCTCTTACTCAAAAATGAATAAACATTTATCAAAAAAAGAAAGAAAGAAAGAAAAGAAAACAAAAGACAAAATCAATCAAAGACCAGTAGAACCCCTAAGGCCTTATAAGAAGCAAACACAAAACTTCTCTTTGGGGTCACTTCAACAATCCAGAACACAGTGGATTCCCACTTGAAACAACCCCTACTGAACAGAAGTTTAAAATACAAAATGACAAATGTGAGAAAGCTGAATATGACAACAGCACCATTACAAAGCAGTTAGGAAAGGAGGAGAAACAGTATTTCATAATATACTAAGAAAATACTACATGAATTAAACGCTTAGAGCTGGAAAGCAATACTTGAAACCATCTAGCAAAAAATGAAACTATCTTTATGCCTTCAAAAAAGGAAACAATTGTGTGTTTTTTTTTAATAAGACACAAAAAGTACACATGAGAAAGGAAAAGCTAGGGTTGCCATGCAACAAAGTTCTGGACAATGAGATATAAATTGATACATCCATGCTTCATGGTGGGGGTTAGGGAGGTTAGTTTCTGGCGCTGTCCTTCTTCCTTCTTCCTGCCTAGAGCAGTGAAAGCTGGCATCCAGAAGAGAAAGACCAATAGCAGTGCAGAGACGGCCACTCTAATGTCATCGAGCCACAGAACAAATGCCAGCAACCCCCACCTCCAGGCATCTTAATATATGAGAAAATAAGTCTCTGCTTGTTTAAGCTACTTGTAGTCTGATTTTCCATTACGTGAAGTCTAACTGATACAATAATGTTCCTAAATAAGGCAGAAAATAATAAAGGACTAATCGGGCAGGTTAGATAAATCAAAAATGCTTCCCCTCTAAGATATAAGTTTGAGTAGGCATATTCAGTTTTATTTAGCATAATGTCTTATTCCCATCGCATATAGCACAGCACATTATTGGGGGAAAAAAAGAAAAAGAAAGCAAGAAAAGGAAAAGAAAATTGACTACCAGTGATGAATTAAAGCTGTATTGTCCTGCCCTGGAAAAGTTCCTCAATTATGTGAATTTATGTCACTCCAAGCTCTGATTCACAAGAATATAGTATTTTTAATGTATAGTATTTTTAATATTTTAATTTTTACTTAAATTTAAATTTTTATTTAATATTTATTTCCTTTCCAAGCACAGGTTCAGTTGAAAAAACATAAAGACATCAAATATGGAGTTCCAATCCTTGGTCTTTTATTAAACACAGAAACACAAAATATTTTCTTTTTACTTGTATTTTGCAAAGTGCTATAGAAGTGCTAAAAAGAAGAAGAAGAAGAAGAAGAAGAAGAAGAAGAAGAAGAAGAAAAAGAAAGGAAGGAAAAATGAAAGAAAGAAAGAAAGAAAGAAAGAAAGAAAGAAAGAAAGAAAGAAAGAAAGAAAAGAAAAGAAAAGAAAAGGAAGAGAAAGAATTAGGAAAAGTTTATCCCATTCGCTTTAAAAGCCAATTGTATTTGGTTTTCTGCGAAGCACCTTAGTTGCTAGGGCTAACTACTTAATTACCACTATTTTCACTGTATATATCTTACAACAAGTAAAACTGAGTTATACATTTCTATATTACACTTAAGTATTATTGAACCATACCACGGAAAACTAAATATCTGGGACATCAATTAAAATATGAATTTATACACCATGCTCAACATTAAAGGGGCACTCTTCATTTTATTCCATTATTTATGTTACTGCACTAAATGAAGACTATAGAACTACTACAAGGCATTCACCAATTTAAAGAAAGATTACTTTTAGAACATGTACCATTAAAATTCACCATCTTAACAACCATTTTAATTCTTTGTTTCAAAAACATTGCAGGAATGAACAGAAGTTCATATAAATGCAGGTTGCTAGTAAATGCATCCAGCTGCTTTTCTCAGAGTAAGCTACATTTCTTGCCTGCTTCTACAGGTTCATTTCTTGCTACCAATGGAAAAAAAATTATTTAATATCCTTAATCTTGAGGTGAATGGGGGGGGGTGGCTATTCTTGTTTGTAACTATTCATCTCAATTCAGGCAAGGAAAAAATATATTCAAGTTCCTGTTTCTGGGTGCTAAATTGAATCAGGTGTCCTCTCCTCTTAAGAAAATTAAGTTGCTTTTGTGCAAGAGTGTTTTAATGAGAACAGAGCCCGCCGACAGTGATAAATGGGAATGACACCAGAGAGAGCATGTAAGCAGGACAATATGTGCATGTTACAGTCTTACAGCCTATTTTTCACTGACTATTCTGAATGACTTCGCTGTTTCTTAAGGGGCCTATTAATCTCAAATTTAGTTATTACACAACGTTTATTTGAACATATATTCTGCCGATGATGACAGTTAATAAAGGAAATCTTTCACAAGCTGTATTTTTACATATTGTTCCAACTACAGCTCCCAGTCATTTGATGGTATTGATGGAATAACCTACATTGTGCTGAGGCTTTTAAAAAAAAGGCACATATATTCAGATTCCTTTCTAAGCACATGGGGACTCTTAAATAACCGTTAAAATGCATACAAAAAAAATCCTTCTACAAAATGGTAAAAGTAAAAGGATACCTTAACTGCTCAACAAAAAATATTTAATATGAAAACTGACCCTTCTAGGAAAAACCAGACACCTTTTAACACTTTTAAAGCTTGGGTGCATAATACGCAATAGTTCTTGCATAGCAACCTAACATTTTCACAATATACATGGAATAGAGGAGGGAAGACAAAATCAATTTTCTTGAGGTGCAAAAGAATCAAGTAACATAGCTACTTTGATTCTCTTCTTGGTATGCTTTTTTGATAAAATGCCACATACTTAAAATAGTGGTGATCCTGTATTTCTTATTTTTGGTAGGATACTTAAAGGCTAATGAGTATTACTTTAACATTTTCCTAAAAATATATTTATTAGCTCAAATAACTTCACCAGTTCAGACTGTGATGATTGCTCCAGGAGAAATTTGTTACTTTAAGTATAGCTGCTTCATAATAACACCTAATTATATTAGTAGGAAATATTTATGCCAGTTCAAGATTTTTAAACCAGCCTCATAATTGAGATGAATATATACTTAATCAAACACTTGCAATTTCATCCTCCTGAAATCTCAGTCTTTGAAGGTATTCAATTTCAATGAAGTCAGAATTTTCAACTGGTAATGGCCCTTAGATACTATGAAAATCCCTTTAGAAATGAAGAAATAGAACTCTAGAGAAATAAAAGGATCCTTCCCAAGGTCATATTGGCTAGTGGCAAAGCCAGACTAGAACTCATCCCCAGACATTCCCTGTACCTTATTACACTCAACGCTGTCTATTTTATATATTTTTTAACAGATATTTATAAATATGTAATATAAAAGGGCATATACCCAAACACTAAGAGTGGTTATGCTGGGGTAATAGGATTATGGATTTTTTCCTGCTTTGTGATTTTCCTTGATTTTCAAGATTTTTTCACTGATTATGTATTTATTAGAAAAAAGCATACAAGGGGCGCCTGGGTGGCGCAGTCGGTTAAGCGTCCGACTTCAGCCAGGTCACGATCTCGCGGTCCGTGAGTTCGAGCCCCGCGTCAGGCTCTGGGCTGATGGCTCGGAGCCTGGAGCCTGTTTCCGATTCTGTGTCTCCCTCTCTCTCTGCCCCTCCCCCATTCATGCTCTGTCTCTCTCTGTCCCAAAAATAAATAAACGTTGAAAAAAAAAAAAAATTAAAAAAAAAAAAAAAAAAAAAAAAAAAGCATACAATAAATGTAATATTACTCACAACAAACATTTTCGAGGTTCTGTCTTTAATCTTTAGGCAAACCTTAATGCTATGTACATATTAGGTGCTCAATGTCTGACTAAAAATTGAGTGAAATTGAGGAGAATACCAAGAAAAAACCACCTAGACTTACTTGCTATATTAACACAGAATGCTTAGGAACAAACTGTGTATATAATTCAGATTACCAACTATTAAATTGAAAATATATATTATTTATTTAATAATAGCTTATTAAGCACCTGTAAATTTCTAAGAAAAAGCTGAATAAAACTGACTTAAAATATTCTGTACTACTTGACATTATATCTTTTTTAAAATTCCAATTTCTCAATATCCCTGAAGTTTAATTGTTCTTATCTTTTGGGTTTCCTATGTCCTGCTAAAAAGGAATAAAATAAATGCTCCTTTAATTATTCATTTATTCAACACAAATTTATTAATTTATTACTCTAAGCACTAATAATTCAAAAATAAATGCCACAGTATCAGCTCACAGTATTGGGCTAGACATCATAATGGCTATAATACAATAAGATCAATGGGATCACAGATATGGCAGCACAGAAATTAACTACTAAAATTTCCTTTAAAGTGGACTTTTTCAATACCTCCTAGTGATGGACAAGAAGCACTTTTCTGATCAATTAATGGAAGCCCTATTTAATGCCAACCCACGAACTAAGCTCTCAGCACACCAACAGAGAAATTGGCCAAGAATTCCCTTAACACTTTGTTTAGAAGGGCATCCACAAAACGTAAGTGACAAGCTACGTTGAATCGTCTAATGTTTCTTACAAATTTTAGACTCTAGCTACCTACCTCTGTTATTTCTGCTCTTTTCCATCCATTAGGTCTGGGAATCACAGAGCTTCTTAAGAGGGCAATGGATCAATCCCTCAGCAATAACTCTCTCATCAGCTTTTCATTAGCAATAAAACAGCTTTCCTACCATCTTCTGGGAAATAACTTACCATAGATTCACAGAACTGAAATGGACTTTTGCAGATCATCTAGTCAAGGCATTTTTCAAAAGTAGTCCTCAAAAAGGACTATACTGAAATCACGAACAATAGGAACCTCCCTATCCTATTCTTCATGTCTTTAGGATCAGAGATTGCATAATCTTTTTAAAAATTCCAGATTTACAATCTATATTTTTCACTATTAATCCACGTTTTTCACTATCAAGTCCTCTCTTTTTCTGAATTAACTTTTCATTTGAGATCATCTTTTTATGTTAGGTCTCCTGAGAAGATTAAAAAAGAGCTGTGTTATTTCTGTTACAAGTAGTATGCTGGTAAATGTTTAGTAACTGGCTCTCAAGATGAGGGGAGGAACATTAGTTTGTAATATTGGCTGATTTTTATGCTGTAAATATTCCCACCATGGCCAATTTCAAGTTACAAACATGATGTCACTGAACACCAAGATAGGATGGCATAATCCCCAAGGTATAAGAAATGAGAAAAAAATGGGCAAATTAAACACAAAATAAGTACAGGAAGGAAATTAAGTAAAGACATGAGCAGATGAATGAAATCAAAACCATAAAGGCAACAGAATTCAATGGAATCAAAAGCTGGTTCTTTGGGGGAAAAGATCAATAAAACTGATAAAGCCTTAGAACAGGGTCTGGAAAACTTTCTGTAAAGGGCCACTGTTCAATTTCAACCCAACTGGTCTAACACCATCTGAATATTCTGCAGTACAGTTCTGATGCTACCTCCCTGGAGTTAGCACAGACCCCACAAGCCCAAAGCTCAGTCCTCCACAAGACTGCCCTCACTTCAACAGGCAGGCGCACTACAGGAGTCCCAGGCCACCAGCACTTCTGACCAAGTGGCTATAGATTCAGGGGTTCCTATGACCCTGGTTGGTTCAATAATTCAATAAAACAGCTCACTGAACTCACTGAAAGTGCTATAGTTAAGATTACACTTTGATTATAAGCAATACACAAAGAAGGGGGTCTGAGGACTTCTGTGCCCTGTCCCCATGGAGTCAGAGTGAGTCATTCTCCCGGCACATCAACATGTTCACCAACCAGGAAGCATCAGTGAGCTTCAGAGTCCATAGTTTTTAATTGGTGTTTCCTTATATGAGCACAATTGATTAAATCATTGGCAATTCAATCTCCAGCTCCCTCTCCTTCCCCGGAAGTGGAGTGACTGGAATTTCTAACCCTCTAGTTACCAGTTTGATCTTTTTGACCAGCCCACATCCTAAAGTTACCTAGGAGCCCATCTAGAGTCTCTTAATTAGCATAATTAGCATAAGAAAAACATTCCAATCACTCAGGAAATGCCAACGGTTTTTGAAGCTCTGTGTCAAAAAGCTGGGACAAAGATACATATTGTTATTATGCCACAGCAACATAATAAATATTTTAGGTTTTATAGCCCATATGATCACAAATTCTTAATTCTGCTGTTATAGCACAAAAGCAGCCATAGATAATGTATAAGTGACTGAGCATGGTTGTGTCCCAATAAAACTTTGTGGATACTAAAATTTGATTTTCATTTAATTTTCATGTGTCATGAAATTTTATTTATTTTTCTACCTGTTAAAAAATGTACAAACCATTCTTAATTCATTTACTACACAAAAACATGCAGCAAGATGGTTCAGCCTGCAAGTCATGGTTTGTCCTTTCTGCACTACGAGAAAAAAAGGAGGTAGAAATGACCAATAACAGGAAAGAAGCGACATACTGAGATCCTTCAGATATTTAAAGGATGAGAATATTGTGAACATATTACTTGATTTCAACACTTAACATAAAGCTGCACTAATCAACAGTGTGGTACTAGCTTAAGGACGGATATATAAATCAATGAAACAGAACAGAAAGTCCAGAAACAGATCTATATAGATATGGCAAATTGATTTTTGAAACGGGTGCACAGTAATTTAATGGGAGTGAATAATCTTTTCAGTAAGTGGTAAGTGACATATCTAAGCAAAAGACAAAACAAAACAAAATTTTAATCCTTACCTCACACCATACATAAAACATAAGTTGGAATGGATCATAGAGCTACATGTAGAAGCTAAAACTATAAAACTTCTAGAAAAGAACATAGAGAAAATCTTTGTAACTTTGGTTTAGGACAGCATTTCTCGGGTAGGATACAAAAATGGTAACTTTAAAATTTTTACATGATAAATCGGGCTTCATCATAATTTAAGACTTCTTTCCTTCAAAGACATTGTTAAGAAAATGAATAGCAAGCCACAAATTGGGAGAATATATTTCCAAAAAATATATCTGATAAAGAACTTGTACACAGAAGACATTTTTTAAAAATTCTTGCAACTAAATAAGAAGACAATCCAATAAAAAAGTGGGCAAAAGATTTGAACAGACACTTCACTAAAGAAGAGCTATGGACGACAAATCAACAAAAAGATGCTCAACATCATTAGTTATTAGAGAAGTGTAAACTAAAATCATAATAAGATACCACTATATACCTGCTAGAAGTGCTAAAACCTTTTTAAAAACCTGATAGCTCAGTGCTAATGAGGATGTGAACCAAATGCAACTCTCATTTATTGCTGGATGGATTGAAAATGGTATAGCCACTGGGGAAAACAGTTTAGCAGTTTCTTTTAAAGTTACACCTACACTTACATATGATCCAGCCCTATCAAATACTGGGTATTTACCCAAAAGACAGATATTGATATGTTCATACAACAACTTGTACTCAAATGTTCAGAGCAGCTTTATTTGTAGTAGCCCCAAACTGGAAACTACCTAAATGTCCACCAAATGGTAAATGGATAAACACATCATGGTATATCCATGCGATGGAATACTACTCAGTAATAAAATGTAATGAACTAATGATACAGGCAACAACACAGATGAATCTCAAAAGCATTACACTAAATAAATGCAGCCAGATACAAAAAACTACATACAGTATGATTCCATTAATATCATACTCTGGAAAAGGCAAAACTACACAGACAGAATTCAGATCACTGGCTATCAGGAACTGCAGGCAGGAAAAGGGAAAAGAGGCACAAAAGAATTTTTTGGCATGATACCAATGTTCTACATGACTTTGTATATATTCTAAAACAAATCATACTACATACTTTAAAAGAGCAAATATTACTGTCTGTGAATTATATATCCATAAACCTGACTTTTTAAATCCATAAGAATTTTAAAAGTAAAAAAAAATAGTAGAAAAATACAACAATATGATATTATGGGTTAACTTTTTCATCTTTACTCAGTTTTGAGATTTACACAGAAAATTTCAAAAAACACATAGTAAGTCTTTACTTAATAAAATATAAATTAAAACCACACTGTTACTACCTATGACCTATGAAAGCTGAAGCCTCAGAGCTCTGCTTGTAATTTGTAAAAATGTCTTTTAAGTCATTATTTTCAACAATAACATAATGGGTATACTTAAAGACTCTGTGGGTTGATCTGAGATTCAAAAATGACACTCTTGTTTTATGTTTATTTAAAGATGATAAAAGATTTCATGTTAAATAAAATGTTTTAATTTAAAATCATCACAGAGGGGTGCCTGGGTGGCTCAGTCAGTTAAGCAACCACCTTTGGCTCAGGTCATGATCTCACAGCTCCTGAGTTCAAGCCCCACAACAGGCTCTGTGCTGACAGCTCAGAGCCTGGAGCCTGCTTCGGATTCTGTGTCTCCCTCTCTCTCTGCTTCTTCCCCACTTGTACTCAGTCTCTGTCTCTCAAAAATAAATAAATGTTAAAAAAAATTGTTTAAATCATCACAGAGACACCTGTGAAATACTAGAAAAAGCATTGATAATAAAGTCAGGAGACTTGGTTTCAAAACAATCTGGTCACATACTCAGCTACGAAAACTCTTTTAAAAAATCCCCACATCTTCATTTTATAAAATGCGAATAACAACAACCACTTCACAAAATTTTTGTGAGGATTAAATGAGATGGCAGATATAAGACCCCTGGATATCCTACAACCATATAAAGTAAGGCCCAGCAGGCCTTCTTTACACAGGTCTTCATTCTCCAAGTCCCTGAAGAATTTAGGCTGTACATGGAAACAAGGGACATCATGGCAGGAAAAAGTTCACTAATGAACTTACCATTTCTAAAAGGACTCCCAAGAAGACATTTTCCCTTCCCACATGCACACCCTAACCTCTTCACAATAGTTATCTATCTCTCTACTTCAGCTTTGGTTGGTTTACTCTCACTGCACAGTATTTTAAACACCTGACATATAGCACAAATAAAACACAAATATGCTTGCTAAATATAATTGTGAGTCCTACAGAAGATGCGGGAAAGTCAATGATATCAGCACAAAGTTAATGACAAGTAAGAAAGAAATTAATGACAGGACAGGTGCTTAAAGGAGAGTAAATTGGACTTTTTTTTTTTTAAGTTTATGTATTTATTTTTGAGAGAGAAACAGAGAGAGTGAGCAGGGGAGGGGCAGAGATAGAGAGGGAGAGAGTGTCAAGCAGGCTCCGCACTGTCAGCACGGAGCCCGATGTGGGGCTCGAACTCACAAACCATGAGATTATGACCTGAGCCAAACCAAGAGTCGGATGCTTAACCAACTGAGCCACCCAGGCCCCCCTGGACTATTTTTGAAATGTGAGTATCTATGAAAATTTACAAAACCTCAACTCTTTTCGCAAATTTGTGTTGCAAAATAAACAGGAGGAAAAGATGTGACATCATGTCATCTTAACAATTTTCTTGGGAAAATTACAGTTACCCCTACCTTCCAAAACACTTGGCCCTTTCTTCCTTCACACCAAGAATCAGTGAATAGTTACAATATAACCCAAATTTTGTTAAGCGAATCATAAAATAAGTTTATTCCATAATTTAGTTTCATTTTTTCAAAATAAAAGATAAACATATTTTTTAAGTACTAGTAAATGTTCATTCTTTTTTCAAAGTTAATTGGCTTTAAGTGATTTTCTTCTGTATCATTTACCATTGAATGACGTGGATCTTCTCTTTTATTATTCTAGCTACTCAAAATTTTATGGGGGGCAGAAAAGAGAAATTCTTTTTTTTATTTCCTACAAAGGCATAGTTGAAGTTAAAAAAAAAAAGTTTCAAGGTACAGATTCTTCAGAATGTAATCTGAATTTTCTATGAATAGTAGAGTAATACAGGTAGAAATTTTAGAGAACATCTTCCCAGTTCCCTAATTTTACATACAAGGGTTGGACTGAAGCCCAGTGTAGGAAGTGCCTTGCTCAAGATCACACAGTTTGTGGCAGTGGCGAGACAGGATTCGAAGAACTTCCAAACACTCTTCCTTCTCTAGGCCATTAATCTTTATTTGATTCCAATATATTATGTAGATAAGAGATGTGTGAATATCAAAAATACACGAAATGGAAATTGTAATAGACACACTCAAACGTAAAACACTAGTCAGCAAGCAGTGAAGCACTAAATCGACTTCAAATTTTTATTAAGGTTATCCTTCTGTTAGTGATTGAAGGTATATTAGCTTAGTGGGCCATGCAATAGCTGTAGCACCACAACTAATGGACTGCCAAGAGATGATTTAATAAAGAGGCCCAGCTGAACAATGGTGTGTAAGTAACTCTGACAACCTGAGGCTTTCTTCTGGTCAAACGTTTTATATCTGTAAGTGACTTTCTCTAAAAAAATTACCTGAGAAGATACTCTCAGAAGGTTTCACTGTAATAACAGCAGCCCAAACATTCTTATATAAGTTCAGATTCTCCAAGATCTTAAGATGTGATTAAAAAAAAAAAAAAGTTTAAAGGTCTTGTCCCCAGATCCTTCCACAGGCACCATTTATAACATGGTTAGAGATCTAGTTAAACAACACATTCAGCAACAACAATGTGTATTTCTTTTGGTTGAAGTCAAATAAAGAAATAGAGCAACTTTTTAAATGTTGCCATCAAGATTTTACTCTAAAATATGACATATATTGGGCAGTGGGGGGGGGGGGATAAAATTAAAATATTTGTCAAATACACATTTCTAGAAAATATTATGTGGACTCTTCATCTTTACAACATGGACTGACTCGCACTGAAAAGAGAATACAAAAGTAATGTAGGGAGAAAACTATCAAATGAGCAAAGATTTGCAAAAATAATAATTCCTACGATTGATGAGAGTTCAGGGAAAAGATGCCTCTGCATCCTTTAGAACCTCGCTGGGTTCTAAAGCAGCCAAACCTTACAGGTGTCCATACACACCCCTTGACCCAGCAATTCCAGTTTTAAAAACTTATCTAAGAAACTAATACAGATCCAAGAAAAGATCTAGTGAAAAGGCTCTTCATCATAATATTATTTTTTAATAGCCAAAACTAGCCAGGACTGAAACAAAACATTGCATGTCCACACGTGAGAATAGTAAATGGTCTATAGAAACACTGTTGTAGGACACTATGGAGACATGATCACGATGTATTGCTAAGTGGGCAAATAGGATTACAAAACAATATGCATTATATGATCTCATTCTATTAAATATATGTGCAAACAAAAATGCCTAGAAGATACACATAAAAATATCAATACGGTTATCTGACCGGGGGATTATGGTATTTCTTTGTTTTGTTTGCTTACATTTTCTATATTACTCGGAATATGGTGCCTTTGTGATAAAAAAAATTAAGATACTAAAAAAAATTTTTTTTTTTTTTATTTATTTTGGGACAGAGAGAGACAGAGCATGAACGGGGGAGGGGCAGAGAGAGAGGGAGACACAGAATCGGAAACAGGCTCCAGGCTCCGAGCCATCAGCCCAGAGCCTGACGCGGGGCTCGAACTCACGGACCGCAAGATCGTGACCTGGCTGAAGTCGGACGCTTAACCGACTGCGCCACCCAGGCGCCCCCTAAAAAATTTTTAAACAATACAAGAACATAATGTTTGCTAGTCATTCTGTAATGTTGTATGTTACTAGATGTCTCACATAGTGAATTTAGGACAGTGAATGAATGGTAAGCCTTTTCCTTGATAAGCCATTGGTCAAAAATTATGTTTATGTGATAGTGTGAACCTAACCCAAAAGAAAAAAGTCACTTCATTGAGAATAACAGCAATTTTATGTTATTAGAAAAAGCACCCATGACAGCCATTATCAAAGTAGTCATTTTAAGGAAATTAAATTGCAAATAAATGAAGACATTTATGTGGAATGATTTTAGGTTGCAGGCAAGATGGATGAGGATTTACATACTTAAAGCCACAGTGTCTTAAATATAAACATAGCTTTTGTTTCCTTTAAAAACGAGTTTATTATTTGCTCGTTTAAAAAAATGTATTCCCTTAACTACTCCTTACGGTAGCACAGATAAAGTTTGAAGAACTCATTCTAGATGTAAAGCCAGATTCATGATTCAGTTTTTTTAGGATGCTTGCTTCTTAGGAAACAAAGACAGAGCTTCCCATCAGAATTTCAAACATTTCTTACTAAGAGAACATTTTAAAAGACTCTGAAGTTTGTTTCTTAAAAAATTATGCTTATAGAATCCAATAAAATATTAGGCAGTCAGTATGTGTAATTAACACACATGCACGCGTGTGCACACTGTTTTGTGCACCACATTCATGGTATGACTCATTCAAAACAGGTTTATGAAGTAATTTTTCCTCTTCTAGACACATGTAAAAAATAAAGAAATTACTTAAAGAGAAATAATACCCTTGCATTTAAAACTGTGTTTAGATCACCTTAAAAGGGATTCTTGATTTAAAATGTGTTCCCAGAAAAACTTAAAAATAAAATGAATCACAATGTTATTATTCCAGTAGCCTTTTTGAAAAACTGTTTTCAGATTCAACATCAAATAATAATAATTTAAATGCTTTATGTTCCCAATCACTG
This sequence comes from Lynx canadensis, assembly GCF_007474595.2. Classification (NCBI taxonomy): domain Eukaryota; kingdom Metazoa; phylum Chordata; class Mammalia; order Carnivora; family Felidae; genus Lynx; species Lynx canadensis. The sequence continues at coordinate 80,937,164 of NC_044306.2, read as the reverse complement.
AGAGATAGGACTGCTTACATACTTTTTTAAGACTATAAATCTCAAGTTTTAGTATTCTTTAGAAATTAGGAAAAAATAAGGCATTTGTTTTTCTTCTAATGCTACTCTCTACTTCCATTAGTACAGTGAAGTTATCATAGAAAAGCACTGCTTAAATATGAACTGTCTATGCACTAAGTGCCTCTTCTATAATTATACATAAAACACCGCCTTGGCCAGCACATTATAACAAAGACGCACACACACACAGAAAACAGCTGGCTGGAAAGATCTCTGTTGCAACTACCTTAACATTTTCTCGGTTCTTCAAGATTTCTGTTCAACTGAAGTCTTTATCGGACACCAAGTGAGTCACCATCTACTGGAAAACTCTTTAAGAATATAAATGAGAAGGTTACTCAAACCAGCCCTCCTTCTTTAACCACAATTAGCTTAAATTCTAGATCCAAATTGTGAACATAGTCTTAAGATTTTGATTCCTCCTCTTCTACATTTCCCTCATCTTTCTAATCATAAAGTGGAAAGAGGTTTACATTTTTTAGAAAAAAAAATATGGATGCTTTTTAAAAATGTATTCCCTTAACTACTCCTTACATCTACTTTCTAATCCCCAACTCACTTAATTAAATTCAGCGTGAATTTAAATTGCAATTAACATCTTTTGAGGGATTACATGTTCTAATCGCAATTATGCAGTGAATATTTGAAACACATACATTTTGTTATATTATCTGAAATGCAAATTGGAGTCCAAAAAGATGTTTAATAAAAATGTATAGTACTGAAGACTTTATTACGGAACCTAAGGGACTAGAAATGAGATTAAAAAGAGTAAAAACAGTGATACAAGTACAAAAACAAATTGCTTCACCTCCCAAACCCTTGGAAATGGCCCCACTTGGCTCCCGTTTAACCTAGCTTCATCACAGTTTAAAAACTCCCTTCCAAGAAGTGTTATGAACCAAACTGAATTTCATTTCTCCCCCCCAAGATTAGTAGCTCACAGGGTCTTAAATGAGAGATGATGCATGAAATTCTATGGGAGCAAGAGGTAAAAACTGTTTTTCTGACCCAAGAATTTAGAATAAAATGATTTAACTTATTTTATTTTCCTTTTCCATCAAAATAGCATTTTATAAGCAGAAGGAAAAAAAGCTGACATTTGTTAAGCATCTTCTATACCAGACAATAGGGGTTACTTCACTTAATTCTTAAAACAACCCCATGAGGTAAGTATTATTCCATTGTACAGATGTGAAAAATAAGCCTCAGAGAAAGTAAGTGGTTGAGAGAAATAAGTTGAAATAAATCAATGGTAAAATTGGGACCCATGCTTAAACCCATGCTCTTATAAAAGGACAGTGTCATAAGTGTGAGACCAAAGGAGGAAAGCTTAGGGGCGCCTGGGTGGTTCAGTCAGTTAAGCGGCTGACTCCTGGTTTCAGTTCAGGTCATGGTCTCATGGTTCGTAGGTTCGGGCTCTGCTTCAGGCTCCACGCTGACAGTGCAGAGCCTGCTTGGGATTCTCTCTCTCTCCCTCTCTCTCTGCCTCCCTCTGTCTCTGCCTCTCTCCTGCTCCTGTTGTCACTCTTTCTCAGAAAAGAAGAAGAAGAAAAAAAAAAAAAAAAGGAGTAAAGCTTAGGACAAAGCACCTGTCTTTAATTGCCCATTTAACTATAATCCTCTCAAACAGGTTGTGGGGATTTCAGTGGCCCCAAGACACCTTCATCTCTGGTGTGAGCTTGACTAGAATGCTTCAGGAAGTTCTTGTGGCTCTCAGAGCTCTTTCTGCAAATCCATGGGCTTGCTAAAATCCAGGTTGACTTCACTGTCTTTTCAATCAGTGTCTGGTGGTCAGAGCAGGCTTTATCATGAAGTAAAGGTCTGGTTTATTAGTTCATGTTCTGTTTCCTTCTGGTACCTTTCCTTTTTTAAAAAATTGAAGCATAATTGACTTATAACATTCTATTAGTTTCAGATATATAAAATATTGATTAGATATTTGTATACATCGCAAAATAATCATCACATTAAGTCTAATTACCATCTGTCATCACACAAAGTTACAAAAATCTTTTTTCTTATGATGAGAACTTTTAAGATCTACTCTCCTAGAAACTTTCAAATAGGCAATACAGTATTATTGACTATAGTCATGCTGTAGGTTACAGCCCCATGACTTATTTTCAGTAGACCCTTGAACAACATGGGTTTGAATTACATGGCCCACTTATATGTGGATTTTTTTTTCCCAGTGAATATACTGGAAAATTTTTTGGAGATTTGCAACAATTTGAAAAACTCACAGCTGAACTGCATAGCCTAGAAACACGAAAAAAAAAATAAGAAAAAGTTAGTTATTATTGTGAGAAGACAGTATATAATAGTGGAACATAAAAAAATATGTGTTAATCAACTCTGTTTTCAGTAAGGCTGCCATTCAACAGTAGGCTATTAGTGAAGTTTTTAGGGAGTCAAAAGTTATACACAGATTTTTGACTGCATGGGGATCAGTGCTTCTAACACCCATATTCTATAAAGGTCAATTGCATTTTATAACTGCAAATAACTTTACTGTCTGAGCTTCAGGGCCTATTTATGCACTTGCCAGACTGTCAGTTCCAAGATTACATTTATCTTTAAGGAAACTAATGCAAATTCAGGTTCTGCCTTTCGTGCCCTTAAATTGTCAGCTTTCTGTTAACTATTCACTATTCACACCATTTTTGCTATCACACTTTACTAGTAAAAGAAGGACTAGTTACGCTGGCTCTTACTTTTTCCTTTGACATTGTCATCATGAGATAATACAAGGTTATTAAACTGCCTACCCATTCAATCTTGAAAAACAGGGTTAAAAAAACTTGTTAGCATGGTTTTCTCTTATTTATCCATGATCCATCCTCCTAGATCTATATGATATGATTATGCCTAATGAGACACAACCTCCTACACAAGAATAGGTAAGGATACAACCCAAATATTGGAGAGAGGCAGTTGGGAAATGAAGGCTATGTTTCAGTACATAATTTACCACTTAAAACAGCCGTAAGATTGCAGGCACTAGAGGGCGCTAGATTTAGCTTATATTGGTCTGAATCCAGCTCCACAGACAGGAGACTGAACAACTTTAGCCATATTAAACTTCCGTTTCCTTGTCTCACAATGGGTGTAATATTACTATCTGCTTGTAAGCATTTGTGAGAATTCAATGAGAAAATTTATATAAAGCATTAGCATAGTTAGTACTAAATATTAGTTATTATTAATTGTATCATCATCAATATTATCTCATTACTAAGTGGTGAGAACTATTAATCAATGGCTTGCCAAATTAGGGACCCAAATAGAGATAAAATTTCTGGTGAATTTGGAAAAATGGAGACAAATAAGCATTTTTAAAGTGGGAAGAAGAGAAAGGATGGATATGGGGATGTAAGGCAAGCCTTTTAAAAAAGTTCAGTGTTTATTGTTTATAACTCCCTGTGATTTTAGAATCATAACCTATTATGTAGACCTCTTTGTTAATATTCAGAAATTCATGAGACCTAAGGAAAAAGTCAAGAAACGTTGTGTGTGTGTGTGTGTGTGTGTGTGTGTGTGTGTGTGTTTTACCATCTTTGGAGGAAGAGTCTGAAAGAAGTCTGGGGGTAGGGGGGTGAAACCTTTACAGAGCAGCGGGTCCTCACAATTCTAGTTAGGATTGGGGCTTGGAATAAAAGAATAATCTAGGGTGTTTCTAAAGTTTCCTGAAAAGCAAAGGGTGAATGTGGAACACAACTAGAGGGAGAACATAGTCACTGGACAGGCTAATGGCTTCTAGAAGGGCAGAAACCAACAACCCCTCTGGTAAACATTTGCTTCTTTCCTATAAAGCACACCTCCACCCAATCATCACGTCTCCAACTCTGGCCTTTCTTGTGTCTCTGGCAGAATAACAATGTGGGGAGGGCATAAAGAAGTGGGATGGGTTAGTGGAGGTAGGAAGGGGCTCAGGTGAGGCAGAAGTTACCACTTTGTCAGAGAGGTTGGAAAGGTAGCTCAGCAGCTTCACAAAGCTGCCAAAGGGACACATGGATAATGCTTCCTTGAGAGCAGTACTAAGTAAAGGTAAGAAAAAACAAGGTACATTGGGATCCATGGACTTATATCCGAGTGTTATTATACTATTATTATACTACATTATTATGTTGACCCAATTATTCAGTCAATGAGCATTCGATGAATTCCTACTGTGTTTAAGGAACTAGGTTGTTTTTGTCTTTTTCTTTTCTTTTCTTTTCTTTTCTTTTCTTTTCTTTTCTCTTCTTCTTCTTCTTCTTCTTCTTCTTCTTCTTCTTCTTCTTTTTCTTTTTCTAATAAGATAAGACTTCTGTTCTCCATAACATTCAGCCTATAAGGAACTATAGGATGTGTTAAATCCAAAGCTATTTTAAAGAAAACCGGGCATTGGACAAATGTTTATTTAAGCTGAATAGACTACATAGATTTTCTTCAAAGTGGACTTCCTTTAAAACAGAGTTTATAATTCACTCTGTGACGGACTTCTTTGTATGTACAATAGGCTATATTTGGTAGAGATGTAGATCTGTATTCTGACAATCGGCAGTGATGCAGCCTGCACTGTTGATTGGTAAAGAAGAAGGAAATTTTAAAAAGGCATACTCCTTTGAGTATTCTTTACCTATTTCATGGTCTTATTGATTACTATAATGTCTTTTCTTCAAAGTTTTCACAATTAAAAACTATTGCTCAAACTTAAGGCATTATTTAAAATTCCATTATTAAGCAATGTGCTTGACTAGAGCTCCTCTTGAAATATTCCTAGGTATACATATATAATGTACGTATCAATACAGCCAGAGATATACATACATATGTATATATTCATGTGTTTACATGTATATTCATGCATATATATAAATGTACATAGCTACATACCCCCCCAACACACCATATATGTAACCAACTAAATGGGTAATACGAAGATATGGTATAAAAGAATTTTTCTATAACTACAAAGAATTGCTTAGACAGAACTGGTACCTTCTCCCTGTATTCTGTACATGTAAAGTTAAATGCATAATCACTTTTCAGAAAGGAGTCTCTTTTCTAATATAGCACAAAGTACCTCAAACTTTAACAAAGTTTTCAATGGAGTATTAAAATGATTAATGGATCATTTTTAAATCATATGACTTCTTTTCATCATTTATATGATAACCATCCTACTAGCTTATGGATCCTATACTACACCCAACTTTTTACATTTGCTGACCCTAAGAATCTCTCTGAAGTTCCTCCTTTCAAATCTGCAAAGCATTATTTAATGCAGGCTGGGCTGTTGATACGAAACATGCATGGACACTAATTCACAATGACCATCATTTCCCAATCCCTCAGTGTGCTAGGCACTGGGAACATCATCTTTATATACATCTTCTCATCCAGTAAGTACCGTGCCAAGTGAAAAAAGCCACGAGAGATATTTAAAATAATTCCCAGCCATATACTGCCATTCTAATTAGTTTAAATAAACAAATGTGTTAGACACGGTCACATATATAGGAATACTTGTAAACTTTTCCAAATTTAGACATCCACAAAAAATATTTCCAGAGGCTGTCTGGAATACTGGCCAAATAGATTTTCTGTTCCATTCAATTTCCTTTCAACATTTGAAATGTGGCTTATTATAAAACTAATTGTTTAAAAACATATCCTAACATTATGTTTTTGTGTCAAATTCTGGTTGAAGCTAAAGTCATTCCCATTTGCTGAGGCTTGGTAAAAAAAAAAAAAAGAAAAAGAAAGAAAGAAAAGAAACATGTAGAGGAAAAGACAGAATCTTCAATCCATTGAATATATACAACCATACATATTAAAATAATGGTCTAATAACTGAAATTTATAGTTGCTATAATAGCAATTACGTATCATTATTATGGTGAGCATTGATGAATACCCACTCTACATCAACAAAATTATTTATATTCATTATCCTCTCATTTAAAATTCATATTATACCCATTTTATAGCTGAGGTAGATACGAGGTAAAGTGGTTTACCCAAAATAAGATAGCTAATAGTTAGTAGAGCCAGCATTTGTACAGGTCCGTGGACACAAAAGCCCACACTCTTCACGACATTATGATGTCAATGTTAAAAAGCTCAGTTGAAAACCAAATGCTACTGCAATTTGAACCATCACTCATATTAAACTCATAGACCCAAGAAAATACCTTCTACCCCACCCAAGCACTTCCTCACCTCTACACCTACCCACTCCCAAAAGACAGGTTTATGCAGTTTTCCAAAGCTTCACCAAAAATAAAGAAAAATAGAAGTGATAGCAATACATAACATAAATCCTTCAGCACCTTAAGACATAACTTTCCTGTAAAAAAGAGTGGAATAAGTGAAGGACGAGTATTAAAGAGTAATGAATGTGCAAAAAAAAATGCACCACTGTCAGCACTCCACCTGGGTTCGGATGTGTTAGAGCATCTCAGTTGAAAACAAATCAGCCTAAGTGCCTGTTTTAGAAAACGTTGCCATGTACTACATGGCAGTGTTAGGAAGGAAAGCAAGCCTAGAAATTAATTAAGAAACGAGTGGTTTTACAGAGTGCTGCAAGAAAAAAGAACTTTCTAATAAACTTTCTCTGTATAGAGTGAAATCTTCCTACAGATTTCCTTCCTTCATTTACATATCTGTACAGGCCTATTCTTTTTTTTTTTTTTTTTTCCTCCAAGCCCCTTTGCCCTTTCAATCATGAAGCATATTACTCCACTGTCAGTGCAAAGCAGTTCCTAACAACAGGGAACCCAGCTGGGATAGGAAGAGGGCAGCAGGCTCATGCATTAACATAATAATCCAACTGTGTTCCCATAGGCCCTTAGGGCAGACAGCATATTAGGTAGGCCTCCTGTGCAGACCCTGGTGGAAGCTGCCTGATCACCTGCCTATCAACCTGTGGCAGCTACAGCCGGCTCAATAGCACCAGCTCCTGCCAAGCGGTGGTGCCCAATTACCTTACTACAAAAGACAGAAATCCATTTTTCTATGTCTGTTTAATGTACCCAATGCATTTCCTTATTTACGATTTGAATCTATGTTTCTGTGTTTGCAGGGGGATTGACTTATTGCCTTTTAACTTTTGAAAGTCTGGTTGTCTAAAAGCCATATCGCTTCAGTAGGCAGGAAATGAGACTGAAAACCAAATTTCAAACACCAAAGCTCAGGTTGGTAAAGCTAACTGCTTGGTCATCAGTTGTCTAAAGCATTTTTTTTCCATCGATACAGAGGACTAGAGGTGTGGGGGAAGATCTAAATGGCTGTCATCACTATTTCTCAAGGGGACAAAGGTCGGGGAGATCCTACACCAGTGTCTTTGTGAAACGTAGGGTTTTTATATTCAAATCCAAGCATGTTCTAAGGTTCCCTCAAAGCATAAGCCTTTGTGTGCACTGATCCCCTCATGAGGAAAGTGTGTGGGTTGCTACAACTGGCTGAAAGAGTAGAGAATCACAACAGATATGGCAAAATTATTTTTTAATCTCTAATTATCACTGAAAACTTCAAAAAAAGAGCTGGCCGATTTGTATGCTTTTTACTGTTTGCATATATGAAAGTGTGTTTTATTTTCATGCTGCCCGGTTCCTGGAGTCTGTGGTTTACTCTATGTGTGGTTTTCTTTCCAAGCTACAACACCTATCAAATACGGAAAAGCCAAGGGGTATATTCCACTAAAAAGATATGTATACATTACACAAGATGATCTTTAAAACATCATAAAGAGATGTTTGAAATTATAATTTACTTCAGTGAATTAAATGCAGTGGTCTCATTCCTTGATAAAACTTCCCCTTAAAAAGGTTACAAAGAAAAGACATAATTTGACATTTATGGGGTAAAAAGTACTTTTTAAAGTATTCCAAATAATGCTGTCTAAAAGAGCACAAGATTGGGGTGCCTGGGTGGCTCAGTCAATTAAGTGCTGGACTTCAGCTCAGGTCACGATCTCAAGGTTTGTGGGTTCAAGCCCCGCATGGGGCTCTGTGCTGACAGCTCAGAGCCTGGAGCCTACTTCAGTTTCTGTTTCTGTCTCTCTCTCTCTCTCTGACGCTCCCCCGCTCCTGATCGCTCACGCTCTCTCTCTCTCTCAAAAATAAATAAACATTAAAAAAAAATTTTTAAAGAGCACAGGGCTACCAATTTGGCTAGGGAAACATTTTCTACTGATCATGTATTTCTTTAGAAAAAATGAGTTTCTAGAAATGTTGTGTTTTGGTTTTTTAATGGCTATTTTAATAAAAAATGAATCCTCTGGTCAAACAAAAGTGCATTTATCTAACATTTCTATGAATTTTAAATGTTAGGAAACTAATACCATTAGTTAAGCCAACCAACCTGATGTGCTTCATGTTCACTCTAATAATTAAGTAAAACTTAAGTATCAAAGGCCATATCTGCACATGGCACTGGTTTTCACTGCCAAAGTTACCTCTGTTACCTTAGCATTAACAGTCTGTGCATTAGGGTAAGAGATGATGGTGACCATTCTGCAACCTGTCAGCTCTTTGGTTTACTTCCATACATACCAGACAGGGTTTTACTCAAGGTAAATGCCCTCATCATGAACAAATTTGTTTGCTCTTTACCAAACAACCATAGAGAAAATTCAAATAAAAGAGGAAAAAAGAAAAAACCCAATTTTTTTTTTTTTACTGTGACTCAATCTTAGCTGTTTAATGTTCTCTAAATAATACACTATAATATATGTTGATGGAAGAGAAAATACAAAATACTAAACTCAATAATAAATATTAATGCTTATATAAGTGTTAAACAGCAAAATTATACACATCCCCTTCTTGATCTTTTGGGGATTCCAGAGGCTCTTTATTTTTCATAAATTCTTACATTTTGACAAAATGTAATGCATCTTCCAAGTCATTAAATACAGAAACTTGATTTTTGATTAAAAAACAATAAACAACAGCCATGTAGTGACAGGATAAATGGTAGCCTAGACTTTACTATTTTAATTCCTTTAAGGCGTAAGCTTCCAGGGTGAACAAAAGAAAAGCATTTATATAAAATAGAAATCTAGCCATTCCATTAGCAAGAACTTGACTTTAACTTAAACAGTAACTCATATGGCTAGAATAACTTAGTCTATGAAGGAGAAAGAAACGAGGGACAGAATTGTAGTATCATTTCTAGCATGAACAATTCAACTTGAGATGAGGTTAAAATTTAAAACAAAAAAAAATAAACATAAATGAAGGAACATGTTATTTTAAATGTAAGTGGGAATAAATAGAGATAGAAAATGGTGTGAAAGAATCCATAGTTATGTTTAAGTATGATAAATCAATTTTTAAAGCTGCCCCCTGCCCTCCCCACAGCAGTTTTTTAAGGCTGGATGTTCCTGTATTTGAAATACACCACATCTTCAGTTTGACTCCACTAGCGCATTCCCTACCCTCCAGAGAATTACCTAGAAAGGACACCCTCTTCTCCCTATGGAAAACTATTTGATTCTTAAGGATTTTATCTACCTAGTTCAATTTGGTAGTGTAGATATGGCTTCAGAAATGGTCTGCAGCTGGTGTATTTTGACATTTCTGCTACGGATAAGATTAAGTATGAAATATCAAAATTACACGTTAAAATAGATGCCATTTTACTTTGTTTCTTCCTGAATAGCCCTTCAGCTGTTGAGGCACATACATTTTTCCCCAGGCAAAATCCCCAGGCTAAAATAACTAAGCCTCATATCTTCAGGAAACCCAGCTTCCCAAACATTATTCTGAGGTATCTGATTATCTATTGGCTGTCGTTTCATTCTATATTTAATCATGTAAATCTTACCTGAAAAAGGAAAAGGATTCCACTTAAAACACTTCTGCCAACTGCTCACATTGGATACAATCAATGACAATACTTAATTTTCTATTACTTCTTTTCAAGATGTTGTCCTTTATTTTAACCATAGAGTTAGAAGTCACAAGGATTCAAGATCATTTTTTTTTTTCAACGTTTATTTATTTTTGGGACAGAGAGAGACAGAGCATGAACGGGGGAAGGGCAGAGAGAGAGGGAGACACAGAATCGGAAACAGGCTCCAGGCTCTGAGCCGTCAGCACAGAGCCCGACGCGGGGCTCGAACTCACGGACCGCGAGATCGTGACCTGGCTGAAGTCGGACGCTTAACCGACTGCGCCACCCAGGCGCCCCTCAAGATCATTTTTGTACTCAAAACATAACTTTGTTTCCAGAACTGCCGGCTTGAGCAGTGTGCTACCAGTCATTTGCCACTGGGGAAAGGACTCTCCCATCTGCTAGGATCTAATCCTATCACTTTGCGGCCTCAGACTCTCAGGCAATTTAGAGCCAAAGACCACCATTGGAAACAGTGACAGATGATCCAAGGGTTATTTCTACAAACCTCAGGTGAGGATAAATGTTACTTTAAAAGTAAAGAAATTTAGGGGCACCTGGGTGGCTCAGTCGGTTAAGCATCCAACTTCGGCTCAGGTCACAACCTCACGGTTCATGGGTTCGAGCCCTGCATCAGGCTCTGTGCTGACAGCTCAGAGCCTGGGGCCTGTTTCAGATTCTGTGTCTCCCTCTCTCTCTGCCCCTCCCCCACTCGTGCTCTGTCTCTCTCTGTCTCAAAAATAAATAAACATTTAAAAAATTAAAAAAAAAAAATAAAAGTAAAGAAATTTAGGAAACAAATTAAAAAGGTAAGTAAGTAAGCAGGTCTTAAGATCTTTCAAACCATTGCAGATTAAAAACAAATGTTTAAGACCATATGCTTAACTTCAAAGCTTTTAAAATTAAGAGAAATTAAAATGCATATTGAGTCATCACATTCTAACAAAGCCAACTTGATTTATATTGCGAGCATTTTTATTTAGCACATAATTCTATCACAAAAAGTTTATAGATTATTACCGCAATACCCACTCAAGTACTAAATCATTACACATTAAGTTATTACAAGAATTTTAAAAAGAGAGCTTAATTGCCTGTTCTTACAACTTTGCTCTTATTTCATATCAGAACCCATCCTGGAAGGCTATCAGCAGACTGCTGAAACACAATTAAGAACTAAAAGATGAAGAATAGAGAAAATATGACAGGGTAGAGGTGGAGGTAATCTACAAAGAAATCTATGAGTAAGGAAGGTAGAGTGAATGAAGAAAAAGCAGGAACTAGAAAACCACACTCTTCACCTCCTTAAATTTGATAATGCTTATTTTTTCAAGCATAATTCAACATTTCTCTGTACACAGTGTTGAGGGAGAGATGCCCCAAAAGATGATACTCACAGTAATGGCCCATAACGTAAGTGGGAGGGGAGGAAGAAGAGGGGGAAGGGGGAAGAGGATCAGTAGTCAATGAAGCGACTCAAGATGAATACATTAACATGACCAGCAACATTGGCAACTTCTGAAAGATTTAAAAAAAAAAAAAATTAAAAGAGTTACCTTTTGGTCTTCTCCTTAGCAAATCCCCATTTTAAATGTGTATACATACACAAGCATGTGTGTCTTGGGGGTGAGGTGGGAAGGGGAGGAAATGAAGACTTCCTTGAAAGGAAGAAACAAGAACAGCCCCCTGAACCACAACAGAATGGAATGCTCCTTCCATCATTGGACCTTAGTCCTGGAACCATGACTCTCATTCCTTCAAATTAAATCCTGCTAGATAACCACCTCCAAGGAACTGACAATAATATTGTGATACTGGGAAGTGTTTTGTTACTCCAAATACTACTTGTTTAAAGTAAGCCAGTAACTGGAGCTTAGAAATGTTTATGGCACAGTTGTCATAACTGAACTCGATTTGCACTCAAAATAGGAAAACAAATAACCAGACTCCCCAGTGATAATAAATGGTATTGTTGACGATGGGGTAAGCAGTAACAGAAACACAGGTGTAAGGAGCGAAAGCACAGATCACCCTTTGTCACTAAAGTAACACAAATTCTGCTCTTAAAAAAAAAATACAGTTGTCTCTCCAGTGCTTTGTGCAGGAAGCCAATTTTATTCTTGCTTCAATACTTAAATCTAGAAGCAAAGAGATAAATCAATTAATCCTTACAAACTGCTCCTAGGAGCTTCATTTTCCTCAAGGGGTTAAAAGAAGCCTTGACCACTACACAAAGAATATGAAATCTCTGCACTATATTGCTAACACATATCTCCAATTAGGTCTAAAGACATTTTTACAGCTTTTATGCCAAGTTTATATTACTAGATGTTAAAGAATGTGTTGTAGCACTTAAAAGCGCTAAAGCTGGCTCTTGGTAACAATGGTTTATGATTATATCTCAAGGAAAGCAGGAATAAGGCTTTTACACGATTTTGTTGTTACACGATGATGTTGAATGGAAACAAAAACAAGTGGCAAGGCCAACCAGAATCTTTTGTTCTCTATTTTGATACTGTCATCTAGAGGCTAACACATCAAAAGTTATAATTAGATGTTTCCCCATCCCTTGGAATAAATTCAGCTAAAAGCTTTCAGAGGCTTTAGGATTAAAACAAACTCAAAAGAGCAAATGTATTTATATTTTCCAAATTTGTCTGCGTCTAAACAATGTAAAATTGTATCTATAAAGCAAACAGGTAAAGGATAGCAAGAACGTTTAATTAGCATTTCATTATAATACCAATGTGAAAAGAAAGAGGTCAACTATTAATAAGGTACAGATTTCCCACCACTGGGATTTATCCTGAATTCATTTTAAGACCAGGAAGCTGTGATCTAAAAATCTCCACTCTAAAGCAGTTAAAAGTTGAAATAATTGTACTTTTAAAAGTAAGGCTTAGAGCTTTAAGAAGAGCTCTTCACACATTAAAACATGTAGCTCCTGACTATAAATTTGTAATTTTAACCTAGAACCATAATGCCACTCATTTCATGATAAATGATGATACACACTGGACAGCATATCTATTTTGGATAAGAATAACAGTACTTAGAGATTTCAATCAAGCACATGGGTTCCTTTTCATTTCTCTTTTTTGATATGTATACTTCTCAAAACCACACAAAAGAACACATATCAAAAAAGAAATATACTCACTAAAATTTAAGGTTACGCCAACAAAAGGGTTAATTAGAGAAACAAATTTTCTCAGACTGTTAATAATGGGAATGACACATATTATGTGCCCATAAGTAATTCTCAGGTATCTTTGATCTTCAGCCCCACGCGGTTTCTGTTGCCTACCGTAGCCTGGCCTCTGGGACTCTCTCAGAACCAGACATCTGGCTACTTTGTTGTTTTAGACTAATCTCCTCCCAGGAGAGCTCAAGAAATGACACCAGGCAAGGAGGGTCCTGGCAAGGGAAAAAACATTATGGTATTAGGCAGATTTTTTTTTTTTTTCAAGTGGACGAGAGTATCAAAATTGTCTTCAAATTTCTACAGGGGTCTTAGAAGCTCTTCTGTTCTGTGGTTTTACTCTGGCGTAATTTTAATAGGATATAAATATTGTATCTGTATGGCCTATCAACTATCTTTAAGAACTCACTGAATGCGAATCATAGATTATTACAATGTGTAGGAGAAAGTTGTGGGGAAAAATACAAATCAGATTAATTCTTCACCCATCTGTTAGGGTTGGGTGATGACTAATAAAACAAAGATTTTAATTGTCAGCTGAAGGGTTACACCAAAATAGCGGGATGATGTCTAAGATTTGCAAATACAGTTGCATACCTCCCATTAGGCCAACTCCCTATCATATTTCTTCTTTTAATTGGGATTTTTTGAAAGAATCATACCAGCTACCAATCTACCAGAAAGGTTTTATTGAAGCATACCTCTATAAAGTGCCTCTGAGGAAACCAAGAGGGAGCAAGCAGTGATACAAGTTTAAAAAACAAAACAAACAAACAAAAAACAAAACAAGTCAAGGACAAATGTTATTTTTGAAACAACAAAGATCATCAATATTTTCCCCAAGGCAACAAATAATCATCAACATCTTAATTCCTTTTTTAGGGATTATTATTCAATTCTAAAAATCTGTACATTCTGAGAAAGAAAAACTAATTTACTATTTGTTACACACATAGAATATAAGCCAAGTGGGATAACCGCTTCATCTGTGAACTTTAACATTTTATCCTAAAATCACATTTTATCTATTTCTAATATATTCAGATAACACGTGAAATCAAATGGTACACTACAATATGACATTTATGTTCTTACATAGGATGACAGGAAACTCACCAGATTAGCTAAAATATCTAACATATTCATCTCATATGGCATATCTGTTAACATAAAGCCCTTGTTTTATGTTTCAATGGTCGTTATAATATCAAAAATACCAAACTATACAGTGATTTCTACCTTGGACTGTATTGCATAAACTAATGATTCAAATACCCTATTTTATCATAACACTATCTACTCTGTTAACGTTCACTGTAATTACCACGACCAATGAAAATTTTCAGAAGATGAACGTAAAAAAGACAATCCTGTGCAGTAATAATTCATTTATGCTGAAATAATTCCCCAAGTAAAGAAAAACAATATATCAGTGTGGAATAAGCAAGTCAAAAGGAGACAAATACTGTATGATTCCAATTGTATGAGGTTTCTTTCTTGAGGGGTCAAATTCATGGATATGGAAAATGAGAAAGGGGGTTGCCACGGGCTGGGGAGAGGGAGGAATAGGGAGTTTTTATTTAATGAGTACGGAGTTTTATTTTGGGAAGATGAAAGAGTTCTGGAGATGGATGGTGGTGATGATTACACAACAATGTAAACTGTAGTGCCAATGAGCTATACACTTAAAAATGGTTAAAATGGTATGTTTTATGTGAGGTGTATTTCACCATGTTTTTTTCTTAATTACATTAGCTTCAAAATAATACGTAAACTCAAAGATAATGAAAAATCGGAGCTCATTTATTTTGAATATCTGTCCTTGACAAAAGATGCATAAAGTTTATGAGAAGCATTACCAACCACACTTTACTGTATGTATTCTTATCACCATCACTCAAGAAACAACAAAAAAAGCACAAAATCAGTCTTGAATACATTAGCAAAAAGGATTCAAGACAGAATATTTCCAAAAATTCCCCTAAGTGTCTAGAGTTTTGTACTTAGCATTAGGAATACTGCTGCTAAATAACAAAACTATTTCTCAGTATTAATCCGCATTTCCAAAAGAATCAAAAGAGGTAAAATATTCAAGACAATCATTGAGCTATTTTTTATAATACTGCACGTTATTAAGTTATAATGGACCCAGGAATCACTTTAGCTCTTCAAGTGGCTTCTAAATATATTATTTTGAAATACATTCAGTGTAGCTCCAGTATTAAGTGTACTTTATTATATCCCATTATTTGAAAATTATATATTTTACATCAATTGTGATCAAGTTTAGTTGCAGACAAAAAACTACTCCAAATAACAACGCTTATACAAGAGAGGTATGCTTGCAAAAGAAGCCTGGACGTAGGCAACCCAGGATATGGCAACGCCATAGTCAAAAGAACCCAGAATCCTGTTCTTGATGCTCCACTATCATTAGCAGCCTGTCTCTCAATCTTAAGACTGCTCTTCAAGCTGTCGCCATCAGGTCAACATTCCAGTAAGCAGAGAGAGGAAGGAAAAATGAAGGCTGCACCACCCACTTTTAAGGAGACATCTTGGATGTGATATGCAATACTTCCATTTACATTTCACTGGCCAGAATTTAGTTACATGGCCATTGGAACACCACAAATTCTAGTAAATACAGTGTTTAGCTGAGTGGCAGTGTGCCCAGCTGAAAGGTTCTGCTCTAAAGGAGGGAGTATAGATATTAGAAAGCAATCAGGAGTGTATGATACATATATTAACCAGCATAGTCACTTAATCAATACAGTTTTTTTAAGAGAAAAAAATCATTATTATTGGTATCTAATTAGTATAATTTATACAAAAGAATGGGAGTTGTTAAAAAAATCACCAAAAATTCAACAAAATAAGAAATTTAAAGTTGGATCAATTTGAGAAAATAATATTCAATTAGACAGATACAGGAAATCAATTCATTTCCTTGCAATATACTTTATTTCCTTTACTTCCTTGAGTATGAATTGAGCACTTATGAAATAAATAAATTGGGCAGATTCTCCAAATTAGCTAATATTCTGTGTTGACTTAGACTGAGTCAATGCAAAAACAGAATACAACTTTGGTATGGATTGAGGTAAATGGTCTTCCACCATCCCACCCCCAACCTTTGCCACGACTGGCAGGGTAGGGGGTTAATGTCAGAAAAGAACCCAAAGGGTGAAAATCAGGATAACCAAACCAACATCCCCCAAGACCCTCACACCTAGACCAAATGGAGAATTATTTCTACAGAATCATACGAGATGGAGTTTAAAGAGATTATATGATTTGACTCTGACTGGAGATTTTAGAGAGTTATAGTTATAGCTCAAGGTCCTCTCAGGCGGCCATCCATCTCCTTGACTTCTGCAATTTCCAAATAAAGCTGCAGTGATTCATTTTGAGAAGGCTCTGGAAGCAGCACTTTAAAGAGTAGGTAGCTGCCTAGAAGGAAGACCTGAGGGTACATGACACCAGCAGGCTTTGGGATGGGCCTTGTGGTCACAGCTAAGCAGAGTCACACATCAGTTGCACACCCCACAGGAAGCTTCCTAACATCTTGGTGCTTAGGGCAGAAGGAGTCCCGTGGACCCTGCGAACACCTGCTGTACACAGAGCCAGGGTAGACGGCAATCGCCTGTCATAGAGGACCTTCAGAGGCTACGATTGCCAGAGCAGATGGATGAACCCTGACAGCTTCTGGAAGAAGAGATAGTGCCAGGGATGTGCATGCCTCTGTCATTAGAAGGCCAAGTTAAGGATTTGGAAACCGGAGATGTCCTGCTCTAGGCTGAAATACAGTTATGCCCCAAGGAAGAAACCCCACATTAAGAGATGACACTGAAGACAGCGACAATAACAAAGGTGCCAGGGGATCATGCAGAAACCTACTAAAGAGTCCAGTTTGGTTAAGACTTAGTGGAGGAACTAAAATTCACCAGAAAAAAAAGAGGGAGAGACAATGATGAAAGATAAATAGGAAAAGGACAGGAACGAGAGAGGGGAAAGTTCAAAAGATAAAGACATAGATCTTAAAAATATAAAGACAAAAGTGAAGAAGCTTTAAAAAAATCAAGTAGACTATCATAGTACTCTCTCTTCTCTCTTCCCAGACTTTTGAGGCAAAAAGAAATAAGTGAAGCAATTTAGGCAAGGAAGAGAGAAAACACTAAATGTTTTTTCAAGTATCATGTTAAAACTATGGTTTTCTAAACCAAGGTGGAATATATCACATTTAACTCCTAACTCCCAGAGTAGTAACACAACATACAATAAGACAATTCAATACCTAACTCAATTAACTATATCAAATAGACTTTCTAATCAACAATTTTTTTAAAAGCCAGTCATCTAATAGCATCATCTAATAGCAGTAACCTAATAACAAAGTAACTGTAATGGTTTGTAATTTGCAAAGCATGTTCACATATGTTAATTTAATCATTTCCCCAGTTAGCACTAAACAACATGTATCTACTGCCAGGAAATATTTTACATAACCTAATCAATAGTATGGATTTAGGGAGGAAAGTAGGTATGTACTAATAGGGTTTCTAACATTGAAGTTAATTTGTTATTTTTATTTCAATAACATTTAAAGAAAAAACATCTACACTGTGTCTTATAGTTTCAGATACCAGCTAGAAGGGAATATTGGTGCTGTGTTCCTGGGGGGGATTGGCTTCCTGGTGGTAAAGGTTGGATCTGTGGTACCAAAACAATTTCGAAAGCCTTCTCGTGTTTGAAGAACAGAAGGAAATCTCAGATTTGCTATCACCTTCTCATCCAGTAGGGAATGGAAACTGCTGAGATATATTTGAAGATTTTCTCTGTGACTACGGCAGTGGTGATTTTTTCTTTTAACTCTACAGCTGCCACGATGCGTATAGGTTTGGCCTACCTGTGCCACAGACCCACCCACACCATCAGTGTGGTTTCTGGTTTTTCCGCTCAGATTTTGTATCCATGGGCACAGCAAAGTGGCAATTCTGCCACCAGGTCACTGTAAGGAAGCAACATTTGCAGTGCAATTGTCAGTCGTGATGCGACCGCATCCTCACTCAGCCTGCATTCCTGCTCCCACATGCAGGTAACAAACTGTGCTGCGTCAGCCAGATCACTGGGACAGGATTTGTGAGCAGCATCCCTTCCAGCCTGGATCTTAGAACAAGTTTACCTTCACCTTACTCGGAAGCACTTTCAAACAATTTCCTAACCGGTGGGAGAGAACTTGAAAGCGGATCACTTCCAAGGACCACCTTTCCAACCAGAATTTGTGGGCCTGGCTCAAACCCTAGGGACCTCTCCAGCCCCCTGCTTACTGACCCCACCTACTCATTCACACTCACTTCTTGCTTATGCTCCTGCCAATTTCCCCCATTTCATTACCAATCTCTGTGAAGGCAGACTACCGCTGGATTCTCTTTGTACTCTACCTCCCCGCTCCTCAAAATATTAGTTCAGTGCTCTGTAAATTGCAAGTGTTCGATAATGTGTTTCAAGTTAATAGTGCATTGACATTCGATCTCCCAGAACAATTTCAAACCGTCCACCTGTAATGAAGAGCCAGCATAAGATCCAGGTGTTCCTTCCTGGAGTTCTGTTGTTTTTGCTTGAGATATTGTATGATGGGATGAAAGCGGCCTGGAGAAGGAGTCCATACTTTCCAACTGTGTGACTTTAGTCAAGGCACCTTACCTATAAATCCTAATTTGACCAGCTACAAATATCAGGGTAATATAGTACCAGTCTTATCTACTTCGTACAATTGTTAGGAAGTTCAAAAGAGAAAATACATGTAAAGGTATTTCAAAAAATATGCAAAAGAATTTAACTGTATTTATCACAATAGAAGATGACCTAAAGAAGTATTCTTTTTTTTTTTTTAATTTTTTTTTCAACGTTTATTTATTTTTGGGACAGAGAGAGACAGAGCATGAACGGGGGAGGGGCAGAGAGAGAGGGAGACACAGAATCGGAAACAGGCTCCAGGCTCTGAGCCATCAGCCCAGAGCCCGACGCGGGGCTCGAACTCACGGACCGCGAGATCGTGACCTGGCTGAAGTCGGACGCTTAACCGACTGCGCCACCCAGGCGCCCCTAAAGAAGTATTCTTACATATATTTTAATTGTTTACACTGAAACTTCCAGAGAGAAAAAAAATCACTATTTATTTTAAGGAAAAGAATTTTTTACCACATCATTTGTGCCAAACAAAAACATTTATCAAGTACCTATGAAGGTCTTCTAGTGTCAAAATCATTTTTCTCACTTGAGATTTTTATTTGACTAGATAGTTTAAGACCATCCAAAATAAGAAAGGGAAAAAAAACACACTCAAGGTCCCATTCAGTTACTAAAATGTCTGTGTACACTTTTCATCTCTGAACTGATCTGAAAATACAAGATCAACCTTATAGAAGTCTTTTTTATGTCCTTCTAAACATCATGCCCACCATTTTGGAGGTTGCCACCATCTAAGTGGCTGTGGCTGCTGATGTTTAGATGAAGCAGAATAGTTGTGAATAATTGGGAAAAGTAAAAATATTGCAAGACATTGCCAATTAGGTATCTTGATTTTTCTATAAAACTGTATGATATTTACACAAATTTATTTAATATAGGATGAAGTAAAACAAGATATGAATTACTGCTTTAATAAGACATATTTAAATCAAGACCTGGATAGGGCTAGATTTAAACACATTCCTTCAAAAATATTAATCAATTCAAATAGATTTACTATGCCCCTGACATATGCCGAGTGCTGCACTGGACACAGAGGATACAGCTGTGAATAAGAAATATTCACAAACACTGTTTGCCATCAAATGGAAGCCTCGGTGAGATACACAGACCTTTGCTGTGCTGCCCATGCCTGGATGGGGTACCCACCACAGGGCCCTGGCAGAGATGGGAAAGCATTCTGAAGGGAGACCTCCTGTCAGGTAGAAACATCAATGCCTACACAACTATGTAGGGATCATTTTTTCTGCAACTATGGCTTTTGGGTCTACTTATAGGTCAACCTCTGTTTTTCTCACCTAGGTAGCACAGGCACTAAGCCACATATAGAGGGAGACTTTTGAGTGCCATCTGTCCTAGCTCCAGTGTTAACTGAGGGAATGGCAGAAAAGGGAAAGGTGGGCACATAGACACGGAAAGCAGAGCACCTGGTTTACAATCACAGCTCTTCTTCTGGGCTACACAATGCTGGGCAAGTTTCTGTATCTCTTTTTGTGCCAGTTTCCTCATCTACAAAATAGGAATAATAGTACCTAACTCCAAAGGCTGTTAAAAGGATTAAGGGAATTAATGCATGTAAAGCACTGAGGCCAAGGACTGACATATACCAAGGGCTATAAAAGCACTGGCTATTATTATTTTGATGACAAGAGCCTACTGTGATCTCAGTGGTCTCTTACTGGGTGAGTTAGCAGCTAGCTAAATCCACTTAGGGCACAGGAATTGCCCACAAAAGTTAACAGTGCTTACTGGACTGTGCACTGTTACAGTCCTGAGTCATTCCATCATCCTGCTGTTCCCTTTTTATTCACCCAGGTCAGAAATAAGGAAAATGCAGAACAAAGCTAGTATTTCTTCACATCCCTAAAAGGCTTTGTAAAAAACCTGAGGTTTGTTGGGATGAGCCCTGAATGTTGTATGTAAGCCAATTTGACAATAAATTATATTTTAAAAAATTATTTTGAAGTAAAAACAAAACAAAACAAAACAAAACAAAAACCTGAGATTAGGCTCCTTCCAACCAGTAAAAGGCTCTTTTATTTAGCAAACAAGCTTCTAACTCAATTAACTTCTTTCCTCTTTCTCTATTGATAATCAATTTATAATGAATTGGGCCCAAAGTTCTAAAACTTCATCAACCATAGGCAAACTGTTTCTTAAAGTAGACTTTTTTGGAGGGCACATGGGTGGCTCAGTGGGTTAAGCAAGATGGCAAGTGGGTTAAGCCTGACTTTGGCTCAGGTCATGATCTCACAGTTCATGAGTTCTAGCCCTGCATTGGGCTCTCCACTTATAGTGCAGAGCCTGCTTCAGATCCTCTCTCTCTCTCCCTCTCTCTCTGCCCCTCCTCCACTCATACTCTCTCAAAAATAAATAAAAATAAAAATTAAAAAAAGTAGGCTCTTTTTTTAGCCCTCAGAAGTATTTCAGGTGTGCCTGGGTGGCTCAGTCAGTTGAGTGTTCAACTCTTGATTTGGGCTCAGGTCATGAGCCTAGGGGTCATGAGATCAAGCCCTGTGTCGGGCTCTGCACTGAGCGTGGAGCCTGTTTAAGATTCATTCTCTCTCTCTCCCTCTGCCCCTCACTCATGCTGTCTCTCTGAAATAAACAAAATTTTTAAAAAAGCATTTCAAACGTAATTTGAAAATGAAAACTTTTTAAATAGAACTACATAATTCCTCCAACAAAAATTCTATCTTTGGTTATTTACTAAAAGATGATGATATCAAACCAATAGAATTCATGTCTTTTTATAGACTACTTGAGCATAGGTAGATTTTTTTTTATTTTAATGCCGGCTCTCATTTTTCATGTGAAAATGTAATATGTACCCCACCTTTAATGGCAAGTGTGCAAACACAGAGCAGAGCAGTTGGTAGTTAAAACTACTGAGGAACTGGAAATATCATACTTCGGAGGAACAAAAACAATAAATGCATGCTAGTAACTGCAGATCACAAATGTAATAAGTATTTATGATGGCTCATTTTGATAAGGACTCAATGTAAACTCCAGTGAGAGTTAAGGCATATCAGTCCCTGTTGTCCCTGAAAATGGGAGCCATAAAATCGAAGAGCATTTTTCATAGGCTAACTCATTATGCATTAAAAAAATATTAGTATGTATAAATATATAAATATGCTTTACCTCATACAGTTAATTTCTCAGACTGTTTTTTGGAATTAAACTATCACGGTCTGCCTATTTGAGAAAGTGTACCATTTTCAAAGCAGTGTGAACTTAACGTAATTGTAATTAGATGAGAACTTTGTAATCCCACTGTCTCAGAGTCCGTGTCTGAAGGATCATTAAATAAGAAACACTATGGGGCATCAACTGAAAACTTCCCACAATAAGTTCTCTCAACAAAATTTAAAATTTATTTGCATTAATGACAAAATATGACTAATCTAGACAGAATATTGTCCAAGTCTATCCCACTTTATTCTGGCACAGTAAGTTTATGAAAAGATCCTTGAAGGAGAGACTGAACACAAACTTATGGAAATTACTGTCATGGAAGTGACTTCATCATTACTCTGACCAACTTTGTCGGGACCGTTGTATGACTGTGATAGAACTAGAGTCATTCTCTAGCTTCCCCAAATGCTCCTTTGCCATTGTTATTATGGATACTCTTGTACAGCATTAAAGGGATCAGAGAAAAGCAGTTCCTGAAAATGAACCTCAAAAATTGGTTGGAGAGCCAAATACAAGCAGAACTATCTGATAAAGGGTGAATGTCATGACAGAGACACAAAGGAAGTACCAGGGAAGGCAGGAAAGATTAATTCTGATTGGGCGGCTGCAAAGGCTTCCCTTCTGCGAAGGGAAGTGGTATTTGACTTAGGCCTTGACTGATGAGTAGGACTTCATCTGGTAGCTAGGCGGATGAAGAGGTGTGTCCTCCAGGAGCGGACTGCTCAAATGAGCTGACCACAAATGGCAGAAGAATTGATCAGGAACACAAAGTCCCCAAGCGGTCTGAGGGCCAACACCAAAGGAGCCTTCTGCAAGTAACAGGCGGCCAGGAATCCCCCTGGGAATAAACCAAAGGCCAATAAGTCTGTCCAGAGGATCAGAAGAGCTGACTCCAGAGGAAATAGGATGGCAGCTTTCCACTACAGGTTAGGATAGTATTTTTCAAACTGTAGTTCACAAAATCAATTTAGTGAATACTGACTGGCATTTTCTTTCCAAAATAGAAGAGGAGAAAAGAAAAGGAAGGGAAGGAAAGGAGAAAGGTGAAAGGAAGTGGGGAGAGGGGAAATGAGAAGAGAAAGTGAATTATACATAGAGTAACTATACTTTAGAAACTTCTCAGTTTCTATCTGTGGGTTGTAATTTTTTAAAAAATTGAAAATCACTCATTTAGAGGGCCCTGCAAGTCCAATATCTTATCACTTGATTAGAATGCAGCTCAGTCCCACTCAATATATTCAGACCATTAGTTTGGACCCAAGTGTTCTTGGTCATGAATAATCTGCTTGAAAAATCTTATTGCACTAAGCAGAATGTTCTCATTAGGTACTTAGGAGACACAATCTGATATCTTCATAATGCAAGTAAAGTTTAAAAGGATAATTTTCAAAGTTTGTAGCAATGCAGGAAAGATTAAGCTTGGTTCCTTTAGTCTGATAGATGCTGAATATTCCCATATGAAAGATACATGTATAATACCATCCTGTTTCATAAAGCATATATTCTCATAAGGAAAGTTAAGCTGAGAAAGCATGAAGATCTACAATTAATGCAATACAGTTAATCATATTTCACCAACAAGCAAACAGCTTAAAATAACAGATTACCTCCTGTCACTTAAATAGGTCCTTTTAGCATAAATATAGACAACAAACTGATGGCTGCCAGAAGGGAAGGTGATAGGATAGGGAAAATGGGTGAAGGGGAATGAGAGGTACAGGCTTCCAGCTATGGAATGAATAAGTCACAGGGTTGAAAAGCACAGCACAGGGAATATAGACAGTGGTATCATCATAAAGTTGTATGATGACAGATGGTAGCTACATTGGTGGTGAGCACAGCATAACATACAGACTTGTCCAGCCACTATGTTGTACACCTGAAATTAATGTAACATTGTGTGTCAACTATATTGTAATTTAAACATTTATAAATAAGTCAAATATATACGTCCTTTTCTTTTTCTTCCCCAAAGTATTTTCATCTAAAACAACTCTGTCACCTGATACTAATATTACAGTGTGTGCTAACTGGAATTTAAATAAAAACTTGGAGAAAAAAATAAATAGATATAGATAGATATGTATAAATAGATACAGATTTATTGTAGATAAATACATAGACCAATCAGCCCTATTTATACACAATCAATTAAAAAGCTAAAAAAGAGAATACCCAAGATCACAGAGCTGGTTAAGGACAAGAAGAAGCTAAGTCTTCTCACATCCAACTTACTGATATTTTTGAAACTCCATGGTTTAACAAATTATTGGGAGCAAGTATCCTATTTCCAGTAGCAACAACTTCATAAGTATATACAAATACATGAGTAACCGGAATGTAGTCAATGCACAGTAAGCCACAGAACCTGAAAAATGTACACACCCACAATCTGGAAATAAAGATAAAAATAATCAAATTTTCTATAATAAGACAAATACAAATATTAATCAAATTAGATTAGCTAACAAAGAACTTGTGCGTTGTTTAAACTAGTGTTTCCTCAAGATCACTAATAAACCCAGGGTATTTCCCGAGAAAGTTTGATAATTAAAATGTAATTAATTCAAATAAACCAAATTGCTGAAAAATGTTTTATGTTGGTCCTAATATATGCAGACATTCTGATACTGAAAAAGAATTAGATAAGAGATTTTCAATGTTTATGTAGAACTGTTCAAGGGAGACATGGTACCTGATTGTTCTTGTGGTTGGTTGGTTTGTTGACTTGGAACAGAACCAGGGTGGTTTTCCAGACTTCAGAGAAATATCCTGCAAATCTGTTCAACCCCCTTTATCTGGTTCTAAATTCCCAAAGCAGGGCAGCTGGGTGGCTCAGTCGGTTAAGCAACTGACTCTTGGTTTCGACCCAGGTCGTGATCTCATGGTTTGTGAGTTCGAGCCCCACATCAGGCTCCACTCTGACAGCATGAAGCCACCTTGGGATTCTCTGTCTCACTCTCTCTTTGCCCCTCCCCAACTTTTTCTCTCTGTCTCTCTCGAAATAAATAAATACGCTTAAAAAAATTTTTTTAAATAAAAAATAAATTCCCAAAGCAATCTTTCTACTACTACTATGTTTCCCCATTCCTTTTCATTCCCAGAAGGGGTAATCTTAAATATCTGACTAATATTCCTGGTTATGGTAAGAAACATTTATATAAAAATATTGAAGACCTATAATATAAACTAATACAAAGTAATAAACTGGGATTATACAGTTTATTAAATTTATTTACACACTCACCATCTTATACATTTAAACACTAGCCATCTTATATTGCAATTTACTGTTTATGTTTTATATCACTTACTCAACTGAAAATTCTATGAAGGTACTATATATATAACAAGCTATAGCAAGCACTCAACATATATATTTTTAATGAATGAGTGAAGTGAGTGAATAAGTAAACTCAGGCGATCAAATTCTTGAGAAAGCAATGATAACTAGGTGACCCCATCAGTGACAAAATCATCATCATCTACAATGATGATGCCGATGCTTGCTTGATATGCTCCTGAACAATTTATGAGTACTTCTTCATATGATTTCATAAGATCCTTGTACGCAATCCCATGAAATAAAATACTCCTCAGATGAGGAAACCAAGGCTCACAGAGAGAGGTCCTGGGCTTACCTGGTGACCACTTAGGCCACTAGGTGAATAATGGTAACAACTGCTTTGATTCCTGGGCAAGTGCATCCTTTGCTAAAGGTCAGATGGCTTAGCAACACAGGGGGTGATGTTGCGCCACAGCATGTTGAGCTGGTGTTGCTTAAACACTTCTCACCAAAGATCAAGACTGGTCCTTATGTCTGAGGCAGAGACAGACTGAAAGGTGGAGTTCAAAAGACTTCAGCCATGGAGAGAAGCACCCAGTTACAGGAATCCAGCAATGCTAAATAAGGTGTTCCAAGATCAGATCCCTGGAAGACATTCCCATTAGGATGGAAAAGGAGCTAGACAAGGAGAAAAGGGATGATGAGAGACAGAGGAAGAGAAATAGGAAAGAAGAGCGTCAGGGAAGCAAAAGGAAGAGGCAAGCAGCCATGGTGTCAAAGGCTAGTTAAGTCATGGGGGACAAAAACTGAGAATTGGCCACAGAATATGGTGAACACAAATCACTGCCAACCATTAAGGAAACGCTTTTGTTTAGAGTGGGAGAATGGAAGACAATTTGAGAGGCATTAAGGGGTTAAAGGGGAGAATTCTAAGTTACACACAAACAAAATTCTGGAGAAATCTAGGCATGTTTCAAACAAGTTTTATAGCAGCTTAAAACAAACACAGTCAACTCTTTGCAGGGCTTCTAAGAATACCAACCTCACCCAGAAGATGAGACCAATGTTAAAGGGTATATACGGAAGAAGAGTAGTTAACATACAATTTCTCGCTGCTGCTGCTGCTGTTGCTATCCTATTCTTTAATCTGTCAGAGAGGAAGAATGGTCACCATTTCCCAGAGAGCACAGGAGGCTGCAGGGAAATAAGTGCCCATAAGCCAGCTTGCAAGAGGGCTCAACACGGAAAGCCTTTTTCAGATATGACATTTCTCCAGGAGGCCATTAAACTTCCACTGCAAGCAAAAGCAGTAGCGGACCCCATTTAACAGAAGAGAAAGGCAAGGCACAGAAAAGCTGAGTGATTGCTGAAGCTGAGACAGTGACTGACAGGTCAGATTTCCTTCTCACTTCAAGTTGGCTCTCTGCTGATCAGATCTACTCTAAATGCCTTTATAAATGTTTCAATGAATCTTATCTTCATGCATTGGATTAGCAAGATCAACTCCCCACTGATAATGCAAAATAACCCTGAAATGTTTCATGCCTGACTGATAAGCCACAAATTGAACTTTCTGTCTCCATTTGGACTGTGATGATCTTGATCTTTCACCTCTAGCAAAAATCTTCTCATAGCTATAATTTTAAAGTTAGTAATGAGTGCTTCATTTGCTTTCCAAGCAGACAGAAAACCTTTTTTAAATACACTCAGACTGCCATGACCTTCGTCTATGACTTAAAGAGTTCACCACACGTAATAATTTTCTTTGCTCAGGAGACATTCTTAAGTTTTCTTTGAAGAGATTTGGGCAATAGCCCCATTGATGAAATTAAACACACACACACACACACACACACACACACACACACACCTTTTAACTTAATTACCTCTCTACTATACCTGAAATCAAAACTTTTCTTTAAAATGTGTTTGGAATGCTACATGACTACCAAGGAGTTCTAAAATCCCTCAACCTACTAATTAAAATATAATAAAAATGCCAACTAAATATGTTTACTTAAAAGGAGCATACCGCCTTAACCCTAAACTAGGCAAGGAACAGCCTACTACCTAGAAGAAGCAAACACAGTCCAGATTCCTAAACTGAAGTTCTGGCTGTCCTACATAGGTGCGTGGGGCTCAGTTCACTTGGGGTGCATTTTAGGCTTTTTCTACACTAAAAAAGGAAAACAATAATCTGATAAAGTGGGCCAATACAAAGCCATTTTACTCTGTTTCACCTATTTTTGTGAGGTTTATAACATGAAATAGAGGTTTTGAATAGTGTGATATCACACTAAATGTAGACTTTTGAAAGCAGGCCTCATTCTCCTTTTTACTCCCAGTGTTTATAAAGTGAGTGTGGTAGCTAAAGGGTATGTCTCTCCATTGGATGGGTGCCCCGTAATGTGGGTCGAGATCTGGTAGAAGCCAGTGGCGCCAGAGGTGGAAGAATCCACCTGAGGCAGGACAAAGGAGATAGTCTATTGACTACACCACAAGGGAGTGGCAAGCAGGACAGCAGAGGAGAGGCTGTCTGCAAAGAGGCAGTGGGAGGGGGCTGCTTTCATGGAGGGAAGGTGACGAGGTATGGCGACACGAAATTTTCACTTTTTTGTAACTGTGCCTAGTTGTCGGTAGCCCATTGGTCAACTAGGGCCTATGGATATTTCAGGGTGGGTCGCCTGATGGGCCTGTCTGTATTCAGCCAGGTGGTCACCATGGCCCTTTGTGCATTCCATTGCTTAAGCCTGTTTGCCTAAAAGTGGCCTCCATAGTAGGGGCTTAACTTCTGGTTGAGTACTATACTCTATTTCTTTTTTTTTTTTTATGTTTATTTATTTTTGAGAGACACCAAGTAGGGGCAGGGCAGGGGCAGAGAGAGAGGGAGACACAGAACCTGAAGCAAGATGCAGGTTCCAAGCTGTCAGCACAGAGCCCAAGGTGGGGCTCGAACTCACAAACTGCGAGATCATGACCTGAGCCAAACTCAGACACTTAACTGACTGAGCCACCCAGGCGCCCCTAATTCATAATTTTTAGAAGAAGAATCCTGAGGCCCATCTACCACACATTCTAGTTCAACAGATCCTAAGGTGGAGACAAGGATATTTTTTTTCTCCTAATCATCCACCCATAATGTTGGTATGGGTGATCTATGGAATTCACTTTGAGAAACAAAATAAATAAATAAATAAACCAACATAAATAACATGCATGTAATCAGCACACTGCTTTTAGTGGTGAAGATTCCTTATTTTCATAATTCAAATTACCAGGCTTAGCCTTAAACACAGATAAGATAGAGTTTAGCATAAAATACACTCAGATCTGACAGGAAACTCCTTCCTACCCTGCCCTGATTTTTATTTATTATGATTCTTAATGCTCTCCCTTTCTTTTTATTTTTTCTTTCAGGTATTTGAAGGCAGAAACCCTTAATTATATTTCTCTCCTACTTGGTTTAATGTTCAAACTCACAAAACTTCACAAAGTCATATACAGCTTTGCAACTTTACTCAGAAATTAAGACCTAATATTTACTTCACATTTTGAGGCATGGGCGATTAGCTGAATCATTCCTTTTCTCAGCTTGCAATCATTCCTTTTCTCAGGAAAACAGTGTAACTATTCCCAAATTCTACCTTTCTAGCTTTTTTCATTAAACAGCAGCATAAGTGATAGGGAACTGAAATATCTCTGTAACAACAGCATGAAAACTACATAACTCTATCTCTTCAAACTTGGAAAAATAATGTGCCAGTTTCTTAAAGAAGAAACTTCTTTCATAATCCCTTCCATAGTTACCATGAGGCAGAATCTCCTTGAATTTAAATACAATGATTTCTTTAGCCAGTCCCATAAGGTTTTAAACATTTATAAAGCTTTGAGGGAAAAAAAATTGTATTTTTTTACCATAGAACTTTACATTTGGAACAGAAATTTATTTATTTACTTATTTTAAAGTTTATTTATTTATTTTGAGAAAGAGAGAGTGCGGGGAGGGTCAGAGAGAGAGGGAGAAAGAAGAGAATCTCAAGCAGACTCTGCACTGTCAGCACAGAGCCTGAGGGGGGACTGGATCTCACAGACCCTGAGATCATGACCTGAACCAAAAAAAGAAAGCAAGAGTTGGAGACTTAACAGAGGATCCACCCAGGCACCCCTGGAACAGAAATTTAAACCAAACAAATGTATACAGTGTTAAACAAAGAATAAATGTTTATCTCACGTCTCCCATGTTAGAACAAAATAGAAAACATGTTGATCTATCACTTTCTTACACTTGGCAATGAAATTAGGGTCCATCAGGTCTTATTACTCTTTCTAGTAAAAAGGAAATGAAAGTGTATGTGCATGCACAAGCACACACACACACACACACACACACACACACACACACAAAACCACATAACCACCAATCAGACCATTTCAACAGCACACCTTATAATCTTGCAGTTTTGAAAAGTTGCATTTAAAACTGTTATATGAAGGGGCGCCTGGGTGGCTCAGTCGGTTGAGCGTCCGACTTCGGCTCAGGTCACGGTCTCACGGTTCGTGAGTTCAAGCCCCGCGTCGGGCTCTGGGCTGATGGCTCAGAGCCTGAGCCTGCTTCCGATTCTGTGTCTCCCTCTCTCCCTGCCCCTCCCCCATTCATGCTCTGTCTCTCTCTGTCTCAAAAATAAATAAACATTTTAAAAAATTTAAAAAAAAATAATAATAAAACTGTTATATGAATAAAATGAATGAATAAATAATGAATGAATAAATGAGTGATCACAAAAAAGAATTTAGCTATGTTTCTAATATTTAAATGAAAGTAGTTTAAAATTTAAAAGCCACAAAATAAGACTGTAAGTCAGCTATGCCCTTAAATAGTCTCATTTTAATACCTAAAGGATATGCTAGCATTTCAGCATATAAGCATTGTTGTGCACATATGCTGACTTCCTTCTGCTGCTAAAACTTATTATAAACTCCAGTTGGCTCACTGAAACAACAATCTAACTTATAAAAACAGATACTTTTTTTTAACTTTAACAAGAAATAACAAGACTATTTCTTGCCAAAGTGCAAGCTGTGAGTTTAAGGAATGTGCTAACTTTCAATTCATGACAAAACCTTTTGGTAATCAACAGTTTTATGGGAAAAGCATTTAAAATGAAAGGTGTATAATAAGTAACAGAAAAAACTTCCTCCTAAGTTATATAACAACTTCACAAAATAAAAATAAAATCATTCCAAATGACACTACTATATCTGCATTCATCCCCAAAATCATTAAATACAAATATGCTACACAATCTCACATTTCCTTTAATACACCAGAACATATGCTACACGTGTATATTTATATTAAAGATGAATATATAAATATATGAGAGTATAAACTAAATGTAAACAAGTTTAACAACACAAAATCTGGAAGGAAAAAAGTTTTCTTATATGTTATAAACACTGCAGAGAATAGTCAGTTTTAAAGGACAGTGCAACATGGAAATGTGCCCAGCAATTTTCCTACCACATTGAAATCCACAAGGATGTATAAAGCTGCTGCGTACAAGGCAGAACAGAGAATCATAGAGAAGTAGAATCAAAACCTTTACCTGATGGAACCTGATAGTGGATTCTGCTTTTGGACCTGTTCTTTTTCTATTTTTTTTAATTTTTTTTTTTAATGTTTATTTTTACTTTTGAGAGAGAAAGAGAGACAGAGCGTGAAGAGGGGGAGAGGCAGAGAGAGAAGGAGGCACAGAATCTGAAGCAGGTTCCAGACTCTGAGCTGTCAGCATAGAGCCTGATGTGGGGCTCGAACTCTCGAACAGTGAGATCATGACCTGAGCCGAAGTCGGACACTTACCCAGACTGAGCCACCCTGGCGCCCCTGGACCTTTTCATTTACATGGACCAATAAATTCACTTTCCACCCTTAGATTAGATTTTTCCCAATACATTATACAAAAGATTAATCTTCCTTTACATTTCCTTCAGCTAAATCTTATATTCAGTTACCTTTTAACATTACTTTAGAAAAACATTAAACTTAAAATCATCTAATACCTTTCCTCACAGATCACTTTCTTCCACAATCTGATGTAAATATTGAAAAAGTCCACTCATTTCATATCAGAAGATACGATCCAACTGGACTTTGCAAGCTCAATTTTCAATACCTATGAAAACTTGTAACTTACTCCCAGGACTACAAAAATGCTTGATAATGATAAAGGTGTACAATATAATCATTTATGTACTAGACCAATGACATTAGAAAACAAAAGAGATATCTATAAATTCAACATTATTAACATGCAACATTAATGTAAATCATTTAAATATCTACTGGGGAATGAACCTGTATATACAATCTCTAATGCTATATGTTAATGTCAACAAAATGAGTGGACTTTGAACTTCTGCCAACAGTCATCCGAGAACAAAAGGGTTTTTTAGTTTAAAAGCTCTTAAGGGGGGCGCCTGGGTGGCTCGGTCGGTTAAGCGTCCGACTTCGGCTCAGGTCATGATCTCACGGTCCATGGGTTCGAGCCCCGCGTCGGGCTCTGTGCCGACAGCTCAGAGCCTGGAGCCTGTTTCAGATTCTGTGTCTCCCTCTCTCTGTGACCCTCCCCCATTCATGCTCTGTCTCTCTCTGTCTCAAAAATAAATAAACGTTGGGGCGCCTGGGTGGCGCAGTCGGTTAAGCGTCCGACTTCAGCCAGGTCACGATCTCGCGGTCCGTGAGTTCGAGCCCCGCGTCAGGCTCTGGGCTGATGGCTCAGAGCCTGGAGCCTGTTTCCCATTCTGTGTCTCCCTCTCTCTCTGCCCCTCCCCCGTTCATGCTCTGTCTCTCTCTGTCGCAAAAATAAATAAACGTTGAAAAAAAAAAAATTAAAAAAATAAATAAATAAATAAATAAACGTTAAAAAAAATAAAAAATAAATAAATAAAAGCTCTTAAGGGAATCACATCAGAAAGAAAGACATAAATGACGACTTTGAGCCAGTTAACACTAGGTCCTGAAAAGACCCTCCTCTCAAATTCTTTCAAAGCAATAGAAAGAGAATCACAGCAAGCATTAATCTAAGACTCCTGTAACTCCTCTAGCTCAGTAATGATGTGGAAACTAAAAAGAACTTCCCAGCATAATGAAACGCTGGTTAAATCCAACTCTCTGTCAATTCCATTCCTGGACCAAGAAACTAAATGCAGATAAGAGAAACACATAACGATGAAGTCTGGCTTCATTTTAAATGCATGACCATGGGTCTCAGATCCGTAGTGCTTCCAGCAATGCTACCATACTCTCCAGTTAATTCACTCTCTTCACCTAGATGGCATTTGCACACTTTCTCCTCTTATCTCAAACATTAATACCACCTACTCCATCATCAGTCTCAGCTGCTGAGAAAAAAAAAAAAAAAAAAATGAAAACCAAAGAGAACTGAGAAAATCAGAAGAGCCCTAAGGAATGAGAAGTCATCAGGACTCCCAAGTGCACTCTTTCCACCCATCTTCATGGATCTCTAACCACACACTCTTATGAATAAATGATCCAAGTTCCACTGAAGCTCATGCAACCTGATACCATTCTCTTCCATTTGATCCAATAAATTACTCTAGCACTCCCTTAAATCAACAGCTTCCTCTCAACTATATAATCCCCACCATGATAGAAACACACTGTCACTTCTGTATTTAAAAAAATCTTGACCTCATATCCCTCTTTAAATATAGCTTCATTTCCCTCTTCCCTTTTATAGCAAAGGACCTCGAAAGTGTTGTGTATACCTTCTGTCTCCTTTCTTCCGATTTTTTCTTGAGCCCATTCCAAACAAGCTTTTGCCCTTACACTCCAACAAAACCACTCTGGTTGAAGTTACCAATAACCTCCTAGCTTAATTCAATGGACAATTCTCAGAATTCATTGTACACAAACTTATATCAGCAGATTTTGACAGAGCTGATCATACCTTCCTCCTTCAAACATTTTTTTCACCTGGCTTCCAGGATACTCCCTATTTTTCCTTCTGTCTAATCTGTTGCCTTTCTCTGTTCCCTCTGCTGGTAACTCCTCATTCTAACCACTTAATGTTGGAGGGTCCCAGTGTTCAGTACTTGAACTTCATCTCTTTTCTAACTATGCTCTCTCTGCATATAATCTCATCCATCTTTGTTTTAAATATCATTTAATAAAGAAACAATAGAAAAGATCAAT
Source organism: Lynx canadensis (assembly GCF_007474595.2). NCBI lineage: Eukaryota > Metazoa > Chordata > Mammalia > Carnivora > Felidae > Lynx > Lynx canadensis. Next base: position 80,903,561 of record NC_044306.2, on the reverse strand, counting down.
GAAACCAGGAGTCGGTTCTTTGAAAAGATTAACAAAACTGATAAATCTCTAGCAAGACTCATTGAAAAAAGAGAGAGAGATGACCCAAATAAGCAAAATTACTAATGAAAGAGGAGAAATAACAACCAACACCACAGAAATACAAACAATTGTAACAGAATATTATGAAAACCTATATGCCAACAAACTGGACAACTTAGAAGAAACGGATAAATTCACAGAAACATATAACCTACCAAAACTAAAGGAGGAAGAAATAGAAAATTTGAACAGACCAATTGCTACCAATAAAATTGAATCAGTGATGAAAAAAATCTCAAAAAACAAAAGTCCAGGACCAGACAGCTTCACAGGAAAATTCTACCAAACATTTAAAGAGAGTTAATACCTATTCTTCTCAAACTATTTCAAAAAACACAAGAGGAAGGAATACTTCCAAATCCATTCTGAGGCCAGTATCACCCTGATACCAAAACCAGATAAAGACACCACCAAAAAAAAGAACCATAGGCCAATATCTTCATGAATATAGATGCAAAAATCTTCAACAAAATATTAGCAAACTGAGTCCAACAGTATATTTTTAAAAATCATATATCACTATCAAGTGGGATTTATTTCCAGGACAGAATGGTGGTTGTCAGAAATGCAGAAAAAGCATCTGACATCCACTCATGATAAAAACCCTCAGCAACCCCATCCTTTCAGCTCCTCAGTCAAAAGTCTTAGAGTCATTCATGACCCCCTCTCTCTCTCATATCCCACATTCAATTGATCAGCATATCCTGTGCCTCCAAAATACATCCAGAATCCAACCACCTTTACTGCCTTCATTACCATCCTGCTCTTCAAAAGACACTGGTAAGAAAATGAAGACAAGCTACAGACTGGTAGAAAATATTTACAAAGCATATATCTATGAAGGACTTGTATCCAGAATATATAAAGCTCACAAAGCAAGCTTTTCATAAGAAAACAAACCACCTCCGTTTAAAACAAAGAAAAAAAGGCAAAAGATTTTACACTTCACCAAAGAAGACATGTATAGCAAGTAAACACATGAAAAATATTAATGCTCAACATTATTAGTAGCTGGGAAATGTAAATTAAATTAAAACCACAATGAGATACCACTAGATACATATTAGAATGACTAAAATTATAAAGACTGACAATGCCAAGTGCTGACGAGATGTGGAGCACTGGAACTCTCAGACACCGCTGGCTGAGATGTAAAATGGTAAAACCACTTGGGAAGATAGTTTGGCAATTTCTGAAAAAGTTCAACACACACCTGTGGTCCAAGAAGAGAGCTTGTATATTGACAGAAATGGTCCACCTCAGAAGCTATTTATAGATGATTTATAACTATATGTTGGTAATTCTCGCCTTGGTTGAAAGATGCTAAAACATACACCGCCAGATGATCCCAACATTCCATTCGTAAGTATTCCCAAGAGAAATGAAAGTGCACATTCACTTAAAGTTTTGTACACACTGTTCATAGCCCCAAAGTGGGAAATGCCCAACGTCCACCCACAGGTAAATGGATAAACAAACTATAGTATATCCATAAAAAAATAATAATACTCAGCAATAAAAGGACTGAACTATTGATACATAGAGTATAGATGACTCTCAAAATAATCACGCTGAATAAAGGAAACCAGAAAAGAAAAAGGTGTACACACTGTATAACTCCAGTATATAAAAGTCTAGAAGACGCAAACTAATCTACAGGGACCGAAAATGGACCAGTGGTTGCCTAAGGAAGAGGAGCACTAAGAAGGGCAGGAGGGAGGGATTACCAAGGGACACAGGAGAGTTTTGAGGGTGATGGATACATTCATTATCTTGATTGTGGTCATGGTATCACAGGCATACACAGACATCAAAACATTAAGTTGTTTAGATGTATGCAGTTTATTGTAATATCCACAATAGCTCAATAAACCTATTTTTAAAAAGAATATAGCAGGCACTTAATACACTTAATAAATATTTTCAGAATAAATAAAGCAGATGAAAATAAAAACAAATGTTAAGAAAGCGAAATCTTAAGAATGAATTGAAGTAGAAATATTTTTTTTTTGAAGTAGGAATCCCTTATATTCTCCCTCATTCAATAGTATTCTTTGCTAAATGAGAAATTGGAAGTGGAAAAGGAGGAATAAGCTACCACCAAGTCCTTCAGTATGAAGTTGTGGTACCTTTCAGCCAAAAGGAGCCACCTCTGTGTAGCCCCTGAAATGGATGACTGCTGTCCCAAAACGCAAGCACTCCGCCCCAGTCCCCCAGCACTTGCATAATCTCTTTGAACTCACCTTAGAAACCCTGCCTCATTTCTCCTTTTTACATCGCCTTCACTTGCCATTAAATGTATATGGACCCAAGGCCCCTGGGTGGCTCAGTCGGTTAAGCATCCGACTTGGGCTCAGGTCATGATCTCACGGTTTGTGAGTTTGAGCCCCATGTCGGGCTCTGTGCCGACAGCTCAGAGCCTGGAGCCTGCTTCAGATTCTGTGTCTCCCCTTCTCTCTGCCCCTCCCACACTCATGCTCTGTCTCCATCTCTCAATAATAAATAAACATTAAAAATAAATTTTTAAAAAATGTATATGGACCCTTTTTCCACAAATGTAGTTGGCTACAATTTTTTTAAATGTTTATTTATTTATTTTTGAGAGAGAAAGAGCACAATCAGGGGAAGAGCAGAAAGAGAGGGAGACACAGAATCCAAAGCAGGCTCCAGGCTCTGAACTATCAGCACAGAGCCTGATGTGGGGCTTGAACTCACAAACTGTGAGACCATGACGTGCCAAAGTCAGACGCGTAACCGACTGAGCCACCCAGGCACCCCAGCTACAAACTTTTTAAGAACTAAGGAATGGCCATAGAGCTGTTGTTGGCTCATTAGTCTTAGATGAAAAGTACCTTTCCTTGGATTGCTTCTTTTGTCTCCCAATTTCTCACCAAGGTAGAAAACTCACTATCTCTATTTCATTCATCTCCCTTGCTCTTCTCTTTGAAATCCTCACTTTCACTCATCATCATTAATTTTAGCACCATCCTAATTTATGAATCTACCTACACTTCTCTCATAAGCTGCTATAGTTATGCATTCTCTGTGATATGACTTCTTCATTATAAAATTTAAAAATAAAATAAAATATAAAACAAAAGCACGGCATTTAGCCCTATGACTCACCTCATTTCCACCAACTGCCTTGGTTAAAATCACTGCAGAAGATACAGGGGGAGGCATGCAGCCTACTGTCTGCAAGCTGGAAAATCAAAGAAAATGCAATTATCAGTAGGGTTTTTTTTTTTTCAATTATAAACAGCAATGCTCAAACTTTCAGCTCATAAAAAAACATATTCGCGATCATGTGCTTCTTGAATTCAAACAGTAGCAAATTCTAGTACCTATTCTAAATTTAGTTTTTACTAAATTATGAGTCTACTCCCCAGATCATGACAAGAAATCTATTCTCTTAGTTTAGAGTAGAAAACACATTGTAAAACTAGGAGAAGTAAATCTAAATACTAAAGATATAAAACATTACTTACCATCTAAAGGATGGATATACATCCCAGATGGATAGAATATACATTCTAGACATGGTGAGCAGCAGCTCACTAAAAGTAGAAAGTTCATACAGGGAGGGAATAGAGGACACGGAACGCCTGATTTAAACATATTTTAAGTCCAGATTACAGATATTTCTACTCCCTTTGGTAAGAATTTATCATCTAAGCTTCATGCAATGAATTTATATTACCTCTGAAATAAGAAAAAAAGAAAAAGTTTTAATTTATTTTGACTGAAAACACAAGAACACACATTTTTCATAGAATTTCCAGCTCAATTCATATCTTTTAAGGTCTATTTTCCCAAGTGATGCTTAAGTGGTCTTTCCTATTATCGATTCCCAGTCTCTGTGCCTTCCTTATGACCATCACTAATCATCACTGATACTTACCAAGCATTTACCATTTGTAGTAGATACTACTCTAGACACTTTTCTCATTGATTCCTTGCAAGTATTTAACATAAATTCTCTTACTGGGGGCCTCAACTCCTTCTCTCTTTACTCACCTAGATTCAGACTTATGCCCCTTCTACTAGTAAAAGTGGTAACCTTAAAAAGTAACAGGTGATCTCTTACCAAATACAGTATCCTCTTCCCCATATTCATTCTCATTCCCTTCTTGCTTTTCAAAATATTCTATTCTTTTGGTTGCCATAGTACTTCATCCTTCTAATTTATCTCCTTTCTTTTAAACCAGCCCCTTCCGACTTTTTGCTGACTCTCTTGCATTCTTTTCAATCTTATTTTCAAATCTGAATCTATATGAATATATACAATTTTACATTTCTAGCCCTAACCACCATTCCCCAAATTGTAGCTGCCTGTGACTGCCACTTCTAACTGAACACGTCTAATAGTTTCTAAAACGTCAATTTCATCTCTGAATTTACTTATTTCTGTCAATGGGATAGTTTGTTGTTGTTGTTGTTGTTGTTGTTGTTTTTCCTAATGATCCAATTTGAAACTTTGGAGTTACATGTGGCTCCACCTGCTTCTCATAAATCAATATATTACCACAACCAACTTTCTATTCTTTTCCATGACTATTGCCATCATCCCCCTTCAGATGTTTTTTTCCCCAACTTTGGATTTTTGTAAATGCCTACTGAATGTTCTCTCTACCTCCACTCTTTCCCTTTTACATAGCAAGGTAAAGAGGACGTGCTCAAAATATTTATTGCAATGACTGAAACATGGCCCTGAGGTAAGAGTCTGCAGCTCCCTCAAGTTAGCAACATACTGTGTACTCTCAAACTAGGGTGGGGAACGCAGAAAAAGTGAGCTAGGAAAAGCTTTCTGTAAGGGAGTTAGGCTAAGTGTAAACTCCTTTAAGCTCAATATCATGAGGTGATAATTGTATCTTAGCTTCCTAAGACTGCAAGCCCAACTCTAATAACACCCAGTATGATGCTATCAGATTAATCTTTCTTACTGACCATGTTTTAGTACGTTATTCTCTTGTTTAGTGCATTTCAGAACTTCCCATCATCTACAGATGCAGCCCCAACTCCTCTGCCCAGTAATTCAGACCTTCTGTAACGTGGCTGTAAGGAAATTTTTTATTCTTGTCTCCCACTATGTTTTATTTTTGAATTCTCTACTTTAGGAATTCACAACCTTTGCTGAACCTCTTACCTTTTAACCTATTACATTACTTATCTAACAAATCATATGCTGCCCCACTGTGGTTGATTACTATTTTATATCTCTCACATACCCGACTACCCTGGACATTCCCTGAATACAAGGAAAATGAGTTAATATCTTCCTATTCCTTGAGTGCCCTTTTCATGGGAAACACTCAGTAACTATTGGTTCTTAATATGCATCATAAAAAAAAATTTTAAGATACGCATCATACTTTGCTGCTCTAAAATGATGTCATGATACTTATGTGGCACTTTATGCTTTTCACTGAAAATTTTATGTTCATTCTCTCAAACTCAATCTGGCCAAGGCAGTGGTCTTGATTTCCCCTTCTTATACTACTCTGTTTCTCCTCAGCTAAGTAAATGATGCCACCAATTACCTAGTGGCTCACACCCAAAACCCAGAAGTCATCCTTGATTCCTCCCTGTCCTTCTCTCTCTACATCCTATCCACCCAGAGGTTCTGAGAGCTCTAATTTACAATACACTCTCCAATGTCCGTTTCTCTCTACCGCACTGCTACCTTACCAGACTAGCCTCCAAACTGGTCTCCTACCTTTCTCTCAGCCCCTCTACTATCTATTCTCTATGCAGCAGCCAGAGCACTACTTTGAAAATATAAATCAGACCACGACACACCCTCATTTAAATCCCACCGGGAGCTTCCTGCTGCATGCAGAAAAATACTTGAATGCTTTCACCAAGGACCTATAAGGCTCTGTGGGACCTGACTCCTGCTTACCTTACCAACTCCAAGTCCTATTATTCTTCCTCTGTATCTCCAGGATCTGGCCATCCTTGTCATTTTCCTGACCCCAGAACATACCAGGCTTGTTCCTGCCTTAGAGCCTTTGCACATCCTACTTCCTTTGCCTAAAACATTCTGCCCCCGAGAACTCTGCCATCTAAATTCAACACTGGCCTACCTACCCAACCACTTTTAACTGTATCACACTGTGTTTTACTTCCCATCACTGATCTCTATCTTGGTCATCTACTTACTTGTTTATTGTCAATCAACCTAAGTCTTCCCAATGTGCAAAACTAACTTGCACTTTCCCATTTTTGTTCACTATTCTTTCTCCAACACCTATTATAATGCCTGGTACATAGTGGGAACTAAACAAGTGACTTGAATAAATGAATAAGTGATCTCAATTGAGATCCTCAACATTATTATCAAGCAGACAGTAAAAGTATGACTATCCTCACTATTTATAGGCAGGAAAATTGAGGTTCAAGACTATTACATGACTTCTTCAGTTAGGGATGGGGTCAGAAAGCAACCTCCAGACTCCAATTTCAGTATTTTAACTATTATACCATGCTACTAAATTATAGTTAGTTTTAAACCACTTCAAATAATTTTTTAAATTCATTAAATCCTTTGAATAAACATGATGGCATTTTTATGGAAGAAAAGTGTCTAATAAAAATCTATTGTTAATTCAACTATCATAGCAAACATAAACAGAACAAGTAAAAAGGTAAATGTTTGCTCCTTATATATTTTTTTCTTTCCTGTACTTCTAAAATACTTACATTCAGCCACTATCTGCCTACGTTTGGTAAGATATAGAATATACAAGTTAAAGTGCCCAACTGATGGCCTACATTATACACATGCACACATATCTTACATCTTCTCGTGCCTTCCATCTTTCTCCCAACACAGCTCTTTAAAACTTCCAGAACAGTATCCATCCCAGAACCTTAAGATTAAACATTTTAAGATTGTGTTATAATTAAGAGTACACTTACTTTGATGATCACTGGGTAATATATAGAATTGTCAAATCACTGGATGCGTAGGTGGCTCAGTTGTTAAGTGTTCAACTTTTAATTTTGGCTCAGATCATGATTTCACGGTTCATGAGTTCAAGCCCCACAATGGGCTCCACGCTGACAATGTGGAGCCTGCTTGATATCCTCTCTCTCCCTCTCTCTGCCCCTGCCTCTCTCTCTCTCTCTCAAAATAAATAAATAAACTTTAATTGTCAAATCACTATACTGTATACCTGAAACTAATATCACACTGTAGGTTAAATATACTGAAATTACAATTTTTTTTAATGTTTATTTATTTTTGAGAGAGAGACAGAATGCGAGCAGAGGAGGTGCAGAGAGAGAGGGAGACACGGAATCTGAAGCAGGCTCCAGGCTCTGAGCTGTCAGCATAGAGCTCAAGGTGGGGCTCGAGCCCACAAACAGCGAAATCATGACCTAAGCCAAAGTCAGACGCTCAACAGAGTGAGCCACCCAGGCGCCGTGAAATTACAATTTAAAACAATTTACTAATAAAACACTTAGAAATCAGAAAGAAAAAAAAAAGATTGTGTTATAAAATTCTTTGATGAACCTTCTTGATGAACACTATCATTTTAAAGGATAATAATTTTTAGGGGTACCTGGGTGGTTCAGTTGGCATGGCTTCATGAGTTCAAGCCCCGGCTCCAGCTCTGTACTGGCAGCATGCAGCCTACTTGGGATTCTCTCTCTTCCTCTCTCTCTGCCCCTCCCCTATTTGTGCTGTCTCTGTCTCTCTCAAAATAAATAAATAAATAACTTTAAAAAATTTTCAGGGATAATAATTTTTTTTTTCAACGTTTATTTATTTTTTTGGGGGGGACAGAGAGAGACAGAGCATGAACGGGGGAGGGGCAGAGAGAGAGGGAGACACAGAATCGGAAACAGGCTCCAGGCTCTGAGCCATCAGCCCAGAGCCTGACGCGGAGCTCGAACTCCCGGACCGCGAGATCGTGACCTGGCTGAAGTCGGACGCTCAACCGACTGCGCCACCCAGGTGCCCCAGGGATAATAATTTTTAAAGTGTTCTTTTTTCCTTATAAGATACCACACATAAGCCCTTTTGTATATAGTTGCCACAGAAACAATAACGTCACTACAGATGCCTCATTAAAAGTGGGCCCTTCAAAATATTTAAACGTACCCTTTCAAAAGCCACTCATTGATGGGTGTGATTGATAAAAGCTGAAGAAAAAGCCATATTGTTGCTGGGAAGAATGCAAGCGTAAAGATCTGGATGAAAAGGTGCAGTTTTATATGCACCAAAGCACTGGTCAGCTCCTGCAAAAATGAAAGACACAAAATAGCAAAGGTAAGAATATTATTTTTCCCAAGAAAGGCTGCTACTGAAATAACATCAAATAAATGAGTTTTTAATTTGGAATTATTTCAGAGCTAAAATTTTTACCTCTAAGCATGAATAGACAGACTTACGGAAAAAAAAGAAGTATTTTTATATAAAATTTCTGAAATATTCTAATTTCTTTGAATATATAATATACCCCAACGATTCAGATTTGTAAAATTCTGGACCAAAACTGAGCTAAGTACCTGTACGGTAGTATAGATCTGAGGACTGTTGATACTATAAACAAATAGGCATGTAACTACTTAAGGACCTATCTCATTTTAATGAAATGATTAATCTCTAGCAAGGCCTCACTTTAGCAAGATGTTACCAAATCTACACACAAATCATAATTTTTAAAAATGTTTTTCTCAGTAATATTCTATAAATCAAAATGGCTTTTTCCCCAAAATCAACTTTCTGGATTTCCTTGCTAATGCTTACAGAACAGCAGCAATGTGCCATGCTCTGAGCCTGTCACTTTATGTGTGTTATCTCATTTAATCCTCACCACAGCCCCCATTAGATATTATTATCCTATTTTACTGAGGAGGAGATTGAGGCTGAGAGCTACTGAACAATGAGGCTCCTAATCAAACTCATTTCTGGTATGCTAGCAAACCCCTCTCTTCTTCCATCATGTCACACTACTGCCCCAGAGGGAAGAAATTCACACTAAACACGACATACCAGGCACGTTATATGCCTCACAGCTGAAAACAGATAATGAGGTCAACTTTGGGGTTCAAATAGGTACAAATTCAAAGGCCTTTGCATTTGAATTTCTTTGAGCCATGTGGTTATTCCGTTGAAATAAAACAAACTCAGAAAGTAGTGGAAAAAGTAGTACAGTCCTATAAAACATGCAAGAAGTCATTAAAGCACCTCAAAGATGCCAGAGATTCCCCTGTTATAAACATAGCACTGTAATGTCTACCCTAGTTCAAGTAAGACATTCAAGAGATCCTTGGCCTCAGAGACATTAACCAAAGCTCATCAGTTTAATGGACAGGACTCATTTCCCGTGTGAAGACACACAGCAGTGCCAGTGTAGTCACAGAACATCCCAAATGACATCTAAGGAATTTCTGGCAAATGGAAAACACCGGGCAGACCAGAAGCCACACCAGGTCCATGGATCAGATCGAAGATTAAAGGAGCCATCCTAATACAGTATCCGAATTTTTAAAGTTCCACCCCAGAGAAAACTTGAGCACCAGCAGTGCCAAGAATTCGCACAGTTCTGACACCAAACGCCACTGAGATATACTCAGAGGTATTTGATGAATGCCAAATAAATAAGATTCTAATTTTTTAATAGAAACAAAATGATCAGCCAGAATGCAATAACTAAAGCATTTGCATATACTTCAGGTAGGAATATGAAACAGAATAACTTTTCTGAAAAGTAATTTGGGAACATATATCGAGGACTATAATACAATTCGCATTCTTGAACCCCCAAAATGTTATGTCTAGGTACTTGATCTAAGGATATAATAAGTGGTACAAGCATTTATATGCAGAATTGACCACGACAGCATCATCTATTATAGTAAAATCAGGAAACGAGTTAAAAGTCCAAAAACGGATGAATAATTAAATAAATTAAGGTACAACCAGACTATTATAAGATTAAAAACCATGTTAAAACTGTGTTGACAAGCATGTGGGAACACAAGGTCCTTCCCGACTTAACCGATAGGAATATAAATTGGCACAATCTAAGGACAGCAATCTGGCAACTCATTCCTTCAGTCAACAAATACCGAGAGCCCAGCACTGTTCTAGGTACTTGGAGTATCTGTCACAACTTCCACTGCATGTATCATGTGGCTTAGCAATTTCACTTCCAGGAAGTAATCCTTCATATTTTCTCCCAAATGTGGGAACATGGGCAATTTTTAGGTTATCCTTTGCAGCAAAACCTAAATGTCCATAAATAGAGGACTAGTAAAAAATAGCATGACACATTCATACAACGGAATGCTTTCCAGCATACAAAAAGAAACAAGGAGTTCTATACATGTTGATATGAAACAGTCTCCAAGATATGTTTTCTGAGTAAAACAAGACAGGGTGGCAAGCAGTACAAAATACCTCAGCTTGAAGGGGTGCAATACACATATGTTTTACACAGAAACTATTAACTATGGAAAGATACACAGAAACTATTAACATTAGTTATGTCCACATATCTGATAGAGGGGAGAAAAGAAGACTTCTCATCATGTACACTTTTGTACTGTTTGATTTATGTTCATAAAAGTAAGCAAAATATAAATTTTATTATATATGAAGAAAAATTATATTAAAATATTAAATTATATAAAAAATTACTATACAGTGTCACATAAGAAAAAAAAGATTATATATGTGTACATGTACATGATACTATGCAAGTATATGTATATATATATATATATATATGTATACTTACAAATATATAATTTTTTTAAGTATTTCATTTTTAAATATTCTATGTATAAAACATGTTTAGGAAAAAAGGGACCAAAATCACAGAGATGTTAATGCTAGTTATTTTTATTCTTTCTAATCTTTCTACAATAGGTACATACCAGTTTTATAATCAGAAAAAGTTACAAAAAACAAAATTTAGTTTAAAAATACTAGCTGATCTAATATATGACAATTATAAACAACTGCCATTGCCTCAGGACAATGGAACAATAAAGAATCCGGCAAAATGAATCACAAAGGCCAACAATGTTGGGTCATGAGAGGCCTCTTAACAACAGGGAAATAATAGGCATGAAGTATCCCTAAGATTTTAAGACTATCACAAAAACCCAGGGTTATATATTTTCCATAACTTCTTCATACAAACATAAAGATAAAATAAGGTAACAAGGAAAAGAAAAAACAAGTAAACACTGTAACATCCAAAATAGTATTACTCCATACATACCCATACAGAGTTTAGGGCCACGTACTCCATCATGAATAATTGAAAAGTTGATTCTGCATGACATTTTATTTATTCACATGTAATACAGGTCAAATTCCATTAAAGTAAACTTAAGTAAAGATACTCCAAATATTTATTATACCAGAATTATCACCGACAGTATCGAGAATTGCTTAAAATCAGGCACTCTGAGATGTAGAAATATTTTCATTTACACACCAATTTCCCTTCTAACCCTTATTTGACCTTCATTTGATTCATTTTCTGAGAAATCAGCCTCATAGCTCTAGGCTGGAAACAAGCAGCATGAACGTAAAGTTTAGAAGTTGCTATATTTACTTCTAAGGTAATAGAACTTCAAAAAATAATCTGTTTAGGAAAATAAGGAAAGACCTGTACAATCTGCCCTACTCAGGACCCTTTCCAGGCCCTGAGCATCTTGCCCATCTTTGGTTCTATCTCAGTGCCAAACACAGTGCTTTGTAGCCACAGACACCTCATAGGTATTTGTTTATATGAGATTGATCCTGCCACGGTCTATTAAGTGACAAATCCTCTGAAACAGTAGCTCCTAATTAGCTAAACATCAAATATATTTCAAATGTGACCTTACTTGACTTGAATACAATAAATTTTCAGAAGACATTTCAACAGATATTTTAAAATCTAGAAATCAACAGTTATAAGACTTAAGATTTAGCATTAAATCTTTTTAGTATTAACACAGAGTTCTTTATGATTTTAATAAATGAGCAAAACAAATTTTAGAATATACATCATTCCATCAATGAATGGGTAATACTACGTGAAATGTTCAATATAAATCAAACTTGAATGGGACCAATGTGAATGCTCTCAAATAAACTCAAGTCAATAATAACTTACTGTCTCCTGCCTGCAAAAACACACTATTCTAATAAGGTTCAAAAATAGTAGTCCCAGCTGAAATAAACTTAAGATTATTAACTAGAAAACAAATAACAAGAAGATTGCTACCTGCTAACTTAAAAGCATTGGTTCAGTTGCCCAGGAAATTAGCAGGACTTAGACGGTTTAACACTATACAATGATGCAATCTAAAACACCTTCAACTGAATGGATCTTGAAAATGACAATGTAATACAGTGAAAAGGGGCATTGGTGGAAGAAATGGCTTTGATGGCTACTTAGATACCGTGATAAAGCACAGGATCAAGGCATTTTATCATTAGATCCAAATTAGCTGGAATACTCTGAAGGTTTCCTAGGTGCTTACAGAAGAATTTGGTCCTTAGAGAAATGCTGATAGCTGTGACGTTCTTCCTTCTTAAACTCCTGCATCCCACAAAGTTGGCTGCTTTACAGAATCACATTAAGCAAGAAGCTAAGGAGTGAGAGAATCAAGTCTCTTGCCAGATTTCTCATGGCATAAGTAACAGCTGTAGCCGTTAAGCAGCCACCAGGGGACATAGTTAGAGCAACGTCCCAAGTAGAGGACTTGGGTAAGGCAGCTGCTCACAAAGGGCATTAGCCAAGACCAGCAGGAAGACCTCCAAAGAATAGTCCAGCACCATAGGGGTAGCAAGTATTTTTCTGTATCACTAGGCCCCACATTTGAGAACCAGTAGAATGAAGGTGGTGACAGAAAAAGCCTGTGCCCTGTAAGCACTGATCATAGTCCTTTCATGTCAATGTAATTTGCAAAAACTAGAATTTAACATATTTAGGAAATCTCATCCTATGTCAGTTATTTTCAATAGTAGTGAGACTATTCAGGATTTTTGAGACATAATTTCACAGATACCATACATGGATCCCATCTATCTAAAAATAATGCTCCAATAAAAACATTTATACCAACCAGATAACTACAGAATACATAAATTTACTAAAACCGTATTTTTTCCATGTTGCTACTAGGATGGTCCTTGTAACTAAATTTGGTCCTCATTCCAATCACACTTAAAATAAAAAATAAGTAAAGTAAAACATGATGCTGAAACAAAATTTTAACTTATAAAGCTATTTCCAAAAAAAAAAAAATCCTTGCATAGGAAGATTTCCCTATCTACATAAGAATAAGCATCTTAGAATAACAACTTTAAAAATCCTAAGTAATTTCTTCAAGAGCAAATAGGTATTTTTTCCTATATTTTTCTTCTCCTTTTTTGTTATAAGCCAAAAGAGAATCATAAATTCTATTTATTCCTCTCTTGAATGTTAAAAATGTCTGATTTCTTTAATTCTGGGAGAATTCCATGTTCAGCGACACACTGGTCAATAAATAACATTAACTATATATCTTCATGATAAATTGTGACATAGTATGAAAAATCTCAATTTTTTTCTTAAAATACTTATTAATATTTAATAGATATACCAGCAAAAAATATACATTAAAAATACAAATTGGTGGGGCGCCTGGGTGGTTCCGTCAGTTAAGCCTCCGATTTTGGCTCAGGTCATAATCTCACTGTTGGTGGGTTCAAGCCATGCATCAGGCTCTGTGCTGACAGCTCAGAGCCTGGAGCCTGCTTCGGATTCTGTGTCTCCTTCTCTCTCTCTGCCCCTCCCCTGCTCATGCTCTGTCTCTCTCTGTCTCTCAATAATAAATACATGTTACAAAAAAATTGTTTTAAATACAAATTGGTTAAAAGTTGTAACAGGTATCACTTGAGCAGCATGAGTCCTGAGAACAAAAGTTATGGAAACCCAACTAAATATCAACTCAAATGTGCCATAGCAGTCACCATCATATTGACCACCATAATCTGAGGAAGACCTCAAGTGGATGCTTCATTCAGTGCAGTTGCTGTATTAAAAACATACCCATTATAACCACACCCTCAGGGTCCATGTTGTTCAACTACAAAATTTCTCTAATAGGTGGGTTCAAAACACAAGTCCTTGCTGAAGTCATCTTCTATTGTAGTGAAGCTTTTGGACCATAGTTACATACATCTTTACAAAAGGGTTCTGATATTTCAAAATAATAAGCAAAAACTAAATTTTTCTCCCTGCTTTTGATATGCCCCATAGGTGACAGTACCTCTGTTTTTAATGATAGTCCACTGTTAAAGAATATTGTTGCAACAGCAATGTAGGAGACCGTTATTTCTGGCTTCAGTGGTCCTAAAGAGAGAGAAACAAGTTACTGTTAGATAAGAATTGCCAGTAGATAACTTGGTATGAAAGAAGAATCCATTGAGAGAGGGCAAATAGTACTTCAAATCTTAGTGTTACCCTTACTATACTACTGTTCTGAAGAGTTAAGTATTTGCTGTGATGCAGTCTAGCTCCAAAAGAGATTTTCCAGAAGGCAAGGACCATGGCTATCCAGTTCAGCACAGTATCCTGAGACCAGCAGAATAAAAATAAACTGCTCTCACATAGGAGAGCAAATAGGCAACATCCTTCAGTATGACGTCTAATTGTATCTACCACAGTATCAGTGCTTATACAACAATCAAAATTCCCCAAACTAGGAAAAAAAGAGAGAGAGAGAGAGAGAGAGAGAGAGAGAGAGAGAAAGAGAGAATCAACGGAAGAAGCTCCCTTCTGTTTAGCAAATATTATTTTATTCCTTCTAGGATACCAGAAATAAAAACTTATATTCACGCATACATTCAGTTCAGCCCACGGGTAGTCATTCTATAAAGATGTACTGAGAATTTACTATGTGAATGAAATAATACATATAGAGTAATACAGTAGTAACAATATGTTAAGTTTGCAATTATTATTACACTGTGCCAGGCCCTGGCTATACTGCTGTGAACCAACAGGCCTAATCTTTGCCCTCTGGAAAATCCTCTCTGGAGTTAGGGTGGCATCACCCCAAATGTGTTAACACTATGAGGACAACAGCAGCAACCCTAACTAATATTTACTTCATTTTGTCACCTGTATACAACTCTCTTGAAGACCTAATATATTAGCCAAAGAACAACATGCTTTATATATATATATATATATATATATATATATATATATGAAGTTTATTGTCAAATTGGTTTCCATACAACACCTAGTGCTCATCCCAAAAGGTGCCCTTCTCAATACCCATCACCCACCCTCCCACCCCCCATCAACCCTCAGTTTGTTCTCAGTTTTTAAGAGTCTCTTATGCTTTGGCTCTCTTCCACTCTAACCTCTTTTTTTTTTCCTTCCCTTCCCCCATTTCTGGGGGAGTTTCTGTTAAGTTTCTGTTAAGTTTCTCAGGATCCACATAAGAGTGAAACCATATGGTATCTGTCTTTCTCTGTATGCCTTATTTCACTTAGCATCACACTCTCCAGTTCCATCCATGTTGCTACAAAGGGCCATATTTCATTCTTTCTCATTGCTACGTAGTACTCCATTGTGTATATAAACCACAATTTCTTTATCCATTCATCAGTTGATGGACATTTAGGCTCTTTCCATAATTTGGCTATTGTTGAGAGTGCTGCTATAAACATTGGGGTACAAGTGCCCCTATACATGAGTACTCTTGTATCCCTTGGGTAAATTCCTAGCAGTGCTATTGCTGGGTCATAGGGTAGGTCTATTTTTAATTTTTTGAGGAACCTCCACACTGTTTTCCAGAGTGGCTGCATCAGTTTGCATTCCCACCAACAGTGCAAGAGGGTTCCCATTTCTCCACATCCTCTCCAGCATCTATAGTCTCCCGATTTATTCATTTTGGCTACTCTGACTGGCGTGAGGTGATATGTGAATGTGGTTTTGATTTGTATTTCCCTGATGAGGAGCGACGTTGAGCATCTTTTCATGTGCCTGTTGGCCATCCGGATGTCTTCTTTAGAGAAGTGTCTATTCATGTGTTCTGCCCATTTCTTCACTGGGTTATTTGTTTTTCGGGTGTGGAGTTTGGTGAGCTCTTTATAGATTTTGGATACTAGCCCTTTGTCCGATATGTCATTTGCAAATATCTTTTCCCATTCCGTTGGTTGCCTTTTAGTTTTGTTGGTCATTTCCTTTGCTGTGCAGAAGCTTTTTATCTTCATAAGGTCCCAGTAGTTCATTTTTGCTTTTAATTCCCTTGCCTTTGGGGATGTGTCAAGTAAGAGATTGCTACGGCTGAGGTCAGAGAGGTCTTTTCCTGCTTTCTCCTCTAGGGTTTTGATAGTTTCCTGTCTCACATTCAGGTCCTTTATCCATTTTGAATTTATTTTTGTGAATGGTGTGAGAAAGTGGTCTAGTTTCAATCTTCTGCATGTTTCTGTCCAGTTCTCCCAGCACCATAAGAACAACATGCTTTTAAAAGATGTAGTTCTGAGAAAATGCCATTTTGTACTTATATACCAGTGGTTCTCCAGCAGGAGCAATTTTGCCTCCTATAGACATTTGGCAATGTTTGGAAACTCTTTTTTTTTGTTATAATTCAGCAAGTGGGGGGGGTGTTACTGGCATCTAGTAGACAGAGATCAGGAATTCTGCTAAACAACCTGGAAAGCACAGACAGGACAGCCCTCCCAACACCAAAGAATTACCATGTCCAAAATGTCAATAGTGCTGAGGCTGAGAAACACTGGCATATGCCAACATTTCAAAATCTCATCATCTCATATTTGACATTCTATTCAGCCCTCTCATGCTGAGCTGAATAGTGTCCTCCAAAATCCATGTCCCCCCAGAACTGACAAATGTGACCTTATTTGGAAATTGGTTCTTTGCAGATGCAATCAAATCAAGATGGGGTCTTACTGGATTAAGGTGGACCCTAATCCAATGACTGGTATTCTTACAAGTATAGGTAAGTATGAAGACACAGAAAGATGGCCATGTGTAGACTGAGGCAAAGCCTGGAATTGTATTACCATAAGCCAAGAAACACCAAAGACAATTGGCAACCAGCCCAAGCCAGAAGCCAGGAAGGATTCTTCCCTAGACCTTCAGTGGGAGCGTGGCCCTTAGCTTCAGAATTCTAGCCTCTAGAATAATTTCTGGAAAATAAATTTCTGTTATTGGAAGCCACCCAGTTTGTGTTTCTGGTGTGGCAGCACAGAAAACTAATACACTCCCTTAAGCAAAATAACAGGACCACATTCATGGCTCTTCCATTCCCTGCAGCCCCCCACCATACCCACAGATACTGCTCAATAAGTAAGACCAAGCTCGGGAAAAATCACCATTCAGTCAACAAATGCTTACTAAGCATCTACTATATTTTAGGCATTTGTAGTATCTCAATGAACAAAAAGAAACAAAGATCTCCTCAAACATGGCAACAAATTCTTATATATATGTGCTATTTACACAAATTATTTTGTTGAGATCTGAGAAAAGGGAACAAAAGGAAGAAGGCAAGAGCAAAAGGCATTATATTTCAGGGCAGTAAAAGTGCTCCAAAACTTAAAAAGAGGTGCATTTTTTATACTTGTGAGTGAATCTGTCTCTGCAGCTCACACTTAGAAATAATATTTCCTCTACAACTGAGGAAGATGATTCAGGAACAGATTTTAAAGTCAAGGAATCCAGCTTGTTTTGGAAGTAAACGTCTTCCAAGAATTTTAAATACCTTGTTTGTTCATTTGTTTCTTTGAACTCATTTTTATTTTCCTCCAATTCCCTGCTTTTTATGAGACCCTATTCTTATCAAGTACACCTCTGCCCACAGCGGTACCCCAAAATTTCCATAAAGGATGGGTTAAAATTAGCAATGTGGTTGTAAGGTAGAGCCAGGGAATGTGGCCAAAGATGTATCTCCACAGCAAGCGCATGGCATTTATTTAGATTGCATGTTTCTTTGGGGCAGCTACAGCATCTGCTTTAGTTGGCCAACAATTATATGTTTTAAGAAGCTAACCCTTCCCACATTCCATGCATACATACATAAATACACATGATAACTATGAACTACTTGGCATAATTCCAGGCTTTTAATGTTTTAAAGCTTAGAGATGGGGTACATTATCTTTTATATTAGATGCACATCTAAACAACTTTAAGCCATGGAAGAACATGGTGAGGACATTTCATGGCTTCCTACAATGTACGTTTTATTTTATTTTTTTTTTATTTTTTTTTAATGTTTATTTATTTCTGAGACAGAGAGAGACAGAGCATGAGTGGGGGAGGGACAGAGACGGAGGAAGACACAGAATCAGAAGCAGGTTCCAGGCTCTGAGCTGTCAGCACAGAGCCCGACGCGGGGCTTGAACTCACAAACCATGAGATCATTACCTGAGCCACCCAGGCGCCCCTACAATGTATGTTTTAAAAGGGAAGAAGGAATTAATTCTGATTTGGAGAGACCTAAAGCCCCTTTGAGATGTGATCAACTATCAAATTGCCCAAATTGGGAATGGAAACCTAGAAGTCACACAGGGTTGAAATAAACATTTGGTAAATATTTGCACAGAGGTGAGAGTTGAGACTACATATTAAAATGAGATATGAAAAAAAAAAGAGATTTGGCCCCTCTCCAAGGCAATGATTACATCCTCCAAGTCACCAAAATAGATCTGAATAAGACCTGGATCTTCAGGTGGCTATAAAGTTCAAAGTAGAAATACAAGTTTTAACTTTTCCTATAAATAAAAGAAAAAAAAAATGTTGATCAGTAACAATAGGATAGGAGAGCAAAATCAGGAGAAAAATTACCCAGAAAAACAAGGTAATTTTTGGGCTCCTCAAATCCACGCTTTTAAAGGGTGGGGGGGAGATAAAAGAAAATGATTTGGAATGCTTAAGAATGCAAGGAACTATTACCACTTTATAAAATCTACTCATCACCAAGTACATTTCATTTATAAACCTATAATCTAAGATATTCATGCTAACACACTTAAGCTTTAACATGTTTCTGCTTATGTTTTTTAATGGAAAAACGAAGCAGTTTCCTTTTAGGATTTATGTCTTATTAATGTCAATAATCTAAATTAAGATGCAAGTAGAACTGAGAAACTTACTCTGTATTTCCAAAGAAGTAAACCTTTCTCTTCCCGAGAATGAATAGCACAGTGTTACTCTGGTCAACCCAAAGGTGTGCATAGCTCAGCACTTCCCTGGGTTGCACTGGAACAGATTATCAGCACCTCAAAATCTGCACATTTACATTTACCCTGGCTCTTTATTTTCAACTTTCTTCTACATATTTAAAAATGAAGGGGTGCCTGGGTGGCTCAGTCAGTTGAGCATCCAACTTCAGCTCAGGTCATGATCTCACGGGTTGGTGAGTTCAAGCCCCGCATCAGGCTCTGTGCTGACAGCTCAGAGCCTGGAGCCTGCTTTGGATTCTGTGTCTCCCTCTCTCTGCCCCATCCCTGCTCATGCTCTGTCTCTCTCTGTCTCTCAAAGATGAATAAATGTTAACAAAATTAAAAAATAATAATAATAAAATAAAATAAAATAAAATAAAATAAAATAAAATAAAATAAAAATGAAATGTACCTGAGTAAAGAGAACAGTGAACTAAGAATTAAATTTTCGAGGCTAGTACATGTTATACTTTTTCTCATATGGAAAGCCATTCAATGTCTCTAATTTTAGGGTTTCCATTACCTATAAATTTCCTGCAATATACAACTCACCTATTGGCTATACAGATTGTTTTCAAAGGGAGGTCAGAACACAGGTTTGATATGTTAAGTGTAGAAATCTTGCATTTACATATAAAGAGTATAGTCGTTAAAGTATTGATCCAGGTAAAGATGAAGCAAACATCTTAAGTTTAAGACTACCAAAACTTTTCCTATTTAAAAGAATATCTAGAGGGGCGCCTGGGTGGCGCAGTCGGTTAAGCGTCCGACTTCAGCCAGGTCACGATCTCGCGGTCCGTGAGTTCGAGCCGGGGGGCTCTGGGCTGATGGCTCAGAGCCTGGAGCCTGTTTCCGATTCTGTGTCTCCCTCTCTCTCTGCTCCTCCCCCGTTCATGCTCTGTCTCTCTCTGTCCCAAAAATAAATAAACGTTGAAAAAAAAATTAAAAAAAAAATAAATAAAAGAATATCTAGAAAACCATTCTACTGAAAATTGTTCAGGGGCGCCTGGGTGGCTCAGTCAGTTAAGCATCCAACTCTTGGTGTCGGCTCAGGTCATGATCTCAGGGCTTCGTGGGTTGGAGCCCTGCACTGGGCTCTGTGCTGAGGATGTGGAGCCTGCTTGGGATTCTGTCTCCCTCACTTTCTCTCTCCCTCTCTCTCTCTCTCTCTCTCTTGCTGCCCCTCCCTGACTCGTGCTGTCTCTGTCTCAAAATAAATAAACTTAAAAAAAAAAAAATGTTCAGTCAGTATGAAAGCACTAAAAATCACATCCCTGGGGCGCCTGGGTGGCTCAGTCAGTTGAGCTTCCGACTTTGGCTCAGGTCATGATCTCGCGGTTTGTAAGTTCGAGCCCTGCGACAGTCTCTGTGCTGACAGCTCAGAGCCTGGAGCCTGCTTCGGATTCTGTGTCTCCTCTCTCTCTCTGCCCATCCCCCGCTTGTTGTCTGTCTCTCAAAAATAAATATATAAATGTAAAAAAAAAATTTTTTTTTAATAAAAATCACATCCCCAAGTGTACACAGCACATAAATGGAAACTTTGACTAAAAATTACAAGTACAAAGAGGCACTTTAGACCATTCCAAAGAGCAAGATGCAATAGAAACATTTTCAGCAACCATTCCTCTCCTTGTTCCTAGATTTTTGTTGTTTTATTTTATTTTTTTTTTTTTTAATTTTTTTTTTCAACGTTTATTTATTTTTGGGACAGAGAGAGACAGAGCATGAACGGGGGAGGGGCAGAGAGAGAGGGAGACACAGAATTGGAAACAGGCTCCAGGCTCCAAGCCATCAGCCCAGAGCCTGACGCGGGGCTCGAACTCCCGGACCGCGAGATCGTGACCTGGCTGAAGTCGGACGCTTAACCGACTGCGCCACCCAGGCGCCCCAGATTTTTGTTGTTTTAACTTGTGAAGCGAAAATGTTATTTGGTACTATTTGGAGGTTTATTTTTATTTAAGAGGTTTCACAGGTGGGAAGGTCAATTAAAAGCTCAACAGAATTATCAAGAACTTAGCCTGATAGCCTATATAAGAAATCCCAAGAGGCCTGGGTGGCTCCGTCAGTTGAGTGTCTGACTCTTGATTTGGCTTCAGGTCATGATCCCAGGATTGTGGAATCTAGCCCCACTTCGGGCTCCCCACTGAACATGGAACCTGCTTAAGATTCTCTCTCTCTCCCCCTTGGCCCCTCTCCCCTGCTCACGCTGTCTCTCTAAAATAAAATTTTAAAAAAGAAAGAAAGAAAGAAATCCTAAGCAATCATTTGTTTAACTTTTTTGGAAAAAGTAACTTTTATACATGGACAGTTATCAAATCATCTGAGTACACTGTTATTTCATTTTTGCTGATTCTGCTCTGCGTTTTTAGGCTAAAACTTAAGGCATGGAAAATATCTTTATTGCATAGAACCCTTCTTTACAATAGTTATTCATTTTAAATTATTTTTTGCCAAGAAAATGTGTATAGATTTTGCAACTAGTATGAAATAAAGGGAGAGCCCTGATGTCCAGTGCCTCTTCCTTGAGCACTGACCTCAGGCCTCAGTATCTTCATCAACTGTAAAAGTAGCATGTTAGTTTAAAATACTTAAAGGTTCCTTTTAGTTCTTAACATTCTACTCTTTTTTTTTATGTTTATTTTTTTAATTTTGAAAGGGGGGGGAGGGGGGAGGGGGGAGGGGGGAGGAGGGAAGGGACAGAGAGAGAGGGAGACAGAATCCCAAGCAGGCCCTGCACCGACAGCTCTCAGCCCAGAGCTCCACACAAGGCTCACCAACTGGTGAGACCATGACCTGAGCCAAAATCAAGAGTGGGACACTCAACCAACTGAGCCACCCAGGCACCCCTTAACATTCTACTCTTATAATTAATTAAAGAAATGAATTATCCTGGATTAATGGCACAAGTACCGGCAAAAATGGGAAGCATTTCTAAGATACAATAATACACCAAAACTTCAAGAAGCAGAGTCCGAAGGAACAAACAAGATTATAGAATCCATCTTGCACACACCACTTCGAAGAAGCCCTAAGGAAATGATTCCGTGTTCAATAACCCTTCTTCTCACAGCATCCTTGGAATGTTAACCTAGCGTCTGCAGATTTAAAACTTGAAGATAATATATCACCTGTAATTACACCTTAAGAATGAGCAAATAATAGATCTAACACCATAAAATAGAAAGTGTGCTACTGAAGCTAGTTAAGTGTGCATTCCAGATCACCACAAAGACACCCTAACTTGAATTCTGCCTATCCAGCTAGTTCCAGGGACAGAGGGTACTCATTTGACAGAACTTGAAATACCAGCATTCACAAGTTTGCCAAAAACTCCCGGAGAAGCTAGGTCAAAGATCTTCAGAAGAAGAAACCATGATGAATATCAGTTTTATTCTCAGTTATATATTCTACACATTTTGTACCAAGTTGAATATAGAAAGAAAAAAAATACACAAAAAAGTTTTAGTCCTCACAGTCTTTGTTCAAAAAATTCCTTTTAAAATGTTCCCTGAAGCTACTTCTAAATGGAGAAATTGAGTGTGGATGCTTGAATGAACCACTGTTCTAATGAGAGATATTTCACTCCCTTCCATCATGTTTTAACAAAAAGGTACATATAACTTCAAATATCCTTCTGAGCACTTCCTAAAAAATTGTGTGCTCACTTCGGTCCTTATTTGTCCCTGTTGTATGACTGACCGTATTAAAACTGTCAATAAAGGTGAAAGGTGACAAGGTCAAAAAGACAATGAATTGGAGAAATTCAATTAATGTTTATGAAGAAGACCTGAGTGTGTAAGGGTGAAACCGCAGGGAGGAGAATAAAAGACTAATGATATTTCCACCAATGCCCACCCCCACGTTACACGGCTCCTACTATTCAAAGATCTGAGTATGATTTTAGCCTGCCTACACTTCCTTGCCAAAATACACACTGCACATAGTCTAACACTGCCTGTATCTGTTAGAGTACTAGCAACTGAGTCCGGGCAGCACACGGAAGTAGTGTCCTGTAAGGAAAAAGTGCAACGTGTCAGTCGGCTTGGGAGTTTCTGGAGCGGTGGCAATTGCAGCAAATCATCATTCTGCAACATGTGGGCCACGAAGTCTGAGTCGGAGAATGAAAGGGTGTCCCTTTTTCTTCCTCCACCCCCCCCACCTTTTTTTTTTTTTAAACATGGGGCCGGTAAGGAGGAGGGATCCGGAAATAGACAAGGTAATGGTGGCCACTCCAAGATAGATAAGGAACTCCTGGCAACCTAGCGTCCCTTGGGATAGGATGCTACTATGAAGGCAAGAGGAGTTAAGTTTCATTCTCAGTAACCTCACTCCCTAACACTAAGGATACTCATAGATTGTTCGCGGAAAAGGTAACTTGCGTTCAAATTCATTTGCCCCATTCCTAGCTACAGTCTCCAAGGCTGACAAATTAAAACAGCAGCAGAATGGGCCAAAGGACACCCTGAGCTGGTCAGTGCCCTTGAGAGAAGCAGACACTTCCCAATTACGGTTTCCCCTCCTTTCCAAGACTCGAAAATTAGTTCTGAAGTGAGAATCGCGATGGAGCGTTCAGAGGTGCAGCACTTACCCCCATTCACCCCTATGGACGGCTCCAGTTTAGCTCCGGCGATCGCCAGCACTATTCCAATCATGAACCATTCTTTCCTCATTCTCTCCAGCAGCCTCATGTTTGTTAGGGTGGGTGGGTTTTGTTTATTTGTTTGGCTTTTTTTCTTTTTAAGCTACGATCGCTTAATCCCCGAGGCGTCTCCACACTTTCCACGGTCCCTCCAGACATGCAGCAGAGCAAGTCAAATTGCCACTTGTAAACTAAAGACCTGGGGGTTGCTCCGGCGGCTTTGAGGAGGGCTGGGAGTAGTAGTATCCAGTGACAGGAAAGTCTCACTGAGCGCCGCCATCACTACCACGCGCCTCATAATAGACGCGCATATTACCACGGCAGCTCTGGCCGACGCTCCCAAGTGCAAATGCTCTGAAGCGAACACTTGGGCCAGGTCGGCCAGCGTAGGCGATCGTATAAGGGAAGCTGGCTGCCCGGTAGGGCTGACAGACTCGCTTAACGCCAGGACCTGCAGAACCTTAGGAATTGACTGGTACAGGGAGAGACGTTAGGCTTCACAGCCACTTAGCCTTATCGAGCGTCTCGCTCCGACGAGCCTTTAGGCACAGCTTCCTACTCTCCTGGAACACATCCACGGAGAAACTTTCTTTTGCTTTGCCATGAGCCTACGGGAAGGGCTAGCGTGAGTTCTCATTCAGCAGCTGCGGCGGCGGAGTGCGGGGTGGTTTTTTTGGGGGTGCGCTTCTTCGGGGCATTACGGCTCTTCCCCGACGCCGCGTTGACGTGTGCGCCGGGGGAAGGGGAGGCCACTCTGAGTCTTCAGGTTCTTGGCTGGAGCTCCGGGAGTTAGGGGCGCTCCGAGCTCTGGTCGGAAACGCGGCTCCCTCTTTGGGAGAGCTTTAGCCCAGAGGACGGGTTGAAAATTGGGCGCGTCGAGCCGACGCCCAAGTCTGCAGGACCCCTGCCTTCCAGCATCCGCGACATCCCTGGAGGGCGGGCGGGACCCACCAGGCCAGTCGCCTGTGGGACGCTCGGCCCGAGCCCCCTGGCCCACACCGCACCCCCCTCCACCCCCGTAGCGGAGAGGGAGGTCCGCAAGGTTCGTCCCCTCTCGGGCGCTGGGGACCAGATCTTCCTTGGGGGGCACTGGTGAGTGCTCAAGCTCCCTTCCTGCGAAGCTAAGAGGCAAAGTGAGGTCTGAGCAAGGGAGTCTGGAGGGTGCGCGAGTGCAGGGGCTTGCTTGACTCTCAGGGCTTGCCCACCCAAACAGCAGGACACGCGTGGGAAGGGGATCAAAGGCCTCAAGGCAAGAATGGTGAGGAGCCGAATTGAGGGGAGCTCCTGACCTTTTCCATTGGCCCTCGTGCTGTATTCTCTGCTTCCCCCAGTTTCTCCCTTGAGGTGTGTTCTGGCAACCAGTGACATTGATCGTTTCATGGATGGACTTTTCCTTCTAGACCCAGCAGGAGCTTCTACTGCTCCCCAACATGCACCTAAATAAATGACCAAATAAAATACTATCTAACATTTCGAAGTAGTGTGGTGTCTGATGCTTACTTAAATGGGTAACTACGGAACCTCAGGTTTGGAAGAGACTTCTAGGATTGTTCAGTGATGCCGGACTTTGATTCTGAATTTATTCAGAGATTGAAAGAGATTCATTTTGTAATTTCATCTACTTGTTTAGCACTATCTGATGACATGACTTGCTATCCAAAAACGAAGCCAGTTTTTGCAGTTATGCTACCGGTTGTAGGTTACACAGTGTGGAGTGTCATCTAATTATACATCAGGCAGAATGGCAAGAAGTGAAACTCAAGATAAAAAGAACTTAATAGGGAGACACAGATGACATTAAACAACTTAACTTGAAAACAGAAAAGAAAGCACATGAGATGTGATAAAATCTGATGCTCATTATCAGGCAGTCACCAGATAAGTGGAGATGAAAGATAGTTTACAACATAATTATTTGCTTAGAGTAATTTACCAGGTTAAAGGGTCCTGCCTACATTTCAGTCATTGAAGGTATGATCTTGTATTAAAAAAAATCATTAAGCATTATGCTTACAGAAAATTGGGCCAGTTTAATTTTATCACTGTTTGCAAGTCCTTATTTACTAAGAATTCCTTGATCTGTTTAAAGCAGAATCTAACTCATAGAAGGGTTTTTTGTTTTGTTTTTAATGTTACTTCAAGGAAAACAGTGTGCTGTGATTTCTGTTCTGTTAGTGTAAGGCCTATATTAGTTTCCCAGGATAACTGTAGCAAATACCTAAAACTGGCTGCCTTAAAATAACAAATCTATTCTCTCAGAACTCTAGAAACCAGAAGTCCAAAATCAAAAGTGTTGGCAAAGCCATACTTCCTCTGGACGCTCTGGAGAGAGAATCCTTCCTTGCCTCCTTCAGCTTTGGTGATCGTTGGCATAAATTCCTTCCTTATGACCACATCCCTCCAATCTCTGCGTCTCATCTTCACATCATATTCTCCTCTATGTGTCTGGCTACTGGCTATATCATTCCAGTCTCTTCATCTGTCTTCATATTGCCTCCTCTCTTCTGTCTGTCTTATGTTTCCTCTTCTGTGTGCTTATAAAGGCAGTTGTCATTGGGTTTAAGGCCCACCCAGATAATAATCCAGAATGATCTCATTTTGAGATCCTTAACTTAATTATACCTTCAAATATCCTTTTCCCAAATTAGGTGACTGTACTCTGTCAAATATTGTCCCCCACAATGTCCACCTGGAACCTCCGAATGTGATCCTATTTGAAGTTGGGTCTTACAGATATGATTAGTTAAGATGAGATCATACTGGTTTAAGATGGGTCCCAAATCCAGTGACTGATGTCCTTTTAAGAAGGTCATGTGGTGACACACAAAGAAGATATGAAGAAGAAAAACTTATTGAAGATGGAAGCAGAGATCAGAGGGATGTGTCCACAAGCTAAGGAGTGCCAAGGATTCTGCCTTGGAAACAACCACCAGAAGCTAGGAGAGACTCGTAGAACGGATTGTCTCTCAGAGCTCCCAGAAGAAACCAAGCCTGCCCGCACTTTGATTTCAGACTTCTGGCCTCCTGAACTGTGGAAGAATACATTTCTCTTGTGGTAGTTTCTTGTGGCAACCCTAGGAAACTAATAATGGAATCATTCATAGGTTCCAGGGATTTGATGTGGTCCTATCTGGTCTGCCCACCATTCAACCCTCCACAAGGCCCTTCTTGCCCTGTCTTCCATTACTGTTTCTTCAATAATTGCATCACTCTTTGCTCTCCTTCATTTTTTCCCTGTCATTTTTTCCTTTCCAATGTCTCTTCACTTCAGTTTTTTCTCTTTATTACCTGTGCCACTTCACCTGACATCATCCCAACAAAAATGTACATGTGAAAGGAAGCTTCTCTAAAAGACACACGATAAATGCTCTTTGTTCAATAAATATTGTATTTGTTTATTGAACAAATATTTAATGGCCTCCACTATGAGTCATCATGTGTGAGTGTTGTGCATTCAGTTATGAGCAAAAATGACAACACCTGCCCTCAGAAGTTTATAATCTAATAGAGGAGACAGATGTAAACAAATATATCATTACAAATTGCTAACAGGAAGGAACAGGATGTTGTGAATCATCTAGATTGGGGAAGGCCTCCTGAGATCAGAAAGATGAGCGGGCGGGTGGGAGAAAGCTATTGCTCAGCAAGAAAGAGCTTGACACCATGGAATTCAAAGACCAGGATAGCTAGGTGAGTCAGTGAGAGGTGAATGATGTGGGAAGGGTAGAGAGAACTGGCCAGGGTTCAGATCGTGTGTGACCTCTCATGTCACAGTCAAGGATTCAGATTTTATTAAATACTATAGGAAGCCACTGTAGGATTTTAGCCTGGCTAGTGATGATATGCACAGTCTGCTGGAGAGTTTCCTTTAGAAGCAGGCTCTCTACAAATGGTTCAGGAAGAAGTGACTAAGTGGATGGAGCTGGGAAAGGCAATTAGTATAAAAACTTTTGAATAGAAAGAATAAAGAACAAATGACCAGTCACCTCCAGGGAAATGGCAAAGCAGTCTAAAATGACTTCCAGGATGTCTGTCAGATAGATACCAGTGCCATTCACTCAGCCATGGAATCTTTACAAAGTAGATTCGGGGAGGAGATTGTAAATTTAGTTCACATCTTGTGTGCAAGGCCACTGAGGCATATAAAGAGATGCCGGCAGGCAACTAAAATGAAGGTTTTTTTTTTTCTTTTTTAAGTTTATTTATTTGGAGAGAGAGGGAGCATGAGTGCATGAGCAGGGGAGGGACAGAGAGAGAAAGAGAGAGAATCCCTAAAAGGCTCCCCTCTGTCGGCACGGAGCCCAGTGAGGGGCTCGATTCTCATGAACTGTGAGATCATGACCTGAGCTGAAATCAAGAGCCCAGCACTTAACATACTGAGCTACCCAAGTGCACCCCCCCTTTTTAAAAGTTTATTTATTTTGAGAGGGGGGATGGGCACAGTAAAATGAAGGTTTGAGCTCATGAAAACAGAGTTGCTATAGTTCCTGGAATCTTCAACAATAGCTTATGGAAACCATAGGCATTAATGGAGCAAATATTTACTTTTAAACTTTGCTACCTACATTGGTTACTCAGTCTCTTTGAACACAGTTTGCTTACTTATATTTATGAATGTTTACTATGTGCCAAGAACATGAGTATACCTTATGATCACTCTCATGGACTTTGTGTTTAATAAAATGGTGATAGGAATTCTAGCTCATCAGGCTGTTGAAAAGATTCAGTGGGGGTACCTGGGTGACTCAGTCAGTTAAGCCTCCGACTTTGGCTTAGGTCATAATCTCACTGTTAGTGGGTTCAAGCCACGCATCGGGCTCTGTGTCAGCTCAGAGCCTGGAGCCTGCTTTGGATTCTGCCTCTCTCTCTCTCCCTCAAAAATAAGTAAACATTTAAAGAACTTAAAAACTTTTTTTTAATTTAAAAAAGTAAAAAGAAAAGAATCACAATAAAAGAAGACAAGTCAACTACCACCCTACAGAGATCTCACCTTCTTTTCAGACATATGGCCCTGCTCTGCTCAAAGATCTTTAATGGCTTCATATACCCTGTAGAATAAAATTCACATTCCTTAGTCTAACATACACAATCTACATATCCAATAGGTCAGAGTGGAAGACTTAAACAAAGGAGGTTTGTTTTCTCACAGTTCTGGAGTCTGGAAGTTCAAGATAAAGGTGCTGACAGTGTTGGTTTCACTCTTCTTGGCTTGCAGAGGGCTGCTGTCTTCACACAGTCTCCTCACACAGTCTTTTCTCTGGGCATCCACATATCCCTGGTGTCTTTTCCTCTTCTTATAAGGACACTAGTCATGTAGGATTAGAACTCCACCCTAATGGTCTCATTTTAACTTAATCACTCTTGAAAGACCTTAACTCCAAACAGGTTACATTCCCAGGTCCTGGAGGTGAGAATTCAACATATGAATTTTGGGAGGACATAATTCAGCCTATAATAGTTGACTTCTAGAATATGACAGAAGTGATTACCTGGCACTTCTAAGATAGATTTCAAAAACAAACAAACGAACAAAAGAACTGTGGCTTCTCTCTGGAATATTCTCTTCAGGTTGTTTCTTTGGGGAGGGAATCCAACTGCCATGAGGCCCAGTGGCAAGGAGGTGATCTCTCCCTCCTATAGCCAGCTAGAGCCCAAGGCTTAGAAGTGGATCCCTCAGTGGAGTCTCAAGATGGCTGCCAGCCAGGTCTCCACCTTGATCTCAGCCAGTGGCGCCCAGCTAAGCCATGCCCAGATTTATGACTCATAAAAACTGTGAGATAAATCATATTGTTTTAAGATGGGAAACTTTGGGGGTGGCTCATTACACAGTAATAGATACCTAATACCTAAGGCAAAAGCCCTGTATGCTACAGGGAGCATACACAACTCAGTCAAAAAGTTTTGCTGTGCTGTCGAGCACAGGAATTACCTGGGAACTGTAGAGAGATGTGGATCAAAGAGGAGTCTCTTCTTTTGAAGATGAGTGATATTGGAGCATTTCCACTTGCTGATAAAATGATCCATTAGAATGGGAGACCTTGATAATGAAGAAGAAATAGGGGCTATGATCGGCAGAATAATGACCTCAGCCAAAGATGTCTACTTCCTAACCTCTGGAACCAGTGAATATGTTACCTTACATGGCAAAAAGGGACTCTAGATGTAATTAGGGTAAGAACCCTAAGACAGGAAGAATATTCTGGATTATCCAGGTAGACCCAATGCAATCACAAGGTGTCTTTAAAAGACAGAAGAGGGCTGTATGTGTCAGAGAAGGAGATGTGAGATGGAAGGAGACTTTAAAGTGATGGGATGACTAGAAGGGGTGCATGAGCCAAGAAATGCAGGCAGCCTCTGGCAGCTGGAGAAGGTAGGAAAATAGCCCCTACACCCCACCAGCCTCCAGAAGTCGAGCAGCTCTCCTAACAGGTTAGCTTTAGCCCAATAAAACCTATTTCAGATTTCTGACCTCTAAAACTATAAGATAATAAATTTGTGTGGCTTTAACTTATTAAATTTATGGTAATTAGTTACAGCAGCAATAGCAAATTCATTCATACAGTGGCTAACTTTACTTGAGAAGGTAAATATTGACCCTTTCAATAAAGATGAGAGGGAGGATAGAATCTTTTTGTCCTCAAGCAGTGGAGTCCTAGAGGAATTTAGAACACAGGAAAAGCCTTATCCCCACATCATATTAACCTGGGACATGACCATTTGTCCTTTAAAAAGATTGTTTCCATATTATAGGTTAATATTTCTTTAAGAGATACATAAAGCAGTATATAAAGACAGATCCAAAAGAAGAGATATTGCATTGACTAGATGCATATTCTGATTATCTATGGCTGTGTAACAAACCGACCCAAAACAGAGTCTTAAAACATGAACCAGCTACTTCTGTCTCTTTTAAGAGTATAGCTAGCTTTCCAGTTATCCACACTCCAACCACAGTGTTACCCTTGATTTCCTCCTTTCATAGTCTATAATCAGTCACTCACCAAGATTAGTTTGGTTTTTTTTTTTTTCTTCAAAATTGTACTTACTTGTGTCCAGCCCTTCCTATTTGTTATACGACTAACTCTAGTTCAATTTTTCATTTCCTTTTACCTTGACCATTGCAATTGGCTCTATGGAACTGATCACTCCACTCTGTAACTCTAATAATACCACTTCTCTGCTCAGATAATATTTAATATCTTCCTACATGGTACCTGGAACACAAGAGATTTTGTGTTCATGAAAGCCCCCCTGAATGTGGTTAGCACCGGGATGCTGACAGAGTCAGATTTCTGAGCCTATAAAGCTAAGAAATAGCCCCTTAATCATACTAGCTTCTTAGTGGCCAGCAAGGTTGTCTTCTTCTGGTAACTCTTGAATGGTAGCTTGCCATTTAGACTACAGTAAGTATTATTTTCCTCATATTACAGATGTGAAAATGAAGAAAGATGAGCTATGCTTTCCCCATGACCAATAAGTGGCAGATTCAGGCTTCAAACTTAGGTAAGCTTGACCTCAGAACTTCAGGCACTGGACCTTAGTGATTAAGAATATATCTCCAAGCATCCAACAGCCCAAGTTAAAATTCTGACTCTATTACTTACTGCTATTCCCATGTGACTCTTGGAAAGTCACTTGACATTCCTTAGCCTCAGTTTCCACATCTAAAAATGGGGGTAATTGTAGTACCTACCTTAATGGCTGTTATAATCATGAGGAAACATATCAGAAACATAACCAATGTAAAAAATATTGTGGTAGTGTCTCCTTTATATCTTGACCCACATCAAATTGTACAACTTCTATGAAAGCTTTTCCTGCTCTCTTGAGCCAGAAATAACGTTTCCCTCTTGTGCGTTCCCTCCCTTGTTGCAGTTATTAGTTATTTATTAAAGGTATTTGTGTATATACTTTCCTATACCATATTAGAAGCTTCTCAAGAATAAGGATTATAGTTTTTTCATCTTACTGTCATCCACACCAGCTAACATGAGACCATGAGATGTATTAATATGTGATATATTTGTTGACTTGAATAGTTCGTGTAGAACCTTAGGGTATAATGTAGAGAGAAAAAAGCAGGATTCACTTTTTTGTTATTATTATACCATAGATCAAAAGTTAAAATTTTCCTGGATTAATTTTTTTGTTTCAGTTCCATGTCACCCTGTCAATTCACTTGTTAGATAGCATATATTCTGAGTTGTTTACTGTGTTGACACGGCCCAACCACATATTTTGGGTTACGTGCGCATGAGTGTCCAGTGTAGACATGGCATAAATGTCTCTCATGATAAGTATGGGCTAAGTAGCAAGGTGTATACCAGGCAAATGAGACCCTGAACCTAATGAATATCTAATAACATTAATTGAGTGACAGATGAAAAGCAAATGAAAAGGTTAAAATTTAGCTTCTATTAATTCTTTAGGTTCATAATCAAACAACTATTTCCTTCCATATGCTTCAACTTGGCTATCTATACTGTCATACATCACCCAAATCTTACCAATCTTTTCATGTCTTTATGATGCTTTTAATTCAACTAGCTCTCACACTCTCCACCAAGAACTCCTCAAGTGTTGGGGCACCTGTCTGCCTCAGTTGGTGGAGCATGCAACTCTTGATCTCAGGGTTGCAAGGTCAAGCCCCACGTTGAGTGTAGAGATTACTTAAAAATAAAACATCAAAAAAAAAAAAAAAGAACTCAAGTCTTAACATAGACTTATAAGCAAATTGGAAATGTAGAACTCCATTCAAACAAGTTAAATAAAAAGCCCCCTGGAGATGTGTAGAAACATAATTTAGATGGGAGTGTTTGGTTCAATAGTCAATGCATGTAATTCATTTATCACTAGTGGCTAATTTGTGAAAACTACAATGGCATGATGACATTATTTTATATTTTTCTTTTGAGAAGTTAAATAAGTTGTATGTTTGCTTCTTTAATTATTTGAAGTAATTATAATTTAAATGAAAAGATCCGTAAGGGCATAATTCTTGACATGTGATGTAATCTTCAAACCAATATATATTTAAGAGGAATTGTTTTGATTGGAGAATACTTTTATGCTAGTGAATATTTTTAGCCCCAAAATGTTACCATGAACAGAAATGCTGAGTTATTTTCCTGTATTCTAAATATAGCAAAGATGAAGATATATAGTGCCCTCACCAATTACAACAGAATACTACCAATACATGCTTAATTTGAAAACGTATTGTAGCTAGCTAGCTAATTTTCAAAATAAATATCTGGTAATCAGCTTCTCTGACTGTTGCTAAAATGCTTTACGGAGATAGAGTACTATTTTATTCTTTGATAAAGAACAACTCACAGGCTAATATTAAACAGTTATGAAAATTCCAACTCAAATATAGGAGGTCATGTTTTATATTAGAGTAGGAGTATAACCACTTCTCCTTTCTCTGCACAAGAATTTAGGCACTTAGCTTCTATTGTATTTGTGTTAATGAGAGTTATGCATGTAGATTCCCTCAATTCGAATGCCATTATGCCTTCTTCACATTGATAGCAACTGGGTTTGTCAGCACGGAAGATGTAATGCTACTTTCTTTCCTTAACCCATAGTGTGTGAATGTGTCTCTTTGCAGAAGACCTTATGCTCCCGCGGTTTGTGGAAACTCTCCATCTAATAGTTTCTCAGTCTCTTAAGTGGAAATCTGTCTCAGGAAATTAAGGACAAAGAGGAGAGTAGACAGCAGTGGATGATAAGCTATTGGGAAGCACAGTAAATAATGGAGGGAAATGCAGCCCGAAAGAGAGGGATCATTTAAGGCTATTAGATGACAAATCCACTTCAATGCAGTTATTATACCTGTAAATATAGAAAAATGATAATGTTGACAACTCTTCATCACACAATCTGTGTCATTAATAAATGATGAAGGATAGAAAGAGTCAAAGAAATAAAGCCAACACTGTGCATAACAATATCACAGAAGCACTTGGAAAAACTAGCTAAGCTAAAAACAAAGACATAACTTGGCACCATTAATGAAGAAAGACTGAGATAAGAAGAAAAAATGCAGAAGCATGTGTGTGTAGAAACTAGCATGAATAATATAGGTTTTGTTACTTAAAATATATAATTTTACCTTGCAATCATCAGAAAAAAATAATGTATGATAATTACCTGAGTATTTTATTTAATGTTGGCTTCTAGGGAAAAGATAGCACCTGCATTCCTCTAGGACAGGTCAAAGATCATTCTTAGAGTAGCTCTCCACTTCCTACTCCTGAGAGAAATGCCAAACATATTAAACTTCTCCAGAGGGCATTTTTGTCTCCTCCTAGAAAATTATATATAGCTATGTCTCTGATTGTCCTGTAAGATTGGGCATTCACTGGAGTAGTAAGTCCAATATAAGAGCACAGATTTAAAAGAAACTTGAAAAGCCTTATGTCTCTGTGATTTTGAGACCTGTGTACATTCTGCTAGGTTCTTGATGCTCCCAAAGGCTGCATGTTTCAAAGAATGGATTGGGTTGGCTGATGCAAGGTCTGTGTAGTCAGAATGGGTGGTAGGGATTGCTGGCCCATCTCCCCTTGTTCATTTTCTCCTTTTTTCTTTGTGGTAGAACTCCTCATTCTAGCTAGGCACATGCTGCCAAAGAAAAATTGCAGTTTCCTTGACAACCGGTAAATGGGCATATGACCAAGTTCTGGCAATGGAGTGGAATTAGAAGGGCTTTCTAATTCCTAGATTTCTAGGAAGAACGTCAAAGGAAAGGGATGTTCACCTCTTTGTAGATTTCTCTTCTTGCTAGCTATATGCAGATATCTGCAGATATAGAGGCTTAAATCCCAGCATCTTTCACTAATACTGGCAGAGCACAAAGGGGGAGCATCTTGGAGCTGCCCTCCTTGCTCTGCCTACCCCCAGATTGCATGTATATAAGAGAAAAACAAACTCTAGCTTATTTATCACTATTATTTTGAGTTTTCTATTATTTATAGCCAAGCCTAATCTTCATTAATGTGTTAATAAGCAATTTTGAAAACTAAAAGTAGTGATCTCTTGATCTAAAGAGTAATCAAAAACTGAATTGCTAATGCTGAGTAATGCCCAACTGTTGCTTCCCACTCATAAAATGTTTTGAACTTACACATAGTAGGAACTGAATCATTGGTGATAGATTGGTTATTTTGTGGGGTTTTTTGTTTTAATTTTTTATATGATTTATTGTGAAATTATCAAGTCAAGTAAAACATTGATCTTCATCATTTGCTTCTATTCATCTCTCTTCTTGATCAATTCTTCATTTTCCCTTCCAAATTGTTGCATGCTACTCTTGACTCAATGAAAACATTCTAAACACTACAGCTAAAAACCTGAACATTCATCTATAGCTACCTACATGCTCATTACATGCAGCTGTAAGAGGTTTTTTCTAGAGGTTTTTTCTCAGCTAACCTCTATCACGAGTTCTTGGAAAACATGTGTCACAACGATCTTGGTACATCTTCAACATTCATAGGCTTTACATTACCTCAAATGCCCCACCGCTGCCTGGCCAGCTGGCTAACAGGGCTTCAAGCACTTTCCTCCCTTGACAGCCTTGAAGAAAAGTGATTTATTAGTAAACAGAAAACAAAGACTGGATTTTGCTGTTGTGATTGGCCTGCTTGTCTTGGTAAATTCGATTTATGCACATTGGGAGAAAGAAGAAGTCTGGCCTGGAGGCCAGAAGCTCTATCTGAAGACACCTTACAGCCACACCAGCCAGACTATTCAATAAATATTTTTTTAAGGTTTATTTATTTTTGAAAGAGAAAGAGAGAGAGAGAGAAAGCTGGGGAGAGGAGGGCAGGGCGGGGTGGGGGGAGACACAGAATCTGAAGCAGGCTCTAGGCTCTGAGCTGTCAGCACAGAGCCTGACACAGGGCTTGAACTCACAAACTGTGAGATCATGACCTGAGCCGAAGTCAGATGCTTAATGGGCTAAGCGCCCCAATATTATTTTTTAATAAATTGCGTCTCTTAGTATCAGTGGTGAGGCTGGCTCATGAATTTTATGTGGCCCTGGGTACAAGGATTGAAACTCTTGAACAATAAGGAAGGAAACAAGTGCCATTACCCTTTTCCAAGGGAAGTGGAGTTTTCTTCTTCTATTTCAGGGGCTGTTGTAATTGTGTTTCCCTGGAAAGAAAGAGTTGAATAACCAGACCAATGGCCTTTCCTTATCTGTACAGCTTATCAAAGCAGAGCTCTTAAGTTCACATCTCCAAATTGCATGCCTAGTATTTGTATTCTACGAGCAGTGGGCAATACACAAAAGCCCTTGTTTTTGCAGGCAAATAAAAACAAATTCTGTTTTTGTAAATAGTTACATTGAAACTTAGAGCTGTGCCCAATTTTTTAGTATTGTATATCGCTCTTTTACTACAATAGTAGAGTTGAATACTTGCAAAGTGATTTTATCTCCCAGCGAGCCAGAAATATTTATTATCTGGCCCATTACAGAGGTTTGCCTCTATAAAAGAAGTTTGCCTCCCCATCCCTAAACTATGAAACCTCAAATAAGAGAAAGTTAAGGTTCTTAAGCTTCACCTTTGACTTTTAAAATCTTTCTACCCTAAGATAGCCCCCCTGGATCTGTCTACTCTTGGGTACAGCTTACAAGCTTTGCTAGGGAATAAGTGGGAATTTATTACTAAATCCCACTGGCAAATTTGCCTGCATCAACCCCAAACAAGCAACGCTTTCCTGAAAATGCAATATAAAGACCTGCACCCCAAAAGTATGTTGCTGGAAACTAGTACCTTCATCTAGTAAGTTATGTCCTGGGGTAGCCAGAAGTTGTTATCACATGACATAATTTTTGTTCCTTTCTGAAATGTAGGAAAAATGCAGAGGAAATAAAACCAACAAAAGGTCAAGAACACAAACAGAAAAAAGATCAAGAAAATAGATATATGGCTGAATGAAATAAGTAAAGTTAAAGAGAATTAAGACAATTTAAAATAGCATAGAGGAAAAGCAGCATGAGTGTATATGGAGCTAGACAGAAGTAATCAAGATAAGGCGAACAGTTTGACTTTCCTGGTTGAGTCATTCATTGCTGGGTGAAAGTTATTCACATGTTTCTGCCCTGAGTGCTTAACCAAAAATGGTTGTTGGATTCTATTTGAATTTGTCTATTTGGAATTTTAGAAATTTAAAGCCAGACGTGAACTTTAAAATAATTTTAGTCCAATATGCCCATTATACCAACAAGAACCAGTTGTGTTCCTAAAAAATCACACCCTGCATAGTGACAGAACTGATTCAG
The DNA here is from genome assembly GCF_007474595.2 of Lynx canadensis. NCBI lineage: Eukaryota > Metazoa > Chordata > Mammalia > Carnivora > Felidae > Lynx > Lynx canadensis. The sequence goes on along the minus strand of NC_044306.2, from coordinate 80,866,343 downwards.
GCAGTCACAGTTCCTGATCACAGCATTTCTGTGCACACTACACTGAGACATAACCTCCCAGAAGGGCCGTTTAGGTGGTAAAGATTACTAGATACAGAACTCAGTTTGGGGAAAATGTAAAACCTTTGGAGATTTAGAGTCATCTTAAACAATTGGAAGATAAGCCTTTAGGAGTTCACTTGAAAGATAAAGTGAATTCATAAATATACAGATGCTAGCTGCAAAATGGATGTAACGTAACAGGACGTTGATAACACAATATACAATCCCCCCCCCTTATTGGCAGAGGATATTTTCTAAAACCCCCAGTGGATGTGTGAAACTGTAGGAGTATAGTACCTCAACATATACATACTGCTTTTTCCTACACATACATTCCTATGATAAAGTTTAATTTATAAATTAGGCAGAGGAGGAGATTAACAACAATACCTAATAATAAAATATAAGAATTATAACAATATACTGTAATAAAGTTATGTGAGTGTGGTCTCTTTCTCAAAACACCTTACTGGACTGTACTCACCCCTCTTCTTGTGAGGACGTGAGATGATAAAATGCCTACGCGATGAGATAAGTAAGGTGAATGTCACAGACTTTCTGATCTAGCGTTAGGCTACTACTGACCTTCTGAGGGTATCAGGAAGATCATCTGCTTCCAGACTGGGGTTGACCTCAGTACCTGAAACTGCAGAGAGTGAAACCACGGTAAGGAGGATCTACAGTATCTTTAAATTTCCCTTCCCTAGAGAAGGGAAAAACTCTTCTAATATTTTTCCTCTTTATTTTTGTGGTAAATGAATTAATAAAAATGTTTGAGCATTTCAGTTATTGTGTCTTTTTGCTGTATTTTTCCATGAGTTGTGTGCTGTCTTCCTTTTACTCTTTACTTCCACTAATTAAATTTTATTATCATTCCTTTATTTCCGCATTCTGAAGTGCCTGAGCATTTATTTTCCTTAAAGTGATCTCACCTGTATCCCATAGTCTCTCACGGAACTCTCATTTTACAGAACGTGGAGACTATTAGAGACCGAAGCTAGAATAAAATGTGAGCCATACTACTAGATATTTAGGAATATTAATTAAGTCATAATAGTAGTTGTATTTAAGCGCTTTTTTGTGTTTGCAATAGCACATCTTCCTGACAAGTTTACTTCTTTGCCTTTGCATGAGTGGCACATGATGTTTTTTTTGCATGTTCCCCTCAGCTGGGTACCAGCTGCATTGTCTCAATGGCTTTCAAAAGGAGACTAATGGGCCTAATCCATAAATACCGACTAGAAGTCAGAGTAAAGGCAGGAGGCTCTGTTTATTGGCCATTACTCATCAACAAATGATAGCAGTGTTAAACAATAAACAGAGCGCTGAGAATATCGTTAACATGACTTACAAAATAAATGTTTCTACGATATATCAGCATTTGGTAGCCAAATCCGCAGATGGCTCTAGGACAAGATTTGTCATCTGCTGTGTTTTAAACAACAATATCTTTTTAAAAAGCTATTTCTGGTTCTCTGCTCCGATGGACTTGTAAGAAGACTGGGATTTTCTCAAAGAGGAAGATTGTCATTTCTACTGTTTTTGTGTCTGGCTTCATCGGGTTAACTTCATAAAGAACTGAGAATATCTGACAAATATTTGGATCTCTTCATAACCTGGGCCTCTACACTTGAGGTATATGTTATAGGAAGCATGCCTACACCCACTGACCACTTAATCGAAACAAGCAAAGGGTAAACCTTGAGACTTTAAGGAATGAATAACCACAAAACAAAATAAACCAGTTTTTATAGTCCTTCCTAGAACAAAGAGAAAAGCAATAATAAAAAAAAAAAAACGTTTTGTAAACAGTCTGTTTGAACCCCTCCCCTTTTCTTCCCTGAAATCATATGCCTCCTTGCTTGGTACCACACTGCAAACAGCTGGAGTCTATCACACGTCTAGCATTATTCCCACTTGTTGAATTTCCTAAAACCAGATGGTCCAAAAACAATAAAGAAAGAAAGAATAAACATGTTTTAAATGATCCCATTTTCATGCTTTATCACTTTCTCATCATCATTTTAGCCATCTACCTAAAGATTTATTTTGGAGGCTAAGTGGTGATTACAGATGAATATACTTCTAAAACTCATTTGACATGCCTTACTTTAAAACACTTAAGAATGCGAGACAGTGAAAGACTGGAGGCCTCAAACTCCACATCCAGCATCTGAGTCAATTACCTAACCACAGCTACAGGTCTGTTTCTTCACTGGTAAGAGCAGAATTGTTGCAGAGCAGGGTTGATATCTGGCAAACTTATGTTCTCAAAAATCATAAGACATTCTTATTTTTACTAATTGCATGAAAATCTCAAACTACCTCATTAAGAGGCAAGTGACCCCTCCACTTTCCAGTGAAACATGCCCTGGTTAAATCCCTACATAATAAGGTTGTCACGAGTGTTAAATATAGATAAAGCACCTAGCAGTAGTTAATGGCCAATAAATGTTAACCCTTTTCCCTTTCCGTTTTGTCCTTCTTCCTGTTCTTTTTTTTTTTTAATTAAAAGTTTTTCTTTTTAAGTTTATGTATTTTGAGAGAGCATGCAAATGGGGGAGGGACAGAGAGGAGGAGAATCCCATGCAGGCTCTGCAGTATTGCAAAGCCTGACACAGGACTAGAACTCATGAACCATGAGGTCATGACCTGAGCCAAAGTCAGACTCTTAACTGCTAAACTACCCAGGCACCCCTATCCTTCTCCCTGTTCCTAAAGAGGAGAAAAGTCACTAGTGTTCCTAAACATTGATATTTGTGGAATAGACTTAGGAACAGGATAAGAGAAAAGTCTCAGACTTTTAGTGAAAAACGTAAAATGATGACAAGACATCAATGCCTTTCTGGAATCTCTGCTCCGGGCTCATACCATACAATTTTCCTCTCTTTAAAAAATTTTTTATTTGAATATAATTGACACATTAGTTTTAAGTGTGCACATAGTGACTTGACAAGTGTATACATTATGCTATGCTCACCACAAGTGTAGCTATAGTCTGTCCCATTATATCACTATTCTAGTATCACTGATTAGATTTCTTGTGCTGCGCCTTTTATTCCCGTGACTTATTCGTTCCTTAACTGGATGCCTTTATCTCCTACTCCCCTTCATCCATTTAATTTGTCTCATTCTGAAAACACAGAAGCACCAAAATGTTAACACCTTCCTTAAAGCTGCTTAAAGAACAGGGGCACCTGGGTGGCTCAGTTGGTGAAGTGTCCAACTTCGGCTCAGGTCATGATCTCACAGTTCATGAGCTCGAGCCCCGCATCGGGCTCTGTGCTGACAGCTCAGAGCCTGGAGCCTGCTTCAGATTCTGTGTCTCCCCCTCTCTCTGCACCTCCCCTGCTTGCACTCTGTCTCTCTCTCTCTCTCAAAAATAAGCATTAAAAAAATTTTTTTTAAAGTTAAAGAACAGATGCAAAAAGAATATCAGAGTCTCCACATTGGAAGTTCAAACTCTAAAAACAAGCACATTATTTTTGAGCTATTATTCAGCTATTTGTTTGTGTATCAGCAACCAGTAGTGAATCACGAGTTATGTTTAGGTTGTGAGTTTTCAAACAGAAGCCCTGTTATGTGCTCAGATCAGGAAGCCAAACAGGCTAAACGAAGACCTCACAGTGGAAAGCAAAGAATGAGTTTGTAAGTGGGCAAGTGCACATGCAGCTGCCATGGCTGTGGTTCGTTGACGAGCTATTTTTTTTTTTCAGTGGTTGACATCATTGTCTTCTGCCCCTTACTGAAATGTTTCCACTGCTGAATCTGTGAAGCTTCACTCTATGCTATTCCAGAGTCAGGTTCCCTGATATAGTCACCTGGGTTATCTATCAAGGCTGCACACCCCAACACTCATCTGCTTCCTAGTTCTCCCTCTTGCATTTGTTGCTTTGGCTGTCCATTTACACAGGCTTCACCACTGCTAGGTCATTGCCCTCTGCACTCAGGATGCTAACTTAGTGTGTGATCTCTAAAGGTCCTAGGTACCTCTTGCTTGATAAGAGTACCAAACTCATTAGTACCCTGTGACGATGTTGGAACACCCCACACCTATATACCGTAAGTGGGTAACTTACAGCATTTGCCTACACATAGCTCCAAATATGCCCAGAAGCATGGCCCCGTTCCCAGACCATGGCCATCTGAGAAATGACAGTTTTGCTCTTGTCTGCAGGTTGAATGCTTTTCAGAGAGTCACTCTGATCTGGTTTCAAGAGAAACCCCAATGGATGGCTTTAGCGTGTTCCAAGGGACTACTGTTAATCACAAGAGCAGGCTTGGATCCTGTTGCAATTCAACATCCTCAACATGCCTCTGATCTGAGCTTTCTTGAGATAGACTGCAATGCCCTTGGAGGTTCTAAGACAGGACACACTTCCAGATGTTCCTAGATCACAGAGAAAACAGGACCGGGTCACTGCCTTTAGATGCTTCCAAATAGCACAACAGGATTAACTGTACGCAGTGATCCATGCTAACATTTAGCCTTATTTGCAATAAGGACCCAGATATGTGAACAGCCTGCTGCTCCTTGGCAAAGTGCACTTCAGTTTCAAGCTGATGTGTTTACTTTCCAGGGTTGAAATTGTTGTCAGCAATTTTTATTTTAAATAGAAGTTGCAGTCGCTGGCCTTTTAGAATACTTCATATTTACAAAGGTGTCTTTTATAAGAACATCCTAAAGTGCTATATGAATATCATTTCATTTATCCTTATAACATCTCTGTGAGGGAAAATAGCCCATATTACCCTCCCCCACGGTCACCAGACCCAGTGTTCAAATGAAAGCACACACAGAAGGAGGCTTCTAGAAGACCAGGATAGAACTCATGGTGGAACCAAGAATAGCCTATTATGGTTGCGTACGAATGTTCAGACTGGCAAAGGGTTGGGAAACATAACTCTATCACCCCAAGAGGATAACACTTTCTTGAGGACAGAAAAAGGGGGTAAAGGAAGAGAAGTTTCCTGAAATGAACCTGTTAAATTAGGAGCATTCTACAAGAACTATAACTTTTGATCTGGTAATGACGTGAATTCTTGATGTATTCTTGTTCTCATTTATTCTTATTCTTACACTATCTTTATGACCAATGCAGACTTGAAATTGGTTAGTCTCGGAGTCTAGCATTCATTTCATTAAAATGAAGCCGGTTTGGAAATTATCACTAAATGTAATTTTTCTCATTCTAAACCTGCTTACCTATGTAGAGATGTTGTTAAAGCCTCCATTTTTGTGTTCTTAAAGTTTTACTACAAAATTATATTTTATGTAATATAGTTATATGTATAACATATACAGTTATACCTGTAACTATATGTATTACTATAACTATATGTATACTAGTTATATGTAGTACATTACAGTCATGAAAATCCACATGAATTCATTTGCTTCTTATCATCCTGTAGCATAGATGGAGCAGGTATTATTACCCCTGTTTTACTGACAGGAAAACTCAGGGTGGTTTCTAAGCACATTTACCCAGGGTTAACTTTGGGTTCAAATACAAACAAATAAAGCAAGTTATTTGATTCCTGATACGAGCTTGTACATAGGCAGTTACAGAACGTTCATTCTTTCCTAAGAAGAGAATGTATGGAATGTAATATTTTAAACCTGATAAAACCATTTTTCAATTGTTAAAATCTAACGATACAACCAAGGAATAGAAAAAAATGGATTCAAACCGATGATCACGACCTGAGCCGAAGTCAGATGGTTAACAAACTGAGCCACGCAGGCGCCCCATACCCTTTTTTTTTCTTATCATATTTTCCTGCAACTCTCCATCCTTTAGTCAAGCCTAGCACAAAAAGCACTCAGATTTTTCCACTTCTTCAGGTCTTACTTCCTTATGAAGTTTTCCATGTCACATAAAACCCATGTTAAGTAAGTTGGTATGCTTTTCTCTCATTAATCTGTCTTGTGTTGTAGAGACTCTGGGCAAGAACTTACAAGGTGGAGGAAAAAGGATTTTTTCTCCCTTACAGTAGATGTTACTGTTATTTCTATAGATGGCAACCAGGATATTCGTTTCACCGTATTCAAAACCAAGACAAATCCATGGTGTTGTGATACATACACATCTTTAGATGGCTTTGGGGGGTTTGTTGGAAACCTTGGGCTTGTGTGCTTCATGTCCTTAGAAGAAACTGGGACTTAACTCTTGTGCCAGGAGAAACAGACACTGTTTGTACATTCTGACTTTCTGTATCAAACCCAACATTTCTAAGCCCGAGTATCCAAATTTGACAGATCTTCTAGTTCGTATTAAGGGCCCATGAACAGGAGTAGAGTTTGTAAATGGTCTACTTTATGTGGTTGGGGCATAATAGCAGCATAGTATAAATCCGTTAAGCAAAGTTTTAAAAGTCTGCCAAATTAAAAAAAAATTTACCAGGTATCTGGAGTATATACTGAGCCTCATATTTGAAAACATAATGTTAATTTGTAAACTTTAAGAAACCTATTTATATACTCTGTATTTTTAAAATTTTTTCCTTAAGTGTTACTATAACATTAAAATTGCTATTTTACTGATAATTCTCTAAACTTCTTATGCAGACAAAATATGCTATATTGTAGTCAAACAGAACAAACAGAAGCTTAAGAAAGAAATTAAAATTCACCCAAGATAACCACTATTAACACTTTGGTAACTTATAATCAGGCATATATACACAGACCATGTACAAAATTTTGAGTGGCTAGGATCATATTATACACATATTTCATTGAGAATACTTTTTAAACATTTTGTTAAATTGTTTATCTCCCTTCTCTCTCTTTCTCTTATCCATCGCTCCTCATCACTACAATAAAAAAAAAAATGTTAGGGGTGCCTGGGTATCTCAGTTGGTTGAGCATCTAACTATTCATTTCGGCTCAGGTCATGATCCCAGGGTCGTGGGATCGAACCCCACGTCCCACTCTATGCTGACAGTGAGAATGGAGCCTGCTTGGGTTTCTCTCTCTTTCTCTGCCCTTCCCTCTCCTCCTCCACTCTCTCTCTGTCTCTGTCTCTGTCTCTCCCTCCCCTCCTCCCCTCCCTATCTCTCTCAAAACAACAACAAAACGCTAGAAAACTGTTTCTCACTTAAACACATGATGTAAAAATCCCTCCAAATCAGCTAATATAGACCTAACACATTCTCTTCCATGGTATGAATAAACCCCAGTTTACTTATCTGTACCCTTAGAGATGAGCACCCCTTTGTGTTTCCGTATTTGCCACTATGAACAAAGCTACAGTAAACATCCTTGCACACACCCCCTCATGTGCTGGTAGGTTTATTTTTATGGAATTGTTCAGGGAAAGGGTGTGTGTACTTGTAACCTTTATAGATATATCCAGAATTGCATTCTCAAAAGATGGTAACAGTTTACATTTTCTCTTGGTATTTAATCCAATCTTTATTTTTAGCATTTATATGCACACTACATACATACAATTATATGTAATTGGGGTAATTACTATAGACTTATTACATTATTCGCAATGCTAGAAAAATTCAGTAATTACTAAAGTTTTTGGCCTGGCCCATTGAACTTGTCACCTGTACTTTAAAAGTAAGGAAAACAGGCTTTCAATAACTACATCTCCTAAGCAATGCCAGGCAGTCGAACAGAACTATTGCTGACAGTCTGAGAGTCATAGTGGGAAGTTACACACTTAGTTCTACCAGTTCTTAAAGTTAAGAATGCTGTCTGAATTCCATTTAGCAGAGGAAAACAGCTCTATTTTGCCAGCATGGCTTTCTGATTTTTATACTGCTGCTGTGATATTTGCTTCTAGCACCTACAATCAATATAAAAATGCATTTTAAATCATTGAGATTTCTATACGAATATTTGCATTGTAAACCAAACTGGGGTGCCTGGGTGGCTCAGCGGGTTGCGCACCTGACTTTTGACTTGTGCTCAGGTTGAGATCCCAGGGGTCATGGGATCGAGCCCCTGCATTGGGCTCCCCACTGAGCATGGAGCCTGCTTAAGATTTTCTCTCTCTCCTTCTGCCCCCTCCCCTGCTCATTTGCACCCTCTTTCTCTCTAAAATAAAAATTAATTAATTAATTAATTATAAAATAAAATCAGCTTAGAACTATGAGTCTCAGCTCTTGGTAGTATTCTTATTTTTCAAGTGTGGGGGGAAAATCAAGATCACTCATCAAAGAAATGTAATACCATAAAGCGAATGTACTGATATATGATGAATTATTTATAATCTAAATATTATACTTAGGGGTAACGTACCAAACACACTTAGGCTCAGGTTTCATGGCCATGTTCGGATTGATTTTCTGACCTACATCGTAATTGGCATATATTTGTACAGGTGGAAATTGGCATCTCCTCAGTTATCCTCCCAAGTACAGAAAAGCTGCTATCCTTTGACTCTTAGGCCAAGTTCTGAACTGTAGACTGGGAAACGGTGAGACATTACATTGTATTCAGCATCACCCACTGTATTGGCAGTCAGTTCTTCAAATTAAAAAGAAACCAATTATCTTCTGTGATCATGGGGAAAATGTCTAAAGATATCTTAAGTCATTTTTTAAAAACTGCTATCGTGGTTTTTTGATCCACATCATAAATCGCTATCCATCCCCAAGTATGTTAGGAAAACAGTCAGGATGTAAACAAAGCACAAACTGTGTTTTCAATCTTCGGTCCAGTAGCTGTGTAGAAACAGCTGTGAGTGAGCCTCAAGTGAAACACCCAGCAATATTCACTGCACTGACGCCAGTCCCCAGTGAGCTGTATATTAATGTCTGGCTGGTAATTTAATGGCACCTCTAGGCATAAACAAAGGTTTATTAAAATAGTAAGTAAAATATTCCTGAACACTGGTTTGCTTTTTAAATTTTCCTGTTCTGCTTTTGGAAATTAAGAAAAAGCCTATATTGTGACACTGAAAGACACTGATTGAATCAACATTTGCCATCATTTTATTTAGGTTCTATTTAGCATAGCCTACAGCAAATAATCGTCCTATATTTATATTCAGAAACTTTTATTTCTGGGAGATAATCTACAATGGTGATGAACAGAGTCTCCTTCTCCAGGTTCTTCTTTATTTACCCTTATAGTTTCAATTCTGCTCTCTTCCTGAACAGCTCTCCAATTACTTCACAATGCCAAAATCCCTGGGAGCTTTTTTTATTTTTTATTTTTTCAGGAAAAAAAAAATCAAATAACGAAAGCAAATTACTCTTCCAGAGACTGCCTCATGAAACCATCTTGGATAAGCAGCTTTGAAGTTCTTATGGTCTCCTTAAAACAATTGCATCCAACATGGCATCTGGTGGTCCATAAATCAGAATCATTTTTATATTTTCAAAGAAAATAGTCTGAAGCTATTGGCAACCCCACTCGGCATTTCTTTATAGAATCCCAGCAGGTAGACTACACTGATATCTTGGGAAATATTGACTTCAAAGAATGTAGTATGCTTTATCACTACACTCAGTTTAGGATCTTTTATCTAAAAGAAACAACAAAACTGTATCTAATGGTCTTATGTGTTTCATCACCTTCTACAAATGACAATACAACACTTTTTGGATGGACTAGAACTCATTATTCTAAACGTTCTCCTAAATAGCGATCTATCTGGTCTAAAGTTAACCCAATATAATAAAGCGAGTGACTTGTAAAACTTCATCACCAAGATCTTTTTATGCGGATTTTGCCTTAAATTATGAAATTCTCTTTGGTACTGGTACTTCACCAATGGGTAGTGCTGAGTGTACAACTGGTCAACATTTCAATAACTGATAAGGATAGTTAATCATGAATCTTGAAACACTTTTTATAATAGAAGTTCATAGTGACTTCTATCACGTTTATTTTCCCTGTAGATATAGTTAACAGGCAGCAATTGTAGCTGTGGGTGTTAGCAAGTCACTTGGACTTACTTTGCTGAAATGGTTTTAGCAGTCATGATCAGTTTAGGGAGGATTTTCTGACCAAGGAGGATATATTTAAGGACCTCTGGGGGACATCTTCCTTCAGCCCTGTGAGCTAATATTTTAATCTTAAACCTATCTCATATAATGTCTCCAAAAGCAAACATTGTTTTTCTATATTAAAAGGTATATTTTTCTTTTCATTTTTTATATGTTAAATATAATTTATTGTCAAATTGGTTTCCATACAACACGCAGTCCTCATCCCAACAGGTGCCCTCCTCATAAAAGAGATCTTTTTCCAAACTTTATCCAGAAAACCTAGTTTAAAATTATAATCCTGGACACAACCTGCTGCAGTGAGCAATACTTTGGTGATTTATTTCCCCTCCAAAAGTATATACTTATTCTTTATACTTTTCAACAATGCAGAGTATGGGCAAAACAACATCACTTTATGAGCTCTATCCACTGGTTTTAGTAAAAATAATTGCTTTCCCAATAAAAAGAATGACAGGAAGTTAAGAAATAAAGGATAGACTGCTCTCAAAAAGAAGAAAATTGCCCTAACGTGAGGATAAAGTTTAATTAGGGAAGCTCTGAGGTGCCCCAACTCATAAAACTCATTTTATTAAATTTATGTCCCATATTTTTGCCACACTATATTGCTTTCTGCACTTAAAATCCAGGCATGAGGATATGAAATTATTTTCCCACTCAGTCATTGGCTTCAGGGGACAGGGTCCTGATTTCACCAGGGTCTTTGGTCCGCTTGCCCTTTTGTTCCTTATTCAAAAGTTTCAGCAAATTTAACCTCTGAGAAGATACCCTTTCCTGTTAGCCTCATAGTTTGACATTTCTGTTTGCATATTAGGACTCTGCTCAGAAGTAGAAAGTCTTACAGCTGAGTGCAGGAGCGAGAGCCAAGGTGAAGTTTCACTGCCAATGTATTTCACACAGCGGGGCCAGCTTCCTTATTCAGGACTAAGCATCTGAATTCTACTTTTTTTAGCATCCATTTAAGATTGACATGCTTGTCTAGCTCTCTCCAGCACCCACTCTTGAGTGCTATCTGGTTCATTCTGCTAAATGTCTTTGTCTCCGATATTAAATCATTCTCTTGAAGGGAAAAACTCATGTGTTTCAGAAGTCCTGGTTATCTGAAGGGCTTCCTGCACCCATGACATCTGGATAAGGGATTGACTCCCCTCTCCTTCATTTGCAGTGACCCCGCCTGACCAGAACATTCCTGTGTTGAATTTGGTCCTATGTGAGAAAAAGAAATATTCTCAATTTATACCTGGATTGTGTTTCAAAGTTTCATTCATTAGCCAGCTGCTTGGAACTCGTTTTCTAAACTGTTAACAGTCAGAGGCTGAAACACATACATAGGCATTTTTTGGGATCCAGCAAGTACTACTAAAAATGAGGAAGGCGGGGTGGAATATGCATGATTTTTAAAACTTCCAGTAAAGCAGAAATTCCTGGGCAATGAAAACCCTGCCCTTTATTCCCTATCAAGAGGCAGTGCTGAGGAATAAGCAGATAGTATGCACCCTGAGCCCGCCCTCAGCCTGGTGTTAGAATTCTCCCCTTGTGGAAATACTGCAGGGTCCAGACAGGACTCAGCCTTTGCAGAAACAGCGGAGAGTGACTCATTACTTGTTTTCATAACTGGGTGATGATTCAGAGATGAGCATAAAAAGGTAGGGTCAAAGGGTTGGTTTCTGGTTCATTCTAGTTAACTACAGCAGAGATTACAGCCCTATGTGAGCATCCAACACAGCTCTTCCCTTGTCTGGGGATACTGAGGGGCAACCGTTTCTTTCCATTTATGGAAACAAGCAAGCAAGAAAGAAACAAGCACAATTCTTAAATAAAGGATCTTTTAAGTAGAGGATTTGCAAACACGATCTGTTTTCTTTCTGTGTGGCCTATCTTCTAGAAAGTGGCACACTGATTTTGGTCTACCTTGTTTAGGAAAAATAGACACTGATCACAATTCATTAGTCCCATCTGCTTTCTATAAGAAGAGTCACTATATTGGTTGTGTTTGGGGGTCTGAGGCCTTATAAAGGGTCTATGAGATACTGTGTGCTAAATACTAAAATTCACATAAAAATAGTAGAAAAGTAATTTTATAAAATCGGTCAAAATGCCAATAGTGAAAACTTAAACAAAACACTTCAAATGCTAGAGCCTGAGGAAAAGTGGGTTTAATTTAAGGTAAATGAAGTGTTAGAGGACAACATGAAATTCTGAAAATGACTGGTGTGTATTTGCATGTCGTCAAATTTCATTCCAAAATTTATGGAGTTCATTTTCTTTACTGCAAGAGTTACATGGCACTGCCAGGACAAGAATGGCAAACGCGCGGCCCGCTAGCCAACGTGGTCTTAGCGACGAATTGTTAAAATTTTGAATGTGAATAGTTTGGGGTGGGACAGACGCACTCCACCGGACCTGTACTTCTACACTCAGCTGCTTTACACATTGATGGTGTTACTTGGGTCCCGAAGGTGTTGTTGCTGTCATTGTCCTCGTTGTTTTCCCCCTAGATTATGTGACTTTGGGAAATGTTAGGCAAGTACATGTTAAGAAAAGCAATGAAAGAATACCAGGAGATGAGAGGTGAAATTGCAAGAGTTAGAGAAAGAAAAAAAGATTTGGATGGCAATATTTATTTAGTTCCCATTATGCACTGAGCCGTATCCAAAACACTAGGTAAAGACCAATAGATAAAACAAAGTCCTTGCTCTCATGGAGTTTATATTCTCGTGGGGAAAAGTATAAAAACAAGTATTGCCAATGGAGATGAGAAACATGAAGAAAAATAAAGCGAAACAGGAGATATAAGTGATGGGGGTGAGAGGAGGAAGATGCTCGTATGTAGGATGGCCAGGGAAAAACTTGTTGGAAAGGAATGACTTTCTAGGCAGAGTAAAAGGAAGTGCAAAGGTCCTGAGACCAGAGTATGGGCAGTGAGTTATAGGAGAAAGAAGACCAGGCTGGAGAAAGAAGATTTGAGTGAGGATGTGGTAAGACACAGTAATGGGTCAGATGATGTAGGACACAGCCATACTAAAAACTTTGGAATTTCCTCTAAGACAGTTTTGAGCAGATTAAATGCATTATAAGTGTATGATCTTACATGAATTCCAGAAGAATGACTGCAATTGTGTTGAAAATATAGAGGGAAAGGCAGAAGTTAGTGGGCAGTTAGGACGTTCTTGCAGTACTAGTGGTAGATGGATGAGAGTAATAATGGTGGGGATGCTGAAAAGTGGTCTGTATATTCTTTGAAGGTAGAACAAATAGGATTTGTTGATGGATATGGAGCATGAATGAAATAAGAGGAATTAAGGTTCAATCTACTTTTTTTTATTTTTTTTATTTTTTTTATTTTTTATTTTTTGTATTTTTTTCTTTAACAAAAGTAACAAAATAATGATTCAAGATGTTGGGCTCAACATCTTGAAGAATGGGAGTGCCATTTATTGCTATAAGCAAAAACAGGCAAAGGAACATATTTGAAGGGTGGGACCATAAATTCAGTTTGGGATATTTGAATCCTATATTTGAGATGCCTGTTAGACTTCCATATAATAATACCAAGTAGGGGGTTGATTACATGAATACCAAGGTCAGAGGAGAGATCCGAACTGTCAATAGAAATTTGGAATAGTCTATTGATAGTTAACACTTAAAAGTTAGAGGGCTGAGTGAGATCATGTGAAGAATGAATGATAAAGAGATCTGAGGATGGAATCCTTAGGCATTGTCAAGTTTAGATAAAATGAAGAGCAAGATCATTAAAAGTAAGAATGAGAATAAAGGATGAAATGCTGCATGTTTGAGGAAAGAATAAAGGTACAAAATAGTTTTTAGAAGAATAAGAGAGGAAGAGGATGATTTGAAGGCAGTAGAATCTCCTGGCAACAGTTTAAGGGTCCACTTGATATTAATAGGAACTGAAGCAAGATCTGTTGGCATAAGTGTATTTTCTTTCAGCCGCCTTCTACAGTTCAGGGACAGAAGGGAGTGGAGTGGGAGTTTGGACTGGGCTAAAAACAAGTAATGGGAGAGAACAAGGGAATTGGGACATGTATAAGGTAATGATTATCATGTTGAGCCACTGAGTCTTAATTGATAAACGAGATAAATTAGGACATGCGAAAGTGAGAGACAAATGCTAAGGTCAATAGAGAGGTGTTTCTTCTGGGGCTAAAAAAAATGATTACAGTGAGATGGAGAGATAAGACGTAGTGGTGGGAGTGTATGGTGTCTGAAATTGATATTATGAAGGAGGACACAGTTACCAGTAGTGATAACATCTAGAGTGTGACCATAAGAGCAGGTGGCTGAACTGATAGGCAGGATAAGGTCATGGGAGGAGGACATCAAGAGCCTGAAAGGTGAGATTATTGCAATGATTTTAAAACACCAAGAAATTGGGAGAAGACTACTGTAAGAGAGATTGACAGTGGGCCAGGGATGAGAATCTTCAAGGAATGATGAGAAGAGACGATGAAGTCTGTATATTGATACATGGAGAAGAGGATAACCAACAACTGAGCTTCAAAGGAAGCAGGAATGTTTAGGGAGAAGGCGGGTGGCAGAGAGGGGGGGCAGAATCTGGAATTGGCAGTGAACATTCACAACTATAAGAATGGGTTTCACTTAGAATAAAGAAGTGGCAGTAAGGTGGAGAGGACCCTGAGGATATAGGAAATTTTGCTGATGTCCGTGAGTTCCAGAGGGCACAGTGGGAGAGTCTACGTTTTGGGAAGAATGTGAGATTGGGTCATACAAAGGAATGGACAGAGATATTTGGGGATGTGATTTAAAATGATAGGGACACCTGGGTGGCTCAGTCGGTTAAGTGTCCAACTGTGGGTCAGGTCATGATCTCACTGTTTATGGATTCGAGCCCTACGTAGAGTTCTGTGCTGACAGCTCAGAGCCTGGAGTCTGCTTCAGATTCTGTGTCTCCCTCTCTCTCTGACCCTCCCCCGCTTGCTTGCACTCAGGCCCGGTTGTTCTCTTGCTCTTTCTCTCAAAAATAAACAAACATTTAAAAAAAATAAAGCGATGAGTGGGGTCGGGGCTACTTTTGGTGACTCTAATAGCATGGATGTATGTAATTTGCAATTGAAGAGAAATTTCCAAAATAACTTACAAGTTTCAAGTACAGAAAATAATGGGAGAATATGGTTTGTGCGTATACTAAAGCAATTTTATTAGACAATTTACTACCATGACCAGTAGGTGGTACTGTTGGCCCAAGATAGTTTGGTTGCTGTTTGGCAGGGAGAAAAGGGAATGAGATCACAGATGGAGAATAATGGAGACAAGGCAGTGGATCAGCCACGAGGTAAAATATAAAGTATGCTGGTAGATTGAGAAGATCTTCCTTTATGGATTAATCATTCTTCTACAAAATTAATGTTTCTATGGATGGACAAACAAGCTCTAAGTCTCAGAAAGTGGTTTTTTTTTTAACTTGAACATAAAGATAATCATGGAAACACAAAAATGCACATTATTATGTCTTGTGTTTTTTTTTTTTTAATTTTTTGGGGATGAAAAAAATCAGAAACAGAGGGAGAGAAGAAAACTGCAAAAATTTGCAGGTTATTGAAGACAATTCAAGATGTCAAGCTGTTGTGATTTCTCTCATTTCACTCTGGGACAGCCATGTGCACTCATCCTGGTAGGCAAATGCATGAGAGTCACTGGCTATATTCTGATATTTATCTGAAAACACATGCTCTGTAAAAGGCAAATTCAGTGTTTGCTATAAAAACAAACAAACAAATCCACCCCCTCTCCTCTCTTCTCCCTCTTGCTTTGGGGATTCAGAACACAGAGCTCAGAAAGCCAGAGGCACAATGACTTCCTTTTCAGAAGAAGCCGCTGAAAGAGGCAGATGCTGATCAGAGTCTATGAGCTTTGCATATTCATATTCCTTAGTTGTTCAGCATTAGAAAATTCCGGTAATGAGCATGTGAAAACTCTAGCAGCCTTTGTATAGCTTGGGGGTTTGCTATTCTCATGTTCTCTGTGTAGAATTGACTCTTATCAAATGAGGAGGGTGCCCCCCCAAATTGAATCAGTGCTTGTACATTGAAGTTTTCAACATCACCCACAAGATTTTTAAGGGCTTGTCAAAAGAATCTTCATAGTCTCTAACCATGAATAAAAATGATTTCAAATATCATCTCTATTGCACATTTTATTTCATGGGATTAATTTAATTGATTGAGCTGAATAGTTAAGAGTTTTTAAGTGGTTGCTAGTAATAAAGAGAAATTTTTAAATTTTTAGAAAAATATACCAAGTACATGCTGCCACAGTGATTTTATTTAAATGGTTGAAACTCTTCCTTAATGTTAATACAGTTACACCTTGATTAAACAATCTTCTAAGGCAAAAACGAAAAAAAAAAAAAAACAAACTAACAAACTCCTTTCTAATGAAATCAGCCTTATTAAGAAAAAAATCTGGGGGCACCAGGGTGGCTCAGTCGGCTAAGCATCCGACTTCGGCTCAGGTCATGATCTCGCGGTTCCTGACTTCGAGCCCCACTTCGAGCCCCTCTGTGCTGACAGCTCAGAGCCTGGAGCCTGCTTCAGATTCTGTGTTTCCCTCTCTCTCTGCCCCTCCCCTGCTTGCACTCTGTGTGTGTGTCTCTCTCTCTCTGTCTCAAAAATAAACATTTAAAAAAATTTTTTTAAAAGAAAAAAATCTGCAGCTATCACATGAAGTTGATCTGCTTGGTATTTGCACAGTAAAAATGCCATATGAGCCATCTCACATATTGCCAAATACAGTCAAAAGTTAACACTTAGCTCTAGGAAAAATTAATCTTTTCTAAGTTTCTCTTGGATACATCATCTTGGCAAGGTATTCGAGGGCCAGGTTATTGTTTAAAAACTTGTAGAAGATTCAAAGACAGGAGTTTTTGAGCTGAACCCCAGGAAATTTTCTGGAGAGAATTGCTATTTCTCCTCTTCATTAAGAATTACAGCACAAGACCAGAAATGTCTACTTTTTCCCCGGCTGTTAGGTAGCCAGTGGGCCTTGAACTACATTTTCTTTAAGGGTGATTGACTCTAGAATAAAGAGGGGCATTCTAAAGTAATGTAGATCTTCAGTATTTTGTTATAATGGAACTTTTTCTCTCTCTGATACTTGAGCAAAGCCTGTGCTTCAAGTGGCAATGGCGTCTGTCACCAATCAAGAGCACCTCTATCTTGTCTCTATCAATAGTTCCCATCTGCAAGCAACTCAGAGCAGCGTTTATCGCAGTGTGCAAAATCACCTATGGTATTTGTTAAATATTCCTGGACCTCATCCTAGACCCAGTGAGTCAGGATCACTGGCGTGAGCTGAAAATCTGCATTTTACAAACTCAGAGTTGAATTTCTGCTTAATCTATTGGCAACTATGACGTAACTATGTTCCTGAAAGAGCTTTTAAACAGAACTACTTTATACGCCTGTAGAGCTGCACTAAGACAGGAAAACAAAATGAAATACTGTATGTTCATTTGACAAATCATGAGCAGGCTCAGAGAAAACTTTTTAGTGATCAATTCAACTTTTAGTACTTTCCCAAACCCTTCCTGAACCTTCTTTGCTCCTCCCATTCTCAGCACTTTACTTGAGTCCTACTTCATCAAGAAAATGGAGGTGCTTCTCTGTGAGTCCTGTATTTTCAGATTTCCTGGAAAAAAATTCCTGACTTCATTCTTCTCTCTTCCCTGGAATAATTTAGTCCTGCTTAAAATCTCTAGACGATTATGACTAATACAGGCTACTTCCAACCTTTTCTTCTATTACAAATAATGATTTAAAATGTTTTTATAACAATCTGGACTTAGTGTTCTAAACTCTTTCATCCAGTATCACATACCCAACTGTTCCTTGACATTTGAATTGGATCCTTTTATAATAGGATTGAGTTCCTGATATTCCCCTTAAAGTCACTTTCTCTTCTACAGCCTTCACCACCTCAGTTTCTGGCAGTCTCTTTCCCCCAGTATCTCAGGCCAGTCACTTTGATGTCATCTTTGACTGCTTTATTTTCCTAGCTACTCACACGAATTCATTTGCAACACTTAGCAGCTCTACCTTTAAAATATATCTAGACATTGGGGCAACTGGATGGCTCAGTTGGTTAAGCAACTGACTCTTTTTTAAAATTTTTTAATGTTTATTTATTTTTGAGAAAGAGAGACAGAGCATAACCTGGGGGGGTGGGTGGGTAGAAAGAGGGAGACATAGAATGTGAAGCAGGCTCCAGGCTCTGAGCTGTCAGCACAGAGCCCAACGCAGGGCTCGAACTGAGGAACCATGAAATCATGACCTGAGCTGAAGTCGGGTGCTCAACCGAAGGAGCCACCCAGGCGCCCTTAAGCAACTGACTCTTGATGTCACCTCAGGTCATGATCTCACAGCTCATGGGTCCAAGCCCCACAGTGGCTCCACACTGTCAGTGCAGAGCCTGCTTGGGATTCTCTCCCTCTCTCTCTCTGCCCCTCCCCTGCTTATGTGCACACTCACATGTGCTCTCTCTCTCAATCTCTCAAGAATAAATACATAAATTTAAAAATATGTCTATATCTAGGATAAGAACACTTTTCATCACCTGATTTTACCATCTCTCCCACCCAAACCACTCATCTCTTATCTGGATTATGAACACCCTTGCTCTCTGCTGCTCTTACTTCTGCAGTCTATTCTCAGCACAGTGGCCAGAATTATCCTGAAAAACTTTTAAGTCGTGTCATGTCATTTATCTGCTCAAAACCCTCCAATGGCTTCCCACCACTTACAGCAAATGGCAATTTGTTCACTGTTACCTGTGAGGCCCTTCTAATCTGCTTCTTGTTCTCTCGAACCATCACCTCCTATTCTCTCCCTTGTTCTTTCTGCAGCAGCCACGGTACCTCCTTACCAGCCCCAGAACATGCCATCTATGCTTTCTTGACCTTTGAGTATGACTTCTCTCTTGCCTGGCTCCCTCACATCCTTCAAAATATTTTTTTTCAGGTACTCCACAGCCATGCTATTTATTTATTTATTTATTTATTTATTTATTTATTTATTTAAGTTTATTTATTTTGAAAGAGAGAGAATTGAGTGCGGGAGGGGCAGAGAGACGGAGGAGAGAGAGAATCCCAAGCAGTCTCTGCACTGTCAGCACAGAGCCCGATGCAAGGCTCGAACCCATGAACCAGAACCGCTAGATCATGACCTGAGCCGAGGTTGGCTGCTTAACAGACTGAGCCACCCAGGCGCCTCCACAGCCACTCTATTTAAAGTTTTAATTTCTTTAACCCTGATACTTTGTATCTTCTTTCCTTAATTTACTTTTTTCCTTTTAGCACTTAACATTATATCACATGCTGTATATTTTACTTATTTGTCTTGTTTATTTAGTCTCTTCTTCTAAGGTAGAGTATTTGTTTTGTTTTGTTTTGCTCAATGTTATTTCCCCAGCACCTAGAACAATGTCTGGCACATAGTAGGTGCTCAATATGTATTTTCTGGGTTTTGATTAAATAATTCTTTGAAATGCAAACACTGGCAATTCCTGTCATCATTGGTAATATTTCTGGGAAACATCTCATTAAAGTAAGGCAATAAACACAAGCATAAAAGTAAGAGAATAGGATGTAGGGAATCAAGGGAAGCAACAGAGAGGCCAGTTAGGAAGTCGTTAGGAAGCCACTGGCCGTCATCAAGCAGAAGTTTATGATATCAGTGGAGATAGTAAAAAGTAGTAAAGTTTTTGGAAATATCAGAGTCAAGAGAATTGGAGGTCAGACGTGGAATGTGATAGAAAGAAAGTATTTAAGATGGACTCCAACATTTTGGGCTGAGTGGCTAGAAGCCTGGAGTTGCCATTTTGTAGGAAAGAACAGATTCAGGGGTTGGGGAGGGTGAGGGGATAGCTAAAATCAATAAATTTTTTTCACATTCAGTTTGAAATTCTATTAGACATCCGGTGAGGAGTTTCAGTATGCAGTTGGTTATATGGATCTGGAATCCAGAGGAAAGAAAGGGACTGAAGATACAAATTTAGGAAGCTCAATAGATAGTATTTAAAGCTATGGGGCTAGGCTTTTCCACATTCCTTCCCACCCAGCCAGAGGCCATTAAGCTGATGCGTGCTGGTGGTGCATGCCAGCTACACCATGGTCCAGCTCACTACTGTCCTCTGCAAGGCCTACCATGGGGTCCACTTATCCATCTGCCTTGCACTGTGTGGCTATACCAACCAGCTTTTCTACCACATTGTGACCATTCACAACAGGGATGGCTGTTTCATGGAGCAGCTGGATTCCTATTATCCACTGCCCAACAGTCATGGAGAGAGAATCGTTGCTCTCAACCTGGACCGGATCTGGGATTGAAATGCCTGTGGAGCTCCTCCCTGTAAGCCTGTAGGGTAGCTTTTGGGTCTTTCTGGATTTTTCCCTCTGCATTCCATGAAGATCACAAATGCTGAGAGGCTGCAGAGGAAACGGGAGTGGGAAGTCCTTTTAGCATCTCAGAAAAAGGATACAGAAGGTACAGAAACAAAAATGAGCTGACTTCAGTGAGAAGAACATTGGGAAAAAGATCAAAGTCCTCTTAAAACACTTGTGCAGAGCTCTTAGTTTTATTAGATTTGGAGGTCAATAAATGGAGTTTTATGAGTCAAAAAAAACAGATAAAGCTATGGGGTTGGATAAAGTTTTCATAAAATGAATATAATAGAGAAAAGATCTGAAGAGGTCTCAAAGATAAAAAGGAATCAGCAAAGGAGCCTAAGAGTTAGAAACAGAATCAAGAAAGGATGCGGTCCCACAGACCAAATGAGGAAAGGATTTAAAGGAGGGAGTGGTTTTCTATGTCTGATAAGTAAGACAGGTAAGAGGAGGACTTTGAGACACAGAGATCATTAGTGACCTTGACAAGATAAGCTTACCAAAATGGTGGAGACAAAAGTCTGATTAAAGTGGACTAGGAAAGAATGGGGAAAAGAGGAAGTAGAGACAGTGAGAACAGACTCCTTTGTCTAAGAATTTTGCTATAAAGAGGAGAAAAGAATGAGCCTGTAACCAAACAGAGTTTGAATGGGGCTGAATCAAAAGAGGTTTATTTCTATTTTCAATTTGGACAATATTACTAACATGTTTGTACACTGATGGGAATGATCCTGTAAAAAGGAAAAAAGTCAATGATGCAGGAGACCACTCCATGAGTAAGTTTCTTCAAAGAAAGAAAGAATGGAAATGGAATTGCCTAATGGAATAGGCAATTGGAATAAATGCCTAAATGGAATAAGTGACAGGATTTTTTTCTCACAACAGTAAAGAAAGCATAGTAGGAGGTCACCCATACAGGTAGTTTTATAAATTTGGTTAGAGAAGCAAATGGAAAATACTTTCTGATTGTTTCTATTTTCTCAATGAAATAAGAATCAAGATCATCAACAGGGAGTTGAGGAAAGGCATGGTAAGGAAAGAGGAATGAGGTGAGAAATAATGATCTAGAAAGAACTAAGCATGATTGGATCAGGGAAGTGAGGTGGGATTACAGAGTAGTACTGAGTGCACATTGAGATTAGTGGGATGAATTTACAGTAAGACCAGGACAAGAGGGGTGAGATTGGGTTTAACCAAGTAGGAATTTTTTCACATAACCACTACTTAAAGAAAGCAGAGCAAGAGATTTGAAGGTATGTACAAGAAAAGAGATTTTTGAGAGAGAGAGAGAGAGAGAGAGACAGCAGGTGTGCACACACACACACTAAAAAGTGGATAGGGGCAGAGAAAGGGAGAGACAGAGAGAGAGAGAGAGAGAGAGAGAGAGAGAGAGAGAGAATACCAAGCAGACTCCATGCTGTAAGCAGAAAGTCCAATGTGGAGTTCAATCTCACAGAGCTCAAGATCATGACCTGAGCTGAGATCAAGAGTCAGATGCTTAACCAACTGAGCCACCCAGGCACCCCACAATAAATAATTTTAATGAAGGAGAATTGAGTCTAAGCTGCATCAGGAGGCAAGTAAAAACACAAGGGGAGTAAGGCTAAGTGAAAGGTGGTCCAACCCATGAATCTGAAGGTTCTGGTGGTGTTGAAGAATCTTTGGTGTCAGGATATTAGAGGGAGTGAAGTGGATTTAGAAAGAAAAGATCTTGAAAATTAGTTATAGAAAAGTTGATGACAAGGTCTAGATGACTTTGGGAGTATGTGGTGAGAGAGGTCAGGGGCCTGAGAACTCACATAAATGGAAGGATCGTCTCAGTGATAATGACATGGCTGGAGAGATTGACTGTGAGCCAAGAGCTGTGATCTTTAAGGACTGATGAAGAGGTACCTTGAGGGCTATGGTTGGCTGCAACATGGAGGGATAGTCCATAGAATTGACAAAAGGCATGGGCTTTGAAGGATTTGGCAGGAGTAGGGAAGATGAAAAAGCATGGTCTGAAAGTGGCCATGAGGGACACAGAGGACAGCTATCACTTCTGGGCACAGTTGTAGGAGACTAAAAGAGTCACTACTTAAGGGGGCCAGAGGGGAAATTGTATCCTCAAGGGAGAGACAAGTTAGAGTTATAACGGATGTGTTTGAGGATATAGGAGATTTTGATTACAGATGTGACTTACAGAGGGAACAATGGAAGGGACTGTGGTTGAAGAGGGAAGAAAGACTGAGTCAGATTATTGTGGAATCAACAGAGCCTTAGGGGAGGAGTCTTTATTGGAATAAAGAGACACGATCTAGGAATCTTGACCTTCTTGAGGTTCCTTAAGTAAGCAGGAATGGAGACTGTGATGGGATTATTTCTGGTGGGTCCTTGGACAGGCAAGGTGAAGAGGATGTGAGTGCATTCAAGAGGGAAGTCAGGGCTCTTGCCTGTAGCCAGCAGAGCTCTAAGGCTCATGGTTCAGTCGTTCTGATGATGGCTTTGAAGTTAACACAAATGTGGTAGCACCAGGGGCTGGTCGTCACTTTGATACAGTCAATTTATACAATGGGGTCTCAGTTAGTAATGAGCAGAAAGAAGTTCTTGCTGGCCTTCCATCAGTGTGGACAAATGGGTTTTCTCCACCTAAAAGGATAATGCAACACATGTTTTCTCTGGTGTTTTCTAACACATCACTCTCAAGAACACACACATCGTTGTACGTAACTGGACGGGAGGGTCAGGCTGATTTCTCTTTAGTGAAAAAATGAATGTTCCACAAAGTAGGGAATGGAGGCAAGCTTAAACAAAAATTACTAACAATTCTCAGTTTTGTTGGCTTGGAATTTGAGAGATGAATTAATTCTGAAGTGGCTTAGTATGAGTTTC
Organism: Lynx canadensis; assembly: GCF_007474595.2. Classification (NCBI taxonomy): domain Eukaryota; kingdom Metazoa; phylum Chordata; class Mammalia; order Carnivora; family Felidae; genus Lynx; species Lynx canadensis. Next base: position 80,843,035 of record NC_044306.2, on the reverse strand, counting down.
ATTGAGAAGGAGATGACTTTTCATGGAAAACATTCACTGCCTTATTAAAAGGAAACCCATTTTAAGGGCCGGTCTTGAAGTATATCTCCCAACACAAGAAGATTATTTATATTGCCCAGTGACCTCCCCACAGGGCATTGATACTGATTGGCTCATCTGGTGGTTTCTATCTGTTACATCTCCAAAGAAAATGCTGGTAATAAATTGAGGAATTTAAGGCTATGAATATCTTTTTTTTTTTTTTTTTTTTTTCAGAGTGTGACATTTAGGAGGGAAAAAAAAGAAAATCACTGGAGGGTAAGGGAAAATGGATAGTACTTCTCTCCTTCTTTCCAAATCAGAAACTGCGTCAATCCGCCTTTCCCTTCATGAGTCAGAAAAAATAAAGTGATACAAAATCCAGTCTATTCCTATGCCTTGAGGCATGACTATAACTAAACCATTAGGGGATGCAAATTGAATCCTCTCTGACTAAAATTCAGTGTATAACATACTGTTTGGGCCACACGCAGAAGCTACCCATTCATAAAGGGGCTTTTCCTCAGAACATTCATGGGTGGGCTCTTACCCAAGCATGGGGAAAACTTTGATTCACAAGATTATTAAAAGTGAAGTAATACCGGGGCGCCTGGGTGGCGCAGTCGGTTAAGCGTCCGACTTCAGCCGGGTCACGATCTCGCGGTCCGTGAGTTCGAGCCCCGCGTCGGGCTCTGGGCTGATGGCTCGGAGCCTGGAGCCTGTTTCCGATTCTGTGTCTCCCTCTCTCTCTGCCCCTCCCCCGTTCATGCTCTGTCTCTCTCTGTCCCAAAAATAAATAAACGTTGAAAAAAAAAAAAAAAAGTGAAGTAATACTTAAAATTTTTTCCTTAAGTTGACATGCTAATAAACTGAGAATGTTATCACTTTTAGTCACTCAATTTTTAAAAATAAGACAGTTCACTAATTTGATTGTTTATGAAAAACAGCGCTAGTGGGGGGCGAGGACATGTTGCTTCTTTCTAAGATCACTGTTTGAGAGCCTGGAATTAAACTACTGTCAGGCAGGTTTGGCCTGCCTCTGGGTAAATCATAGATAGGATGGAAGCGTTCATTTACTAAGCTCCTGTGACTACTTACAAAGGCTAGTGACAATAGTACTGTGGTTCCTTAAAAAAACTAAACACAGAATTACCGTATGACCCAGCAATTTCACTTCAGGATATATACCCAAAAGATCTGAAGGCAGGACCAGAGATACTTGTGGTATTTGTGTACTCTTGTTCATAGCAGCATTATTCACAATAGCCAAAAGGTGAAAGCAACCCATGTCCATGGACAAATGAATGATACACAAGAGGTGGTACGTACATACAGTGAAATATTATTCAGCCTTTAAAAGGAAGGAAATTCTGACACATGCAGCATGAATGATCCCTGGAGACACCATGCTAAGTGAAGTAAGCCAAACACAAAAGGACAAATACTGTGTAATTCCACTTATGTGAGATACCTAGAGTGGTCACATTCACGGAGACAAAAAGTAGAAGGCTGGTTGCCAGGAGTTGGGGGGTGGGGGTGGGGCGGGGAAATGGGAAGCTATGTTTCAGTGGGAACAGAGTTTTAGTTTGGGATGATGAAAAAGTTCTGGAGATGGATAGTGGTAATGGGGGAACAACAACATGAATGGTTTTTAAAAAAAATTTGTAATGTTTATTTTTGAGACAGAGCATGTGTGGAGGAGGAACACAGAAGAGAGAGACACAGAGTCTGAAGCAGGCTCCAGGCTTTCAGCACAGAGCTCGACTTGGGGCCCGAATTCACGAACCGTGAGATCATGACCTGAGCCAAAGTCAGATGCTTAACGAACTGAGCCATCAAGATGCCCCAGTAAAATGGGTTTTATTGTTATTAACCATCTTAAAAATGGTTAAGATGACAAATTTTATGTCATGTGTGTTTTATTATAGTTTTTTTTGAAAAGCTAATGGCTCCATAGATTTGCTTACTCTGGGCATTCCATGTAAATGGAATTGCACAATATATGGTCTTTTGTAACTGGGTTCTTTCACTTTCCACAATGTTTCAAGTTTCATTCATGTTGTAGTATGTGTTGATACTTACTCACTTTTACTGCTGAATGATATTCCACTGTACGATATACTACATTTTTCTAGGCGCTGGAAGGAAGAGGTAATGGAGGGTAGCAGTGGATATAGGGTTTCTTTTTGGAATGATGACAATGTTCTAAAATTATATTGTTTCTAGAGTTGCACAATTCTGTGAATATACTAAAAACCCCTGAAGTGTATACTTTGAAAAGGTGATTTTCATGGTATGTGAATTATATCTCAATAAAGCTGCTAAAAAAAAAACTGAAAGAAAATAAAAACACCAATGACACCTTGGATGCATTAGCAAAAGTACAGAGTCCATACAAATATGGTGAAAAGGGCACCCATTTAGAGTCCAAAGGCCTAGGTTCAAGTCATGACTCTGGCATTTACTGGTGTGATTTTGGTTAAGTATTAACTTCTCTGAACCTCACATTTGTGATCTGTAAAATGGAAATAATAAACTAATGCTTACTTTGCAGGACTTGGTGGGGATCAAAGAACATTATGAATATGAAAGCTGTTTATAACTGTGAATTGATGCATTAATGTTAGCATTAATTGGAATGCAGGGGTTATGTGGATATGGGTAGAAGATAGATAGATGTCTTTTGTTTAAAGTGCTGTTGAGTAAAAGGCAATTGGATTTATTCTGAATTGTTTTAAAGAGTAAAACTGTAAACATAATTTTAATATGCCTTAACTTTAATTTTAATTTTATTATATCTTAACTCCAATATTTTTTAAAAAGTGTGTCTTCTACATGATGATCAGTCTTTAAACAATGTAACCCCTTCCTTCTCCCCTGCCCCTGCCATGTCTTTTCCCAGATGTTTCTATTCTTCATATCTTCACTTGCCATCATTTCTAATTCCCACCAGCAATGAAGCAAAATTCCAAGGGTTCTAGGCAATGGTTCTCAGCCTTAACTGCACATTTCAGTTACCTTGGGAGCTTTATAAACTATAATGCCTAGATCTTACTCTTAGAGATTCTTAGAGATCTAGGGCATAGATTGAATGTCAGCATTTTTTTTTTTTTAATTTTTGAGAGACAGAGAGAGGTAGAGCAGCAGTTGAGCAGGGTCAGAGAGAGAAGGAGACACAGAATCCGAAGCAGGCTCCAGGCTCTGAGCTGTAAGCACAGAGCCCAATGTGGGGCTCAAACTCATGAACTGAGATCATGACCTGAGCTGAAGTCGGACTGACTTCGGAAGCTGAACTGGCTTAACCGACTGAGCCACCCAGATGCCCCTGAATGTCAGGATTTTTTAAGCTGCTAGGTGATTCTAAAGTACAGGCAAAACTGAGAACGCTGATGTAGAGTGAATGATTGTGTGACCCCACTGAAACTCAGTTGGGGGTGGTGGGGGAATGGCATAGAGAGATTCAGTTCTCCTAGCTCCTTGTCTCACACATCTTGTGTTCTGCCATGTCACCAACTGCCTCTAAGTAGGTAAGTAACAGCTGCAGGTGAATCTGGAACAGATGCCAAGCCAGAATTTCATTCCAGCAATTACTATCCCCACAAAATCTTTTCTTTCTGTTAAAAAGAAACTCTCTTTTACATTGATATAACTGAAGTCAGGCAGGCCTTTATTGTGGTCCAGTCAGTCCTCCTGGGGACATAAATGTCCAAGACAGCACTGGAGGGGAAGGGCAGGATTACCATATATGGGTGTCTAAGGAAAATGCAAAATTGCACACAAAATAGGTGTTTCTACTCTGCATGTATTGGCTTTTGCAAAAATTTTCCCTCTTTCCTCACTTCAGTCCCTTGTGGTCTAAAACATTTCACTGAAGTTTCCCTATCAATTCTCCTTGATTTTTGAAGTTTTTGCAGTTTTATTTCTTACATTACATCAGGTCTGGAAGAATAGTTTGAGCTTTCTTTCTGGTCATCTCTTTCTAATAATTCTCTTGATCCCTATAGGCCCAAGAAGGAGACTTAGTGTTTAAGATATAGTCATTTCCTTTGTCCCACCTTGAAGATGCTCTCCAAAGATAGCCAGAAAGTGACACTCAACCAGTTCTCCAATTTTTTAACCAACATGTTCTCACCAGCATTTCATATTCTACTGTGAGCTATTATTAGGAAAAATTGGTCAATGAAAGAATAAGTGACTGTTCCCTTCTCTGAACTTCTTAGGGAGAGTGTAGATGCACTTCCTGTTTGCTGTACCTAAGAGAAAGACACTTCAAGTGTGTGCTCAGAGGATAGGCGTCTATTATGCATCTTGATTTACAAGATGACTAACCATAGTAGAGCAAGTGACTCTTGATATCAGGGTCATGAGTTTGAGCTCCACATTCTGTGTAGAGATTACTTTAAAAAAAGAGAGAGAGAGAGAGAGATGACTAACCAAATAATCAGTCTTTAGTTAAGATTGAGCTATCCATCCATTCCACAGGGCCAGTGATTTCCTAACTAAAACTGTAAATTGAATATGAGGGATATTATTATTCTTATATTTAAGCATACTGAATTGGTAAGAAATTTAGTGTTCCTATGACAGTACTTGGATTTCATACTATGTACATGTGTTAGAGATATTAAAAAGAATAGGAATGTTCAGTGAGAAAGTTAATCCCTTAGGTTTGAGGAATTGATGATACAAAAGGAACATTTTAAAGAAAAGCTTAGTTTTAGGTCTTTTAATGTGAAAAACTTCAAGCATGTTGAACTGCTGACATCTCAAACTTTCTGAGGCCAGCTGCTCAAAATATTTATCTCTTTTTGAAAACTCCTTCAAATATAGTTTCAATTCAGGTATATTTGCAGAGGTGAATAATATTTCAATATGCTTGTAAGAACCAAATGCTTGGCCTATGACCTCAGTGGGGGTGAATTAGTTATCATGCTCCCCCCAGAGAAAAATATCTATCTTACTTAAAAAAAGGAATCTTTCATTTTAGGCTCTCTGGAAAAGTTTAAATAGAGAAATATTATTTTCCTTAGAAGGCCTGATAAATAATTCAGACTAGCTATAAATCTTAATGAAAAAAAATCTTTTTTCTTTTTCAGTGAGTCTTAGTCCTCTGTCTATAATGGAACATAGTTGTTCTTTGGCTGTTCCACATCTAATCACAATACTTTCTGGAAATGGTCTCTGATTTTCTTTTCTTTCTCATTCTCAATCTTTGTGGTTCTGGTGAAGTTTATTCCACCCCTGATGCCAAGGGTGGACATGTGACCCAAGTCTGGTCAGTCAGACCAGGAATAGTGATAGGTTCAAGATGGACACATGATCCGAGTTGGGCCAATTAGAGACAATAAGGTTAATTTCAGGACATTGGTGTCAACTAGTACATTTTCAAACAAATTGCCAATATAGGCAACTGGGTCTTAATCTTGCTTTGAATCCTAGGAGCAAAGGTAGGACACATGCCTGTGAGTAATCCCACCCTAGGGGCAAAAGAACTGGATATTTATACCCCACCTCCCATTAGTCGTTGGTTTAGGGCTATCGGTAGTGGTGGGAGGGAGTCATTATTTCCCTTGCATTTTGGTCAGAAGAAGCCCTCAAGCAAAGAAATGCATTTGGAAGTTGATCCTGTGTATCCCGAAATATTAAGGGCAAGGAGCATGTGGGTGGGGCACTGACTTACAACCATCTACTACAGCAAATAGTGGTCTTACTACAATAGCTTATTCCATTTTTACCACTAACTGTTAGTAAACATCAGTTACCAATAATAGTTATTCATTCAGCAAACATCTATTAAACCTTGTACTAAGGTACATACACTGTGCCAGATGCTGGGGATAAAGCAAGACAGAGAATAGTCCATCACTCAAGAAGCTGATGACTTACCATAGATACAAACAAGTAGGCAAGAGATTATGTGCTAATGAGAGGAAGAGTATGGGTGCTGGGAGCACTTAGATGAGAGGAACCTTCCCAGGTTTCAGCAGCAGGGGAAAAAAAGTGGGAGAGGGGTAAAAAAAAATTAATAGATGACAGAGGTTGAAGGTAAGTTGAGATTTTACTACACGTCCTTTTGTATTATTGAACTGCATACTATACGCATGTATAAAAAAGTTGACTTAAAAAAAATAGTCATTCCATTTTAAAGGAGTAAACCTAGTAAGCATCAACATAATGAATAGAATAACCACCTGGGGCACGTGGGTGGCTCAGTCAGTAGAGCGTCTGACTTTGGCTCAGGTCATGATCTCATGAGATGTGATCTCATGTGAGTTCGAGCCTTGCACCAGGCTCTGTGCTGACAGTCAAGAGACTGCTTGGGATTCTTTCTCCTCTCTTTCTGCCCCTCCCCCACTCATGCTTTTTCTCTCTCTCTCTCAAAATAAATAAATAAACATTTTAAAAAAAAGAATAACCAACTGTAGTAGTAATCTGAGTGACTGTAAAGTGTAGCTAAAGAGATCTGGGGATACAACTACAATTTGGATGCTGTAGATACATGGCACATAAAGGCAGAGCTGGAATACAGTAACATCTAGAAAGTTTTAGCTTCACATATTGCACTCTGACTGGTCCCGGGGAAGAACCATTAGGGTGTGGCAGCAGGAAGCTCAGAGAGCAGAGAATCAGAGAAAAAGTACCTGTCATTGTGTCTCCAGCACTGTAGGTACAAGACTATACAAACCAGACATCACAGTTGCTGGGTCCTCCTGGCAGGGCTTTGAAGGATACTCAACAGACAATTGCTGAAATTAAATCAATTCTATTTGAAATGGATCACAACTCAATAGCACTAACCATTAAGAATATCCCTGGCTCTGATTTCACACTCACTAAATAATCATTTGATTATTATCTGGTTTCCTATGTGAATAATCCCACAGAAACAAAGTAGGCCATTTCAGTGGATTTTCTGTCTGCGTTGATAGTTACATATTTCTTAAATGAATGAATTGGCTCTTTTCTGCTTAATTAGTGTGATTCAGGGACCCTAAATATGATGATTACCTTGGGGCAAGCCAATGAAAATCATATTTCTTGACCTGCAGAGCCAAGTGCAGGGCTTAAAGACACTGGCCCCACCAAGATAAGCACTCTGTGAGGCTCTCCGCCTCCCAGCCCCTTCATCATGTTCCAGTCATACTGGCCTCCTTGCTGTCCTTCAAGAATCAGGCTGTCTCCTACCTCAAGCCTTCATGTAACTCTTGCATCTTTCTAGAACCCCCTTCTTCCAGAGAGGACTTTATCTAAAATAGCACATCCTGATATTCTCTATCTCCTTGCCCTCTTTTATTTTTCTTCATTGTTTTTAAAGATCTCATTTTAGAAAGAATGAAATATGGCCCTTTGTAGCAACGTGGATGGAACTGGAGAGTGTTATGCTAAGTGAAATAAGCCATACTGAGAAAGACAGATACCATATGTTTTCACTGTTATGTGGATCCTGAGAAACTTAACAGAAACCCATGGGGGAGGAGAAGGAAAAAAAAAAAAAAAGGGTTAGAGTGGGAGAGAGCCAAAGCATAAGACACTCTTAAAAACTGAGAACAAACTGAGGGTGGTTGGGGGGTGGGAGGGTGGGGAGGGTGAGTGATGGGTATTGAGGAGGGCACCTTTTGGGATGAGCACTGGGTGTTGTATGGAAACCAATTTGACAATAAATTTCATATAATGAAAAAAAAAAGATCTCATTTTATACAACTGCTAGGCTATTTGTTAATTATCCAGCCACCCCACTAGAATGTAAGTTCTGGAGTTTATCTTCCTCGCTGTTGATTCCATAGCATCTAAAAATGATATCTAACATATAGCGGGCATTTGATAAATTTCTATCAAGTGAATGACTGAAAGTTTTTTGTCTTACAAACTATGTATAGTTGAATGACCTGTATGACACATATAATACTTTAAACGTCCATTTTTCATCTTCCTTCCAGTGCAGGCCAAACTGAGAATGTTTAAAAACATAAATCTGTCCTCAATATTTTAAAGCATATCTACATTTCCAAAACCTCTATATCAAACATCTACTATTAAACTTACTAAGGTGCATTCTACTTCTGAAATAAGATTTCAAACAAAATTCACTTTTTTTGGTAAAAGACATGGATCGTGTTACTAATGATCATTTCTGTACCTATATCCACCAGATTCTCTCCACCATGGAAAATGCTTTCTTTAGCAGCCGGAATCTTTAACATGAACAAGAAGAAACTAAAAGTTTCAATAATGGAAAAAGCCTTCTACACAGTTCTAGGTTTAAAGATGTCTTTCTCTTCTTACTTATAGCCATGGTGGACTATAAAACCCTGTCTGAAAGAATGAAATCTTGCCATTTGCAACAATGTGGATGGAACTGGAGGGTATTGTGCTAAGTGAAATAAGTCAGTCAGAGAAGGACAGATATATGTTTTCACTCATACGTGGAATTTGAAAAACTTAACAGAAGACTATGGAGGAAGAGAAGGGGAAAAAATAGTTTCAAACAGAGAAGGAGGCAAGCCATAAGAGTCTTAAATACAGAGAACAAACTGAGAGTTGATGGGGTGCAGGGGGAGGGGAAAATGGGTGATGGGCACTGAGGAGGGCACTTGTTGGGATGAGCACTGGGTGTTGTATGTGAGCAATGAAACATGGGAATCTATTCCCGAAGCCAAGAGCACACTGTATACACTGTATGGTAGCTAACTTGAAAATAAATTATATTAAAAAAACAAAAACAAAAACAAAAAAATCCCTCTCTGTTTCAGGAAGTTTATGAGAAGAGGAAAAAATCACGTAGAATGAGTACTACCAAGGAGAGACTTTGATCCTACGTCTGCATATCCTCAATTGTTTGCATGTGAACAGGGAAAATCAGGGGTGCCTGGGTGGCTCAGTCTGTTGAGCAACCTACTCTTGATTTCAGCTTAGGTCAGGATCTCAGGATGGTGAGATCGAGCCCCACGTTAGGCTCCAGGCTCCACACTCATCGTGGAGCTTAAGATTCTCTCTCTCTCTCTTTCTCTCTAAAATAAATAAATAATGAAAAAATAAGTAAATAAGTAAATAAATAAATAAATAAATAAATAAATAAAATGAACAGTGGAAATCAGGGACAAGGTTAGAAACAGAGAAGTCAAAAATTAATGAGCTTTGCCAAGAAACAGAAAGCCTAAGGAAAGAACTTAGAATGATTGCAGACAAAGCGACTCAAGTTGTCTACAACTACTGAATAAATATTACTATTTGAAAGTGGCTAGACAAATGTTGGTCAGAGTAAAATGAAGAATAAATGGTGGGTCAGAGACACAGAAGTAGGACAATGAACCATGAAGGAGATCCTGACAGGCACTGGTTCATAACCTCAGGATGGCAGCTTGGAAGTAAATGACAAATCAACACTGGGCATCATTCCTTATAATTTAAATTACTTGAAAATAAACTACTGATCTTAAGGTTGCAGTCCATGTATTCATTTGTTGTCTTAGTCAAGAACTCAGCAAACATAATAAGGGAGGTGAGGTGGGAGGTCTGGCCTGACATTTGCATCCTCAGATACAGAAAGAAAGCCATGCCTTATGTAAAATGGGTTTCTAACCATCGTTCCTGTTTAGGAGATTAGTCCCTTCAATTGACATGCACAGTAAATTGTGAATCAGAGGTATTGACTAACTCTCCCAAGAAAGGAAACAGACTGAGAGTATATGTTGAATTTTTCTGAATAATTACCCAAATTTCCCATGTTATTCTATATGGCTGTATATTCAGGCAGAGTTTCCTCAAATTTAAGTATATAATACATTTACTTTACTTTATTTTATTTTATTTTATTTTATTTTATATTATTTTATCTTATTCAAGAGACAGAAAGAATGAGCACAAGCAGGGGAGGGGCAGAGAGAGAGAGAATCCCAAGCAGGCTCCACACTGTCAGTGCAGAGCCCACATGGAGTTCCATCTCACAAACTGAAATCTTGACCTTGAGCCAAGATCAAGAGTTGGATGCTTAACTGACTGAGTCACCCAGGTGCCCCTATAAGACATTTCTGAACTCCAAAAAAGTCACTCTATCAAATTTCAGTGCTATGATTCTCAGAAAAACGGTTAGCCAAAATACATTCTATTTTTCTTTTACTAAGAAACTGAGATAATAGTACTGCTTTATATCAATGGAGAGGAATAAAAATTACTTGCTTAAAATTAATTCTGTATGTAAAAAGTCTGGAAAAAAGGGCTACATAATTCCAAAGGTAATTTTGGCATTAACGCACAATTACTTAAAACTGAATACTGTCTGTAGTCCGTATTTACTTTTTGAATATACAGTTATTGCCATTTTAGAAAAAAGGAACCAGAAACAAGTTATCTTAGAATCTCCAAAAATGTTACTGCATTCTGTCCATAACTGACATCATGATTTTCCCTACCACTCTGACAGCAGGAATCTGCATTTAAGCAAGGCATTCAGAATTCTGTGTTAATAAAAGGTAAGTGAGGTCCAGGGGCCCTTCACTAGTTTGCCCTCCTCCCCACAGTTAAATTTTATAAAATACCCTGCAGATATAGAGCATGAGAAAGAAAAAAGGAGAAACACCATGTGGTATAAGCTAATAATTATTTATATTCCTAATCAAAGGCTCAGCATTTTACATGCATGGTTCACTACTCTGGCCCACCCAGGCCCTGAAGCTATTTTTCTTTTTTCAAATTAGGAATCCGCTGATCAAATCAAATGCTGATTCTGTATCTAAAGTGATATGTTTTCTCTTTGTGCAAGTGATTAGGTCCCGCTAAGAAACTAATTGCTGCCATTTCAAATTGCACAAGTAGCAAGAGTGCTTTCCCTAAGAAAGAATTTTAGCTATATCCCTCATGGTTTTTCGCCATTTTAAAGCCATGCTTTTCTTCAACTCTGTTATTCAATCCATAAAAATGGTGAAGAGTAATTGGATGAAGTAATAAGGCCAACATGGGTAAAATTTAAATATATATATTTCCTTTTGCAAGTGTGTTATCGCTCATCAATCTTCTATGTGTATAGATACATATATATGTGTTGAATTGTTGAGGACAATACATCAACATTGTCTTCAATACATCAATATTGTCTGTTCACAGGTTCAAGTTCACTTGGCAGTAGGTCCACTCTCTGCTAATTTTACCAAGTGAACCTAAGTAGTTTGGCCTCTTTTTGTCACGTCCACCTTAATGAGTATGTAGAATAAATGGCAATTTGCATTATATTATTTTAAGGCCACTTCTCTTTCTCCACCATTGTCTTCCTTCCTAATGTGGGACACTCCACAGCTAGAAATTCATTTTGAGGAACTCTATTAAAATACACAATTTTCCAGAAAAGTTGACTCTTGATAACTGTCCGTTATAGCAGCAAGTCAATTATGCCTTAATGTGAAGAATGTATCAGAGCCTTTCTTGAGAGCTGGTTTTGAGGAGACTGGGAGAGGAAAGGCCCTAGAAAAAAAAAGAGAAAGAATTGGGCAATCAGGAGAAAGAATGAAAAGAGGCAGAAGATCCAAAGAGTTCTTTTCAAGAAGTGTTCAGGCCATTTTCCTACTGAAAATGTCTTTATAGGGAAATCTTCAGTGAACAAGATGTGCTGCCCCTGAAATCTTGTGGGCTCTTGTTACCGGAGAATAACTGAGAGCTGCCAACTGCAGCAACCCCACATGTTTGGTCTCAGAAAGAACATCTCCAATGATTTTCCTCTCTTTTTCTGTTGCCAGAAAACAACTGGGCCAAATGATGGGGACAGTTATTTGGCAAGAGACTGAAGTTGCCAGAGGAATGAAGAATGTAAACAAGCAAAATTAAAATGAGTTCACCACCAGGGATTTTGTAACATCCCATCTGTAAGAGGAAGGAAATTTTAAACTTGCACTTAAACATCTAGTGCCAACTGCATTTAAACTTTTGTGTGTGTGTGTTCACTCTAGTAGAGCTTTATTCATTCATGGCTTCACACACCCAAGTGATTTACTTACAGGTTTTAGGGTTGTACAAAATAACCTAAGATTTTAGAGAAAATGTGTTTCTTTATATTGCTATTCTAAGGCTATAGTACTTTTCAGAATTATTTCCATTCAGAATAATATTTTAAAATATAGCAGTAGTACCTATTTAAGAGCTAAAATAACTTTCAGGGAGAAATAAGTAAGAACATAAAGATATTGTTGAATATATTTTAATATATTGGTAACTTGGCCCTAAAAATAGTCTCTATCCCATGCTGTGTGGTGACACTTTTTCTAGGACATATTTTTAATGCCTAAATTATAAATTGCAGACAATATATTTCAGTGTCCAAATGATAGTACATAAAATGCTTAATCCAACATTTGAACCTCAGATAAAAATTCACTGCATTATGCTTACAAATGGTTAATTTAAAATTTTTCTTCTGGGATGCCTACATGGCTCAGTTGGTTAAGCATCTAACTCTTGATTTTGGCTCAGGTCATGATCTCACAGTTCATGAGATCGAGCCCTGCATTGGGCTCTGTGCTGACAGCATGCAAAATACAAAACATTAAAAGCTTTTGAAAATCACCATTTGTATATCGATCTTTTGTAAGTATCTAAATAATACACACTAGCTGATAAAAATATTATCCCTGTAATTTGAACAAGAAACAACTTCACTATATAGTTGTTTTTGGTTTTTTTATATAATTTTTTTTAACGTTTATTTATTTCTGAGACAGAGAGAGACAGAGCATGAACCGGGGAGGGGCAGAGAGAGAGGGAGACACAGAATAGGAAGCAGGCTCCAGGCTCTGAGCCATCAGCCCAGAGCCTGATGCGGGGCTCGAACTCACAGACCGCAAGATCGTGACCTGAGCTGAAGTCGGACACCCAACCAACTGAGCCACCCAGGCGCCCCTATAGTTGTTGTTTTTTTTAACACACAGAAAACATTACTAGTAGAGCTAAGAATAGTTTTTACATGTTAAAATGTATAAACAAAAAAACAAAGAAGAATATGGAGCTCAGACATATGTAGTTCTCAAAGCTTAAAACAGTTACTATCCGGCCAATTACATAAAAGTTTGCTAGCCCCTTGTTTACAGGGTGCCTGTTTAATTGCAATATTTAGTTCATTCATATTTAATGTAATTACCAGTATATCTGAGTTTAAATTAACCATATTACTATTTGTTTTCTGCTTGTTGGCTCTGGTCTTTGTTTCCTATTACTTACTTTCACACTTCTTTTAGGTTAATTAGGCATTTAAAAAGTCTATTTCCCCTTTGTATTAGAGTTTATTATTCTTTTAGTAATTATCTAAAGATTATAACATGCATCCTTAACAGGGTTTATTATATATTAGTATTTTATCACCTCTTGGATAATGCAAGGATTTTAGAACATTTTAAGGCTATTTAACCCTTTCCAACTCTTCTGTGCTATTGTTGTCATATATTTTAATTCTGTATACATTTTTATTTACCCTATATTAATACTTTACAATGCTCTTCATTTCTTCATGAAGTTTAAAGCTGATTTCTTGGATTTTCCTTTTTCCTAAAGAACTCTCTTTAGAATTTCTTTGAGTATAAGTCTGCTGGTAAAAAAAATTTAGTGTTTGTCTGGGAAGTCTTCATTTTAAAGTGTATTTTCTCAGTTATTGGGGTACACATGGGCAGCTACTGTCTTTCCATGCTTTAAAGATCTCATTTCCATATTTTTCTTGAAAAGTCTGATGTAAATCTTATTGTTACTCCCTTGAAGTTCATATATGTTTTTCCTCTGGCTATGTTAAGACTTTCTCTTTCTCTTTGCTTTCAGGAGTTATACTATGAAATGCTTAAGTATTGTTTTCTTTGTATTTATTCTGTTGAAAGTTTATAGTTCTTTTCTGCATACATCATCTTTTTTCCTTTCCAGATTCAGTCCTGATCCATATTCTAGGCCAATAATCCTCTCTTCTGCTATGTCTAATGATATTAAACACATTTGTTGAGTTTTTAAATATCATTATTATTTTATACACTTGTAGATTTCCATCTGATTTTAAAATGGATTACAGCTGTCATCTATGTTCTTAAAGCATATTAATTATAGTTTAAAAGTCCCTGTCTGATCATTCAGATATCTGTATTATCTATGGGGTCCATTCTATCATCTATTCTTTTTCTCTTGTTTTTGGTCATTTGTCCTGTTTCTTGGCATGATTGAAAACTTTTTCACAAATGCCATACATTGTTTTAAAAAATTATCCATTCCTAGGCATAGTCCATCCAAGCAGTACTGATTTATTTATTTATTTATTTATTTATTTATTTATTTTTATTTTATTTTTTTTTTTTTGCAAGACTGATGCTTCCTTTTTTATTTTCCCTCTGCCTTCCCAACCCCATCCTTGGTGATGGTTGTACCCTTTTGAGCATTTCTGAGAATAAGACCATAAGTGAGTCTTAAAATAGAGGGGAAGAATTTCTGTCTAAACTGTAACAGAAGGGTATTAATAGCAAGAATAGCATAACTGTTGTGCAGTAACAGAAGCTGCCTAGATCTTCTTGGTGGACTGCATGGATTTGGAATTATGGAGCATCTGTCCCCCCAACCACCTTTTCCCACCCCCCCATTCCACCTCTCATTAACAATGTTAATAAAAGCTTAATATTCCAGTTCTAAAGTGCAAATGATTTGGGTATGACTGCTGTTGCAACAAGGCTGGACAGAAAAACAGTGAAGTCCTCTCTATCTATGTGATATTTCCCAGAATATAAAAGATGAGTCCCATGGTGATGGGCTCTCACTGAGCTGGGAGGCCCCTCCACAGATCACCAGCACCAAATTGCTGTCCAGATTATTCATGTACAGAGAAGAACAGGGTTGGCTATTGCTCCCTACTTGATAGCCAACTTGATCTGAGTCAATGTCACATGTAGTCCTAGTTTAGTCATTCCATCGTCCTTCAGAAGCTCCAGGTGGGGACAAAGAGCAAGGCAAAAAGTATTGGCAATGTGCTCAATCAGCTATGATCTGCAGGATCATTTAGACAACTATGCTGGTCATCATTTTCTAGGAAATGGACACCTCTGTCTATCTGATGACTTTTGCATTTGCTTTATACTCTGATACATGGAATATTTTCACATTTGTTATAGACTCCATGGACTTCCCATCTATAGGACTATAACACCCTTGGTGGGGTTCTTATTGTCATCTACCCACTGGATATTAGATGTGCTCCTGGGGATTCTTAGCATCTGCTTTGCCACAGGTGCTGGTCAAGGAACATTGCTTTTAAACGAGGGTAGATTGTGCATTGTACCAGAACCCACATTCCAGGAGCCTACTGCTTTGGACTACCTTCACTGAAATTTTTAAGTCATTCTTTGATGACTTGAGTTGGCCAAGATCAACAGGGCAATCCGGACAGGGCTTGCAGAGCCCAAACTTGATCTTGCATGAATCCTAGTTGCTAGAAGCACTTCCTAGAATTTACTAATTCCTGTTCTGTTGCCAAAATGGTACTGGACCATTCTCAGACTGGCTATCTGGGAAGTGTATCTCATGCCTACACTAGGACCTGCATAAACCCTGGTCCTCATTTTCTCCTCAGCTTACTTTCAGACCTCCTATACTATATGTGGGTTCAATTGGTTACTCCAAAGAAGTCCAGGACCGAAGCTCTTTCTACAAGGATTTTCCTATGTTACTGTTGCCAGATTCCTATTCCAGGAGGGCTGCTCAGTAAGTAGATTATTACTGCTGGATAATGTAGTATTTCCTTCACAGAATGGTACCTAGATAGACCTTCATAATGTGGCTAACACTCTGATTTGGGGCTTGAGCTTTGATTTGATCCAGGCCTATGTATTGACTTTTGCCCATCTGTCTTCTAATCACAATGTTACCTGTAGTCTGCAGCAGTTGAGGGCAGTGAAGGAAAGGAGGGTATTAGGTATCTTTTACTGTTTGTCTTCCACTCATGGCACCAAAGGTGGTTATTCCACCCTCATTGCAGACTCTATGCCACAATCTCAGGCATCCTGTGGATAGCCATGTCTTCCTCCTCTGAGAGCTTTTGAGACCCTGGCTCCACAACGCCAAAACTCTTCTGATCAATGTCCTTTCTTGTTTCTATTTCCAGATAGATGTCATATTCTCCTGGATTGATTTCATACCATTCTGAATTAGAGATTTATATCCTTGAGAGAATGACACCACACTTTTCCTCTGCCCATACGGGTCTCACCTATCCTCCCTACTGGTAGTCGTGTGTGGAAGCATGGGTACAATTAATACTGAAAAAGATCACAATCTAGAAAGGCACTAATTATGGTCTAAAAAAGTTCAACAGAAAAGATGGTTGGGAATATGCTGTTTTACCTTTATTCTATAAAATTTTAAAGGGCAAATTTAACATTACCAGAAACAAATTCACATTTTTCTGAATACTCTGAGTATGACTTGCATTTGAAATCATCATCAACAAAGCATGACAATGTCCGAGAGGGTGAATGGAAGTCAGTATTTATGAACGGTAGGATAGATAATGCAGAATCATGAGTAACCAGCATTAAATAAATGGTAGTAGGATACTGCAGAACAATATAATCTGTATTATATCAGTACAAATAGATTCCAAACAGTTGACTTTTTCTTCTGGCGGGTGATATAAAATCATCCAGAAACAGCATAAATAACATGAAGAGATGGCTCCCAGACATGAACAGGAAGAGTTGGTACCCACAGAATATAAAGAAAGACTCTTCAATGCACTGATTAGGCAATAAACAAGTATGTAAGTATCTTATCTCTATAAATCATTCTACATCTTCATCAATAAATCTCTATCTTACATAGGCCCATGAATCTTATATTTCTTAATCAAATGATTATATAGACAAATGCCTACACACAATATTTGCTAGTGGCTCCCATGTCTCAAAGTCAGTCTTGCAAGCAGGGTTTTTATTGAGAGGACATTCCTTTCTCCTTAGCCTTCAGAGTTCTACTTTTCAGAGGTTTAAAACTTAGCTCTTGGGTCTTCCACCCAACATGGGTTCAAAATTTAGCAGGATTTTTACTTCTAAGTTTTGCAAGAGAACAGGGGATTTCATTCTGCGTGTCTGGCTCAACTGCCCTGCTTCCTGACTACCCCAGAACCCAAAAAATATTTTGTGCAGATACAAGCCATGGGTTTGGTGCTCCTCTGTGCTTTAACCAGTCATGCTAGGACAAGAGGTCATGAGAGTTCTTCCAGTTTCTCTACCCTAGAGAGCCCTCTGCCTATGCTAAGCCTTATCTGCAACTAGTGCCCTGAATCAGCAAATGTTCCTAAAGAAGAAAAAAGCCTTTGGTCTCAGTTCAACTAGGAAGGGTTCCTTTTTATTTAGAATTGTAGTTCTTCCAAAGTTCATTACTCCCATAGTCCTCCAATATCTTCAAAATTTTCATTTTTTTGTAATTATCTTTTTTTGTTTCAGTTGCTACAGTGGGAGTAAAAAACTGCTCAAGAGGGTATTTTATAGAATTATAAGATATTAAATTAAAAAATATTACCAATATTCTTACACATAGTACTCCTGGGCGCTCCTCCAGTAAGATTCACACCTTCTGAAATCACCAAATAAGAAGTAGTCACTGGTCTTTATGTTAAAAGTATCCCAACTACCCTCAGAAAGCTTTTCCAAAAATTCCGTCACCATACCTTTCAACTGGGGCCTGAAAATTCTGAAGCTTAGCGAGTATCCAGCCAAGGGGTGAGATAACACTGTTCTTTTCTTGTAGGATCCATAGTTAGCCATGAATGATTCTGTAGTAGCCCACCTCTTCCATCCCAAATACAGCAAACTATTTTTAGTGTCACAGGCATATACTTATTCTCTCTCAAGCTATCCTAGCATAGTGCTCAGTAGACAATAAACACTTGTTTAATAAACAATTGGGATGGATAAAGAAACTCAGTTTACCTGCCTGCCAACCGCATGGTAATGAAATTAAACTTCAACCATGACCGAAATATAACTTTAGATTTTACCTGGACTTAGCACACCTGGTTTTATAGTGAATAGTTGTCTTTCTAGAATCAGTATAAAAATATTGGTGGGGAAACTATGTAGAATAAATAATTTGGACAATTATGTTGATAGTTTGAAAAAATCATTTGTGTTGATTTAACAAATTCAGTTACAAATTAATTTTATAAGAGAATTATATAGCTCTACATTTTATTTTCACTATAGATTTTCTGGTGACCTTTCAGTTCTAAGTAGCACCAAGAAGAAGAATTTTCTAGTCTTTCAGGTTCTTCCATTATGAGTTTCAATCAAAGAAATATTTGAACTTCAGTTAGCAACTTGTAGTGAATTACTAAGTAAAGAATATTAAGAGATGTAAAGAGAAAAATATGGATCACATTATTCCTGCTTTAGATTAAAAGCAACCAATCAACCAATCTTATGTATATAGTTTACTGTCAAGGAATTCTTTGGTTGCTGGGGGAATATAAGTCCACATAATAATGTCAGTTTGCACTTGAACCCTTGTCATGAAATATGGTGTGATTTGATACGTGTGCAACTGAATCCAATGTTCTGATCAAAGAACCAGAAATACCTTCCTGGACAACTGTGAGTAACTGCTTTGTTCCCTCCCTGTCACTGGTTCTTCTTCATCATGCCACTATGGGTTTTTCTTTTTTTATATTTTCTAACTTTGTCATGTGTTTGCAACTAATGGAGTATTCGAAGATTGAAGTTACTGCACCAGCTGGAGCATTAGTGCAATCATCATTGTGTGTGTGTGTGTGTGTGTGTGTGTGTGTGAATTAAAAACAATAATAACTAACTTACAAAAATTCTCTAAGTATATATATCATCTAGGAAATCCAAGGCCAAGAATGTAATGGATCCTGCCTCTGAGACTAGAAATATTATTTTAACTCTTTCTTAATAAAATGACTTTTTCCCTTAAACTAACCAAGTATATATTCTTTTCTCTAATAAAGTATTGGAAAGGGTGAAAATAAGGAGTCTGATAATAAACCCCTTCTTGTCCTATCTCTTACCTGCCTAAGAAGCATCTTGGTCCAGCTGTAGGCAAAGAAAGGCCATATGGATTGCAGTTGAAATGATTTAGGCCATATTTAGAGGATCTTGTGTGGAATCCCCAGCCAAGAGTTTGATAGGCAAGACTGGCTTCTCTGTATAAGCCTGTGAGAGTTTCCACATTTCAGAGATGTACTATAAAACTCGGATGGCTGAATACATCCTTCTCAAGTCAATTAAATACCATTTCCAATCTATAAATATTCACTGCAGTTAGTGATAGTGAATGAGTTCAGTTGATGGTTTGGCTGATGGATCACTTAGTTACAGCACTTTAAGAGATGCAATGAATCTTATATGAAAAAGTATGCAACCTGGGAAAGCTATATGTACAACTGTATCTAAATCTATACACATGTGTAATTCTGGTAATAAGAGGAATAAAAGCTCATTGTAGACAAGTTGGAAAATTTAAATCTCTCACAATGCAACACTTAAAACGAAATGCTTATTTTGTCACTGTTTTCTGTGTATCTATATACTTCTTCTGAACACAAAGAATCACTGCTTTGTATCACGTTTGTTTTTGTCAAATAGTGTACTTTCCCATTCCATTAAATGTTCTCTGAAAACATGATTGTAGTGGTTGAACACTATTTAATAATATGGTTGTATTTCAATTTATTAAATGATTTCTCCATTATTAGACATTTAGATGTCTCCAATCTTCACTCTTATAAACAACACTGCCTTTAATTTTTTGTTCATTTTTTATTGTTTTCTTGAGGGATTCCTAGAAGTAGGATTCATAGGAGGAAGTGAACTCTTTTAAGGCCCTTGATATGTCTTAATCAATTTATATCCCAGTTACATTCCTACTCTCCAATGGCACTTACTATATTGAGTTGAAAATGTCCTTGGATATATATACCTCCTTGAAAAATACACAGCTTTTCTGTGTATGTTTATGTATATAAATGGTATTATATTGCAGGACCTGTCCCATTTTCACTCAACTTTTTAAGGCCTTTCTGTATTGCCTTAAGAGTCACTGCTTCCATCTGCTGCCTCTACCTCTCTGCCATTATAAACAACACTGATAGGAACATCTTCAAACACATTACCTTCTGAATCTGTAGAAAAATTTCTTTGAAGTATAACCCAGCTGTGGAATTGGTAGACCAGAGGGTTTTTGCCTGGACATTTTTACTGAAGTTTGCCAGTTTGCTTTTCTCAGTGGCCATCCAATAATCATACTTCTATCAATATTATGTTATGGTTTCCATTCCACATCCTTAATAATTTTTGGCATTATCTAACTTTCCAATTTTATAAAGATGATAGTTATAAAGTATTACCTCACTGTTTTATTTAGCATTTGTCCT
The DNA here is from genome assembly GCF_007474595.2 of Lynx canadensis. Taxonomy (NCBI): domain Eukaryota; kingdom Metazoa; phylum Chordata; class Mammalia; order Carnivora; family Felidae; genus Lynx; species Lynx canadensis. Next base: position 80,822,628 of record NC_044306.2, on the reverse strand, counting down.
GGTACTTAGTGAGATTTGGCACCTCTCCAATCCTAGTTAGCGCTAGACTTTGCCAACCTATAAATTGCCTATTTATATCTTTTGCCCACTTTTCCATTAGGTTTCTCTTCATGTTAGATTGCAGGGGTAACTTGTATAATCTAATGTTTCCTTTGTAGTTTTTAGCCAATGCAAATATTTTCTCTCAGTCTGCCATCTACCTGTTAACTTTGGATCAGGTACCGAAAAGAGTCAGAAAGGAGCAAGCATTAGTGACATTGTATTGTACAACATTCATATCACTTGCTATCATAATGATCATCCATTCAGCCAGTCAGTGAATATGTATCTAGATACATAGGAACATCTGCTCTAGATAAGATGTATAAACATTTTGAAACCACAGGAGAAGTTCAACATAGATTCTGCCTTCAAGAATCTCACAGTCTCACATAGGAAATCCGACAAAAGAAAAAAGACATATAGAAATGGAAAGTAATAAACTCCATAACTTAAATATTGATAAAGTGATATGAATCTGTAGGAGGTGGGTTTTGTAGAAAGAACAGGTATCCAGGTGGAGAAATCCAATAAATTACTGGAATATGAAATATCTTTCAGAAGAGATCAGACTGATATAGTTTCAGGTGAGAGTAAAAGCCGTGAAATTGATAGAATTGACAAGGAAGAAGCAAAAGTTGGATCCTCATTCTTTGATGGATCCTTAATTGATCAGTATCTTTCAGGAAATGGGAGAGTAGCCGGGGCAGGGTGGGTGGGGAAGAAAACAGTGTCTCAGAAGGTAGATGTGCAGAATACTCTCCACTTGAAAAAAAAAACTGTGTTGAACATGCTCAGGTGTAAATAATGAGTGATTTTTATTAATTTTCAGAATTTATTAATTTTTTGTGGAAATAAGTTAGAAGTGCTATTATACTGGTAGGGAAAGCCTAGTCACATAAATGTGTGTCTCCCTGAGCAAGATAAAGCATTTAACCAATAATAATTAACCCCCTCCTTCTCTGAATGTGTTTTTGAGTTAATGAATAAATTACATATAAACCCACATTTTTTATAAAACTGCCTTGGGGAGATGGGCCACTGGGGAGCTGGCCCTGTTTTATGGACAGGAAAGAGTAGGCAAAGTATACCAAGAAAGGACAAAGCCTGGTTTAAACAACGATTCTACTAAGGCTGACACATTCTGCCTTTACAAATCATTTGCTGAGATCTAAGCCAATCCATTTCAAGAATGAGAGAATGGCCAGCCCTCACATTTTGCAGATATTATTATTATTGATGATATTGTAATAATGCTTATTATATACAAAGAAATATGCTAAGCCCCTTACATACAATATGTCATTTAATCTGCTCAATAATCTGGGAGAAGAATATGTTATTATTATGTACATTTTTCAGAGAAGCAAAATGAGAAGTGAAACCAATAATTGGTAGAGCTAATACAAAACCCCAAGTTTGAAGCTCATGCTTTTGGGAGTAGTACCACAGGATGTGTAAACTCAATGGCCATCAGTATCCTGAGGGAGAGCACCATCAGTAGAGAGTTAAGGACACAAGTACACTTTCCAGAGGTGAAGTGATTGAATGGTGAGAAGATGGAAGTGGTAAATGCAGCTATCATTTCCAAAATTGGGTAGCAAATCTTTTGAGAGATATTGAAGGGAAAAAGTTAAAGAAAGTTTTTGTTTTGTTTAAATTTTATGGCCAATGCACCTTGAATATAATTGTGGTATAGAAGAGATAGACTGGAGAAGTGAAGTTGAAGATGCAAGAAAAAGAGTAAATTGTGAGAGCAAGATTCTGAAGAAGGGGAGAGGGTAAGAAATCATGAGCACATGGAGGGTTATCTTGAGGGAGGAGGCTAACACGGGAGAATCACAGGAGGAGATGTTGGGTGAAAACAGGAAAAAATGGTTGGATGGCAATTGAAAACTTCATGGAATGTGTGGTAGTAAAGTATTTTCTTAGTAAACTGTGAGGCAAGGTTATATGTTCCAAGTCAAGACAGAAGTAGAAAATGTTTGCAATAAATTCTGTAGGGAATGAAATGGAGAGTCAATTAAAACTGAGCAAAACAAATACCAAGCAATACAGAGAATAATGTTAAGGCTGGCTTATCAGTCAGGGTTTAGTTGCAAGGTGCAACAGAAAGTACTTTACCTATTTTAAGCAGAGAGAGACTTAATGCAGGTAGATGCTTACAAATCTTTGGAAAGGCTGAAGTAGGCAACTCTAGGCTGAACTTCTGGGAATGACTCCCAGAACCACAGTGCAGCATTAGCTTGCCAGGAAAGCTATGAGCTCTACCACAATCAGGAAAGAGGGGAATAAGGAGAACATTGGTAAAGCACAGACTTCAGGAATATACCATTTTTGCAGCATACGACTGTTGGCTATAAAGTACCACTCTTCTTAGATTCACACCAACAAAGAATAAATGATCCACGCCCCTGCTTCTCAGTTACAGCCAGTACCCAAACTATAGGAGAGTCTGAGAAATGTAGCTTTTAGCTTTACAGACTGCAGCAGAGGAAGGAACACAAGAAGATTGAGAAGGATGTTGAGTACCAAGTTATTACAGATATAAATAACATATTTATTTGATAGTATAAATTTATCAGCAATCTGTAGGCAAAAGTGGAAAAATAGGTAGTCTGATAAGGGAAAGATAAGGGAGCAAAGAGATCAAGGTGCCTAGCAGGGTTACTATAGAAATGACTGATCATCTGGTCCAGACTAGTGAACAGAAGCCAGGAGAAACTGATGAAATATGAGGATAGGAATATGACAGATAAGCACAATGTTGATAATGCCTACTTTGGGTTTGCCCTTGAAAGGCAAAAAAAAGGGGTGCAATGAGCACATGCAAACTAAATAGCATTTGTGTTTTGAAGAGAAGAGAGTTTAGTACTTTTCAATACACATGCAAGGACTATTTAATGTGTTATACGCACATCAGGAAAAACTAGTCAAGGCACACAGCTATAGCATATTCCAGAACACGCGTTAGTTGAATTATGTCTTGATCTGTGTGCACACATAAGAGGAGAGAAACGAAGAGGGAGATAACAACACCTATGTGGGTGCAAATACTGTATAATTCTACCATTGATTTGCAGACTTGTGTATATGAGATTTACAGGCAAATCATGGTCCATATGTAAATCCAAGAAAGGATAAATGTTTAAAGGTGAGTTTGTTGTCATTGTTGTTGTAATGTCCTTCCGCTGCATTAAAAATATGAGAGTGGATGCCTACAAGGAAGCTAACATGTTTTGTATGCTTAACTCATATTTATATAGCTAAGAAGTAATTATAATCTTTGCACTCAATCTATTAGCATTTCTCCTTAGGTTTTTCTGTTTCCTACAAAAGGCATGTTGTTTTGTTTCTAATTCATTTGGGAAGGGGAAGGAAGGAAGGAGGCTTCAAATTCTATAGATGCACAAGATTTGACATGGGCTGTAGGTCTCCACTTCCTGGTGGCTTCCCAGCAGATGCCTCAGCCATGACTTCATTGAATTCCAGTTGTAGGTCTGCAAATCTCTCCTTTTGTAAGATTTCCCTTTATCTCTGAAAAGAGGCAGTGAAGTTTGCTTTCCACCAGGCTGCTTTGATTTCCTCCCAGTGCTTCCAAACGCCAACGGAGCACTCTAGAGGCAGTCCCATGCGTCTCTCAAGCAAAATAAAGAAGAATATGCAGTGAAGATCAGAATGGAGTCACTGTATCTTCATTCCCAATGTCTTTTTTAATCATGCACCTAGCGCATGACTAAAGGTTTATTGTATGATTATATGTAGAATCTGCTCTAAAGACTTTGAACATTGAAAAATACTTACTGGAAAGAAAATAAACACAATTAGGTGACAGAAAAATACACTCACACTTTTTTTTTTAATTCTGGAATGCAACTCCTTTGGTGAAGAGTACAAGAAAAAGCTTGACATTGAATCATTAAAGGATGATGAATCTTTTTTTCTTAATGACCACAAGGAACAGGGAACAAACTGCTGTCTTTACAGGGTCATTGTTTTGTGAAATCCTTGTGGGATGGGAGTGTCTAAACAAAATCTATTACAGAGGCATGTATCTCTTATTCACCTATAAATATTTGTCAATGAAGATGGTTAATAGACAAGCCATCTGGTGCCCCTGATCTTCAGAATTTGATAAAGTCTGTATTGTTATTGCTCAAGAGATTTCTGTTGTATAAACTCTGACATGCAGTATATATGCTGATGGAAGAGGAAGGTCCACGCTAACTCTGAGAGAATTAAAATATGCAGGTGGGGGAAACAAGGAAACTCGTCTCCTTTGACAAATGCACGGTCCTTGGTTAACTTCTCATTAGCAGTCTGCTCACATCTCATTCCCATTAAGAGTATTCCGTTTTCTTTGTCTAAAGTGTTGAGTGGTTATGAATAGTAAGGATAGACTATCTGTAATTATTTTTTAATTATTAATGGTTTTGTTAGATCCTTTCACTTTTACATTACATTTCTGTTAATGTGAGTTAAATCAAAATGTACTTCAGTTTCCAAGCTGTTCCCCAATGTATTTTTCATTCTTTCATAACATTACTTCAGATTCCTATAAGGTGTCTAGGAGAAAGCACGCCTTTCTGGAGTCACCCACACCATGCTAATAGTTTCAGGGACTATTCTGTTCTGCAAATCCGCTGGCCATAACATTAGTCGTCACCAAATTTCTAAATTCCCAATAGTACCCAGTGTTAGAAACACAATGTGTACCAAAATCATTTGATTTTTAGCCTCTCGAAGACTCTATTTTATTTAGTGCCACCAGATGAAGGTGTTTTGGCACTTCGTAGATATGAAGACTCTCTACCAAATAGAAACCAAAGGGGAGGAGAAAATGAGTAAGTTTGAAAGGAACAGATATTAGAGGAAGAAACTAGTGTCCAGGTTTTGTGGTCCATCTAAATAACTTGAAGAGTAGTTTAGTCAGAACGAATATTCTAGTATTGTGCCTTAGGAATCTTCCTAAGATGACACTTCCTTAATGACACTTAAGAAAAAAAAAAAAAAAAAGAACTTCTCTGGAGAGAAGGAAAAAAAGTCTACTTTTTAATCAATTTTTCCATCACCAGTAGAATGGCCCTTTTTGATGATGCACTGTTCCCTCAGAGGAATGGTCCTGGTTTGTATTTACGAAAGGGTCTGGTTTCAGATCTAGTATTAAGCATCTCACACAAATTCAAATAATAGCCCCAGTGAACAAAAAGAGAGAGAGAGAGAACGGGTGAGGTTTTTTTTTTGTTGTTGTTTTTTTTTAATTTTATTTTTTAACGACACACAACCCTCAGCCCCAGGGATTCTTGTACCGTTACAGCTGGTGACTTCTGAAAAGAAACATTACGAGATCAGTTCTGAGCAGTGGGAGGAAAAGGGGGACCGGTGCAGGACAAAATTCCTGCTGAGGGGGCGGCAGCGACCCCCACGGAATCGAGGAAGGGAGCTAGATCTTAGCCAAAAGCATAGAGTTCACATACACTGCACCGAACACGAACGCTACTAAAAATGACTGGATAAATTATGCAGAGGGATTTCTGGATTTCTTTCAAGTAATTAAGTTTCGATTTCTTGCATTTATTTTAGTTCCAGGAAGCGCAAGGCGCCATGGGTTGCAAAAGTCTTCATTGATTGTTCCAATGCTTTAAGTTTGGTTTCGTGACTGGACTTAACTTTAGGAAGAGGTAAACACACGGGCCAAAGAAATTCACCGCGAAGAAAAATAACAGTTTCACTGGGGCAAGTAAAGACAGGAGTGGTTGCTCGTGGACGCGACGCGGAGATCCGCTAGCCCCTGCCCAACTCCCTCGAAAGTGGCCCGCCAGCGGGGGGAGGGGAGGAGCATGTGTGCGTGTGACCGAGTGTGCGCGAGTGTCAGCACACACGTGTCTGCGTGCGTGGGTATGTGAGCGTGTCTGGGCGCGTGTATCCGTGCGTGAGCGTGTGAATTCGCGCCCCTGCGCTCTAGGGAGTGCGGAGCTGGATACGGAGGACTGAATCCTTCCTTCTGCTACATTTTCATTTCTTGGCGCCTGTTGTGTTGGCTCCAAAGCTTGGTCGACTCTAGAGGGTCCAATCAGCTGTCCCCACGTGCGGGTTCCTGGCCGCATTCAGTGTAAGCGTACTTACCAGGCGGAATCCTGAAGGCGTCTAGGCGCTTCGCAGGCATCCTGCGGGCCTGGGGCTGGCTGCTTCCCGGGTCTCCCTCCTCCCAATCTGCTTTTTTTTTTTTTTTTAATTTTTTTTTTTTTAATTTAATGGAGCTCCGCTTCTTTCCATTCACCGGGGAAAGAGGGAACCGTTACTTTCCTATCTGCTGTCCCTCCTCTCATCCCTTGTCCCCTGCCCAGCCACCTTTCTCAGTGCAGAATTACTTAGAGAAAGCCCCCACGTGGCTTGTTCGGCGACTACAGGCCCCCGGCCCTGGCGCGAGTCCCTCCCTTCCCCCAAAGCGCACCCTCCAAAGCGCCAATAACCACTCGCTTTTGTCCTCCTCCCTTCGCCCTGTTGGAAGATTGCAAAAGTCCTAATTTCAATCTAGAAAGGCCAGAGGAGCGCCGGAAGCAGAGGTTTCCCGAGACACGTGCTAACTGCCTGCATTGGGAGGTTGAGAGTGTTAGCCCGGAAAGCCCCGGGAGGAGGCTGTGCCATCGGACATAAGAGGAGCCAGGCATCTTTGGACAAAAGAGGGGTTCCTTCAAATCTCTAAGTGAGGGGTACTTGGGGCTCGCGGGGAGCCAGCGGAGACAGCAGGTTTTAGACAAACAGAAGAGTAGAGTGGACATGATCGGAAGAGGAAAGGTGTTTGAACAAAGCGCACGCATCACTCCTTGAGCGTAGCCCCTATCTCAGGCCGTAACAAACCCAGGAGAGCCCTCCTTCCCCGCCACTCTCCGCGGCCAGTTCTCTGGGCGCTCCCAGAACTCTCAGCTTCAGGGACATTTCTTTCCTTTTTTCTCCCCTGGAACTGCGAGGCCACGTAGGAGTTTAATCACCCCCTATCTTTCTGCCCCAAGCTACAGAGTCCAGAGAGAGCTCAGAAGGTCTGATTCTATTCAGAATTAGGTGCAGATTGACTTCCTTGAAGAGTTGGCATGGAAGGAACCTATCCTTTCCTTCTTTCCTCCCCCACGCCCTGTCTACCTAAAATCGAAATGGTGCATGAATAGGGTCAGATTTGTCCTTTCAGAAATCTTCCCTGTAGTCCAACTCAATTCTGTGTGAAATACAAAGAAATCAAACTGCCCTTATTGGATTAAAATTTAATAAAAACACATTAGGTCCGGTAAAATATGAATGCACAGCTTAAAATTTTCATAGTAAATTAGGACCCAGATACAGGGGAGGAGACAGTGATTTCTCCCCTCGGGATGGCTACCGGCCGATTTAGGGGGTGGGGGGAGGGCTCCTACTGCAGGGACCCCCCTGCCAGGGAGCTTGGGTGGAACCTCAAGCGACGACTGCCCCGCGGGGAGAGAAGAAGCTGGTCACATCTGTCCGCATCTGGCAGCGTATGGGACAGAAGCTATTGTCAAACAAAGAGACTTGGCGAGAAGAAAGGCTTTCCTCATACAGTCACACATTTGATTCATTTTTTCATTTCTTTTCTTTAAAAAAAATCACTTTCCTGTTTTCAGTTTACTAGGTAGATTTGTAGGTGTGCAGAGGCACCAGCACAGACAGGTGCTTGGGCATAAAAGTGTATTTTGAGGTCATATGAAGCAGATTTTGGATACTGGGCCATTCGCTCACACCCCCTTGGGTCTATCCCCAACTTTCCAGTTGTTTAGATGGCCTCCCCTACCTGGAGGGCTGAAGTCTTTCTTTCTCCGAGAGCAGCTTCCACACTCACTGGAGCACTTTGCAGCAATGCCTGTGGGCAAAACCAAAATGGGTTTTATTGATATTGCTAAGACGTTCGTGTTCTGGATGCTCCTGGAAGGAAAGATCACAAGATTGCAAGTCGTGGTGATTAAGGAAGAATTGCATTTTCTCTCTATTGCAACACAATCACTGCTGTTCATTTTTCACTTGGAGTGGGAAAAGGAGAAATCTTACTCTGCTTCGACCTGCATGTGTTTTCTAGAGGTAATGGAATACAGGTAAATAAGCTCAAATTACTCAACTACATGCTAATTTATCTCAACTTGGCAGTTAGAATAAAGAGCTTCCTTTTCTCCCCCCCCCCCCTGTCTGGAATTAGACATATCACTGGGAAATCTCTGAGAGATTAAAAAAAAAGTTATATTAAATTAATTTAATGATATATGGATTTTAGCCATCAGGACAATATTCTTTCAGGAGTTCTCCTGTTTAAAATAGTTTTAGCCGATCAATTCCATATCAAACAAAGTTTGTCCAGTCACTTCAACAGTGCCCTCTTTACTTCATGAATTTATTATACTACCTTATTTACCATATGAAGTGGTGACAAGTGTTTAGCATTTTGGAGATCAGTTGTCAGTTGCCATTAAAATCAAGATTAATTCATATTAACGATATGCATTTCTCAATACTCCCAGGTGACAACATACATTAAAACAACTATTGCAAGTAATTAAGCTCAATGAAGGGGGAGGGGACAGGAAGAGGTTCAAAACATCCCCAAATATTTGATTTTGCAATCCAAGTTCAGCAGACTGTTGCCACAATAATGCTTGGGGACCTCCTCAGGGTTGCTTTTCACTTTACATCTAATTAGGCACCTAATGAAAGAGAAGAATTTTTTTCCCATGTGATTTTTCTCCTTGATATTCTTATGCCTTTATTTAAACACATAAACACACTGTTTAGGAGGTGCAATACCCAAAAGTTTCTTGTGTGTTTCACTTGGTATTATAATCTGGGGGAACTAGGTAGATGCGAACATTTGTCTTATAGTTATTTTCTTCCTCCACATTCACTCTAACCCTTTGCCCCTTACATAGTACTGACAGAAAACATACCCCAAAATATTTTAATTTATTTAATATTTTTATTATGCTTTAGAGATGCTCAACAGTTTATACTAATTAGGCCATCCAAACCCTTTTGAAGATTAAGCAAATTGGACAACCCTTGTTAATTAGAACATAATTTGAAGTTTGAAATTATATCATTGATGAAGTAGTCTAATTAGTATGACGATGTGTTAATGGACCAGTGAGACACAACAGTGGAGTTTGGTGTGAACCTCTCCAAGTCTTCCATGAAAATTCTCCCTCCTATACCAACATTAATAAAAGATTTCTATAGACTTCAGCCTTTCCACGAAGACATACAATTTATAGTACATACAATGCATTAGCCCATAGTGCTGCTCAATTTTTTCACTATTATGAAAACTAATAAATTCGTCAAGCTGAATTAAGCATACAAATCAGATGAGGCATAGCAGATTACACAGTGAAGCGCGGTGTCTCCCGAGCCTAAATGAAATTTCAATCTAATAATTCCTTCCTGGCCCAGTCATAATTTGTTTAGAGATGTTGTTCTACTTCTTTCAAAGCGCTATTCGCACTATAATTAAATGATACTCAAGCTTTTAACTTTGATTTATTTCATTTCTCGAAGCTTGAGACAGTGAGAGCTGTACAATGTCATTTTTTTATTTCTTTGAAAATTACCGTGGCTGTTGTAGAGGTGGAAATTAAACACCTAAGCATTTACTTGAACCGTCCGGTGCAAGCCACATTCATTCATGTCAACACCCCCTGTCCAGTCTCGTGCCTAGACTTATCTGGTCTCATGCTCAGGAACAGTGCTGGTAGGAATCCCCTTCAGCCACTATTTAGTATTTTCCTCCACATAGGGGAAGAGAAAGACATGTCCAAGGATAGCGCAGGAAAGCGCAAGGGTTTAAGGACCATGGACAGAACCCGTCGCCCGCCGTTTGTTGCCGCTTCCCCAGTACTCTTGGCGACTCCCGGGCTCTGAGCTCCCGACTTGAACCTGCTGTCCAGCTCTGGTGAGGTCATGGGTGAACCGGCAGGCCCATACTCTCTGCCGCCGCGGGGCTTCCGGGCGCTGACCACTCGAGGCCCCCCCTTCGCCATACTCCTTTCCACTCTGTTTTGTCCCAGCGCGAGCCAGCGCCTCTCAGGCCTGCCGCCTGCTCTCGCACCTGCTCGCTTTCCCCAGGCACCGTGTGCCTGCACCTGCTCCCAGTCACCCCAGTCCGGGTCAGGCCACCCGCGGACTCCAGCGTCCAGGTCTCAGGGCCTTCTCACCCTCGCCTATACTCCGCTCCTTCTGCGCTCTGGGGAGGTGACAGCCGCCCCTAACGTCGAGGGAAGTAGAAGATCGAAGCGGGAGGAGAGGAAGGCGGGGTGTGTGTGTGTGTGTGTGTGTAAGACTGTCTCCTATTTTTACGATTGGAACTAAGTGTGTGTCCACTTCTAAGAAAAGTGGTCTGCACTGGGACAAAACTGCGAGCAAAGTGTTGGCTAAAAATAGGTTCTCTGCGCCCAGTGGTTGTGGAAATGAAGACAAGTGGGGCTTGTGCCAACCCCTAAGGGCACGCGCGCGCGCGCGCGCGTGTGTGTGTGTGTGTGCTGGGGCGGAGAGGGGGGGTTAAGCAGCACATGCGCTCTGTGATCTCTGGCCCTGCCGCTCCCTCCATCAGTTGCCCCTTCCTCTTTTGATTGTGGCTAATGAAGAATAATAAATCCAGTGGCAGGATTTGCCAGTGGATCCACCCAAGACCCAACTCACACTGAACTGGGATACAGAGAGGAAAAGGAGGAAGATCGGGAGGAAGAGAAAAGAGGGAGGAGGTGTGTGTGTGTGTGTGTGTGTGTGTCCGTTGGGGGGGGGCAGTAGACAGGGTTGCGCGGGGGGGGGGGGGGGAGGAGTCGCATGCGCAAAGGCGACCGGAGCTGGCTCCACCGCCGTCCAATCCGCTGAGAGCTGCGAGAAACCGAGTGAGAGAAAGCCCTGCAGCCCGGTCGACCCCATGTCTCTTCGGCACCAGGCACCCGCCGGGCCGAGGGGGCGCAACGCTAAGCGCCAACTGCCGCGTGCACCAAGCGGAAGCGCAGACCAGCGCGGAGGAGCTGGTTGACCAGCGCGGAGGAGCTGGTTTCCCCGCGCCCGCTTCTTCTCCTTCCGCCAGGAGTCAGAGGCCGGGGTCACCTGAGCTGCGGGGAGGGGCGGGCCGAGTGGGGGCTGAGGCCTGGAACTTAGCGGTAAGCAGGACATAGAGGGGAGAAACTGCCAGGTAAGAGGCGTTCCTAGTAGTCTGGGGGGAAAAAACCTACCCAAGGCTGGCTTGGCCCGCAACTTTATTTAGGACTTTCTTTTCCCGGCTTGGTGGAGACTAAGCGGAAAAAGCAGGAGGGGCTGGAGGCCGGCTCTTAGAACTGCCTGGAGACTGGAACACAGACCTGGCCAGTGGGGTGGGGTTGAGATCCAAAGTAAGTGAGAGCTGCGGGGCGCCGGGAAGGGGCGGTGGCAAAAACGTGCGGGCGGGGGCCGGAAAGGGAGGTGGAGGGCGCGGCGGGGGAGCGGGAGGCGGGGGTCGAGAGAGCTCCTCGGACCCTACTCTGTAGGGAGCAAAGAGAGAAGGGGCGACGCTAGAATCCGAGCTGGAGAAACCGCGCTTCCTGGCAGGGAGGGCGGAGGCGCGCGGGAGGGAGGGAGAGAGGGCGGGGGGTAGGGGGCAGGCGCGGGGAGAGGGGAGTATAACTCGGCGGCCGCGAGGCGCGGGGGCAGTTTCGGGCTCCCAGGTCTGCAGCCAGCTCCAAGCGGAGCCCAGAAACCCCTAAGACTGACAGCGGAGCCAGAGGAGGAGCTCGTAGTCCGGGCAAGGCGCGCAGAGCTGGGAGCGGCGGCGGGAGAGCGCAACTTTGCACTGCCCTTCGCTGCTCCTGCGCTCGCCCAGCACTTCTCAAGAGGGTCCCGGCAGACGGGGTCAGTGCGTGCGCTACGGACGAGCGCCCGGGCGGACCGGGAAGATGATGATGATGTCCCTGAACAGCAAGCAGGCGTTCAGCATGCCGCACGGCGGCAGCCTGCACGTGGAGCCCAAGTACTCGGCACTGCACAGCGCCTCGCCCGGGTCCTCCGCGCCCGCGGCGCCCTCCGCTAGCTCCCCTAGCAGTTCGAGCAATGCTGGCGGCGGTGGTGGCAGTGGCGGGGGCGGTGGAGGCCGTAGCAGCAGCTCCAGTAGCAGTGGCAGCAGCGGCAGCAGCGGCGGGGGCTCCGAGGCGATGCGGAGAGCGTGTCTTCCAACCCCACCGGTGCGTATTTCTGCATAATCACCGCTTAAAGGCACATTTTGACAGCCCCCTTTATCTGCTTGATGTTTTTTTCATGTCTGCACAGCAAATCACCCCACACCTCCAACCAATTTCCCCCCTCTCTCTCTTATGTATTCAGCGGGCCTTTTCTTTCATATTAATTTTTATGACCTGGGATGTTGCCTGTGCGCGTGTTGTGTTGTGTTGTGTTTGCAGGCTCACTTTCCTCCTCCTCGTGCACTCACGGTTTCTCTCAGTGGCTACCCTCCTCTCCGCCTCACCTGCTACATTCAGGATTATTATTATTATTATTATTATTATTATTATTATTATTTTAACGTTCTGGGAATGTTGTAGGCGCGGCGGCGTTGTCGAGCGCTGTGCCGGGGCTTCCGGGGAGAGTGCGCACAATTCCCTGCTGAGCGTAATGTGTGCCTTTTACTTGCAATTGCAGAGCAATATATTCGGCGGGCTGGATGAGAGTCTGCTGGCCCGCGCCGAAGCTCTGGCGGCCGTGGACATCGTCTCCCAGAGCAAGAGCCACCATCACCACCCGCCCCACCACAGCCCCTTCAAGCCGGACGCTACCTACCACACCATGAACACCATCCCGTGCACTTCGGCTGCCTCTTCTTCGTCGGTGCCCATCTCGCACCCGTCCGCACTGGCGGGCACGCATCACCACCACCACCATCATCACCACCACCACCATCAGCCGCATCAGGCGCTGGAGGGCGAGCTGCTGGAGCACCTGAGTCCCGGTCTGGCCCTGGGTGCCATGGCTGGCCCCGACGGCGCCGTAGTGTCCACGCCAACTCATGCACCGCACATGGCTACCATGAACCCCATGCACCAAGCAGCGCTCAGCATGGCCCACGCGCATGGGCTGCCCTCACACATGGGCTGCATGAGCGACGTGGACGCCGACCCCCGGGACCTGGAGGCATTCGCCGAGCGGTTCAAGCAGCGACGCATCAAGCTGGGGGTGACCCAGGCCGATGTGGGCTCCGCACTGGCCAACCTCAAGATCCCTGGTGTGGGCTCGCTTAGCCAGAGCACCATCTGCAGGTTCGAATCCCTTACGTTGTCGCACAACAATATGATCGCGCTCAAACCCATCCTGCAAGCGTGGCTCGAAGAGGCCGAGAAGTCCCACCGAGAGAAGCTCACCAAGCCGGAGCTCTTCAACGGCGCGGAGAAGAAGCGCAAGCGCACGTCTATCGCTGCCCCAGAGAAACGTTCTCTTGAAGCCTACTTCGCCATCCAGCCGCGGCCCTCCTCCGAGAAGATCGCCGCCATCGCGGAGAAGCTGGACCTTAAGAAAAACGTGGTGCGCGTCTGGTTCTGCAACCAGAGGCAGAAACAGAAAAGAATGAAATATTCTGCGGGCATTTAGGAGACCCTTGGCCTCTCCAGGGACATCCCCTCCTCGTCCCCTCTTTTCCCTCCCTCTCTCTCTCCTGCCTCTTTTCTTTCCACTTTTGGCTACCAGAAACAATTCCAGTAAATGTGAATCCGGAGAAAGCGAGGATTGGAGAGCGAGCAAAGGAGCGAGCAAATGAGCCCAAACCCAGTGAGAATGTGAAACGATTTCTCAAGGAAAAACAAAACAAAACAAAACAAAACAAAACAAAACAAAACAAGGGATTTGTCAAGTTGTAGCAAAGTTATTCCTTTTAACCCCACCCCATCCGGAAAAGGCACCTCGGCTTCTTCACAGGAAGTCTGGAGCTGGCTGTTTGCAGGAAGGCAGACGAGACAGCGTTTTAAAAAGGCCCCAAAATGATCAAGTAAGATTTGTTTTTATTCCTAAAGACATCACCCTTGTTCAAGTTTAAAAGTACACTTTGCAGCTATTTTTCAGAAATAGAAATCGATTCAGGACTGAAACTTTAAACTAGAGTTGATGCTTAATGTGATAGAGACATCTCTAAAGTATTTTGAATTTTAAAAAAGATGGCAGATTTTCTGCATTTACACTGTATATTATATATATATTTTTATTGTGGTTCTTACCCCCTTCTTCCTTCTCTAAAGTGTTAATGCTTAAGAAAGGAGTTGCGCCTGCTGTGTTCACTGATCTTGAAAGCTATTATTAGATTATTGCCGAACAACCCTCTGTAAATTATTAATTTATCTCTCTAGCAACTTAATTTGTGCACATTCTAATTAATTAAACTTATTTAGTCTAAAAATGGGGGAAACGTATGGCTCGTGGAGTTAAACAATTTTATGTTTGATGAGTTTACTGAATTTTTATGGCTTTCCTCTTATACTGTGTTCCTTTTGGCCCATTTGTATATTCTCACTTTGAATGAAGATTGTTTTTCCTTTGTTTTTCTGGTAGTGTTCTGGTTTGTGAGTCGACACTCAGTAATGGATGTCTTAATCGTGTAGACTTGATTCACTGTCCAAAGTATTGTTTACTTCGTTACATATTTAATGGGGATTCCCACATTGTCCCCACTACACACGCGCGCTCTCACTCACCCTTACACACACACACACACACACACACCTCTAATGGAAGAGAAGAAGTGAAGCAGTTGGAAGCATGACTATGATGCATCATTTTCTAGCTTTAGGTGCATTTGTTCACTTGGTGTTTGCCCTTCCAAATTCTACGATTTCACCAAGGTATCTCAATCTTCTTGTTTTCAATTGCTTTGTTGACTACATTTTAACATTTACAAGAATCCTTCGGTTTTTCCTTTTGGAGGTTTGTTTGTAGAAAAACTAATTTAAACTATAAGAAAGACAGTGCACTGCTTGTAAATTCACATTGTTTGGTAGAATTCTTTTGGAACAAAAAATAATTAGGTACATGGTGATTGGTACCTTATCTATTGTAAATATCCCATTCAAAATGATGCACATATAGATATATTCTTACAAATTTTGCTGTATTGCTGTTCCATTTGAGGCTCTCTGAAGTCTTGAGTTCTGTATATGACCTGGTTTCTTGTTTTTGTTTTGTTTTGTTTGTTAATAGATGGTTTATTTACTATGGTAATGTATTAAGTTATTTTTGGTGTTGTTTGATTGTCTTTCATTGAAAAGATGATTTTAATGTTTTATTGGCAAAGTATGCTGCTTTTTTCATTAAAATATACTATTAAAATTAAATGGCTTTTAAAATGTGATGTTGTTTTCAATCATTTACATGGAAATTATTTTGATAGTTTTTTAAAGCAGAAACATTTTAATGGTTTATTTTAGAGTGGTTGTTATAGTCTGATTTGGATTTAAAAGGGGGGTGTTTCTCTAGGAAGGTATAAAAGAACAGCGTTTATAATTGTCTTCTAATAGCCAGAGCTCATCTCACAGGGTGCATTGCTTCTCTGTCTAGATGAGGTTGTGATATTTGGCTCCAATATCTCCCTTGGAGTCTTTTCTCCAGATCTGCAATAATTCTGCAAAGAGAATCTTTATGAGCAGAGGTACTACCTGGGAAGAAGGAAGAAAGGAACTCAGTTTAGTTTTCAGCCAGCACTGGGAGCCTGGGTGTGGCAAGAGTCCAGGCCTGTTTGTGGGAGTAGGATACCCCGGTTGAGGCCTAAGGGCTTGCCCACCATACTTCTCAGTTCAGTGACTGCTCCTGGAGAGCAATGCCCCAACCAGAGCAGGAAGCACCTAGGTTACTGAGTTATGAAGCAAAAGTACATCTCTCTCTCCCTTCATTTCCATGACCTTTACAAAAACTTACATTCTGCAATAGGCAGAGTGGGTTGAGGAAGAAATCCTGGGTGGTTAGAAGGAGTTGATTTTTGCCCCCTTCCTATCACTCACTCAAACACCAGAGTTGGTGAAAGTCTAATGGTGGTCTGGCACAAAGAAATTCTGCCCTTTGATATACAGACTTTTCTCCTTTTTTGATCCTAGTTTAAAGGTACCTCCTGATCCATTTTAAGCAACATATTAGGTTTCCAAAGTTTTTTTTCCCAGGAAAGCTCTTGTTTAGACATTTACATTATTAATGATGAGAAGAGCACCTTACTAATCTATAGGTCCAAAAAGAGGAAGGAACCAGGTGATCCTTTAGGGGAAATTCTGCTGCCCTGAGCGGTGACCTAATATGGAACTGCTTTGAGGTGTTTCTTATTTTGCGGATGAGTTTAGGAAATGTCCCAGGAGTCCATGAAAATTGTTACAGTGGCTCAAGTTGGGATTAAATGTTGTTAAAGAACATTGTGGTTTTCAGATGTAACAAAAAGAACCGTGACAGTTAATGGATAATAAGTGAAGGGACTTACTTTTCTTCAACTTAAAGAAACCAGAAGAGACAAAATCTATGTGTCCATTTAGAAACAATGAGATCTAGTATATAGATGCTTACGGAAATATTTCAAAGTTGTAGGAACTTAAAAGAAAGAATTGTGAATCCAGATATAGTGATACTGATGGTTTAATTTTATTCTTAAATTTTGGAGGTTGAAAGTCCCTTCTTCTGTTTTACCTTCTAAGACTCAATTTTCTTGAAAAGTCTTTTCAAATAGCCAGCCCCTAATCACAGTACGCTAGGTCCTGGTTTCAGCACCACGGATAGTAACCACATCACAGTCCTACTCCAACACCGGTTTGACCAAGCATTGTCAGCCAGCTGGAGAACTTTCTGCTAGTTACTTTTTCCAGAGTGGAGAAAATGAATTAAATGGCTTGAAGATGTAGCAAACCAGGCTTGCTGATCTGGGCTTAAAGTTCTCTTCAATAAATAACACCTCCTTCTTCCCATATGTGGTTGTTATCTAAGAGTCTAGGATATATTCGTTAAAAGAAAGGGGAGTCCATTAGAGGAAAGACAGACATGTGTGCTAGTGTTTTCTTTCTACAAATATGACATCCTTAAACGAGGAGAGAGATCCTGTAAAAGTAGTAGAAATTGAGAAATATATTGAAGATAAACAAAATAGGCTTCTTTTGGTACGTTTGAAGTACATGATAGCTTTCACGTATGCATGTTTGCCTAAGATTTTTATGACAAAAATGACATAACAGCAACTCAATTTACCTTGACAGTTGAGAGTGAAGGCCTATATCCCCCCCCATTCACCAAGTGTTTTTTGTCTCCCAAGCTCCTACACTTTGAACACTGTACCACAGTTTTAAATATATCTTCTCAGTGTTATTACAAGGGTAAAAGAAACCCTCTTGTCTACAAGATGGAAATTATATCCATTGTTTAACCCTACTTAACTGGGTTTGTTTTATGGGAAAATCAGAATTTAAAAAAAAAGTAAATATACTCTGAAAGTTTTTATTAATGAGAGCTGCAGAGACATATCAAAACAAACCAAAGAGATTTGGAGAAAAGAGGATTGGTCTTAAAAAAGAAATTAAAGGTAAGAGCAGAATGAATCCTGTATACATTCTTGAGAAATATTTATTTAATATTGACTTTCAAAATACTGAAATGGATAAATAGCAAATTGTGGCTGAAGAGCCTTGTCATATCAATCAAATCCACTGGCATTCGTGACTCATTTCCTAATTTTTTTCTTCAAGGTCCACAATTACTATTTAATTAGGAAGAGATATTTTATGAATTGACTTAGCAGCACACCTAGTCATCCTCAATTGACATTTCAGAACTATGCGGTTAATTTTTTAACTTCTCCAATGGCAAATGATCCAATCTTTTTGTTAAATGTAATCATCTAAATCTAAACTAGAATAGAATAAATGTCTAACAGCAAAGATCATGTAAGGCCTGGCTGATATCTAAGTACTCTCTACCAATTCTATTCTGATATTATCTAGAAAGAGTGCAGTTTCCTTTGGATAGTTGACATTAAATCAGCTGGTCAGTTCTTTGTCAGATTAAGTTTCATTGACACATAGCTTGGGGAAAATAATGGAAAAATGAAAAAGAAAATGAAATAATTAAGATTTATGTTCAACATAATGCTCTTCTATTTTCTATAAAATGTATTTTAAAATAAACAGCAATATGTAACTAAGTCTTTCTACTATCAAAGACAGATTTTGAGACCTCTCTTTGCCCAGAGAATTGGAATTTGGGCCATAAAAATGCTTTATTTCAAACTTTAAATGAATTCATTTTGATCTATCTATTGGAGACACTCTTGAGGACATACTGGAAAAGGCATTACAAAATTCACTTGATTTTAAAAGGCATATTATTCAGAAGATGAAACTCAAATTTTTCCAAGCAACCCATGACAGTAAGTTTAGAAATTTACCTTTTAACTTGTTTGGTGAAAACAATTTATATTTCCAGGTAAATGGTGCATTTAGAACTCAAAACTTCACTTTACTTTTCAGTTGGCTTTGGAGGGAGGGGCTGCAACAGAAGGGGGGAAAAAGTTAGATTGGTATTCTGATAGGACAAAAAGAAGACAAAGGTTCCCAGACAGTTATGATGATAGAAATGTTCCCGAAGTCTACATTTGTCAGGAGACAGATTTATGGCGATGAGGGAAAAAAAAAATCACTAAATTTTTCCTGCTTTGCCCCTTTAAAGGAGCCTTTCCCAGCACTGAAAGGCTATTATGAGTGAATTAATAAATTACACAGCAAATTATTAAATCCAGATAATTACAAGGAATAAGTAAGTAATCATTAGTTATCTCAGCTAATTACTGTGGGTCAGAGCCAGCCGGAATGTGAAATCCTCCTCGGGAATTGAAATTAACTTTGCACAGTGAGCCTCTCTGCTTGACATCCCCAGTCTGTAGGCACATGGCAGCTCCCTTGTGAGCTAGTCTTTCTATTTAACTTGGAGAGAATAGAAATAAAATTAAGTGGCGATGTGATAATAGGAAGCTGCTCAGAAAGCAAACTGTGGGTTTTATTCTGTACTTTCAAGGCCTGGAGATGAAAAGCTTTATTTACATCAGTTTCAAAAAAATTTAAAGCACCCTTGTTGAGACAGACCCCCCTGAACACACACACACACACGCACGCACGCACACACACACACACACACACCTATAGTCATCTGGTATGACAGTCATATTAGCAACACATGAAGAGGGCTCAAGGAGAACAAATATTTTGAGGTGTGTGTGTGTGTGTGTGTGTGTGTGTGTGAGAGAGAGAGAGAGAGAGAGAGAGGTGGGGGGTAGCAATGAGAAAGAAAGAAAGAAAATGAAAATATTACTCCTTGCTTTCATCCCACAGAGTGGAAGGCTGTCGAAAAGTGCAGCCCCGTCTAATAATCTGTTTGTTTTGTTTGGGTAACAATATGCTTTCATCTTGCCACAGGAAGAACCAGCTTAGTGCAAATGTTGTCTCTCCTTGATCTTTCGCCAGATGCTTCAAGAACTGATGTCACCTTTTTCTCCTTTTTCATATAGCATCATTTTCCAAAGCCAGCCTCCACTACCCTCTCTCCCTCCACTGCCACCAACCCCCAAGGCCTTCTCAAAGGGCAGAGAAGACAGCCAAGTCTGGTGCCTGTTGGAAGTGGAAAATGTATCTGTGTGATAAAGTGATTGTGTGTATCACAGGGCTGGGAAAGACTGGACATCCGAAGAAAACTGCTGTTAATATATTAAAATGAGGGGTGGGGGAATCTAAGAGATTTTTTTTTTTTTATCAATTGCAATTAGATGGACAGTCTTTCCGCTCATTCCCTGCTCTAGTCTGGGATGATAATAAAAATTTAATGAAGCCTGGGACGAGCAGAGAGCTCTGTCTAGGGACCGTGGAATAGAATATTTTAACTGTACATTTATACCAACTGTCTGGCTTCAAAGACGTGACTGCTTTTAATCTCGAATTAGAAAACCACAGATTTGAAATTAAATATTAGATACCCTCGGATCCCCTTCCTTTCTGAAATATTGTCACGACTCTGTTTTCCTCCATTGGCCCGTAACACACACATCTTAGGTCTCCAATTACATTTCCGTGAATAATAGATGGCTTTGATAGGGTGCAGTATTCTGGTGCTTTTGTTTTTTTTTTTTTTTTTAATAGAGTTAATGCAATATTAATTGGATGTAGATGTTATAAGAATGCACAGTCCCCTTTTCAGGAGCAAATGGATGAGATAGGGATATGAGAATCAGCGAAGGCGAAGGCTTTTCCCAGCCTAGGTCACTTCTTTGTGGAGGGGACCTTCTTAGAGATTTAGGTAAGTGAAGGGGCGCTTTGAGTTGCGAGGCCCGGGCTGCTCAGGCTCCTGAACCTGGAGAGAGGACAACTGGTGAGGGCGGAGGTACAGAAAGGGAACTGTGTGTGAGAGAAGCAGGGCGTGCGGACGATTACCGAGAGTCTTTGCTAGGTTTTCATGGCTAAGGCTTCGCAGGCGCCTGGCTCGCCCTGGCTATGCTGAGGAATCAAGTCTTCGCACCCACCGCTCTGGCTTACCACCACTATGCACCTGCCGGCCATGGGTTGCATATGAGCCCCACCTTCCCTCTCCTCCAGCTTGGGGTGCATGTTGGTGAGAAGCAGGTTGTGAATGGGTGAGGGTTAGAGTCCACAGGGTTGGGGGATGGGGCAGAGCCGTCCACCCTCGCTGGACACGCTGGCCCTGGCCCCCCCGTGGCCCCCAGAGCCTGGGGAAGCAGGCGGCTTGCCAAGCGCGCAGCCAGGAACCCGCGAGAAAGAGAGGCCCGGGCGCCTCGCCCCCTTGCATTTTACTAATCACATCTATTTAAATTCTAGCGCGGTCCGCCGCGCTCTCACTGGGAAAGCTCTGGAGAACTGGACCCATCAATTATTCTGAAAAAATCCCAGACTACGTGAGGCTTCCAGCCTGCGGGAGGGAGGCAGCGGGAGGAGGTGGAGAACCTAGCCCCTACTCTTCTACCCTTCTTTCCGCCCTTCCCAGCGAGGATCCCTTGGTGTACCCTTAACTTCAGGCTTCTGAGACCCGAAGGAGCTAGTGCACCTTCTGAGAGTTTGCGCTTTTATGGACCCAGAGGGGAGGTGGTGAGAGTAGACTGGGACCTGGCCTAGCCTTCCTTTCAACTCCTGTGGAGAGGTCTGAGTCCTGTGAGGCCACATCAGACAGATCACCATTTCCCGTTCTGTTACCCGCTCTGCATCGCCGCTACCCTCCACCCTCACTTTTTGCCGGGTCCCTAATGCTGACCGACTGTCTGGGGGCTGCTGGGTGTGGAGCAGTCTCCGCTCGGCCTTCCTGTGCTCCACAGGCCTGCAAGGATGGGACCTTAGGGACATTCCAGTTTAGAAGCCTTTTAGGAACCTCAATTTAAAGTCTTCTAGCACTCACCCCACCCCCTATTCAGGCTCCAGGATGCCCCGAGGCGGAGCAGCAAGCCGAGCGCGCAGCTGGACGCGCAAGAAGAACGCGATCGCTCTAAAGTAGGGAGGCGGGTGAGCCTGGCTAGTAATTACTGCCCCTCAACCCCCGCCCCCCGGCTCGCCCGCCCCCACCTCCGCACTGGGTCTGCAGCCATTACTCCAGCTGTCATTCGGCGGAAAGCAAGCGCCCTCCCCCCTTCCCCCGACTTTGCTGTGACTAACAGACGCCTGCGCCCCCCTCGCACTCCCATAGTGTCCGAGTCATGTTTCTTAAATTTTTGTTATATTTTTTCCCATAAATACCATATTTCCTCCTTTCTCTGTCCCCTAACCTTCCCATTTTCTGGACCTTAGGAGCGTATTCAAAGTCTTATTTGTGTGTATTGGTGAGTATTTTGTTTTTGTTTTTCTTTGATTGGGGGGGGGGAGTTCTCTCATAGCTTCTGGGTCTCCCTGAATAATTTGAGGTGACAACAAAATGAGAAGTATGTATCAAATAGTTTTGAAAGAAGCCAGTTGGCTTCTGGAATTCTTGTAAGATGCCAAAGTCATCTTGTTAAATCAATGCAGTTTGATTTAAAAAAAAAAAAAAACAAACAGCAACAACACACAATAACAAGTTACTGATGGGCTTGAAAGTGATTGAAAGGCTTAAATCAACACCTTCTGCATGAGTGGCTCAGGCAGTGTTGGTATTCTAGAAGGCCTGGGGTTTCTGAGTTGGTGGGCTCACCAGAAGATAGATGGTTAATACACACAGGACCAGACAGTCCTACTCTCCCAAAGGGACACCAGGGTTTTGCTAGATGGTAGTCTATATCTCTGTGCAATTTGGCTAAACAAGGGTGAAGGCTCCCTGATTTTCAGAAACAGAGTAGGTCTTCATTTGGGGAATTATTGGCCTGGTGTGTGAGGTGATGGAGGTATGTGTAGGGAGAGAGCTTGAGGTAATTCTTTTGGCAAAAGCAGTCACTTCATGCTCCAAATTTAACAGCAGTCCAGAGTCTAGATATGTAAGGGTGAGGTTTTCTGTGGAGACTCCCTGAGCTTTGCCCAGAATAGCCACCTCCCTGCTCCAAACCTGGTCTCTCAATTTCCTTGTTTTAAACCCATGGGCTTCTATTCGTTTCACTGGGGATGAGGAAGGTGGGAGTGAGGTGTCTCTCCCTTGGCATAGACAGAGGTGGGAAGGTAGGAGTGAGGTGTCTCTCCCTTGGCTGCTGAGGTCCAGCAGCCTCTGTGGCATAGCAAAAGCAAGGTCTATTTTAAAGTTGGGCCAAAAACCAGCCTGAGCCAAGTCACTTTACAGCGTTCGGGATGCATACCTCTGTCCAGGGTACATCCTAGCCTCCGTGGGCTTGACCTAAAAACACAGACCCCAGGAGAGGTAGAGATTGTCTTCTTCAACTCTGTCATTTTCCTGGAAACTTGTCATGTAGACAATACACATATGTAGATAGATGTTCACAGATCAACATGCAGGCACACACAGGGCCTTTCCCTGGGGGCCAGCATACCTTGATGAAACTTTTCAAACTCACTCAAAATCTCTCTTTCTCTGTCTAGCCCAAACAAGTAATTCAACTGGAAGGTGCTTAAGACTCACCTCTGTGCGTATTTTTTTTTTTTTAATGCACTTGACAGGCTTTGACCTTCTGTTGCCACAGGTGTCCTGCCTGACAGTCCTGCCTTTACACGGAGCCCAAACGCAGTGACTTTTTGGCCGCAGCAGCTCTGTCTCCGAAGGTGGAATAGTCTGTGACTGCCAGGAGGGACCCGGGGGCCAGGCCTGCAGCTGGCCTCAGTAGAGGTGAGGGGCCAGAAATAGACAGACTGTTCCTTTTGGAATCAGGGTGCAGTGCTTCCAGCTCTGGGCTCTCCGGACTCTGTGGTGGCTTCCAGAGAGGCTGTCCAGTCTCACCGGTTTTAAGTCCCATTTCTGTACCAACTTGGAGGTTCTAACTAACCATGTGGGATCTGGCTAACTTTCCATCTCAGTACCATTTCCTCACCTGGAACCCGCATGAAAGCAATCACTTTCTCATCCACCTCCGGAGTCTTTGGTCTTTGGGGTAGAGGATGAATGGGGAAGAGAACGCAGCTCCTGGCTGCTGAGCTAGGAGTTCTGATTCCTTCTGAGAGGAAAGTCGTTTCTGAGGGCTGTGGGGCTTCACATCCTTAAATTAGGTCTCTAGCTTCGTGAACCAGTCCTAAATGTGTTAAGTAAGAATCAGTTGGCAACTTGCACTTTCTTTCATCCACTTTTCACTTTGCAGCCCTGAGAGCTTTTAATTACAGTATTGTCAAAGGGGCCCATTCTTCTATTTCCTAAATCATTTCATTGATTTTTTTTTTCCTCATGCTGCCTTCCTTTTCAGCAAGACTTATTTTTTTTTGCCTGGGATTTGCTCAGAATTTGAGAGGTGAACAAGAAAAAAGGAGGTAATGCGACAGGAGACTGGTGGTTAATAAGAGAGTAATCTCTACCTTTCCCCAGGGAGAAGGAGAAAGTGCAAAGAATGACCCTGTCCCCCTTCTCCCGAGTGGAGACAGTGTAGACACACAAAAGAGAAAGGGAATCTATAATAAAATAGAAAGGGCACGGTAGGGGGAACCAGATCAGTCCCATTTTGTCAGGTATTCTTAATTAGATCCGCGAGAACCCCAAATACCCAGATAATTGGTAATTAGTCTTGGTAACATGTGTTCGTTCACTGTAAATAAAATTGCAAAACTTCCTGAAGGTGACTTGAACTATATATGCTCTGGGCAGGAGAAAACAGTGGAAGAATAAGCAAATCTAGCTCTCTGAGTTGGAATGTAACAAAACACAAGCTCAGCTACTTTCCATCCTAAAACCAGGTGAAACCAGAATTCTTTGGTTTGGTCATTAATTTTGTCATTTACATGCCTCTTAAGTTTTGTTTTCAAAAACAGTTTTTACCATCCAGTTTTACCACCAGCACGGAGCAGAAAACAGCCAGTGGAAAACAGAGAGGAGTAGGATTTTGCTGTCAGATAAAACGAGAGGTGAGGCTGCTCTTTCGGCTTAACTCCCTACGCTGGTAGGTAGAAGAAATGTCCAGATGTTTCCCGAATGTCCCTTTAGCACTAGAAGTGTGTGTGATTGGGAAAGAGAGTTGGAGGGAGTAGTAGATAGATTTAATGGAAGACAGGAACAATCGTATTTATTGCACCCCAATTTAGAACTACTTCATAACTCAGTAATTAATGATGGTAGGAAGCATCCTTACTCTCCACCATTTAACTCCTGGCCATTAGGTATCAGTTACTCCCAGATAAAATGATTTAATCAGTCTAGGAGAAATCTTTTTAATGCTCAATCCCTCACGCTTCCATTTCTCCCCTCCCCCCTGCCCTCTTCTCATTACTCTCATCTTTCAAATGGCTTGGAAGAGGAAATCTTAGAAGCTACTGTCACCAGTAGAAACAGCTGTCTTATTGAGGTGGGATTTCTGTATCAACGCTAACACTGCCCATGAATTGCTTATAAAAATGATCCCCCCCCCAAATCCTACATGTGTAAGGCAGAGAAAACTGCCCTGAGATGCAGTAATGCTTGACTTTCTTGCAGCAGAAAGGCTGAGTTTTTGTTTGTAATTTATAATAAACAAGCCATTGACAAGCTAGAGTTGGCTGGGTTTTCAGGTTTTGCAAACTCACTCTTATACAAACTCTTTCCACTTTAGGAAAGGATGCCATCCCTGAAACTGCAGCCAGGTGCAGCTCTAAGCAACCACAGTGTTACAGAGGGAACCTGCCCCAGCTGACGCCATGTAGATGTGATAAAGCAGAAAGTGAACACAGGTAACACCATCTTAGAGTAACTCCTCTTCCAGTCTTCCCATTTAACTGTCAGAGCAGTAACAGATTGGAAGAAAATCAATTTTAATAATCAATCCCCAAACCCTTTCATACACTCAGATGACTTGAGACTTATAATGTGGGAAGCACTTATAATGAGGGTAGGGAAAAAAAGCAGAGCTACAAGTATCTCCTCCACTTTAATTGAGTAGGTATTAGAGTTCCTCCAACCTTTCCTCTCTGAACTCCTTCTGCTCTCAAATTCTTTTCTACTTTTTCTTCCGACCTCACCACTACCATAATCCCCCTTCTTCACCTCCTCCCCTCCTACTTCTCCTTCTCCTTCTCCCCCCCAACCTTCTCTTCCCTTTCCCTCTCCCGATCTCTTCCTTCTCCCCAGCACTCTCTTATAGAACCTGAATTGTGTGCAAAGTTAGAAATGAGATCTCAAGTGATTTCACAATGATGGGATCTAAAACTGTGATCAGTAGAGCTCAGATCCCAGGCAAGTTGTCTGTGTCTTTGGGGGGCATGTGGTTCAGGAGCATGTAATGCAGATCTGTGTCTAGTGAAGAATAGAGTTGTGGTTGGTGGGTGTGAGGTACAGTTCTAAGGGGGTTGAGTCCGGATGTTCTTTTGGGGAACCTCTTTAACCATGTGGAGGAGATGCCAGGGAAATTTTTACTCTTTTGGTCAAAGGAGCACACACAACTCTAGAAGATATCATATTTACTACCCAAACACACTGACTTTTAGATGGAAATACCATCAGTTGTCTCTGCCCAGTTCTATTGCAGATCTATTAATCATATCCACAAGGATTGCCAAAATGGCAAGGCTCTCTTCGCTTTTCAGTTTATACAGAACAGAATCATTTACATAAAGTCCTTAAGGCAAATAACTGTTGGGGCTCTAATTTATATCTGATCGAAAATTAGCCGTCATTATGCGCTCCATTAGCAGCATCTTTAATGTGCTTCTAAGCACCATTTGTCAAGCGGCTTGTTAATATCCTTCAAGTCTTTAAAGTTGAGAGCTCATTAAAGAGTGCGCTCTGTTATTGATGTAATTTAGATGAGTTTGGAAGAGCAAGTACACCATGCCTTGAATGGGCAACCTCCAGAAGCCAGGGCAAGGGGGCATTTGGTGACCAAGTTCACTATGAAGGATTGCCCAGAAGCCTTCATGCTTCTTTGACAGCAGGTCTCTGGGTCCTGCAAAGGTGTTTTTGAAGGCCCACCCCCTGACCAAGGTGTGAGTCATTCATTTCTTTGGGAAGGCCTATGTTTATCTTCAGTGTTTTCTTTTTTTCTCATCAATTCGTATTTACTGTGGCTCACTGAACCTTATGGGAAGGGGCGGGAAGTATAAAAAAAAATGGACCCTAATATAAGGTCCTTCATGTGAGAATTTGCCAGTTTTCTTTTTTTTTTTTCTCTTCACACCCCCATCCCTGTTTTAGTGCCTACTTGTTTACTTCCTGAGGGCTGCCCTGTATTCCACGGAGTGGAGGAAGTGAATATCCATTGAGAAAACCATAGGCTGAAAGACAGAGATACTGCCCTTGAACCTATTTTGACTGAGGTACAGTAAACCCGCTTAATTATGTACATATTATTACATTATCTATCAACCACCCCATCAGAAGAGCATAAAGGCCAATAAATTACCTCAGTTATTTATCTAAAAATCCATATATTTTGTCATTTTCTTTCTGGAGGAGATTATGTTAGTGTAACACAATAAAGAAAACCATTAGCACAGCCAGAAAATTGCAATTGAGTGCAACAATAATTCCACTAGCAGGAATAAATAACAGTTTAGAAAGCTGCATTTTGTCCTGGGTTTTCTGGTAGGTTGTACCAGCCTTCCTTTGATTCAAGTCCTGAGTGTGTCCGTGAATCCTGCAATCAGGGGTTTAGTAAGATTTCGTACACCTTCCCCCCACCCTTCTAAATCTTACATTAAAAGAACAACATTCAAACCATCATGATTTTTGAACCCCACTTCTATCTGTACTCTAAATTCACTTCCCCTCCTGAGACCTTCTGGGGACTCAGATTAATGCAAGATAATGAAAGACACTAGGCATTTTATTCTCTCCTCTAAATTTCCAAGATTCTTTCAGCCTTAGAAGCTTGTGTGAAGATGGCTCTACTTTATCAGATTGAATAAAAATAAAAGCAAGAGTTTAGGAACTGGATGGGGGTGGGGTTGGTCCAGATACCTCAAAGTCTTCTTTAAACCCCTCTCCCCCCTTCACCTCCCTCTTAGGGAATCATCTCATTTCCATCATTTGTTGAACAGCTTATTCTTGCAGTCCACACCTTGAAAGAGTTTATTACTCACACATGGAGAAAGAAGGGAGAAAGAAAGATATAATAAGATCAATCTAAGGACATATTGAGGTCATATAACAGCACAAATATTCTCAAGTGCTCTGTATAATGTGCAGTGGGGATTTTGGGCAGTTTTATTGTGTGGTAGGATCCTCATCTCCGTTGTTTTTTACAGGATTCCTCCAGGCTAAAGTAATAAAGCGAGTAATTAGAATGCTAAAGACAGATGTAAATAACAGGAATGAGACAGCGGTGACAGATGAGCGGCTGGGTCACGAAAGAGCCCAGTTGGTGGAAATGACACCGCTCCCTCGCTCCTGATCCCCTCCCCCACGCCGTTCCCTTTTTCTCTTTCGGCCTCTTCTCCCTCCCAGCCCGTGGCCTTAGGCGGCCGACCGGGGACACTCGGGTCAAAATTGCCTTCGGTAGGAGCAGCGTGGCTGCCGTCCGTGGAGGCCGCGCGGGGAGCGTCCCGAGCCTGGAAAGCCACGGGCTCCACCACGGATCGGCAGCGAGGTGGGCGCCACTCCGGCGCCTGGGCCTTCCCCGGGACCCCTCCCTGGCCGCCGGGACTTGCGGGTCGCCTTAGTCCCCGGCCTCGCGGCCCGCGCCCTCTCCAGCCCCCAGGCCCGCAGCCGCGCCGGCGCCTCCCGCCTGAGCTCTGGCCACGACCTGCGGGGCATCACCAGCGCGGTGACTGAGCGCGGCCCCGCTACGTCCTCGCAGCAGCCCATCTGTGCCTTCGGCCCTTTGTTGCCTTTGCTCCCAAACCAGGGCGAAGAGGCCCCGGAGGTGCCTTCACCTCCCACTTGGGCCCAGGAAGACCGGCAGGCCCGTCTTTGGCGCCCCGGCCAGCCGCAGGGCTGCGGCCCCAAACCTGGGAAGCGCCCCCAGCCTGCCAGGTCTGCGCCGGGGTCCTGAAAGCCCTTTTCCTCCCGTCAGTCCGACGCTGAGGAATGAAGTATCATAGGGCTTCATTTGACTTCCTCACCAAGACTATCCCTCCGGAGCTAGCCTTTCCTGATGTAAACTTCACATGGACCCCGGTAGATCGGGAGAAAAACGACTAACTCCCCATGCCCTTTGACAAATTTGCCTTTCCCAACCCTGACCTACCAGCGACTAGGCTTGTAGGAGAGCAAACACGATGATTCCTAAATGAATGAGCTTCATTCCCCTCCCAACAATTTAAATAGACTGAGCATCGTGGTCTCGGTTTGTTATTTGGAAATTTAAAAGTGTAAATGTACTTAACCCCAGTCTTTGACTTTAGAGGAAGAAGAATCAGGTCTGAATCAAATCTCTTAACAGGCCCTTTAGTTACTAAAGCCCCATAGGTAACTTTCTTGATCTGGTTGCCAGAAAGCTTGTCTTACGCCTACTTATAAGGAGCCATAGTCCTAAGATTGGGGCCTATTCAGGTTTGAGGGGTTATTTTTAAGGAGGATGCTAATTGTAGCAATGTTGCTGCCTTTTGGAATGGATGTGGTTAAGAGTACGCAGAAGTGACCATGCATCACCTTTCTATGTTAGCTTTAGAGGATCAAATGCCTTTTTTTAAGCAGCAGTACTCTTCAAATTACAACACATATGCATCAAACAAATGAAAAAAGCCAGAGTGAGTTAGATGAGGCCAGGAGGCAGCTCTGATCTCCCTGGTACTGGGTTGGTACTGGGAGCCGGTACTAGGATAGGTTAGCAGGTGCTTATGAAACACAGTGTTAAGCATGTCAGCTGAGGAATTTCTCTATAACTTCCTGGATTATTAACCTCAGGGGTATGCCTACCAGTTGAGGTAGATAACCATTCTTTCAGATTTTTAAAAGAGGCTAGTAAATGAGTAGGGCAAAATGAGAAATACATATTTACCAATTTTGGCTTTAATTTTTAATACCTACTTAATAAGTATATTTTCACAATTTGTA
Organism: Lynx canadensis; assembly: GCF_007474595.2. NCBI lineage: Eukaryota > Metazoa > Chordata > Mammalia > Carnivora > Felidae > Lynx > Lynx canadensis. Next base: position 80,793,048 of record NC_044306.2, on the reverse strand, counting down.
TTGATACATGCGATAGATGCATGTCTTAACCTGTTCCCCACCTTACTTAGACCGATTATTATTTTGGTTTGCGTTAACTATTTAATTTAATTTAATTTTATTTTATTTTTAGAGAAAGAGAGAGAACATGACAACAGGGGAGAGGGGCAGATGGAGAGAGAGAGAGAGAGAGTAAATTAAGCAGGCTCCATGTTCAGTGCGGAGCCCAATGTGGGGCTCGATTCCATGACCCTGGGATCATGACCTGAGCCGAAATCAAGAGTTGGATGCTTAACTGACTGAGCCACCCAGGCCCCAACATTTTATTTTTAAACAACTATCTCTTCCTAAAAAAAACAACAAAACAAAATAAAACAAAACACTGGGGGATGGCTATGGAGTAGTTATAAAACTGGTGATGATAAGCACTCTTCCTCTAAGGTCTTAGGTAAAACCTATTAAGTCAGATTTTTGAGACTTTTGTTAAGTCTATATTTCATAAAAGTAAAGTATTTCAGGTATGCCTGAAATATCAGCATTGGTGGGTATTGATGAGGGATCACCATAGAAATCATGGAAAATTGGCAGGCTCTTCTGGATGATATGCATGTTTCTATCGCTAGTAACTAGAGGTCTGATCCATTAGAGGACTGATCTTGGAAAATTGAATTGGGCCTAGACCTAATGCCTATGAAGATTAATGGGTAAATTTCTGCCTATGTGTAGCCTCAGGACTGAAAATGTGGGTGTGACCTAGAATTTTGATCTAGTTAGATCTCTGATAGCAATCTTCACTTACTCATGTGAGGAAGCTTCATACGTGTTGACGAAGACTCAGACCGGTGCAGCTGGTGGTGGTAGAGGATAGTGGTGACGATAGTGCCTCAGAGAAGGTTCTGCTCTAAATATGTGGTATAGCCACCTGCTATACCTCATTGCTTGAATTCCTCATTGCTAAGGTAGCTATGCGACTGAGAAGGACTTAGAGGTCATGTCAGCTTGGACCGCTTCTGTAGGAGATGAGAATCACTTCTTGGTTTCCTTTTCTCTGTGTGAAGGACCTTTACTGTGGGCAGATCTCCCTTCTGTTACAGAAATTTCAACGGTTAGGTTGTGATTTATTAGTGGGTAATGACTCAGTTTAGTGGGTTGTAACCAGCATAAAGAAAAAAATTTAAAAATAAAATACATTAGGGGTACCCGGCTGGCTTAGTCAGTAGAGCATGTGACTCTTGATCTCAGGATTGTGAGTTCAAGCCCCATGTTGGGTGTCGAGATTATAAATACATAAACTTAAAAAAAAATTAAAAAAAATTTTTTTTTTTCAACGTTTATTTATTTTTGGGACAGAGAGAGACAGAGCATGAACGGGGGAGGGGCAGAGAGAGAGAGGGAGACACAGAATCGGAAACAGGCTCCAGGCTCTGAGCCATCAGCCCAGAGCCCAACGCGGGGCTCGAACTCACGGACCGCGAGATCATGACCTGAGCTGAAGTCGGACGCTTAACCGACTGCGCCACCCAGGCGCCCCATATTTTTTTTAATGAAACACAATAGAAACAGTCAATGCAGACCACTTGTGAGAGCAAGTTTTGTTTCATGAAACTTCAGTTTTAGTTTTATTTATGTCTGTATGTTTATATTGGGCCATGGTATAAAATGTATTTCTTATTGTGTGTTTTAATCTAAAACATTTGAAAACCATTGTTGTAGGCCTTACACTTGTCTTACCTTCTGTGAGAACTCTTTCTAGGTTATATCATTCCTTAACAGTGTATAGTTCTTTTTCCCATTACCATTTATTTGTGCCACTTATTTGATGCTTCTCTGATGCTTTTTTGTGTCATAAATTTCACGTGTACACGTCTTTTCTACCTAATTGAATTGAAACTTCTTCAAAGATGTATATGTTAGGCTTCTCTGTATACTTCATGGCTTCTAATGTGGTGCTGAACACATGATACCCCGTTGACACATGTAGATGGCTGATTATGTGCTTAACACAAGTAAGCCAGATCTCAGCTCACACGCCACTTTTTCAGGGATTCAGTTTTTTTTGTTTTTTTTTGTTTTTTTTTTTTTAAATAAGAAGTTTACTTAAACAACAAGATGCTTGACCTGAAGGGAAAACTATCTAGGACTCATTTCCTTTAGAGTAATTTAAGGGATGCCTATCTTAACTTGTTCACTGCCTCCACTCCAGGCTAGATCATATCTCCCTGTTATTGGCTCTCATAGCACTATGCAATGCCTTCTTTAAAAAAATTTTTTTTAAACGTTTATTTATTATGGAAAGACAGAGAGAGTCAGAGTGTGAGCAGGGGAGGGGCAAGAGGGAGAGGGAGACACAGAATCTGAAGCAGGCTCCAGGCTCTGAGCTGTCAGCACAGAGCCCGACGCGGGGCTCGAACTCACACACTGTGAGATCATGACCTCAGCAGAAGTCGGACGCTTAGACTGAGCCACCCAGGCGCCCCTGTAATGCCTTCTTAACACTTACTGGGGTTTGAATATAAATATTTGTGTGGCTAGGTGACTTGTATTTTCCACTAGGGTGTAAATGTCATTGAAATCGGCCAGATCTGTTGATCTCACATGTACCTAGCACAGTATCTGGCACATGGTAGACACTTAATCAATATTTGTGGACTGACTGACCAACAGACTAAATGACTTAAAGAATGACCAGCAGTTCTGGCAGAGGCAGCAGGCCCTTTCGTGTTATCAGAAAGACATTTTGCTAATGAATATGAAATGAGAAGGGAAGAGTCAGATCTGATGATTTGAGGAAGATAAACTTTCGCATGGTGACATCTCGTTTTTTCCCCAATTATGCTAGCAGCACGCTATTTTGGTTACTTGTACTTTGCTATAGAAATGGGTTCATGTAAGAAACGGCTATGTGAATGACATCTCTGCCATCTTTGAATAACTGATATGGAGAAAATGGATTCTATTGTGTGAGGCTCAGTTTGTGACCTACATAAGAAACCTCTCAGAACTTGTAAGCTGTTTCTCCTTCTTGACACGTGAGAGCTCTACCTCTGTGATTTCCCTCTTTGCCCTGGCTAATAGTGCAGATCTAAGATTCGGGTTAAAATACCATAGGATTTCACTCATATGTGGAATTTAAGAAACAAAACAAACGATCACAAGAAAAAAAGAGATAGGCAAACCAAGAAACAGACTCAGCTATAGAGAACAAACTGATGGTTACCAGAGGGGAGGTGAGTGGGGGATGGGGATTAAGGAGTGCACTTGCTGTGATGAGCACCGGGTGATATATGGAAGTGTTGAATCACTATATTGTACACCTGAAACTAATATTGCTCTGTATGTTAGCTAACAGGAATTTAAATAAAAACTAAAAAAATACAATGATTATTTTTTTCTATGTATAGAATATTTATCTTTTTGTTTTCTCGGCCTTTATAACTTACGTTTTTGTTGTCATAATTAATTAATTAATTAATTAATTAGATTATGTGCTTTCTGGCTTTATTACACCTATGTCAGCATACTGTAGAAAAAGTGGCGTGCATTGTTTTTGGTCTGGGTGCAAATTCTAAACAAATGTAGATTGTAATTTTTCCTAGCTATGTGATGTTAGAACAGTAACTTAACTGTGCCTTACTATTCTCTTCTATAAAATGAGATCAATACTACTTTCGTTATTGTTTTAATTATTATCTGACTTACAAGTGCAGTGTTTAGCACATTTTAGGTACTCAGAAAATATTCTTTCTCTTTCTTTCCTTCTGTGGTGTGTAACTTCAAGTCCATTTTGGAAGGAGGTAAGTAGGATCCATGAGAACAAAAGGGTTTGATGTGTTAAGTTACATTTTCTGTTTTTTTTGAGAACTTAGGAAAATAATAATGTTTCTCTCAATTATTTCATCTATAAAATTCAGAAAATTATAATTATAAATCACATCAGGGAATTATTTTTTTAATATTATTGATGTATAAATTATTTGAGGATGACCATGTATAGTCTCAAGGATAATCCTGAAAAGACTAGAAAGAGATAACCTGATGTGCTGAAAATGTCATTTCTAGTTTAAGTTATCAGGATTTTGTATTAATTACATGTAGAATTGGTGTGTTTTTTTTTTTTTACTAGTGTTTTAAGTACAAGTTTATCTTGTATTTCTTAAGGAAATTGAAGGTATGGTAATTCACATTCTCTTCTATCCTGAGTGGTTACAGTTTACTTAGGAAAGTGAGAAATAGATACTGCTTCAGCTCTAGGGGCACAGCGCTAAGGTATTAGTAGTGGCTGCAGTCGTATAAGCTCAGATTTAAACAGCAGCCACATAGAACTGATTAGGTAGGCACACGGGCTTCTAGCAGAAAGGGAGAAGCAAGGTATCAGAAGCAAGCTGAATACAGAGGATCTAGGAGGTCGATCACCTGGGAATGAGAAACCAGTTTCTGATGTTCCAGGTAGGCTGGAATTCAGCATATAGAAAATGAAGGGAGTTCAAAATATGATACCATCACAGAAATGAAATGAACAAAGAGTACTTTTTCTCTAATTTCATTTATACTTTTTCAGCTTTATATAGGAATCTCAGGCTGAGGTGTATTCCGGAAGTAAGTGCAGTTTAGGGAATTCTGCTGTATTCATGGTGTGAATGAGATTTGAGACCTTGTTTTCCCCATTATATGATCCTTTTTTTATACCAAGAATTCTGGAATTGTTATATTAATTTGTAAATTGAACATTTCAGTCATTTAACAAACTTTTACCAAGTTTCAGGTATTTTGAAAGATGCTGGGAATAAAAGACATGGTTTACCCTTGAAAAATGTACACATTTGGGGGGAGAAAGACACCTGAAGACAATGATGAGTAAATGATAAGAGCTGGGACAGAGACTTAAGGACAGAGGACTAGGCAGTAGAGAAACTGGAGCGACAATTTATATTTCATGAGTCAAAGGTTTATACCAACCCACTCTCCCCTTCCCCCTGTAACACACACCTTGAATTGACACAGCAGAAGGAAGAATTTTTCTTTGAAGTCTTTTTGGCTTATGTAAAACTATAATTATTTGGGTTTTTTTAATGCTTTTATTTAGTTTTGGGAGAGAGACAGAGACAAAGTGTGAGTGGGGGAGGGGCAGATAGAGAGAGGGAAACGCAGATCTAAAGCAGGCTCCAGGCTCCAAGCTGCCAGCACAGAGCCCAATGAGGCACTTGAACCCACAAACTGGGAGATTATGACCTGAGCCGAAGTCGGACACTTAACCGACTGAGCCACCTGGGCGCTCCAAACTATAATTATTTGTTAAAATCAAGTGGAGAAATGAGATAACTGTAGTGGAAGTTCAAGGAAAGATTCTATTTTGCTATTGAACTTTATGTGCATTTGAATTTCAGTCAGCGAACTTTTGATGCACTTTTAGGTTTACAAATGTTTGTTGTAAACATTGCTGAGCTCAATGAAAACAGAACGCAATCCATTACCCCTTATTGAGAATAGATAATCTTTTGGTTTCTAGAAAACAGGACATTAGAACTAGAAGAAGAAAATTTTTCCTTTCCTTATTTTACAAGGATGGTGTGGTTTTATTTTTAGAATCAACAGATTTTTGAGAAATTTAATTGGTTGCAAACTGAGCAAAATTGCCCTTTTACCCTTTTTGTGGAATTATATGATTGTATTTTCTGTACTACTGTTTCAAAGATGTTTCACATTTATTATTTGCAAAATGCATCAGTTTAATATTTTGAGAAAATGTATTTGGAAGTGAAACAGCCACTCCCTGCTTTAATGACTGTGGATGTGAACAATGATCATTTTGCAAGATGAGAAACTCACAGTGGTAATAAAGCTAAGAAAATGATAGCATGTTAATAAGCCTCAGTTATCTGTTTAAAAGTCTATTTTTTTTTTTTACTTTTTAAAAAGATTTAAATTCTACTTAGTTAACATACAGTGCAATATTAGTTTCAGGAGTAGGATTCAGTGATTCGTCAGTTACATACAATACTCATGCTTATCACAAGTGCCCTCCTTATTATGTATCACCCATCTAGCCCATCTCCTATCCACCTCCTTCTGTCAACCCAGTTTGTTCTCTATAGTTAAGAGTCTCTTGCAGTTTGTTTCTCTCGCTTCTTCCCCACCCCCACATCTGTTTTGTTTCTAAAATTCCACATATGAGTGAAATCATACGGTATTTGTCTTTCTCTGATTGACTTAGTTCACTTAGCATAATACATTCTAGCTCCATCCACATCTTTGCAAATGGCAAGATTTGATTCTTTTTGATGACTGAGTAATATTCCATTGTATATATATATATATATATATATATATATATATATAAACCAAATCTTCTTTATCCATTCATCAGTTGATGGACATTTGGACTCACTCCATAGTTTGGCTATAGCTGATAATACTGCTATAAACATTGGGGGTGCATGTACCCCTTTAGATCTGTAGTTTTGTATCCTTTGTATCCTAATAGTGCAATTGCTGGATTGTAGGGTAATTCTATTTTTAGTTTCTTGAGGAATCCCCATACTGTTCTCCGGAGTGACTGTACCAATTTGCATTCCCACCAATAGTACAACAGGGTTCCACTTTTTCTGCATCCCCACCAACATCTGTTTTTTTCTTGTGCTGTTAATTTTAGCCATTCTGACAGGTATGAGGTGGTATCTTATAGTGGTTTTGATTTGTATTTCCCTAATGATGAGTGATGTTGAGCATCTTTTCATGTGTCTATTAGCCATCTGGATGTCCTCTTCAGAAAAGTGTCTATTCATGTTTTCTGCCCATTTCTTAACTGGGTTATTTGTTTTTTGGGTGTTGAATTTGATAAGTTCTTTATAGATTTTGGATACTAACCCTTTATTAGATACATCATTTGCAAATATCTTCTCCCATTCCATAGGCTGCCTTTTAGTTTTATTATTTCCTTCACTGTGGAGAGAGTTCCAAACACTTCATTTTTGGTTTTGTTTCCCTTGCTTTCAGTGATGTGTCTAGTAAGAATTTGCTCTGGCCAAGGTCAAAGAAGTTTCTGCTTCTGCTCTTCTCTGGGATTTTGATGGTTTCCTGCCTCACATTTAGGTCTTTCATCCATTTTGAGTTTATTTTTGTATATGGTGTAAGAAAGTGGCCCAGTTTCATTCTTCTGCATGTCGCTGTCCAGTTTTCCCAACACTATTTGTTGAAGAGACTGTCTTTTTTCCATGGAATATTCCTTCCTGCTTTGTTGCAGATGAGTTGACCGTATAGTTGTGGGTCCTTTTCTGGGTTTTCTATTCTTTTCCATTGATCTGTTTTTGTGCCAGTACCATACTATCTTGATGACTATAGCTTTTGTAATACAGCTTGAAGTCTGTCAGGAATGGTAATGCCTCCAGTTTTGTTTTTCTTTTTCAGCATTGGCTTAGATGTTCAGGGTCTTTTGTGGTTCCATACAAATCTTAGGACTGTTTGTTCTAGCTCTGCGAAAAATGCTGGTGGTATTTTTATAGGGATTACATTAAATGTGTAGATTGCTTTGGGTAGTATAAACATTTTAACAATGTTTGTTCTTCTAATCCATGAACATGGAATGTTTTTCCATTTCTTTATGTCCTCCTTAATTTCTTTCATAACTGTTCTATAGTTTTCAGAGTATAGCTCTTTTACCTCTTTAGTTAGGTTTATTCCCAGGTATCTTATTGTTTTTGGTGCAGTTGCATATGGGATCAATTCCTTGATTTCTTTTTCTGCTGCTTCATTATTGGTGTATAGAAATGCAACAAATTCGTGCACATTGATTTTATGCTCTGTGACTTTGCCGAATCCGTGTATTAGTTCTAGCAATCTTTTGGTGGAGTCTTTTGGGTTTTCTACATAGAGTATCATGTTGTCTGCATACAAAAAGTCTATTTCTTATTTGCTTTGAATATATAATAGTCTGGCCACTGTATAATAATCCAGTCCCCACATTTCCCAGCAGCTGGGGAGCTGGCCTTGACTGTCCATTGCCCTGCAGGGCTTGGCCATGAGCCAGGCCACAAGAAAAGGCAGTGTGGAAGTCAGGTGAGGAGAATTAGTTAAGCTTTTAATTAACTCACCCTTTCCTATTGTGTGGATAAGTGTGGAGACTCAAACCTTCCATTATACCTCAAATGCTCAAACTAAGCCACATATTGACACAAGCAATAAAACAGTTCACTAAGCTTTAAGAAGGAGAGTAAAGAGGTGTAGCAAGGCTTTAAAGAGCAACTCAGCAAGAATTTGTATGGATATGCAGATGTGGGGCATCAAAGGGCTGGGAGTTCGTCTCTAGTCAGTGCTGCCACTCTTCTCAGTGTGGAAGGCATCGTGTTGTTCATGAAAGTAATAGGACATTTGAAAACATCCAACTTATACATCTGTATGTAGCTAACCTGGATACCACTGGACATATTTAATTTATTTATACCTATGGATTATTGTCCTGGAGGATGGTTCTTAGTCTGGGCATGTTCTAAACCTCCTTTTAAGTCCCCTAATTCTTATAGATCATCGTTTTGTATCATCATACACTTATGTGGCCCCTGTCTCTAAGGTCACCTTCTGAATTTTTAATGGTGGGTATGTTTATTGTTATCACATAATAAGAAGTCCTGAGAGACAACACTCTAAAGCTGGTTAATCTAATGTGAAATCAAAAGGTTATCCACTGAAGGAGAGGGACGAAGTAACCTGTTGCCTAGTGTAATACCAAGCCCCAGCTACACAGCAGAATTGGTCATTTGAGTCTCAGACTCTTCAATAAATGCAGACCAGCCAGGTGTGCAGGTAGGCAAAGTGGGGAGTCCAGGACATGATTGGCAGTTAAGTCAACTGCTTGGGGCTTCTGCTGGGAGTTTGGGGACAGAAGTGAGGAGCACAAGTGTGTGTACTAAAGAGAATCTGATCTTCACTTACTGTCTGGGGGATTTAGTAGACATATGATATAAAAATGGCAAAAGGTAGGGGCAACTGGGTGGCTCAGTCCGTTGAGTGTCTGACTCCAGCTCAGGTCATGATCTCACAGCTCGTGAGTTCAAGCCCTGCGTCGGGCTCTGTGCTGACAGCTTGGAGCCTGGAGCCTCCTTCCGATTCTGTCTCCCTCTCTCTCTGCCCCTAACCAACTTGCATTCTGTCTCTGTCTCAAAAATAAACATTTAAAAAAATTAAAAAATAAAAGATTTAAAAAATGTCAAAATGTGACTTACCTTGTGTTATTTTTCAAATATAAATGATAGACTTTAAACTGAATGAGATGATGACCATGTAAGAAATCAGGATAACATAAAAGCAAATAACTTATTACAAATATTAGTCACTATATTTGTACCTCTGTCAGACTTAGTTTCAAAGCAGTTTTTTGTGTTGCTGACTCTGAGGCTGAGCTCTGAGAGACCATGGCAAGGAAGTAGTCTGTTCCCTTTCAGCATAACTAGGATGGGTCAGCTGTTGCCTGTGCCTATTTCTGAAGCTGTCACTTCCCTGTTGCCCTGTCTTGCCCTATTGACCTTTTGACTAGAAGAGAATTCTTTTTTTTTTTAATTTACCATTTTAACCAGTTTTTTTAATGCTTATTTATTTTTGAAGGAAAGAGAAAGACAGAGAGACAGAGCATGAGCAGGGGGAGGGGCAGACAGAGAGAGGGAGACCAGAATCTGAAGCAGGCTGTCAGCACAGAGCCCGACATGGGGCTTGAATTCACGAATGGTGAGATCATGACCTGAGCCAAACGTCAAAGTCAGAGAGAGAGGAAGACAGGATCTGCAGTGGGCTCTGTGCTGACAGCAGGGAGCCCCATGTGGGGCTCTAATTCACAAACGGTGGGATCATGACCTGAGCTGAAGTTGGATACTTACTTGACTGAGCCACCCAGGCACCCTGAAGATAATTCTTAATGACCTTGCTCATCCTCCTGAGTAGAAATTTGAAGCATGATGTGACTCACAGTGCAAATGGGTTATGTAGAGGTTGGACAAGAAGGGGGATACGTGTGGATTGAGAATGGGGTAGGTGAGGTCAGTGTACATGGCCCAGGGTCAAGGGATAGGAAGGTCTGAACTATGGGGTAGGCTTGTGGAGTCAACTGCCAGACTTTGCCTTAATCTTAGAAAGAGTTGTTTCTGTTTCATTCTATGAAATTTAGATTCATCCTTAAAGAAACAGCTGACCTGCTGTGTAATGATGTTTGGTCTCTGAATGTTATAGATTTTAGGAAATTAGGGAAGCAAATATTCCTTCCTGTTATAATTGACCAGCTTGTACCTCATTTTGTATGTTCCTTTTCAGTTTGTTCACTTACCCGGAATAGGTCAAGGACATTGGATCTATATGGTATGCAGTAATATTTTGAAATAAATGACTGTTTTTGAGAAACATTTTATAAGTTTGGGAAGATCAGACGTTCAAAGAATCAAAGAACACCCATCTTACATTTAAATGCTTAAGTTTTATCATTTATTAAACCTCGAAGTTAATAGTTTTCATCATTAAAATTATAAATGTTTGTTATAAGAAATATGGTAATAATGAAATATTTAAACTATGACATAATTATATAAAGGATAAAAGATTACTCAGGCCTCACTAATCAAAGTCTATTAACATTTTGGAGTTTTTTGTTTGTTTCTTCTTCTATCTTTTCTATCTACTTATTTTTACAGGATTGTATATATAGATTTGTATTTTGCTTTTTCACTTAGGACAAGAATCCTGGAAGTAGACAGGCTCCAGGCAACAGGCAGTCTTCTTTATTAAGGCAACATTATGCTCTGTTGTGAAGTTATAATTTACCTATTTGTTTTCCTTTTTATTGGGTCATTGAAGACTGAGTATGATGTTTGGTATATAAATACTGTTATAGTATACTTCTTGATACATATGACCTCTGGGGTTAGATTCTGTTCTTAGAATGGATAGCAGTCATGAATTTACAGAGTCCTGATATATGTTGTCAAATTACTTTCCAAAAATCTAACAGTTCACACTTGGGACATCTGGACTTCTGTATGTCAAGTATCCCTTTGCTCCTCTTACAGTGGGAGTACTTGCCTTGTTTTGATCTACCTCACCAGATGATGTGACTGTGGGAACAAGGAGTGCTACCAAGCAGCAGCATATATTCCCAGCTCTTAAGAGTTGATCTCGGGGCGCCTGGGTGGCGTAGTCGGTTAAGCGTCCGACTTCAGCCAGGTCATGATCTCGCGGTCCGTGAATTCGAGCCCCGCGTCAGGCTCTGGGCTGATGGCTCAGAGCCTGGAGCCTGCTTCCGATTCTGTGTCTCCCTCTCTCTCTCTGCCCCTCCCCCGTTCATGCTCTGTCTCTCTCTGTCCCAAAAATAAATAAACGTTGAAAAAAAAAATTAAAAAAAAAAAAAGAGTTGATCTCATTGGGACATGTGACCCAACTTTGGCCAATCTGACTTCTTTCATTGAGTTTTTATATACTAATCATTGAAGTATTTTGTCTTCTGGGATTTCTAAACTGTGTGGATATAACTTGGAGCTACCTGCTGCAAAGATTCCTGACTTAGACTAGGAATCTCTCTGTGATTGGAGAGAAGAAGAGCAATACAAAGGGAAATTGAGAAAAGACACTGTGGGCTGGGGGAGGGTGGTTATGATGGGACAAGAAAGGAGGGTGGGAGGAAGAGGAGTGAGGAGAGTGGAGAAGGGAATGGGGAAAGAAGTAGAAGAACAGAGGAGAGAGGAGACAGTTGAGTTCTTCAATTCCTTTATTCCTGGCATTAATGGCATCCATGTCCTTTCCAGTTGCATGAGCCAATAAATTCTTTTATGTGGTTAAGTTAGTTTGAATAGAATTTCTGTAGCTTGTTTCTGAAAGAGTCCTAATATACATTCTCACTTTTTCTATAGTTTCAGTTTGTTTGTTTGTTTGTCTATTTAAAATAATTTTTTATTTAAAATTAAAAAAATGGTTTTTTTAAGTTTATTTATTTATTTTGAGAGAGACAGAGACAGTACAAGTCGGGGTGGGGCAAGGGAGAGAGAGAGCACGAGAGAGAATCCCAAGCAGGCTCCGTGCTGTCATGGCAGAGCCCAATGTGGGGCTCAAACCCACAAAGCCACAAGATTATGACCTGAGCAAAAACCAAGTCTGATGCTCAACTAACTGAGCCACCCAAGTGCCCTAAAGATTTTTTATTTTTAAGTAATTTCTACATCCAACACGGGGCTTGAACTCACAACCCTGAGATCAAGAGTTGCACATCTACCCATAGCGCCAGCCAGGCACCCCTCTATAGTTTCAGTTTAAATTAAAAATCTATGGTATAAATGTCCTATTCTACCATGCACTGATACCAAGTATTAATCATAATTAGCATCAGTATTAATTACAATGCATATTCATGCTTAAACTAAAAGTCCTAAGTTGGCTAGCATTTGTATCAAGATTAGTGACAACAGAAATAAATACATTTTAAATTGATAAATGAGGTGTTGAATGAGTATTAAAAGTTTAGGGGACATTTACTCTTTACCTTAAATTTAATTTGATAGGTTTATAACTTTTTTTTCCCTCCAACCCTCTTTAAACTGTTAATTCTTAGGTAGAAAAATTCCAAGAAAAGATTGTTTTGCTATTATTGAACACTTGATTTGTTCATGAAAAAGAAAATCATATATTTATTTCCTTCAAGAGCATCCAATATGTTTCTTAGTTTTTTCTAATGTTTGGGTTGTATCTAGGACCATATTTGAGAGTACATTATATCCATTCCAACATGTCCTGAGATGCTCCCAAAGTGGGATGATTGATAGGTGTCATTGACTTGAGCAATTCCTAAAAGTTTTCCATCATAAAGTAGATATGAAAAGGTCTCTAGGGTAAAAGGGAAGGAGGGACTTGGTTAAACTAGTTGGATTCTCAAAGCCTCTAAAGTGCTAATTTGCTAACACTCCAAAGGGAACTGCAAAAGGCCGAACATTTTTAAACCACGAGGAACCTTTTTCATTTAACATTTTATTGGCTACATGTTTGGTTTTGGAAATATAGTAGTAAACAGGGTAAGAAGCTGCTTTTCACAGAATTTTTATTACTTACAAGTCATTTGCTCTGCTGGAACATGACAAGTGAACACCCATATATCATATGCCCGCATATTTGAAAGCTATACATTAAGCCAACAAATTGGTCAAATGTGTCCCATGCTCTTGCCTTGACTGATACATCTGCAAAATGAAAGCAGACCAAGCTTTCATTTAGAGTTTTTGGATTCCTTGGTGTGTTGTGATGGTGAAGGTAGAGAATGCCCCTGGCTCCCTGCTTCTGGGCCTCTTTCCCACTTCTCTTCCCCACCCAGAAGTGTTGCTTTGCTTGCCTGTTTGTGAACACCACAGGACCTTCAGCCAAAGTCTACCCCCTGCCCCCAGTGGGGAAAGCCACAGAACTGAGGGTGGTGGACAGCAGGTAGGGTAGAGGTCCCCATATCTGGTTTGGAGGGTGGTACTGCTTACTACATTACCTTGCATATCCTTGTCCTGAGGGATGCGCTTTGGGAAACTGATTAAGTTCACCATTTTGAAAACAGTGACAACCTTGAGAAGATGGTACCATAGAGTTTTGGTTTAAATATAGCTCGTGTTGTCTTCATGACAGAGGTGGATTAGAAGTTGAAACAGTTACCGTAAACGATTGGAATTATATTAAATGAATTTACCTCTCTTCCCGAAGCCATGTTTCAACTATAACATATTTGTTTTACATCTGGCAGTAATTGATAAAGACTTTTTTTTTTAACATTTATTTATTTTTGAGAGGGAGAGAGAGAGCCAGCACCGGTGGGGGAGGGGCATAGAGAGGGAGACAGAGGATCTGAAGCAGGCTCAGTACTGTCAGCACAGAGCCCCATGTGGGGCTCAAACCCATGAACTGTGAGATCATGACTTGAGCTGAAATCAAGAGTCAGCCACTCAACTGACTGAGCTACCCAGGTGCCCCTTCTGCTAATAAAGACTTCTGAACTCCAAGTTCTGCCCAGAACATAAGCATTTGGTTCTGTAAGAAGTTGAGAGCTACCATTTAGTTCTTACTCAGTGTTTCAAAATAAGCAGCATATATTGTTAGTAACCTGAAATAATAGCAAATAATAGCAGGGAAAAGAGAAAATGCAGAAAGTTGACAGAAAAACTACAAAAGCACAGCCATCAGTGGCCATGTAGTATATAGGAACAGTTTTACACCCCTCAATCCTTGCTCCATAGGACTTTGTGATAGCTTTATGGTTTCCATAGATTTAGAGTGAAATTATTTTTGTATTACTCTTTATTAAAAAAAAGATAATATGGCACAACAGATTTTTTATGTGTTAAATTCAAAAAATGTTTTGAGATAATGGCTCTTGTTGTTAGTAATATTCACTTATGTGGCACCTAATAAGGAAATTAATATTTATAGTTGCTGAAAACTTCCAGATAAATGGCATTTAGTAGCATGAAAATTACCATTCTTACACTTAAAATCCTGCATAACATGACCTATTTTTCTTTTGAAGGATGCTGTCCTGGGGCACCTGGGTGGCTCAGTCTATTAAGCATCTGACTTTGGTTTCAGCTCAGGACATGATTTCATAGTTGGTGAGTTCGAGCCCCAAACTGGGCTCTGGGCTGACAGTGCAGAGCCTGCTTGGGATACTCTCTCTCTCTCTTTCTGCCTCTCCCCTGTTTATGTTCTCTCTCTCAAAATAAATAAACTTAAAAATTTTTTTAAAGGAGGCTGTCCTTCTTCAGCACTCTCCTACCCATGCTGCATGGAGTCCTAGGAAGCCTTTTGGAGAAAGGGTATGCTAGGGTTATGCTGGGGTGTACTGAAGGGTATACTAGGGTATACTGAAGGGTATGCTTGGAAGAACTCATATCATCCTCTGATAAGGATTCTTTTGAATATTGGATGGGAGAATCATTCCTGCCCACCGATTGACCCTTTTTGGGGGGCTAGAACAGTTTTTGCTAAACAATGTTGACAGGCTGGATCATTGCTGATTGCATCTGACTAAAAGTTCCCTTCATTTTGTTTAGAATATGTGGCAGACATTTTCTGGAAGCATTTTGTGATCTTACTCGGGCAAAATGTTTACTTGCCAGTAGATTTAGTGAATGAAAGGGAAGAACAATGAACGTGCAGGCATTATGTATGTGCCCTGAATTTAAGTTGTTGACAGACATCAACTATGACAACACTATGCTACAGATTTCTTTATTTTCTGCAGTTGAGGTTCAGAGACATGAATTATACTTGATTGCACAATATCTCTTCACAGAAATTGTAAGGAGAATGGCATGCCCTAACAGTGCTTCTTTACACAGAACACCCTAGTTCACTGTTTCCCCTCTGGCTCTTCTTAAACAAGCAATTTATTCTCAACAGTTTTAAATTTAAAATCAATATTTCTAATACAATAGTTTTACACTTTTCATCTTTATGTATGGACATGTATTGGAAGAGAATCCAAATGAGTTTAAGCAGTAAAGACGAGGCTATCGATAAAAACATTCTAGGGAAGTCTATGAAAATGAAGTATTTCTGTTTATCTTTCAGCAACAAAAATATATGTGGAAGGGCACATCATGTAACTTTTATTCATTAATTAGATGTTAAGCAGTAGAATTGGTTTCGGGAAAAGCAAGTGCATTAAATTTTGTGGTACAAATTTTTAAAAATCTATGAGAGTATACATTTTGATGTCTAGCTTTCACTCATATCTTTATTTTCCCTATTACCCCAACCCACTTTTATTAGACTTTTGTATATCCTACCACTGTTTTGTTTTTTAATTAAATTAAATTTAAAAATTTTAAACTTTTTTTTAAACAGTTTTAGGTTTACGACGAAATTGAGAGAAAAGTACAGAGATTTCCTATGTATCCCTGGCCGCCACACAGGTGTAGCCTCCTCCATTATCAACATCCTTCACAAGAGTGGGACATTTGTTACAAGTGATGAACCTCCATTGACACATCACGATCATCCAAATTCAATAGTTTACATTTGGATTCACTCTTGGCATTGTACCTTCTATGAGTTTGGACCAATGTATAATGACACACATCCACATTATAGTATCATCTAAAGTATTTTCATTGCCCTAAAAATCCTCTGTGCTCTGCCTATTCATCCTTCTCACTACCCCCAAGCCCTGGTCTCTTTATTGTCTCCATAGTTTCGCTTTTTCCAGAATGTCACGTAGTTAGAATCATATAGTATATAGCCTTTTCAGATTGGCTTCCTTCAGTTAGTAATATGCATCAAGGTTCCTCCATGTCTTTTCATGGCTTGATAATTCATTTCTTTTTTTATTGGTGAATAACATTCCATTGTCTGGATGTACCAAATTAATGGAGAAAAATTTAAGTAGTACCTCAATGTAAGCACTTTGAGCAACTTCTGGAATCCCCAAATAAATTTTCTCTGCTGTTCTACTGAAGCATGCCATCAATCAAGAGTGTTCAGTACTTACTTCATTTATTTTTAAAGTGTTTATTTATTTTTAAGAGAGAGAGAGCGTGTGCATGTGGGAGGGGCACAGAGAGAGAGAAGCAGAGGATCTGAAGTGGCCTCTGTGCTGACAGCAGAAAGCCCTACACAGCTCTTGAGCTCACAAACCACAAGATCGTGATCTAAGCTGAAGTCTGATGCTTAACCGACTGAGCCACCCGGCGTCCCAGTATTTACTTTAAAAGAGCAATACACTTAAATTATTTTCAAACTACCGAGTGAATTTTTTAATTTGACATCCTACTTGTTTTCAAGTTTTGCCAATTATAAATAAAGCTGCTGTAAACATCCATGCACAGATTTTTGTATGGACATAAGTTTAACTCCTTTTGGTAAATACCAAGGGTTGTGACTGTTAGATTGTATGGTAAGAGGATATTTAGTTTTTTAAGAAATTGCCAAACCGCCCCCCAAAACAGCTGGCTGTCCATTGCCACCAACAATGTGTGAGACTTCCTGTAGCTCCACATACTTGTCACCTTTTGCTAGTGTCAGTGTTTTGGATTTTGGCCATTCTAACAGGTGCGTAGTAAAGCATCTTTTCATGTGCTTATTTGCCATCTGTATATCTTTTTTGGTGAGGTGTCTGTTCAGGTCTTTGGCCCATTTTTTAATTGAGTTGTTTGTTTTCTTATTGAGTTTTAAGAATTCTTTGCATAGGGGTGCCTACAAAACCTGAGACCATGACCTGAGCCAAAATCAAGAGTGAGACGGTAAAATCCACTGAGCCTAGATTAATTTTTTTTTCATGTGGATTTTTAGTCATTCTAGTACCATTTGTTGAAAGGACTATTTTTTCTCCATTAAAAAATTTTTTTTAGTGTTTATTTATTTTTGAGAGAGACAGAGACAAAATGTGAGTGGGTTAAGGGCAGAGGGAGAGGGAGACACAGAATCTGAAGCAGGTGCTAGGCTCTGAGCTGTCAGCACAGAGCCCAACGCAGGGCTCGAACTCACCAGTTGTGGGATTATGATCTGAGCCGAAGTCAGTCGCTCAACCAACTGAGCCACTCAGGTGCCCCTATTTTTTTTGCCATTGTATTGTCTTTGCTCTGTCAGAGATAATTTGACTATGTTATATGAGTGCATTTCTGGGCTCTCTATTCCATTCTTTTTCTTTTTTCTTTTCTTTCCTTTTTTTTTCTTTTTGCCAATATCATACTGTCTTGATTACTGTAGCTTTAGAGTAACTATTAATGTCATGTAGTGTCAGTCTACCAACTTAAAAAAATTATCATTTGTCAAATTTTGGTATATTATCAAAGGAGAATACCCATAGTTATCTGAAAAAACTGTTAAATACTTCATCCTTTTCCAAGTGAATATCTGTGTGGGGTTGGATTTTCTTCATATACTCCAAATAATATATTGCTAACAGATTTTTTTAATATGAAATTTATTGTCAAATTTGTTTCATACAACACCCAGTGCTCATCCCAACAGGTGCCCTCCTCAATCCCCATCACCCACCCTCCCCTCCCTCCCACCCCCCCATCAACCCTCAGTTTGTTCTCAGTTTTTAAGGGTCTCTTATGTTTTGGCTCCTTCCCTCTCTAGCCTTTTTTTTTTTCCTTCCCCTCCCTCATGGTCTTCTGTTAAGTTTCTCAGGATCCACATAAGAGTGAAAACATATGGTATCTGTCTTTCTCTGTATGACTTATTTCACTTAGCAGAACACTCTCCAGTTCCATCCACATTGCTACAAAGGGCCATATGTCATTCTTTCTCATTGCCACGTAGTATTCCATTGTGTATATAAACCACAATTTCTTTATCCATTCATCAGTTGATGGACATTTAGGCTCTTTCCATAATTTGGCTATTTGCAAACAGATTAAATTCAGAAGCAGTTATGAGAATCTAGCTGTGTTCTATTAAGCCTAATATTAAGTTCTATTAAAAATATTTGCAAAGTATAAAGCACTTCTCATTAAATTTTTTATTTTGGAGAACAGTTATTTTCATAAAAACGTGCCATTTGTATTAACATGTAATAGGTTTATCATGTAACTTTAAAATAAATACACATTTAAATTTTTTTGCTTCAATTTTTAATATGGTAAATATCGGTAAGTATCAATATATATAACCCACATAAACCAAAACTTTTGAGGTCATCAATAATTTTTCAGAGTCTGAAATCCCCTGAAACCAAAATGTTTGAGAAACATACTCTTAATACTCTGTTAGTATTGGGCAACTTGAAAGAGTGAGGTCTGAAAATCAAGGCCAATTATTCATGAGGTTTATTTTTGTTATTTGCATGTTCTGTTCTGAGTCAATCATGTTTCCATTGCCACAAGTGGAATTTGTTTGCTTTAGAATAGTGCATCAACTGAGCTAAACTACTGTGAACTGGTCCTTCTCTCCTATTTTTACCATTTTGATTCCAGCTAGATGATTCCTGTTTATCTCAGTTCCTCTTAGGCCTTAAATAACCTTTAAGGTTATTATTCTTTATGGTTTTTATTCTTGTATTCTTAATTCACAATGAATTATGGGGCTTCAACCCACAACCCAGAGATCAAGAGTCACATGCTCTATTTACCGAACCAGCCAGAGGCCCCCTTGCCTTTTTTTTTAAAGTGAAGTTGACATTTTATTTTTTGGGGGGTTTTGTTTGTTTGTTTTGTTTTTTAAAAGATTTTTTTATTTTTTGAGTAAAGTCCAAGTCCATTCTGAGGGAGTGCTGTGACCCTGTTGGGGGAGTACATTGGGAATGGGATATGGCTGTGTGTGGTAGTTGCCTAGAGGCTTCTGTGAAGTTTTATAAATGGCAGTGGGGTATGGATGAGAATAAATCATCATTATCAACAAGAAGAATAATGATAACATGATCCATTTAGCATCTTTATATCCAATTTCTGTGGTCTTTTGTATCTGGGCAAATTTGAGTTTTGATGTAAAGAATTTTTGTATATACTTATATGGATTTGGGATAAGTTTCTGTCTAGGAAATGGATGTTTGATTACATATTTCCTTTTAGAGATGCACCCATGGTTTGCTATTAGCCTAAGTATTGGCCAAAATTTTTGTCTTTGGTTTAGCCTAAGGCTACTGGAGACCAAATGCCTACTTCAATTGTCATCCTAAATATTTGCAGAATCAGCGATGTGGTCGAATAGGTTACTATCACTATCACATCAAATCTGCATACAATGTTGTATACAATGCCAAAAACAGGAAAAAAGCATATCATTAAAATTATTGCTACTATCTGAATATGCTCTTTCAAATGTAGATATTCTATATATGGTTTAAAATAAAAAATATGTCTATAGATTTAAAATGTTGAGAGTCTATCAACCCACTGAAATATAAATATAGGGGAGACTGGGTGACTCAGTGGGTTAAGTGTCCGACTTCGGCTCAGGTCATGACCCCCCAGTTTGTGGGTTTGAGCCTTGCATCAGGCTCTGTGCTGACAGCTCAGAGCCTGGAGCCTGCTTCAGATTCTGTGTCTCCCTCTCTCTGCCCCTACCCTGCTCATGTTCAGTCTTTATCTCTCAAAAATGAGTAAATGTTAAAAAAAATTTTTAAGCTTTATTATAAAAAAGAAAAAGAAAGAAATATAAATGTTATAAAATGGGGCAATATTTAAGGATGATGGTGCAAATTGCTAACTTTCCACACAAAAATAATTGGAAGATTTTATATAATAAATTTATGAGGAAGTAGAGTTAAAATAAAGATTAATTTTAAGGGAGCATATACTAGCTAGAAAACATTAAGAATATTATATCCTCTTAGAGTCAGTACATATTTATAAAAGTTAAATAATATAAGAAAGAATAATAGAAATCATATTGTGAAGATTAGAATTAGTCCTCAGAGTCGTATTAGTATTCAACTATTAATAAAAATAACCTTTCAAATTATTTTTATTTTATAGTTTTGTTGTTGCTGTTGTTGTTATTGTCGTTGTTTTAGTTACTTACTTCCATGAGGCCATGAGTCTTTCAGGAAAAAGTTCACTTTGGAAATTCTTCACAGCTTGAAGGATGGATGGAAAGCAAAATGTTAAGTTTGCTTTGTTAAAATTTCACAAGGTGGGAAAACAACCCAAATCATGTTTAACACCTGTGATAAATCATCTTTGATGCAGGCCTAACAAAGAATATATGGAATCAAGGAAGACAGTGTTAAAGAAAAATGAAAAACTCCTAAAATATGTTCTGCCAACCCGCAAGCATGCATCTATTTTGGGTCACGCATCAGGTATACGTGAACACAGGAGCAATCTTTCAGTTGACAGTGCTGAAACATTTTTCTTTTATTATGTCAAATTTTAAAAAATTTACTGTTGGTCTTTATAATAAAATTATAGTAAAAATTACTTTTGGGTAAAATTCCAAGATTCTGACATCTGAGAAGTTCAGTCTATGATGGCAAACTCAGGTTTGGGTCTTTGTTTTGGCTGAACGTTGATTTTCACATTTGTTTATTTTGCATTACCCAAAATTTGGCGCACCTCTACGTCTTTAAAGCATTACTCCTGCAGTGCAAAGTAAAAAAGGAGGAATCCACAATGCCACTAAGAAGGTTGGACATTTTCCTCTGTGTTTTTCTTTGCTGCTCTCTGTTTTGCTATTTTTTTCTTTTCTGGGACACGCTTATTGAACTTCTGTCTCAATGTTTATCTTTTTTTCTTACAGTTTTGTAGAAGTTCTTCATAAATTCAGTTTTTTCTTGTTTTATTACTCAGTTTGTAACTTTTTCTCCACTCTGCTTTTGGTGTCATTTGATACACTAAAATTTTACATTTATCAAATTTATCAGCATCTTTTGTTTGAAAAGTTCTTTTCTAACATGAGGTCATAAAAATATTCTCCCATGTTTTTTTCTAAAAGCTTGAAGTTTTTCCCATCACATCTTTTTTTTTCTTTTTTTTTTTTTTTATTAAATTTTTTTTTCAACGTTTATTTATTTTTGGGACAGAGAGAGACAGAGCATGAACGGGGGAGGGGCAGAGAGAGAGGGAGACACAGAATCGGAAGCAGGCTCCAGGCTCTGAGCCATCAGCCCAGAGCCCGATGCGGGGCTCGAACTCACGGACCGCGAGATCATGACCTGGCTGAAGTCGGACGCTTCACCGACTGCGCCACCCAGGCGCCCCTCCCATCACATCTAAATCTTCAGTCAATTTAGAATTAATTTTTATGTGTATATTAAGGATCAATTTTACTATTACTTTGAATAACCAATTCTTCCGGTACTTTTCATTGAATATAGTGTGTTTCAGTGATTTTCAGTGTCATCTCCAGTATAAGTCAAGGTTTCATTTGTGTGTCATTCTGTTTGGAGTCTCACTATTCTATTCTATAGGTCAATTTCTCCCTTCATAAATGCAACATTTAAAAATTACAATAGGGTTATAATAATCTCGATCTTTATGTGCAATAAGTGCTTTCCTCCTCATTCTTCAATGATGTCTTGAGTATTTGTAAATTTTTTTTTTCCTTACAAATTAAAAAAAAATTTTTTAATGTTTATTTATTTTTGAGAGAAAGAGAGAGAGAGAGAATGAGTGAGCATGCCCCAGTCGGGGAGGGGCAGAGAGAGAGGGAGACACAGAATCTGAAACAGGCTCCAGGCTCTGAGCTGTCAGCACAGAGCCCGATGCGGGGCTCAAACTCACAAACTGTGAGATCATGACCTGAGCTGAAGTTGGACACTCAACCGACTGAGCCACCCAGGTGCCCCCTTTTCCTTACAAATTTTGAAAGTAGGTTGCAATTCATTTGAAAATTCTGCTGTAGTTTTTGTTTTTTGAAATAAGCTTTACATACAGTAAAACACAGATCTTAAATGTACAATTCAATGAATTTTGAAAAGTATATGACCTTATGTAACTAGGAGCCAATCAAGATAAAGAATATTTCCATGACCTCAAAAAGTTCCCTTGTGGCCACCATCTGTTAATTCCTATCTTCCAGAAGCAACCACTGTTCTGGTGTCTATCATCAGAACTTAGTCCTGTGTGTTCTTCAATTTTAAATAAGTAAATCCATTTGGTATATACTCCTTTGTGTCTGGCTTTATTTTGTTCAACATAATGTTTTTGAAATTTGTTCTTGCTTTGTGTATATCTGTAGTTAATTATTTTTTTATCGTTGAGTAATATTTCATTGTGGACATCCCACGATTTGTTAACCCATTTTACTGTTGATGGTCATTGGGCTGTTTTCATTTTTTGGCTGTTATGGATAAAGCTGCTATAAATATTAACATAAAAGTCGTTTAAATTTCTCTTGGTAAGTATCTAAAAGTAGAATTCAAGGTTAATAAGGTAAGAGTATATTTAAATATATAAGAAACTATCAAATCATTTTTCCAAAGTGGTTGCACCATTTCACGTCCCATTGGCAATGCATGAGAGTTTTAGTTGTTCCACATCCCTGCCCAATGTTAAGAGGTGTCAAGTTTTAAAATATTAGCTATTTTGGGGCACCTGGGTGGTGCAGTCGGTTAAGTGTCTGACTCTTGATCTCGGCTCGGGTCATGATCTCACAGTTCATGAGTTAGAGCCCCACATCAGAATCTGTGCTGATGGCGTGGAGCCTCTTTGGGATTTTGTCTCTCCTTCTCCCTGCCCCCCCCCCCCCACTTGCTTGTGCATGTGCCCTTTCTCTCTCTCTCTCTCAAGGTAAATAGACTTACTAAAAAACAAAATATTAGCTATTGTAGTGAGCAGCATCAAGTAATACCTCATTGGTACCTTTAATTTGCCTTACTCTGATGACTAGTAATCATTCATGGCTTATCATCCATTCATAAATGTTCTTTTGTGAAGTGTTCTTTCGTGTTCAAGTCTCTTGCCTATTTAACAAATTTGAATGTGTGTCTTGTTACTACTGAGTTGTATGAGTTCTTTCTGTATTTTGGATATAAGACCTGTGTCATATATTTGTATTGTGAATAATTTTTCCAAAACTGTGTTTTGAATTTATTTTCAGAATAGTGTTTATTAACAATTGAAGGAGGGCTCCTGGTGTTTGGAGGTGTGTGTGTGTGTGTGTGTTTATTTTTGAGTGTCTTTATTCCATCCATTTGGGGTATATTCACTCAACAGAGAATTCTATTTTAACAATTATTTCCTTCAGCAGTTTAAAAATGTCATTTAATTTTCTTCTGGTTTCCATTATTTTTGATGCAAAGTTTTCCTTTGTTTGTGTTGTTGTATTTGTTTGTGTTATTATATATTATGTATCTATTTTCCTGGGTACTTTTAGATATACTGTCTAACTTTGGTTTTCAGCAATTTGACTTTGATGTACCCAGCTTTTTCCCCTTTGAATTTATTTTGTTTGGAGTTCTCTGAACTTGTTGGATCTTTAAGTTAATGTTTTCCAAAACATTTGGAAATTTTTGACCATTACTTTTTAAGAAATATATATATCTGCCTTATCTTTCCACTCCATCTCCTCTCCTCTCCAGGGACTCTAGTGACACTATCCATCTTAGACCATTTTATATTATTCTACAGGTAACTGAGTGTCCATTATTTATTTAAATCATTTTTCTCTCTGATCTATTGGATAATTTCTTTTGATTTGCCTTCAAGTTCACTATAGCTTTATCCTGCAATCTCCAATATCCTGTTAAACCCATCCAATAATTTATAAAAGTGTCAGCATAATTTTCATTTCTACGACTTCCATTAAGTTCTTTCTTAATAGTTTCTATTTCTCTGCTGAGATTCCTCATATGTTTACTTATTATGATCATCTTTCCTTTAAGCCTATGAACAAATCTGTAAAGTCCATGTCTGCTGATACTAACCTCTGGATCATCTCAGGTCTGTGTCTATGGCTTGCTATTTTTCTTGGTTATGGGTCATAGTTTCTTAATTATTCATGTCTAATAATTTACTATTGTATGCTAGACATTGCTTTGATACATTTTTGGGAGACCAGATTTCTTTTTCTTTTGAAAGCTCTTGAGTGACGTGCTATAAAGCACAATAAATTACTGCCAGATCCCTTTGTTCATGACAAGTCTGCTATGACTTTTTTTTCACTATATGCACTTATGTGTGAAAATCACAAAAATTTCTCATATATACATATATTTATGCCCACACACCTATTTTCATGAAGTTGAAACATCTTGTATCACTTGAAATATTTTACTAATCATTAAATTATTACCTTCTATTCGTATTCATTTCTTCATAAGTATATTCTATTTTATTAATTACATTGTGAACCTCAGGGATGGATCTTTATTTTATATCTCTTTGTAGTCATGGCATTTGACACACAGCTAGAATTCAATAAAAGTTATTGTTCTTAATGACAAGAAGAATGTCTTGCTCTGGTCCTTTGGGCTTTACTCCACTGTCTCTTCTGTAGCTAGTCTTACTCCACTTTTATGAGTAGCAAACACTGAGTTTATTCATTTATTCTCTCATACATTTATTCATCTACTCGTTCAGCAACTATTTATTAAGAACCTACCATATGCCAGTTCCTGTCTTGGTGCTGTGATTACAACAGTGATAAGACACACAGTGTTCACTCCCTCATAGAGCTTATGAATTAGTGGATTTGAGAGTTTAGCTGAGCTACCCCATGATATGGCTGCCTTGGCATCCATTTTGTTTGGCCAGCCAGTCTGGGAAGGTTTTAAAAGGACACACCCTCATGTAAGCACAAGCTATTGGTAGCAGAGTCATAAGTAATTGTAAGTTCCTTCTATAGCTTCCCCAGTAGCCCTTAGAATAGTCTTCCCCACCAGCCAGGGCCTTACCTTTGTGTGCCATTTATGGGGCTTACAAAGCCCTTTTGGTTTGAATTGGCCAACCCAGTCTTAGTCTGGGAATCCCAAAGTATTCTGTGTGGACCCTAATTTAAAAGGCACGTGCCCTAGGTCCTGCCTGTCTCTGACTGCACTCTGCCTCAACCTCCCCCCATGTGGTCCCTCAAAGCATTCTGTGTACTTCCTCTAGGACCTGTCAGTAATAAACTTCTCTATTTTAATTTCTCTTGTGGCCCTTTATTGCTCACCATCTGGCATCTTGTGCTCTATTTAACAAATGTTAATTTAATTAAGTCATAATAGTGATAGAAACAAATAATAAGGAAATAAACAAGTAACTGCATAAGATATAATTAGACAGTATTCTAGGAAGGAAAATAAATCAGGGGAAAGGGATAAAGAATAAAAGAAGTAGCTATTGTAGTGATAATGATGCACGGGTGGTTTTAAAAATAGGATTTTGAGGAAAGGCCTCTCTGAATAGGTGATATTTGAGCATAGACTTCAAGCAGAGCAGTTAAGTGACTGTATATACACAGAATAAGGGGCTGGTTATTAGATGTGCTTTCAGAGGCATTGGAAAGGCTGCCTTCTCCACTAAGCTTCTGAAATCCAGCTATCTGAACTTTGCACATTTATCTTAAGGCTTTATTGCCTTAACATGCAAATCCCTTTGGTAGAGTTTCTATTTAAACTTGTACCTGTCAAATATTTCTGTGTGAATAAATTTTGGAATTTTGATGAAGAGGTGAAAATAATAGTTCAAGCACCTAAGGAATCAGTGTACTATAGTTGTGAAGAGCACAAATCGCCTGGGTGACAAATCCTGGCTCTTTCACTTATTAGCTGTGTGGCCTTCATCAGGTTACTTAATATCCTAATGCCTCAGTGACTTCAATTATAATATGGGGATAATAATAAATCTGTCCTAATATAGCTGATATGATGATGGTACCTTGTAGCATTTTCAAAATCTTCATTGGCTCCTCCATCTGGGAGGATTACCCATCACTGCTCCATTGTTGACTTGGCCAAATAGCTTTTGTTTTTTGGCCTCTGAAATGTGAGCTTAAGTGATGTATACAACTTATAAGCAGAAACTTTAAGATCCATCATATATTTTCACCATTCTCTCTCTCTTCTCTTCTGTGAGAATGATGTCTCCGACAGGGGTTTCTTCAGCCTGCATCCTGGAGTAAAGAGAGCATGAAGGAGAGCCACGGTCAAAGTCAACATATAAGTGAGACATACACGTTGTTATGAGCCACTGAGATTTGGAGTGATTTCTTATTGCTGCATTTTTTTACCCTAACATTATGATATAAATCAATTACTATTTCTAACATGCTTATAACATTATGTGACACATAGTGTACATTAAATAAACAAATCTAACCTTAAAAGAATATAGCTGTTGAAGAAAAACCATAAGAAAATCACAAGACTGGGACGCCAAAACCAATGATGTGTCATTTTCTTGCATTCTGAACCAGATATTAGAAATAAGATGCTCGAGGGGTGCCTGGGTGGCTCAGTCGGTTGAGTGACAGTCATGATCTCACGGTTTGTGGGTTCCAGCCCCGCGTCGGGCTCTGTGCTGACAGCTCAGAGCCTGGAGACTGCTTCTGATTCTGTGTCCCCCTCTCTCTACCCCTCCCCCACTCATGCTCTCTCTCTCTCTCTCTCTCTCTCTGTCTCAGAAATAAGTAAACATTAAAAAAAATTAAAAAAAAAGAAATAAGATGCTGGAGTCAAATAATTTGTTAATGTTCTGCATTACAATTGTTTCCAAACTATTTCTTATGGAGTCTTTACTCCTCACTCCTATGTATACTTCTTAAGAGTAGAGATTATGTGGCCTATTAAAAAATATGTACACAATGCCAATTTTAGTGTTCTCACAAAACAATCTCCCTAGTGTTTTTCAACTAACCAGATAGCCATAAGAAAAAAAAAAAAACTTGTTAATCTGGTTGTTTTGAAAAAAGGAGAGCTTCTATTCATCCTGTACATGTTATAAGAGTGACCATGATTTTCTTAATTGCATTCCATTTGTTTTGTTAACTAAGGTATTGTACTAAATTCTGAAGCTTATATTTGTCCTTAAATTTTTGCTTGGAAATTTAATTATTCCTAAGCTTTTCGACATAAATCGCTTCTGGTAGGTTACTGGGGTAAAGGAAGAACGAAGACTACTTTTTCTTATTTATGTCTAACAAAAAGGCCACAGATTTAAGGATATATATGAGAAGTCAATCATAGCAATAACACCTTTTTAAAAGGGTAGGTTAATCTAAGTTGAATAAATTGTGATTAAAAACTGATGTCAAAACTGGAGCAATTTCTTCCTTGAATAATTTAACAGTATTAAAAAATGTCTATGCTGTTAAAAAAAATATTCTGCAGGGGGCGCCTGGGTGGCTCAGTAGGTTAATCATCTGTTGTGGATCAGCTCAGGTCATGATCTCACAGTTTGTGAGTTTGAGCCCTGCATAGGGCTCTGTGCCAATGGTGCAGAACCTGCTTGGGATTCTGTCTCCCTCTGTCTTGGCCCCTCCCCTACTTATTCTCTTCTCTCTCTCAAAAATAAATAAATAAAAATTTGGAAAAAAAAATCTTAAAAAAAATATTCTGCAGAAATGGAAAAGGAATTGGAGTATACATTCATAATAAAAATTTAGTGTATGAAAGGAAATTTAATGCAAATTTGTGATAATTTGTATGGTAAATTATCCTTTATAAAAGTGTTTAAAATGATCTCTTAATTAAATAGTTATTTAATTACAACCAAAGGTACTTAGTCATTAAGCTATTAGGGAAGAATTTAAACCACAAACAAATGAAATATCAAGAAAAAAATTAGAAAAAGTAGTGCATTTGTTTGAAAAAAGACCTTTTTGATTGGGGACTGGAAGGCATGAATTTTTTAAAATCTTACTTCTTAAAAGTTATTCTTTATTAGGTAGATAAGTTTGGAAAATATAATATATACCTGTGTTCCCCACACTTACCTTTATCAAATCTTTATATATTATGTTTATTTCAGTTACTTCATTTTCTAAATATTTATTTATTTTTGGGATAGAGAAAACCTAAGGAGGGGGAGGGGCAGAGTGAGAGGAGAGAGAGAATCCCAAGCAGGCTCCAAGCTGTCAGCACAGAGCCCCACATGGGGCTGGATCTCATGACCGTAAGATCCTGACCTGAGCTGAAATCAAGAGTTGTATGCTAAACCAACTGAGCCACCCTGGCACCCCTCAATTACTTCATTTTTTTTTTTTAATTTTTTTTTTTCAACGTTTATTTATTTTTGGGACAGAGAGAGACAGAGCATGAACGGGGGAGGGGCAGAGAGAGAGGGAGACACAGAATCTGAAACAGGCTCCAGGCTCTGAGCCATCAGCCCAGAGCCCGACGCGGGGCTCGAACTCACAGACTGCGAGATCGTGACCTGGCTGAAGTCGGACGCTTAACCGACTGCGCCACCCAGGCGCCCCAACAATTACTTCATTTTTAAAGAAATACAACATTACAGATGTAATTGCTGTCCCTTCCTGATTCCAGTTTCCTTCTTTCCTCCCTAAGAGTAAGTACTGTTCTGACACTACCTGCTGACTCAGGTAGAAGGAGACTGACTGGGGCTGTTGCAGCAGAACTATCAATATCTGGCCGTCCAGCTGGGCAAAGACCGAATTGAAATCTTTCCCTCTCAAATGGCACAGCCCATCATGAGTGCTTCAGACATGCTGAAACCTCCTGAAGAAAAAATCTGATGTCTTAACTCTTCCACTTCGATAGATCCTGAAGAAGATAATAGAGACTAACATGTAGATGGCTGAAGTGATGAGAGAAGCTGCCTTTTCGTTTGCTGAGGCCAAGTTCACCGCAAGGGACCTCTGCGCCACAGTTATCTGCAAGGTAACAAAGCCCAAGTGAAGCTTCCAGAGAAGAAAGATAACTCTGCAGCTGGTGTTACTCTGCCAGTATTTGAGTATTCCCCCAAGGAACTGACAGTTGTGAACTGACTGGTTTAGCCAGAGGCAGGGGCACAACCAGCTAAATTAAAGAGGAATTAAGCCAAAGCAGTGGAAGTACTGGTGGAAGGAGTAGCTTCGGTGCAGACTTCCTTTGTTACTTTGAAACTTTAAAAAAAATTTTTTTTAACGTTTATTTATTTTTGAGAGACAGAGCATGAGTAGGGGAGGGGCAGAGAGAGAGGCAGACAGAATCCGAAGCAGGCTCCAGCCTCTGAGCTGTCAGCACAGAGCCCAATGCGAGGCTTGAACCCGTGAACGATGAGATCATGACCTGAGCTGACGCCGGATGCTTAACCAACTAAGCCAGCCAAGTGCCCCTGAACAAAGCCATTAGGATAACCAACAGGTGTGTAAATGCCACTGAATGTGTCATCATTCCCCAGAATGAAGTTACCCTTGCCTATATCATTACAGAGCTGGATGAGAGAGAACAAGAAGAGTTCTATGGGTTCAAGAAAATACAGGGGAAGAAAAAGATTCTCAAGGAAAAGTTGGAGAAGGACTTGGAGCAACAGAAGGCAGCTGGAGAGGTGATGGAGGCTGCTGATCTTTGGCTGAAGAGAAGGACGAGGATCTTCTTGAGTAATCTTTTCTGCTCTGGCTCTTTCAGAAACCCTAACACGGCACCATTTTAATTCACGGTATGTAGGTTCTGTACGTGTGGCTATTTTTTGGCCTAAGAATTTCACTGTTTGTAAAATTTCCCTTGACGTTCAGTTCTGGGAGTACCTCTGCAGAATCATAATTCAGCAACGATTTATCACGTGAGGTTTGTAAACCCTGCCCAGGAACTTGCAGGGCTTATTCTGCACAAGTGACATTTACTCCATTTACCTCTGTGATACAAGAGATCTGCTTACTGAGAATATTAGGAAATTCCCCTCAGGAAAGAGAAGTGGCCTCAAGCCAACATGTGTAGGCCAACCATTGCTGGAAGACCCTTGGTTCCTGCCCCCTCACTCCCCTCCGCACTGCTGTGTGAGATTGCTGCCGTATCCTTGTGTTCTGGTACTTCTCTCCTCAAGCTTTACGAAAACCTTCCCGGTCTTTCCTTGCATGACCGGGCTCTGTCCTGTCCATCATGGGAGCTGTTCTGCCAATTTAAATGTGACTATGGTATAAACAGCAAAATGATTTTAAAAAAAGTAATCACTCTGTCGAAATTGTTAATTATCCTCATTTTACTTTTGATCTTTAACCATACACACAAACACACACATATACAGCATACATGTGTAAAGTGTACAGCATTGTTTTACATTTTTAAGTTTTGTTAAAATGTTATGATGTATACACCTTTCTGAGGCGTTTATTTTTGTACAAATTATGTTTTTGGAGATTTGCCCATGTTGACGGTCATAGTACTACTACTTCTTTCATTAGCTCTGGTGTGTGGTTTCCATTGTATGAATGCCACAATATATGTATTCTCATAATAATGGATATCTCCAGCCTTTTTGTTACCATAAACAGAGATGCAATAAAAATTCTGTCTTGTTACGAATATATGGGAAAGTTTCTTTAGAGTATGTGCTCTGTGATTCATGGGGGGTTTAACTGTCTTCAACTTTACTAGATAACACCCACTTGCTCTCAAAGGTTCATTCCACTTCTCCACATTCTCACCAACACTTGGGGTTATTAGAAATTTGTATTTTTTGCCAAATTGGATGTGTATAAAATGTATCTTGTTGTTTGTTTGTTTTACTATGTATTTTCCTAATTAACTGTAAGGTTGATTATATTCTCATATTTTTCTTGATTCTTTGGAGCTCTTAGCCTATGAACTGTCTGCTCTTATACTTTGGCCATTTCTGTGTTGCTTTTTCCTATTTGTGCAATCTATTACATTCTAGATATTAATGTTTTATTGGTTGTACATATTACAAATTACTTTTATATTTATTTTATTAATGCAATGAGTTTGGAATGTGGGGAGGGATGTGTATCAAAAACATGCACTTTTACCTTGATGAGAATTCTCTTGTCACTTCTATAGCACTTACTATGGGTCAAGTGTTTTTTATTTAAGCATTTTACAAATATTAACTCTTTTAATCTTGGTAACACCCATGAAGTAAGTGCTATCATTATCCTATATTCTTTTTTTATTGTTGCTTTAACAAATAACAGCTTTATTGAGATATAATTCACATGCCATAAAACATACGCTTTTAAAATATGTACAAGTCAGTTGTTTTAGTGTATGTTTAGTGTATGTTTTAGTATATGCACAGAGGTGTGCAATCAGTACTGCTAAGTGATTTCAGAACAAAGAATCCCACATCAAATTAGGAGTAACTCTCTATTTCCACTGAAGTCTCCAGTCCCAGGAGACCACGAATGTACTTTCTGCTTCTGTATTTTTGCCGATTCTGGGCATTCCCTATAGACAGACTCGTGCAATACGTGGGATTTTGCATCTACTACTTCCGTGTAGCATAATGTTTTCAGAGTTCATCCGTGTTGTAAATGTATCAGCATTTCATTACTTTTATTGCTGAATAATATCTACTGTATGAAATACCACATTTTGTTTATCCCTTCATCAGCTTATGGACATTTGGATTGTTGTGCTCTTTGGCTATTACAAATAGTGCTACTTGAAACATTTGTGTACAAGTTTTTGTTTTGAAACATTTGTACAAGTTTGGACATTTGTTTTCAGTTGTTTTGGAGTGAAATTGCTGGGTCATAAAGCAACTCTATGTTTAACTTCTTGGGGAACTGCCAAAGTGTTTTCCAAAGCAACTGCACCATTTTTTAAAAAAATTTCTACCAGCAATGTACACGTGTTCCAATTTTTCTACATTCTTCCAATACTTGTTATTGTCCATCCTGTTTTGAAGATAGCCATAGAGTGGGTATGAAGTGGTAACTCACTGTGGTTTTGATGTGCATTTTCCTAATGACTAATGATAGTGAGCATCATTATATGTGCTATTGGCTATTTATAAATCTTCAGAGAAAGATCTAGTCAAATCATTTTCCAATTTTAAATTGGGCTATTTCTCTTTTTGTTGTTGAATTGCAAGTTTTTTTACATGTCAGTTATCGCTGTGTTAAAGATAAGGAAATTAGGTACAGGAAGGTTAAGTAACTTGTCTAAAGTCACACAGCTAGGAAGTAGCAGAGGTAGGATATGAAAGCAAGTAGTCTGGTCCTGGATGGAATCCATACTACTAACTTTTATGCTGTCCTGCCTCATAGCGTTGTTCATCCTATCTATGCGTTAGTGTGCTAAAATTATAATATTTTCTATAAGAAATAGAGTTACAGTTTAAGATTTGGGTTTTGGAAATACGTCATTATGAAAAGTCATGATGTTGGATGCCTTAAAATGTATTGCTCAAGAAATATTTTTATAATAGTAAAGGAAATAAACACATTTTCTCATATTTTATCGCATGATTTCTTGACCTATATTAATGTAACTTATAACCAAACTCAAATTTTGATTATCAGGAAACTGGTACAAATTCTTAATCTTTTTTGGAAATAGGAATGGTATCTTATGTGTTTTACATATTTAACACATTGTTTGGCATGAAAGATGCTCAATAAATTAGCTTAAATATCTGAACACTATCACATGTATTGGATTTATGTAAAATTAATTTTATGTACAGATATGTTAAATATTATCCTAAGCCAACAAATGTTTTTATATAAACATATACATTATTTATATAAATATATCATTTTTATATAAATATATATTTTATTTTACTTTATTTTATTTTATTTTATTTTATTTTATTTTATTTTATTTATTCATTTGAGAGAGCACAAGCAGGGGAGAGGGGCAGGAGAGAGGAAAAAAAAAATCTTAAGAGGGCTCTATGCTCAGCACAGAGCCTGATGCCAGGGCTCGATCCCATGACCCTGGAATCATGACCGGAGCTGAAATCAAGAGTCAGACGCTCAGCCAACTGAGTCACCCAGGTGCCCCTCAGTTTATCTTCTGCAGTGATACAATATGTATGATCACTATATTTCTCTATTTTTAGATTTTATTTTAGAAAGAGTGCAAATGGTGGAGAGGGGCAGAGGGAGAGAGAGAGAATCTTAAGTAGGCTCCACGCTTAGCATGGAGCCAGACACAGGGCTCAATCCCACAACCCTGGGATGATGACCTGAGCCAAAATCAAGAGCCAAAATCAACGGACTGAGCCACCTAGGACACCTTGATCATTATATTTCTTCAAAGTGAGCTTCAAAAGATAACTTTGGTTAGAGGTATACTTAAAATTGACTTGCAAAGTTGCCCAACAATTTAAATTTTGAAAATCTCTCCTACTAATGTCAATATCTACTGAAAATCAGAGAAAAAAACCCCAACTTACTGAATCATTATATCATCTGTCAGATTGAACTAACTGCATTTCATTTTTAAACACTTAATATGAGTTTGTGTATTCAACATTTGTAGTACGTACATGTTCAAACAAGACATGGCAATGTTTTCAGAAATAAGGGCATTACGGATTCATTATCTGCTACTTAGAAATTTGTCAAAATTTTTGGCTTCTACCATATCCCATGGCAGAACACCGGATGGGCAATGTTGGGCTCATAGCGAGTGTTTGTTGACTTGATTTTGCTATTTCTATTCATAAATAAGTGACTTGCTGGTAAGAAGTTAGACACTTCAGGTTTATATTTCTCTCAGGGAATGAAATTGTTTTTCTCCAATTGTTACTTAAAAAGAAATTCTTCTCTAAGCTTTAGTCCTAAATACATGCATTTAATAACACATGTACTTTTTGATGAATCATGAACATGTAATTATAATTTCTTCTTTTTGATACCTTATCAAAAAGGGCTTTATGTTAACATGATTGATTTCCTTTTCCAATACTCAAACTCACTGTCCCTAAATTTTGAATTGACTATGTTCCATTCTGTCCATTCTTCTTTAACCAGCATCCATATTCTGTTGACTTCAAAACTGTTATCTATAGCCTGACCTCTTCTCAGTTCTACACTTTGATGTCTATTTGACTTCGATAGGAGGTTTAATAAGCATCTAAACTTGTGTCTAAAATAGAGTTCATGGGGCACCCGGGTGGCTCAGTCAGCTGAGTGTCCGACTTCAGCTCAGGTCATGGTTTCAGGGTTCTTGAGTTTGAGCCCCACATCTGTCACACTGCTGTCAGCACAGAACCTGCTTCGGATCCTCTGTCTCCCTCTCTCTGCCCTTCCCCTGCTTGCACTCTCTCTCTCTCTCAAAAATAAATAAACATTAAAAAAAAATAGAGCTCTTGATGTCACCCTCAAACTTTGATCTTTCTATGGCCTTTCCCATCTTAGTAAATGTACTACCAATCATCACATTGCTCAGGGAAAAACTCTAGGGTCCATTTTGATTTTTCCCGTTTCTCATCATCTCAACCACTCTTATCAGCATTTTGTAGAATCAGCAGACTGCATCCTAAAAATAAGTCTTAAACCATTTGCTTTTGTCCATCTTATTGACACCCTGTTATTCTTAAGGATTCTCATCTGTCTCTTGCCTGGATTACTGCAGTACCTCCTAACAGGTCTCCAAGATACAACTTTTGCCCTCTTATATTCTCTTCTCTACTCCACAGCCAAGTTGTGTTTTAACACTTTCAGAAACACATCTCTTCCATGTTTAAAAGCTTTGAATGGGGGCACCTGGGTGGCTCGGTGGGTTGAGCATCCAACTTCAACTCAGCATCATGGTCTCATGGTTCGTGGGTCTGAGCCCCATGTCAGGCTCTGTGCTGACAGAGTCTGTCTGCTTCAGAAAATCTCTCTCCCTCCCTCTCTGCCCCTCCCCAACTTGTTCTCTCTCTCTCTTGAAAACAAACATTAAATTTTTTTTAAAAGATTAAAAAAATAAAAGTTTTGAATGATTTCCCATTGGTATTTAAAATAAAATCTGAATTCTCTACCCTCATCTAAGGATACTTATATAATCTGGTACCTGCCTATTTCGCTTTAACTTCATCTGGTGCCACTGTCTCCCACTCATTCTAGTGCAATCACACCATTCTCGTTTGTATTCCACAGACATGTCGGGTTTTTCTTGCCTCAGAGCCTTTGTATTGCTCTTCTGTCTGCTAGACTGCTGCTGCTTTTGGCTTTTCAAACTGCCATAGTTTTCTCATCCTGCACCTCTCAGTTCAAATATTACTTCCTCTTTTATTTCCTTCAAGTTTTTATAACAATCCATCTTGTTTATTGACTCATAACAAGCCAGTACAAATGTACATGTATATATGTGTATCTATCTATCATCAAATCTATCATCAATGTATCTATATATCTATTCATTCTAAATAAATAGGTCTTCTTTCCTCACTTCATGGTATTGTAATATCTTTCTTTTCTGCCATTAAATATACAGCCAAATCCAAGGGTGACATTAAAAATTATTAATGATTACTGTTTCATGGACACCAAGCAATGAAAGGACAGACTGTAGCCCAAAGGCTTACGACTATGGCAGGCATCAGTCCTTTAATTGCTAGATCAGGAGGTGGGGCTGTGGTCATCCTAGAGGAGGGGCTGGCAGAGTATCTAGGCACTGGATAGAAGGACCCAGGGCAGTCATACGGAACTGCAGCCAACAGAAACATTTGGCTGAACATTTCAGTATTTTCATAACTGGCTTATATTTGGGGGCAGCCAAGCCAAATATCAACTCTACATTCATCATTTTTAGTTATTATATTTTGTTCCATGGTATGGTAGAGTAGCATTATGTACCCCACCCGCCCCTCCCCCTTCCCCTATGAGGCAGCTATAGGAAGGAACATTGGTTGCCTCAGTTGCTGAGGGTGGCCCTTGGCTGACAGCCGGCACGGAAACAGAGACCTCAGTCCTACAGCTGCAAGGGATTGAATTCTGCCAACAACCTGGCAGATAAGGAGCCCAGCTCAGCAAACACCTTGACTTTGGCCTTCTGAGACCCAAAACAGAAAACCCAGCCACTCAGCCTAGACTTTTGACCCACAGAACTGTGAGGTTAATAAATGAGTATTGTTTTAAGCTGCTATATTTGTAGTAATTTATTATGGCAGCAATAGAAAACTAATATACCTAGTATGAAGGTACTATAAATTATTTGACCCATTATTTATTATTGGGAATTTAGGTTGAACCTAGGTATTATTTGTTTGTTCTTATGCTAGCATGAGAAAGTAACTTCAATAATAGCATTGTACTTTCATCATTTCTCACTTGTCTGATTATTTCCTGAGATAAATCCTTAGAAATGAAATTGTAGGGTCACAGAGTTTTTAAAAGCTTTGGTACATACTGTCACATCACTCTCAGATTTTTTTCTTTTCTTCTTCTTCTTCCTTTTTTTTTTTACAATTTGCATTTCTACCCCCTTGTTTACTCACCATTGTAACACCAGTTATTTTTATTCTTGGTAATTTTTGATCATGTAATAGGCAAAATATTAGTATTACATTGTAGTTTTAATTTGTATTT
This sequence comes from Lynx canadensis, assembly GCF_007474595.2. Lineage (NCBI taxonomy): Eukaryota > Metazoa > Chordata > Mammalia > Carnivora > Felidae > Lynx > Lynx canadensis. Next base: position 80,756,283 of record NC_044306.2, on the reverse strand, counting down.
CTTTGAACACCAGCAGATGCAGGACATGTTTAAAAGTTTAGGGATTATAAAGTGGGGATAAGCTTATTATTCTCTGATGCCAAATTTACTCAGCCTGGTGAATCCTAGATTGTCCAAGCAAATAATTACTGAGACCGTTAAAAGAAATTTTGAGGTAATTCACATATATATACTCAAAATCCAAAATTTTGGCCACAATAACCTAATGTAATTAAGTGCAATCTCATAAAGTTTATAGGTATGATTCTACAATGAACTGTTATTTCAGATAGAGGTTGAGATGTTAGATACAAAAGCAAGATGTTTGGAAAGAAAAGCAATTTTTAGTGGGGCAGTAATTAAACCTACAGCATTTTAGTCTTTTTCTTTCTTTGATTTTCAGTCAATTTAGATCATAATTTTTAAATATAAAAATCCCATAATAATCACATGGCCACACTACTCTCCAGAATATAGTTTATAATTTTTATGGTATGTGTGTGTGGATGGAGGAGAGTTAAATATCTGCCAGTGGTAATGGTAATGTAATACCTTCTTTAAAAATAACTGAACAAAGTAACTTTGGTAGGAAGGCATTAAAACTGTTTATCTTATGCAACGCTTTCGTGGCTCAGTTGTTTGAGCCTCTGACTTGATTTCGGCTCAGGTTACCATCTTACAGTTGTGAGATCAAGCCCTAAGTTGGGCTCCATGCGAGGTGTGGAGCCTGTTTGGGATTCTCTCTCTCTTTCCTCTCTCTTTGCCCCTCCCCTGTTCATGTTCTCTCTGTGTGTGTCTCTCTCTCTGTCTCTCAAAATAAATAAACTTTTAAAAATAATTTTTGGACAATCTTACTATAAAAACATGATATCATAGTGAATTTTTAAAGGAGAAACTGAATGCTAAAGTAATTATAGCACATTATGGAGTGTTGTATTTTAGGCACTGTTATTTTGATTAAAACGGTATGTGAGACCATTGTAAACAGGTTCTCAGGGAGTGGTCCTTGCCGCCCTATGTCTGGAAGAGCCTTTTACAGAGACTTGCACTTGCTGCAAATTGTGATTTGCATCTGTCGTCACAAAACTTTGCTTTAGTTTTCATATTTGTTTTCAGTTTCACAAATAAAAGTGACTCCAGTTGAAATTTAAGGAGAAACCGCCAAAGAAACCTTCTGATTAGTTCCATTGGAAGGGATAGTAGGGTGACTATTTAGCATTTAATTGTATATTCTGGCTTATGTTGACCTTCCCAAGAGGTGTATGTTTGATCTAATTTGCTGAAGTATTTGTAGAGATGTGGGCATTTTGATTAAAAATATTCTCGGGGCGCCTGGGTGGCGCAGTTGGTTAAGCGTCCGACTTCAGCCAGGTCACGATCTCGTGGTCCGTGAGTTCGAGCCCCGCGTCGGGCTCTGGGCTGATGGCTCAGAGCCTGGAGCCTGTTTCCGATTCTGTATCTCCCTCTCTCTCTGCCCCTCCCCCATTCATGCTCTGTCTCTCTCTGTCCCAAAAATAAATAAACGTTGAAAAAAAAAATTAAAAAAAAATAAAAAAAATAAATAAAAATATTCTCACAAAACTTTCCAGACACATTTTTAAGGATCTTATAGTTAAGAAGACACTATCATAAAAGGCTATTGTTACAGAAAAAGCTTCAAAGGAAAAAAATAAATATTTGTTATTTGAATTTAGAACTTCAAAGCCAGAATTGTTCTTGTGAAAGGAAAAAGTTTTCTCATGGCTGATCTTTTTTTTTTTTTTTTAATTTTTTTAACGTTTATTTATTTTTGAGACAGAGAGAGACAGAGCATGAATGAGGGAGGGTCAGAGAGAGAGAGAGAGGGAGACACAGAATCTGAAACAGGCTCCAGGCTCTGAGCCGTCAGCACAGAGCCCGACGCGGGGCTCGAACTCACAGACCGCGAGATCACTACCTGAGCTGAAGTCGGAGGCTTAACCGACTGAGCCACCCAGGCGCCCACCTCTCATGGCTGATCTTTTTAAATAGAGTGAGATGAGATGGTGTATTTTTAGTGAAAATGGTTAAGGAAACATTTTACATATAGTAGAAGAACGTTTTTTGTCTTCAATGTTTTTTATCATTAAAACACATACCCACAGCATATAGTCCTGCATGTGGAAAAAATTGAACCAATACAGATGTATAAAAAATAAAATCGGGGCACCTGGGTGGCTCAGTCAGTTAAATGTCCAACTCTTTGTCTGGCTCAGGTCATGATTTCACGGCTTGTGAGTTCAAGCCCCGTGTTGGGCTATGTGCTGATAGTGCCGAGCCTGCTTGGGATTCTCTTTCTCTCCCTCTCTATCTGCCCCTCCCCTGCTCCTGCTTGCTCTCTCTCTGTCTCAAAATAAATACATAAACTTAAAAAATAAAATAAAATAAAATAATTCTGGTTTCCCATTCCCTAGAGAAAATTGCAGTTCACATTTGGGTGTAAATCACTTAAGACCTTTTTCTACACTTATACGTATATACATAACCACAAATATACACAACTATATTTAAATAACAGTGTGATCAGGCTGAATTTACTCAATAGCCACATCTCCTTTTTATTTTTATTTTTAAGTCCAATTTATTGAGTTACAATTTATGTAGTAAAATTCATCCTCATGCATACAGTATCCTCATGTATACACTACTCCGCTACATTTGAGTAGTGTATATGGTTGTACAATGACCACTAACGTCAAGATACAGAACATTTCCATAGCCCCCAAAGTTCCCTCATATCCTTTTACAGTCACTTCCCTTCCTCTACCCTCAGCTCATGGCAATCATCCATCTGATTTTTGTTCTGCAGTGTTGGCTTTTCCAGAATGTTATATAAATGCAATTTTTGTGATTGGCTTCTTTCTTTTAGCATAATGCTTTTGAAATTCATCTTGTTATATGTGTCAACAGTTGCTTTCATTTTATTGCTGAGCTGTATTTCATTTTATAGAATATTCCACCATTTGTTTACTCCCCAGTAGATGGATATTTTGGTTCTTTCCAGTTTGGGGCCATTATGAATACAACTGCTATAAATATTCACAGACAGGTCTTTGTACAGATTTATGTTTTCACTTCTTTTGGGTAAATAATAGAGTGGGGTGCTGGGTCATATGGTGTGGTTTAAATTTATAAGGAACTACTAAACAGCTGTACAATTTTGCATTTCCATTAGTGATTTTGAGAGTTCTAGTTGCTCCACATCTTTACAACACTTGGAATTGTCAGACTTTTAAACTGCAGCCATTTTCCTTGGCATGTAGTATGATATCTGTTGTGGTGTCCATTTGCAATTCTCTAATAATTAATGATGTTGAGGATCTTTTCATGTGCTTATTTGCTATGTATCTTCTTTGGTGAAATGTCCGTTCAAATCTTTTGCCTCTTACATTTCATTCTTTGTCTCAATGAGTTATGAGTTCTTTATATATTTTTGATATTAGTCCTTATCAGACATATTTTTCAAATATTTTCTTCCAGTTTGTGATTTGTCTTTTTTTAAAGAACTTTTTAATTTTTATTCCAATTTTACTGACATATAATTGACATATAACATTGTATTCATTTTAAGGGATGATATAATGATTTGATATATGTATGTATATATTGCAAAATGATTACCACAGTAAGTTTATTTACCATCCTTCACCTCACAAATTTACAAATTTGTTTTACCCCTTGTGATGAGAACTTTTAAGATCTCTGTTAGAAACTTTCAAATATACAATATAGCATTGGTAACTATAGTCACTATGTTGAGGATTTTTGCATCTATATTCATAAGGGATATTAGTCTGTAATTTTCTTTTCTTCTAGTGTCTTTGGTTTTGGTAACAGGGTAATTAATGCTGGTCTTGTACAAGGAACTAGTTCCCTCCTATTCTATTTTTTGGAAGAGTTTGAGAAGTATTGATCTTAATTCCTTTAAAAATATTTGGTAGAGGTTTGCCTGGGTGGTTCAGTCAGTTAAGAATCCAACTCTTGATTCAACTCAGGTCATGATCTCACGGTCATGAGACTGAGCCCTGCGTCCAGGTTCATTCTGGGCATGAGACCTGCTTGAGATTCTCTCTCTCCCTCTCCCTCTATCTTTCCCTGCCTCTCGAAAAAATTATTGTGTTGAAATCATCAGTGAAGCCATCAGTCCTGGGATTTTATTTGTTGGGAGGTTTTTGACTACTGATTCAATCTCCTTACAAGTAATTACTAGTAAAATACTAGTAATAAATACTAGTAACTAGTAATTTAAGTAGCTACTACTTCTCTATTCAGAATTTGTATTTCATGATTCAGTATTGGTAGGTTGTATGTTTCTAGGTATTTCTCCATGTCTTCTAAGTTGTCTAATTTGTTGGTGTATAATTGTTTACAGTGGTTTCTTATGATCCTTTGTATTTCTGTTTTCCATTGTAACATCTACTCTGTCATTTCTAGTTTTGAGTCCTCTTCCTTTATTCTTGATGAGTCTACCTAAAGGTTTGTCTATTTTATTTTTTAAAAAAAACAGCTCTTATTTTCATTCATCTTTTCTACTGTCTTTTTCGTCTGTATTTCATTTATTGCCACTCTGATCTTTGTTACTTCATTCCTTCTAGTAACTTTGGACTTAATTTCTTTTTCTAGTTCCTTGAGGTATAAAGTTAGGTTCTTTATTTGAGATCTTTTTTTTCCCTCTTAATATAGGCATTTATCACTTTGAGATTCCCTTTTAGAACTGCTTTTACTGCATCCCTTAAGTTTTGGTGTGTTGTATTTCCATTTTCATTTGTCTCAAGGTATTTTTAAAATTTCTTTGATTAGCCTGTTGACCGATTGGTGGTTCAGTAGCAGGTTGTTTAGTCTCCCCATATTTGTGATTTTTCCAGTTTTCTTCTTGTAGTTGATTTCTAGTTTTATACCATTGTGGGTGGAAAGGATGCTCAATATATTCTCAACCTGAAATTTTTAAAGATGTGTTTTGTGGCCTAATATATGATCTATCCTGGAGAACGTTCCATGTGTACTCTGTTTCTTTTGGATGAAATGTTCTGGATATGTCTAAGTCCATCTGGTCTAATGTGTCATTTAAGGCCAATGTTTCCTTATTGATTTTCTGTCTTGATCTATCTATTGATGCCAGTGAGAGTATTAAAGTTCCCTACTATTATTGTATTGCTGTCGATTTCTCCCTTTAGGTCTGTTAATATTTGCTTTCTATATTTAGGGGTTCTATGTTGGGTGCATAAACATTAACAAATGTTATATCTTGTTGTTGGATTGTCTCCTTTATTACTGTATAATGTCTTTCACCTCTTATTACAGTCTTTGACTTAAAGCCTATTTTGTCTCATATAAATAAAGCTATCTTAGCTTTCTTTTGGATTCATTTTTATGTAATATGCTTTCCCATCCCTTCACTTGCAGTCTCGTGTATCTTTAAAGCTGAAGAGAGTCTCTTGTAGATGACAATAGTTGGGTCTTTTTTTCTTTTTTTAATCCACTGAGCCACTTGATGTCGTTTGATTGGAGTATTTAGTTCATTTACATTTAAAATAAGTATTGATGGCTTGGACTTTTTGCCACTTTTAAACTTGTTTTCTGGCTGCTTTGTAATTCCTATGTTTCTTTCTTCTCTTGCTCTCTTCCTTGTGATTTGATGATTTTCTGTAGTGTTATGCTCATATTCCTTTATGTTTTGTGTAACTACTATAGGCTTTTGCTTTGTGGTTACCATCAAGCTTACATAAAATATATTTATAACAATTTATTTTAATATGATAAGAACTTATATTCCAATGGTATGCTCTGTCCTTTTTCTTACTAGATTATCTTTTTCTTTTTTTTCCCCCTTCCTCCTCATCTTCTCCTTCATTAATCTTTTTTCATAAATTATTTGTGTTTTATGGACATTAGTTGTTTTGATTGTTGTTGCAAATTCTTCTGCTCTGTCATTGGGCTTTTAATTTTGTTTAGTGACCTTTTCACTGTATGAATATTTTAATGTAATCACATATGTTGTAGTCATTGTTAATTCTGCACCTGACTTTGATTTCTTAATTAGGAAGGCATTCCGCAACCCAAAATTAGAAACACAATCCTGTTGTATATGATAAATATACATATTTATCATATATTATATCATATATATCATATTATATATATCATATATTCTGTATGATTCCATATATTTATAATCAGATAATGTAAGATGGGAAATACATTATAGATTTTGTTCCTATATAGAAAACCAGGGTTTTTGGGGTGCCTGGGTGGCTCAGTCGATAAAGCGTCCGACTTCGGCTCAGGTCATGATCTCAGTTCATGAGTTCGAGGCCCACATCAGGCTCTGTGCTGACAGCTCAGAGCCTGGAGCCTGCTTTGGACTCTGTGTCTCCCTCTCTCTCTGTCACCTGCTCACACTCTGTCACCTGCTCACACTCTGTCTCTGTCTCAAAAACATTAAAATTTTTTTTTTACAAAACCAGGGGTTTCAGTACATTTATTATGGTAAAGACACATTAGGGGAGAGGCCTAAGACTGAAGGATTTTCCTAATCTTTTATAATAGACATGGATACATTTTATTATGCAGTTCATCTTTGAACAAGGTAGGGGTTAGGAGCACCAATTCCCTGCACAGTTAAAATCCACATATAATTTTGACTCCCCCAAAACTTAACTACTAATAGCCTAATGTTGACTGGAAGCCTTACTGATAACATAAAACAGTTGATTGATACATATTTTGTATATGTATTATATACTGTATTCTTACAATGACAGAGTAAACAAAGTGTTAAAACCACAAGGAAGACAAAACATAGTACTGTACTATATTTATATAAAAAATACATACATGTATAAGTGGACCTACACAGTTCAAACCTGTGTTGTTCAAGGGTCAACTATATCCTATCAGCCAAAAGTATCATAAAATATAGTTCTACACAATGTAATGTTATCATAGTGTTAAGAAACATATATTTGGTTTTTGTCCCCGATTCCTGGCACAGAGCTCCTTATGTAATACAATAAATTAAAATTTGGTTAAAGGTGAAAGGAATATCTTTTGTTACAATATTTGGTTTTTGTCCCCAGGTCCTGAAATAGCTCTGGAATGATAAAGGTGAAAGGATCATCTTTTGCTATTTATAACAAGCCCCTTTCATCTACACCAGAGTTTAATGAGGTGACTTTTGCAAAGCCCTTAAGGATGGGGTCTTGTTGCCAGGGAAGCCAACCATGTGATTAGAGTTTAGAAACTTTCAGCCCTATCACCTGACCTTTGGGGAGGGAGAGGGGCTGGAGACTGACTTAATCAATCATACCTATGTTATGAAGACTCCATAAAAACCCCAACTGAAAGGATTTGGGGGAGCTTCTGGGTTGGTGAATGTATAGAGGTGCTAGGAGGGTTGATGTACCCAGGAAGGGCTGAAAGCTCCACCCCCTCCCCCATACCTTGCCAATGTATCTCTTCTAGTTGGCTCCTTATCTGTATCTTTTATTATATTCTTCATAATAAACTGGCAATGTAAGTATCTGTTTCTCTGAATTCTGTGAGCTGATATAGCAAATTATTGAAGTCAAGGAGGGGGTTGTGGGAATTCCCAGGATGTAGCCAAGCCAGTCAGAAGTAGAAGTGACACCTTGGGACTTGTGACTAGCATTTGAGGTGGGAAACATCCTTGTAGAACTGATCCCTTAATCTAGGATCTGTGCTAACTTCTGGCAGTTAGTGTCAGAATTGAGTTAAAGTGTAAGGCACCCAGTCAGTATCTGCTGAGAATTAGAAAATTGCTTAGTGTGTAAAACCTCATGCATTTGGTGTCACAAGTGGTGTGAGTAGAGGAAACAGATGTTTCTTTTACAAGTAAAGCACTATTTCAAACAGTGCTTATCAGTATAAGTCTTTATTGATTATAATCTTTCAATTATGTTGAAATTTCTTCCTGAAAATTTAATAAATATTTCCCCATGTTTATTCAGTATAGATTTCCTTAAGTTTAAAATGATTTTCTCTGGGTACCTGGGTGGCTCATTCTGTTGAAAGTCTGACTCTTGATTGCGGCTCAGGTCATGATCCCAGGGTCATGAGATCGAGCCCTTTGTTGGGGTCTGCATTGAGTGTGGAGGCCTGCTTGAGATTCTCTCTCTCTCTGTGCCCCTCTCCCCCACTCGCACACTCTCTCTAAAAAAATTTTTTTAAAGAAAAAATAAAATTATTTTCTCATTAGACACAAGCAAATTTGATTCTATAATTACACTTTTCTTGTGGAATAGTGGATAAGAGGAAAATTTATAGTTTGTTTTATGAATAATTGTTGATAGTTCTAAGCATTTGAGATACATTTTTTATTCTCATCAATTTTAGATTAAATTTGTAGTAGTACATTGCAATACAAAATCCAATCTAAATATAGTCATAGTTTTATTATAACTTTATCTGTATTATTTGTAACATACTCCTACGACAGTTATCAAACACAAAGGTGACATGATAAATTTCTTCTTGCTTTGTTGCTGAGTCAAAAGCTGGTTTAAGTCTCATTTTTTCGATTATCTGGAAATCTGAAATACATAAATTACAAAATTTAATCTTATATTGGGGCAGAAAGTAAAAGACATTTGCTTGAAAGATATTTTGTTTTCTTTAATTTTCCAACATGGCTTAAAAGATGAAAAACACTTAACCTTATGTAACATTTAAAAGTAAATCTGTGATTTTTTTTAGACAGTGTTTCAGTATTATCAAGTACTAGATGAAATTATTCTTGTGTTTGGAGAATCAGTTTATGCTTAATATTTTGCCTAATGTATATGCAATAGAAACTTTTAACTTGGTTTATCTTACCCATTGAGTTCTTCCGAATTCTCTGGGATTTGATACAAACTTTCCATTGTGGGTTTTCTAGATCCTCCTACAGGAAAAAAGATGTGTAAATTTAATGGTTTATCACAAATATAATTTACAGTTATATTGAGCTTGAACCTGGGAGTCTCTTTTCAGAGATACCTATCCTGGTCACTTGAATGATCAAAGTGAATGTATTACTTGTGTCACCAGGGCAGATTATATTAGTCAAAGATAGCCACAATATCTCCCACTTTACATGTTTCTCAACAATATGATCTTCAAGTGGTGGAATCTAATTCACCTTCTCTTGAAATTGGGCTAGGCTCTGGACCCTTTTGTAATCATTAGAATGTGGAGAGAGTGGCTTCATGATTTCTGAGGTGAGGTCAGAAAAGGCTGTGCAGCTTTCTCCTGGTTTGCTCAGGGTGCTTGCTTTGGAGGAAGCCAGTCGCCATATAAAAAACCCTACCATCCTGCCATCCTGGAGAGACCACATAGAAGATGCTCCAGTTGACCTTTCCAGCTGAGTCCAAACTTCCAGCCATCCCTCCAAGGCTCCAGTCTGTGAGGAAAGCTGTCTTGGATCCTTCAAACTAGCCTGTCAGCTGAGCACCACCATCGGGTGACCGCAACTCATGTCTAGCCAAACCATGGTTGAATTCCTAATCCACAGAATTCTTGTGATACATAAAATGGCAACTGGAATAGCCACCTTTTGGGGGACAAAATGACTTGTTAGAACAATACTCAAAAGGAAAATTAATTTAGATAGCAATATAAAGTATCCAAATAATTAAATCAGATACAGGAAATGTATACATATTAATAGGTGTGTTAATTTTTTATTGAACTTTCATATCTGCCCTTCAACTTTTGAGTTGAATCCATTGGGACTAATCCAATAATATGCTCTACATTCTTGCTTATCATAGCCTCCGACTCCAGGAGCCCTTTCATTTCCTGTATTCTATTCTATTCTATTCTATTCTATTTTCTTTTCTTTTTTTTTAATTAAATAAAATGTTGATTTATTTTTGAGAGAGAGAGAGAGCGCAGGGGAGGGGTAGAGAAAGAGAGGGAGACACAGAATTTGAAGCAGGCTCCAGGCTCTGAGCTGTCCGCACAGAGCCCAACGTGGAGCTCAAACTCATGGACTGCGAGATCATGACCTGAGCCGAAGTCAGACGCTCAACCGACTGAGCCATCCAGGCTCTACCCCTGTATTCTATTTTCAGTAAGGGTCTATACATTTCCTATTTTGCCCCCATATGCTACCACAACTCCTGAAACATTTCCACTGTATCCTCATTCCATTTTCTGAAATTCTCTTTACTTTCTTGCTCTAACAGAAACATGGCTGCCCTCAAAGGACACTGCCAGCCCAGCAGACTTTTTTGTTTTTCTTTTTGTCAGTCTGGCTACCATTGGACCTGGAAATGGACAGATGTCCTCCTTACACTTTATTGTTCTCTTTCAGGACACTCACCTTCCTTCCTTCCTTCCCTTCCTAAAACTCAGTCATCAGTTTACACAACCAACTATTGTTGTGATCTACCCACAACTGGGATCATTCTCAGTTGATTTTATCATTGGCTTATTGTTACCTTGCTATTACTTTCTTAACTTAGCAATTTAAATGTACATGCAGAAGATTCTTCACCTTGGGTCCCAATTCCTTGAGCTCGGTTCTTTTTGAGCTGGTCCCACAGCCTACTGCAGCCATTGATTCCCATGGACATTTTTAGACTTTGCCAGTAGCAGTAACTTAGAGCCCCCCTCAAATTCAGTTGCCAGCATTCAACTACTTGACTTCCAGCTTTATCCTTTTAGATCACTCCCTCTAGTACCCCAACACCAGCAATTTTTCTACTTCCCTGGGACTTCCAATGCTGCCGTATTTTCATTGTTCCTCTCCATTTTGATGTCTTCTTTCCCTTCTTTATTTAACTTGAGTTCCATGATCATTCTCCCCCTTGCATATAGCCTGACTTCATTACCCTTTTCCCACTTTGTCATACTCACTTGACAAAACCATAACCCTAGATACATCCAACTGTCTCCCTATTCCTCTCCTGTACTATGTACAACCAGGCCTCACTTTAAATTAGGTGGACTTTTAATGCTTTCAGGTTATCCTATTAAGCATTCTTGGTCCATTCATTCTTCTACTCTCCTAGATGACTATTTAGCTCTTTCTTCTATTTTCTCAAACCTCTAATCCTGCAACTGGATCATTGTTTTCAGCTGATGATTTATTTTCTGGTTTCATGGAGGAAGTAGAAACCAATAGGAAGAAACTTCTACAAGCTCTGTGTTAACAGTCACTTACCTACTTGTTTTTGTTCTATATGCTCTATCTTACCTACTACGCTCCCATCTAAGGTTAACTCCATCTTCACTAGACTTCATCAGTTCTTGCCCACATAAGACATGGCTCCAGTAATTCCTTCTGTCTCCCACGTATCAAGGTTTTGTGTTTGTTTGTTTGGTTGGTTGGGGTTTTTTGTTTGTTTTTTGCTATTAGATCTTCCACATCAGCAAATAAATACTTAGTTGAAGCCAAATGACTGAATTCTTACCAGTGAAAGTAAACAAATGATACATACTGCTCCTGGGTCTGAGTGTTAGACAGTGAGGATTTATTCCCCATTAAATTTTTCCTTTTCTTTAATCTTAGACATAGCACCATTACCCCATGATTCAGTTTCTAACATGCAGACATTGACAATACTCTAAGCCAGTGGATCTCAGCTGGCAGTGATTTTGCCCCACAGGTGGCTTTTGAAAATGTCTGGGGACATTTTTGGTCATCACAACTCATAGGTGGAAGTGCTACAGGCATCCAGTGGATAGAGGCCAGGGATGCTTCTAAATATCCTACAATGGCCATGATAGCCATATTCCAGCCCCCTCAGCAACAAAAAAATCATCTAGCTCAAAATTTCAATAGTGCAAGATTGAGAAACCCTGCCTTAGGGGATGGCGGAGCAATAAAATGGAAGATCATGGTCCCCTAATTGCCTGTGGACCTACCTTGTGAATCTAGATTGCTCACTTCAGGATTAAGGAAGAAACAAATTTGTGTATTCTTAACCTACTGTACTTTGGGGACTTTCTGTAATAGGAGCTGAGCTTTTACCTTAAGTAATATGTTTTTATCATTCTTTACCTTGGGCTTCTCAGTTTAATATTTTCTCAGTTTAATATTTTCCATTGCATCACAATATATAGAACATCCTAACCTCCTAATACCTATTTTATACTATCTAATGTCTTAAACTCAGCCTTCCCTTTGGTTTGTCAGGATGTAACATCTCTTAAACTGGGGAAATCTTTCCTGGATTTTCTGAGTTTAAAATTATGCCCGGTTTGTCGCAAATAATTCTTTAGCATTCACTCCACAGATGTTGAAGAAAGATGATTTTTAGTGGGAATATTTCCCAAGTAGATTCTCTGAGAAGAATAGCTATATCTGTAGCTGTTCTTTTACTCAACTTAGGCCACAGTTGCCAGTTTAAATAAAAGACATCCACACACTCTCTGTGCTAGGAAACCTCAGCAATGATTAATTTATATAGGGGAACACCTGAACTCATCAGGTGTTCCGATATTTCTATTCATTTGCAATAAGGCAAACACCATGGGATTGTTTGTTCTTGGTTACACTGTTGCAAAAGCACTCATTTTGATTCCTAACCTAGGTTTTGTGCTGTGGGCTTGACTTCGAATGTGATTTGTGGTGTTTGATCTGTAAGACTTACAAGGAAGCTGGAAAAGTAGGACCAATATCACTCCCACAAGGAGATCAGAACCAATACAAAGTTGAGAGCATGATATTTGCTTATACTGTCTACCATTTCAGTAGAAACAGACACTTTTCTGTTAATAGTAGGCTCTCAAATGGTAGATTCCCTCAGGTGGGCAACAAAACAATCTTATTTATACCTCCACTTAGCCTATACTATACCAAAGAGCAATAGAGTAACTCAGCAAATGCTGAATTGCAATCAACCTACCATCCCATCCCTTTACTTGAAAACAATGGCCTATAATTTTCATATATTAGAGTACTGTATGTAAATGAGATTTCAAAAAATGTTACCAGTAGAGCAGTGCAAAATAAAATGGAGGAGACACTGGTAGTTTTGTGAATGAGAAGGTAAATGAGTTTTTATAATTTTGACATGACTAACATTTTTACTGGCCTTAGTCTAGAAAAGGGTAAATAATAACTCGTACATAAAGGTTGTGTCAGGGTTTATAGACTAGACCCCTGGTAATGGATTCAACCTTTCTACAACAAATCAAAAGTATTGTATGCTCACATGAATATACAGTGGTCATTACCTTAAATTTAAAACTCACTATAAGCAGCAAGCACATAGAGCAGCATATGAAGGCTGTATTGTATCAGTGTGGTCTGCAGAGAATTTCTTCATATGGTTTTTGCCTGGTTGAAATATATGTTGCAGTTCAAAGCTAAAGGGATTACTTCTGAATAGTCATCACAGAGGTTGATTACGTTCGTATATCATATTTAGCTGGACCCTGCAGGCTATTATTCCATTAGCTATGCTGGCCCTGCTATTGTCAAAAAGTTGATCACCTAATGTTAAAAGATTGTGCTTTCTGTTGATCTTATCAAAATGACTCAAAAGGTTTTGTTAAAAAATAAAACTCAGATTGCATTTTATGAGAGTGATTAAGAATAAATACTATGTATAAAAATGCCTATATCTTATGGGTGATCTTAGCATTATACCATTATTAATGATAAAATTATATTTTGCTTTAGTATTTCAGCACATTTTACTTAAAGTCATAGGTTTAATTTTAGTAGAAATAGTACTTCTTTCTTGCTGATAGTAGAGAGTGTCAGAAACTGAATTCTGCAAAGGGAACAAAGTGTCTCCTTCCATGTACTCAAATCATATAAAATTAACACCATGGAAGTAATCTCAGTATAGCAATATTAATATGATAGTACATTCACAATGTAAACTAATTACAACATGGTTTTACAAAGCAACTGTACTGAGGAGAAAAGTATTTTGTTTGGAGGAATATGCATATATATGGAAAATTTGTCATTTATGCTTGATAATCAGAAAATCACTTCAAATAATATTTTAACTATTTATTCTTTAAACAACGGTTGGGTAGTTTCATTTATTTAGTCACAATAGCTGAAAAAATTTAAAGAAATGAGCTAAATATCTATCTGTATAAATCCTGAATCCCATTACCAATATAAGGTATATATCAATAAGCTTGACTTTTCACCTATGTTATTGTGAATTAGCTACAGATTAGTAAGCAAACGAAAGTGTTTTCTTGACAAAAATACTGACAGGTATGGTTTTATTATTTAAAATAACCTATAAAAAATTTTCATTAGAATCACATTACCAAAGCTATCTTTGGGGAACAAAGATGATTTTGAAGCTATCTCAATGAACAGCTAGTTTTTGAATTATGCTCCTAGAAGTGTTGAGGGATTGGCACAGAGTCATGTATCCTTTTTGGCATGGTCCTCCTTGTAACTGATGGTGTGTAAAATGGCTGGTCAGGGATACAGCCTGTGGTCCTGGAGCACAGCCAGACACTAATTTCAGCCTCATTAGCATTGTTCTCTAATCAACTGAACTTTTCAGCAAGTGGAAGTTTCCTAATATTTCTTGTACTTGCTTGTCTTCAGCCACCCCAGTTGATACAATAGAGAAGGAGAGGGCATCAGTCGGGAGGAAACAGATGGCACATTCAACTGGGATTTGGAAGAGACTTTAATGAAGGGACCACTGGGAGATGAGGGCAGGGCTAAGAAGTGACAAGGGATGAGGCACCCAGTGCCTCATAATAAAGGGATGCCATACCTTTCCCTGGGACTGAAAGGTAAAGGGGAAGAGGATGTTATTGCACCCTGAGTGAGAAATGGAGATTTAAGAAAAGGGGTCTCCCAATAGAAGCTAGAAGCAGCAGCTGTAGAGTATCACAGCTGTCAGAACTGAGCCTCAGTTCAGTTCCTCAGAACAGAGGAACAATTTCCTGACCTCTCCACCTTCCTAACCTCTGATTTCCTGCTGGTGATGCCCTTTGGATAAATCCAAACCAGGAAGCTAGAAGGCAAGTGAAGTTGTGAGATGTAGTCTGAAGTCAGTCTTCCAAGGACACAGAACAGATAAAGTGGGAGAATGAGTCTTGAGGTGTGTGTGGGCATGTGGCAAATAGCATCTAATAATCCCATGTGCAAATGTCATCAATGTAGTCATGTGAAGCATGATTGCAGTGTCAGAATATTGATGTTAGTATACGACTTGGTGCTTTTTTCCTTCCCTTTCCTTTCCACTTTCTCTCCTCCCCTGGATTTTTGGTAATATTGGCTTGTCATTCATGGCACTTCTCATCTTATAGTTGTGTAAAAAATTCTATGAACCAGAGTTACTGGTTCATGTTACCATGAACAGAGTTACTCACTCTACCAAAAAACATGTGCGTTTCTTGGCAATACTTTCCTATTTTTTGTTAGTAAACCAAAAGATAATCTGTTCTGTGTTTTGAAGTAGAAAATCATGATATGGTTATTGTATACCTGGTGAAGAAAAAGTCAAGATATTAACTTTTAAGGCAGGAGGCTTCTTACAAGTTTGGGCATATTCTCTAAAGTGTCAAAAAGTGAGATGTGTTCTTTCATTTGCAGGTTCTGGTATATAGTAATTCCCTTTCCAAAGGCATTTGTTAATATTTGAAGCTTGTTAAAATTTATACAAGAATCAAGTGTATATTCTAACTCAAAATTATAGGTTCTTTTCTCCTAACGCTATTTTAAATCAACGGAATGGAGCTAGACCTTGGTGAAGCACTGAAGTTACCATGTTGACACAGACTTATACTGAATTTCTTCTTCTGGATATCTGAACTTTTAATGAAAGTATCTGATTCAGGTGTATCAGCCTGTATGGACACTAAATACTTTTTTTTTAATATTTATTTTTGAAAGAAAGAGAGAGCATGCACACATGCAGGGAGGGAGAGGCAGAGAGAAAGGGAGACAGGATCTGAAGCAGGCTCTGTGCTGACAGCAGAGAGCCCAATGGGGGGTTTGAACTCACAAACCATCAGATCATGATCTGAGCCGAAGTCAGATGCTTAACTGGCTGAGCCACTCATGTGCCCCTAAATATTTTCTCAAGATAAACACAGTGCTGATGTCTTCAAACAGTTCTTTTTATTTCTCCTATTGATACTACATTACAAATCTAACATTTTCCCCCCTATGGAGTATGGAGTAACAGAAATTACAGTATCTTCTTTCCCCACCAATAATATGAAGCCATGATTTTGAAGATACTAGACATCAGACAACAAAACCCAGTGACACCTGAGAGACAGGAAACGATATGAACCCTACAACTGCTCAGCCTACTGTCTTGAGTATGTTTCCATGCCATAACTTAGAGAGGGGGAACTCAGGAAGAGCTCAGTGGGCTCCTTTAGTTGAGGAGATGGTGCTGAGAGAGTCTGGGGAAACCAAGGCCACAAGAGTTAGCAACTAGTGTGCTGTAGAGGAGACAGCTGCATACAGTGAGAATTCTGGAGGTATACAGAGGCTGCCCTGGAGGATTTATCAAAGTACAGGTCAGAGCATATACGTAAGGAAATTACCCATGGCTGGGGAAGGAACAACCCAAAAGGACAGGAATGACAGTACACAGTGTGTTCACAAAAGGCTAGGAATGCTACCTGTTATCACCAGCCAGACTGGGAAATCTCATAATTCATGGGGCAGTGGGCATAGTACTCAGAAGGGTCTTGCCTCAGAGGTGGGGAAAAATATCCCTATATTTAATCTTTCTCTGACCCCACCCAATAGATCACAAAGGCAATACCTGGGAACTTTATTGCATCTCAGAACAAAGCTTGAGGATATTCATGAGAATACAAAACTGACTAGTACCAAAAAAGGATACCATTTATAGTATCTGGCATTTATTTATTTATTTATTATTTATTTATCTTTATCTAATTGGCTTTATTAAATGATTCATGAATGGGCAGCATCCCATCTAGCAAGTAGAGGGGAGGGAGGACCTTCCACAAAATGGAAGGTTTTTAATAGGAGAGTGGGGCAAGAGAGTTATAAGCAAAAGAAAAGAAAGGACTGTTGCAGGCCAAGTCACTTTCCCTGAAGGGTAAGAGCAAGGAGTCTTAGGCAGATTACCTCAACTTTCTTTTGGCAGGCAGAAAGGGCCCATGTAACAAATTTCTTCATTGGTGCTTATCAGAAAATTCCTGATCAACAGGTTATAATTTATATTTGTGGAGGAAGTTGAAACTGCCTGGATTTAGTAACTTGGCCTGACTCAAGTGACACTATTTTGGGCCTGTTTTTTTTTTTGTTTTTTTTTTGGTTTTTTTTGTATTTTTTTTTGCGACTCTGAGCTGGGCCTGTTGTTTTTGTTTTTGTTTTTGTTTTAACAGGTCCCCTCTTTTGATCAGACTCTCAATTTACCAGAAAGGAATGTGATCAAAATTTAAGGCACACAACATCTGGCATTTAATAAGAAATTACAGAACATGCAAAAAAAAGCATAACGAGGAGAAGAATCAGCCAATCAGAAATAACCTAAAACTGACACTGTTGTTAGGATTTGGAACAAAGACATAACTGTTATTTGGAACAAAGACATAACTCTTATCTTATCTTATCTATTTTTATTTTATTTTTGAGTGAAAGAGAGACAGAGCATGAGTGGGGGAGAGGCAGAGAGAGAGGGAGACACAGAATCCAAAGCAGGCTCCAGGCTCTGAGCTGTCAGCACAGAGCCCCACGAGGGGCTCAAACCCAGGAACTGTGAGATCATGACCGAGCTGAAGCAGGCATTCAACTGACTGAGCCACCCAGGTGCCCCAGACATACTGTATTTTAGACATTAAAAATGTTAAATGGATACATGGATGGTATAATAAAAATCAATTAGCGAAACTGAAGACAGAGCAGTAGAGACTACTCAAGCAAAACAAAGAGAGGCACATAATTAAAAAGATAAGAAGAATATCATAGAGTTGCAGGAAAGTTTCGGGTAGCCCTTTATAAACGTTATTGAGGTTCTGGAAGGAGATGGGTAAAGAACTGAAAAATATTTTAAGAAATTACAGCTGAAATTTTTTCTAAACTTGATGAATGCCACAAACCCAGAGATCTAAGTAGTTCAACAAACTCTAAGCTCAAGAAACTTAGAGTACTAAAAGAAAAATAACCTGTCAAGCCCAGAATCCCATACCCAGTAAAAATATATTTCAACAATGAAGACAAAATGAAGACTTTTAAGACAGACAAGAGCTGAAGCAATTCATCAGCAGCAGATTGCACTGTAAGAAGTGATAAAATCCTTAGAGGGAAAATGACACCAGATGGAAATTTGGACCTATGCTAAGGAATGAAGAATGTTAGATATGGCAAGTAAAAGATGAAAGATTTTTTGTAATTACTAAATTTCTTCAAATAATATTTGACAGGATAAAAATTATAACAACGTAGTGTGGGATTTACAATATATGTAAAAGTGTAATATATGTAAAAGTATAATGTATGACAACAATAGTGGAAAGTCTGAGTGGGGGGGGGAGAAACAAAGGTATATTATCATAAAATTCTTATACTATGTGTTAAATTGTCCACTGTCACCTGAAGGTAGACTCTGACAAATTAAAGATGTGAGCTGGTCATTACTATTTTTTTTCCTGGTTGTGGATTTTTTAAATTGTTCTAATATATACAAAATATAAATTTTATCATGTTAACCATTTTTAAATGTGCAATTCAGTGGCATTAAATGCATTCACAATATTGTGAAACCATAACCATGATCCATTTTGATAACATTTCAACATCCCTAACAGAAATTCAGTATCTATTAAACAATTCCCCATTCTTCCCACCCTGCTGTTCTTGGTAACCTCTGTTCTACTGTCTATAGCTTTGCCTCATATAAGTGGAATCATACAATATTTGTTCTTTTTTGGTCTGGCTTATTTTACTTGCATAATGTTTTCAATATCCATTCATGTTGTAGCCTGTGTCAGAATCTCATTCTTTTTTTAAGGCTGAATAATATTTCATTAAATGTATATGCTGTATTCTGTTTGTTCTTCTGTTGATGGACATTGGGTTGTTTACAGCTTTTGGCTATTGTCAATAATTCTGCTATGAACATTGGTGTACAAATATATGTTTAAGTCCTTGCTTTTAATTTATTTGGGTATGTACCTAGAAGTAGAATTG
The DNA here is from genome assembly GCF_007474595.2 of Lynx canadensis. Classification (NCBI taxonomy): domain Eukaryota; kingdom Metazoa; phylum Chordata; class Mammalia; order Carnivora; family Felidae; genus Lynx; species Lynx canadensis. The sequence continues at coordinate 80,737,169 of NC_044306.2, read as the reverse complement.
CTGGATCATATGGTAATTGTATGTTTAACTTTTTGAGGCACTACCAGACTGCTTTCACAGCATCTGCACTGTTTTTACATTCCTACAAGCAATGCGCAAGAGTTCTAATATCTCCAGGTCCTTGCCAACACTTGCTATTTTCCATTATTCTGATAATAGTCATCCTAATAAGTGTGAAGTGATAACTCATTTTGGGTTTTGATTTGCATTTCTCTGATAACTAGTGATGTGGAGCATCTTTTCATGTGCTTACTGGCCATTTGCATATCTTCTTTGGTGAAATGTCTATTCAAGTCCTTTGCCCAATTTTTAATTGGGTTGTTTGGGGTTTTTCTTGCTGATTTGTTCTTTATATATTCTCGATATCCAAACCTTATCATCTATATGATTTGCAAATATTTTCTCCCATTCTGTGTGTTGCCTTTTCCCTTTTTTGATAGTGTCCTTTGATGCACAAAAGTTTAAAATTTTGATGGATTCCCATTTATTGTTTCTTTTTTTTTTTGTCTGTGCTCTTGGTGTCAAAATCAAGAGATTATTGCCAAATCCAATGTTGAAAGGACTACCCCTATATTTTCTTCTAAGAGATTTACAGTTTTAGCTCCTATATTTGCATCTTTGATCTAGGTTGTGTTAATTTGTGTATATACTGTGAGGTAAAGGTCCACTTTCATTGTTTTCTTTTGTATGTCGATATCTAGTTTTCCCAGGCTGATATGTTGAAAAGACTGTTCTTTCCCTACGGAATAGTTTTTGAGCTATTGTCCCAAATCAATTTACCATATACATATGAGGGTTGATTTCTAATTTGCCAGTTCCATCCCATCAGTTTATGTGTCTGACCTTAAGGCCAGTACCATCCTGTTTTGATTACTGTAGCTTTGTAGTAAACTTTGAAATAGGCAAGTGTAAATCCTCCAACTTTGTTCTACTTTTTCAAGCTTATTTTGGCTATTCAGGGTCCCTTTCAATTGAATATGAACTTGAAGACTGCTTTTTCCGTTCCTGCAAGAAGTTTGTTGGAATTTTGAAAGGGATTGCATAGAATTTGTATATCATTCTGGGTAGTACTGCCATGTTAATATAAGTCTTCCAATCTATTAACATGGGATGTGTTTCCATTTATTTATGTCTTTTTAGATTTCTTTCATCAATGTTTTATAGTTTTCAGTGTGTAAGTGTTTCATTTCCTTGGTTAAATTTGTTTTTTTTCTTTTGGATGCTATTGTAAGTGGATTTTTTTCTTAATCTCATTTCAGATTTTCCACTGCTGGTTTATAGAAATATAACTGTTTTTATGTGTTGGTCTTGTAATCCTGCAACTTTGCCACATTTGTGTACCAGCTCTAGAATTTTTTTGAGTTTTTAAAAATTTCCTTGGGATTTTCTATGTTTAGAATCATGTCATCTACAAGTAGGGATGGTTTTGCTTTTTCCTTTCCAATTTAGATACCTTTTTCTTGACTAATTACTCTGGCTAGAACTTCCAGTCCCATCCCACTTTGTACATCATTTTGATCAGGTTTCAAAATCCTGTGAGAAAAGATCCAATTTGCCTTATACATGGACCTTATGTGCCCATCCCTTGGCCCTTTAGCTTAAGGGATTTTGATTACTAAGATGTATATATGGAGAAGGAGTTATTCTATCAGATGAGATTATGGCACTAGTACCAAAGAAAGAGAGACCGATGCTCAGTAGCCAACAAACAAACAACTGTTGGCTCCAAGGCCCTGTGTGGTCACAATCAGTTGTGACCAAAACACAGGCCTCATGATTTTTAGGCTTATATCTTTGTCCAGTGTGCTAGCAGTTCTTTGTTACATTTTAATCACAAATTAATTTTCTTAGAATGCTCAGTTCAATAGGTTTGAATTTTCACTGTTACCACTGACACAGTTTAGGTTATTATTATTATTATTGAGGTAAAATGGGTATATAACGTTATATGAGCTTCAGGTGTACAACATAATAATTCAATATTTGCATATGTTACAAATGATCACCACTATAAGTCTAGTTACCGTTTGTCATCATATAATTGACCCCCTTTGCCCTTTTTGCCTGCCTCAACTGCTCTCTCTGATAACCAGCAGTCTGTCCTCTGTATCTATGAATTTTGTTTTTTTTGATTCCGCATATAAGTGAAATCATACAATATTTGTCTTTCTCTACCTTATTTCACTTAGCATAATACTCTCAAAGTCCATTCACATTATTGCATATGGCAAGATTTCCTCTTTTTTTTTTTTTTTTTTTTGACGTTTATTCATCTTGAGACAGAGACAGAGTACAAGTGGGGAAGGGGCAGAGAGGGAGACACAGAATCCAAAGGGCTTCAGGCTCTGAGCTGTCAGCACAGAGCCCGATGTGGGGCTTGACCCCACAAACCAAGCCAATCATGACCTGAGCTGAACTCAGATGCTTAACTGACAGAGTCACCCAAGTGCCCCAAGATTTACTTGTTTTTAATGAATGAGTAGTATTCCATTGTGTATATATACCACAGCTTCTTTACCCATTCATCTATTGATGGGCATTTAGGTTGTTTCCACGTGTTGGCTATTGTAAGTAATGATGTAAGTAATGTAAGTAATTGTAAGTAAGTAATGATGCAATGTAAGTAATGATGCAATGAATATAGGGGTGCAGATATCTTTTCGATTTAGTGTTTTCATTTACTTCAATAAAAACCCAGAAGTGGAATAACTGGATCATGTAGTAGTTCTATTTTTAATTTTTTGAGGAACCTCCATACTGTTTTCTATAGTGGCTGTACCTATCTACATTCCCGCCAACAGTGCACAAGCGTTCCTTTTTCTCCACAACCTCTCCAACACTTGTTATTGCTTGTCTTTTGATAATAACTATTCTGATAAGTATGAGATGATATCTCATTGTGGTTTTGATTTGCATTTCCTTAGCACTTAGTGATGTTGAGCACCTTTTCACGTGCCATTTCATGTGCCATGGCCACCTGTATGTCTTTTTTGGAAAACTGTCAATCCAGATTCTCTGCCTGTATTTTAATCAGATTTTTGTTGTTATTTGTGGGAGATGCAGGAGAGAAGCATCAAAGGAAAAGACTTCAAAAGGGAAGGGCTGGAAAAGGTGAAAGGCCTTAGGGCATGTTTACACAGCTGAATGTGGCTGCAGCTTGCAAGGACTGCCTAGAGCCTTTAACTTTGGGCTGGATCCTCCTTCACACCCGACCCTTCCTAGTGTTATAGAAACCAATTAACTCGAAATTCAACCTTGAAAAACTAAACCATTAGATTGATTAACACACTTACTTAGCTGACTTTATGCACATAGTCTTTAGCAATTATCCTAATAAAAAGAAGCTTCAATCTGGGGTCGGGGCCTCATTCCCACTGAGTATGAGGACCTTCACTTAACTGCACTTTGTTTGTAGACTCATCTTTTGCAACTCCGGTCATACTTCCTGCTACAGTTATCGAGTTGTATGAATTGTTATATATTTTGAATACTAGTCCCTTATTGGATATATGATCTGCAAATATCTTCCCCATTCAGAAGGTTGCCTTTATATTTTGTTGATGATTTCCTTTGCTGGGGTTTGATGTAGTCCCAATCATTTATTTTTGCTTTTGTTGCCATTGCTTTTGGAGTCAGATCCAACAATGTCAAGGAGCTTACCATCTATTATAGTTCCTAGTCTTATATTCAAGTCTTTAGCCCACTTTAATTTTTGTATGGTATAAGATAGTGGTCCAGTTTCATTCTTTTGCATATGGCTGTGCATATGGCTGTCCAGTTTTCCCAACAGCATTTATTGAAGAAACTATCCTTTCTCCATTGTATATCCTTGTCTCCTTTATCATAAATTAATTGACTATGCCTATGTAGCTTTATTTGGGAAGGTCTCTATTCTGTTTCATTGATCTATGTGTCTGTTTTTATGCTAATACCATACTGTTTGATTGTTTTTGTTCTGTAGTGTAGTCTGAAATCAGGAAGCCTGATGCCTCTTTGTTCTTTCTTAAAGTTGTTTTAGCTACTTGAGGTCTTTTGTGGTTCCATACAAATTTTATAATTTTTTTTATAGTTCTGTGAAAAATGTCATAGGGATTGTATTGAATTTGTAGAATTTTTTGGGCAATATGGACATTTTAACAACATTAATTCTTCCAATCCATGAACACAGAATATCTTTCAATTTATTTGTGTTTTCTTCAATTTCTTTTACCAGTGTTTTATAGTTTTAAGTGTACAGATCTTTCATCTTCCTTTTTAATTTTATTCCTAGGAATTTTATTCTTTTTGATGCCATTGTAAATAGGATTGTTTTTTTTTAATTTATTTTTCTGATAGTTCATTATTAGGGTATAGAAATATAACTGAAATCTATATACTGATTTTTGTATCCTGAAACTTTACTGCATTCATTTACAGTTCTAATAGTTTTTTGGTGAAGTCTTTAGAATTTTCTATATACAGAATCATGTCATCTGAAAAAGTGACAGTTTTATTTCTTCCTTTATATTTGGATGCCTTTTATTACTTTTTCTTGCCTACTTGGTATATTTAAGGCTTCTAGTACTACATTAAATAGAAGTGGAGAGAGAGGGTATCTTTGCCTTGTTGCTTATATAGAAAAGCTTAAAAGCTTTCACCATTGAATATGGTGCTTGCTGTGGGTTTGTCATATATGGCCTTTATTATGTGAAGTATGCTCCCTTTATCCCCATTTTGTTTAGTTTTATTCATAAATGGATGTTGAATTTTGTCAAATGGTTTTTTTTTTTTTTTTGCATTTCTTGAGCTGATCATATAATTTTTATCCTCCTTTTGTTAATTTCACCATGATTGATAAGTAGATGCTGAGCTCTTAGAATAAATTCCAATTGCTCATGGTATATAATCCTCTTAATGTATCATTGAATTTGGTTTGCTAATATTTTGTTGAGGATTTTTGCATCTATGTTGATCAGAGATATTGGCCTATAGCTTTCCTTGTAGTGTCCTTGTCCGGTTTTGGTATCAGGGTAATGTTGGCGTCATAAAATGAGTTTGGAGGTATTTCCTACTCTTCAATTTTTTGGAAGAGTTTTGAGAAGGATAGGTATTAAATCTTTGGTAGAATTAACTAGTGAACCTGCCTGCTTTTGGACTTTTGTTTGATAGTGTTTTGATTACTGATTTGATCTCCTAACTAGCAACTGGTCCATTCAGATTTTCTATTTCCTCATGATTCAGTATTGTTGGTTGTATGGTTTTAGCAATTTATCCATTTCTTCTATGTTGTCCAGTGTGTTGTCATACTACTGTTGATAGCTGTCCCTAATGATCTTATATATTTCTGTGGTATCAGCTATAACTTCTCCTCTTTCACCTTTAAATTTATTTACTTGTGTTTTGTTTTTCTGTGAGTCTAGCTAAAGGTTTGTCAGTTTTGTCTTTTCAAAGAAGCACCTTTTAGTTTCATTGATCTTTTACATATCTTTAAAGTTTCTATTTCATTTATTTCTGCTCTGATCTTTATTATTTCCCACCTTCTACAAACTTTGGGCCTTGTTATTTTTTTTTCTAGTTCTTTTAAGTGAAGAGTGTAGTTCTTTTTTCCCAAATGTTTCCGGTTTTTTTAGGTAGGACTGTATTGATATGAACTTCCCTCTTAGAACTGCTTTTACCAAATCCCATAGAGTTTGGGTTGCTGTATTTACATTTTCATTTGTCTCATGGTATTTTTTTTATTTCCCTTTTGGTTTCTTTGCTGACCCATTGGTTGTTCAATAGTATGTTATTTAATCTCCACATATTTTTGATTTTTTCCAGTTTTCTTTTGTAACCGATTTCTAATTTCATACCACTGTGATCAGAAAGATGCTTGATATGGTTTCAGTTTTCTTAAATTTATTGAGACAGATATTGAGCCTAATATGTGTTCTATCATGAAGAACATCCCATATACACATGTGAAGAATGTGAATTCTGCTGCTTTTGGATAGATGTTCTGTATATATCTATTAAGTCCATCTGGTCTAATGTGTCACTTAAGGCTTATGTTTCGTTATTGATTTTCTGTCTCGTTGATCTATCCACTGATGTAAGTGGGGTATTAGAGTCCCCTGCTATTATTGTATTTTTGTCAGTTTCTTCCCTTAGGTCTCTTAATATTTGCTTTATATATATATAGGTGCTCCTATGTTGGATGTGTAAATATTTTCAAATGTTATATCCTCTTGTTGGATTGATTCCTTTATCATTATGTAATTCCCTTCTTTGTCTTTTATTATAGTCTTTGTTTTAAAGTTTATTCTGTCTGATATAATATAGCTACTCCAGCTTTCTTTTCAATTCCATTTGGATGGGAACTCTTTGTTCATCCCTTCATTTTGTGTGTGTCTTTACATCTGAAGTGAGTCTCTTGTAGGCAGCATATAGTCTGGTTTTTTATTCATTTAGCCACTCTATATCTTTTGATTGGATAGTTTAGCCCATTTACATTTAAAGTAATTATCGATAAGCATAAACTGATAACCATTTTGTTAATTTTTTCTGGATGTTTTTGTAATTCCTCTCTGTTCCTTTCTTCTCTTCCTCTTCCCTGTGATTTGATGAATTTCTTTAGTATTATGTCTAGATTCCTTTCTCACTATCTTTTGTGTATATATTGTAGGTTTTTGCTTTTTGGTTACCATGATGTTCACATGTAACAGTCTGTCTATAGCAATGTATTTTAAATTAGTAGCAACTTAAATTTGAACGTATTCTGACAACTCTATATTCTTATCCCCCCTGCTTTATCTTTGCCTCATATTTTACATCTTTTAATTCTGTATATTCTTTCACTAACTATTGTAATTATAGTTAATATCACAAATTTGTCTTTTAACTCTCATACTAGCTTTATAAGTGTTTAATTCAGTATCATTACTATATATGTACCATTAACCAGTGAGATTTTTACTTCCATATGCTTTCTTATGAATCAGTGTCTTTCCTTTTCAACTTAAAGAATGCCCTTTAACATTCATTTATAGGCCTGTTTAGTGTTGATAAAGTCCTTTACCTTTTGCCTACCTGGAAAACATTTTAGCTCTCCTTCAATTCTGAATGATAGACTTGCTGAGTATTCTTGGCTGGAAGTTCTTTCCTTTTAGAACTTTGAAGTATCATGTTGTTTCCTTCTGGCCTACAGATTTACTGCTTGACTGTCTTATGGAGGTTCCCTTTGAATGTACTAAGTTGTTTATATCATGTTGTTTTTATGATTCTCTCATCTTTAGCTTTCAACATTTTAATTATAATGTGACTTCTTATCTTTCTCTCTGTGCTTTCTGGACCTGTTTGGTTTATTCCCACAGCTAGGGAAGATTTCAGCAATTATTTCTTCAAGTAAGCTTTCTGCCCCTTTCTCTCTGTCTTCTCTTTCTGGGACCCCTATAATCTGAAAGCTATTCCACTTGATGTTGTTCCATAGGTTTCTTAAGCTATCTTCACTTTTTAAGATATTTTTTCTTTTTGTTGCTATAATTGGGTCAGTTTCACTGCTCTACATCCTAGGTTACTGATTTGTTCTTCTACTTCATCTAGTATGCTGTTGAACACTTCTTGTATGTATTTTTCATTTCAGTTATTGTATTTTTCAATGTTGTGACTTCTGATTGGCACTATCTTATATTTGCTATCTCTTTGTTGAAGTTCTCATTGTATTCACCATTGTTCTCCCAAGTTCAATGGACATCTTTAGGACCATTTAAACTCTTTATCTGATATATTATTTATCTCCTTTTCATTAAGATCTTTTTTTGAGGATTTGTCTTGTCTTAGTTTGGAACACATTCCTCTGTTTCCTCACTTTGCTTGACTTTCTGTGCTAGTTTCTATGTATTTAGTGAAAAAGCTACCTCTCCCAGTCTTGAAGCAGTGTCCTTATGCAAGAGGCAAATCTTATTACTTTGCCCTAGTACTTGGTTGTCTCTCAAACCTTTGTGATTCTCCAAGTAGCCTAACTTAATTTTCATGGACTTCAGTTGTTGAGGGTGTTGCTATAAATTATGCAAATATATATAGTAGACTATACATACAATTTATTTCAATTATAGACCTTGTTGACCTCCAGATCAGTATATCTTGGGCAACAGTCGCAAGAATCAGGGCTTCAGAAGAGCGTAAATGCTCCTTTCTGAGAGGTACCAGCTAGCTGTGGTAAGGCCAAAGAAGAGCATACAGATGATGTCTCTCTGCTTGTGTTTCCTAAAAGCACCTCTGTAGCCTTTAGATTTTTGGTAAACCTGAAATCTGCCCTTCAAGTTGAAATCCCAGGACAATTAAGTGGGCCTTTTCACACAATTAAGTGCAGACTGGGGATGTGTTTCAGTCTGCTGTCTGTGCAGTGCCCAGGGGGTGGAATCCTGCCTAGAACTGTCTTTTTGACTGTTACAGTCCTGTGGGTCCCAGGAGTACAAGTCCAAATTTTCTTGACCAAATCAGATGAAGTATAATGTATATAATAGGAGCCTAAATGGTGACAGATGGATTTGGATTTTTTTTTCTGGTACCGTTATAAAAGATACTAGAGTTTGGAAAATACACAAACTCCATATCCTTCTCATGAACAGGCTACTTTAGAACAGAGGATTATATAGGGGATGACATTTTTAATGACTAATCTAGAGATGTAAAAATTACTATTTTGCAAAGATTGAATTTTAAAATGCTAAGATTGTCAAACATAATGTAGATATATAATATCCAGTCCAAATATAATTAAATGAGTAAATATGTACCATATTCACAAAGTAGTTCCTAGAAATAAATCTTCCTTGAAAAACAAAACTAATTCCTCCACCAAAACTATAAATCAAATCCTTATAGATTTCAGATGAGGTAGCCTTCCTTTTTTACTTTTTATAAAGTGAATGGGTCTATTTAAAATAATCATAAAGAAAAATAAAACTTAAAATTAATATAATTTTCTAGGTGATCTACATTTGTGGTCTCTAAGTGTGTTCTCCAAGTGAGCAGCATTACCTGGAGTTTATTAGAAATGCAGAATCCCGGGCCCCATGCTCAGTAAAAGCAGTGGTGTCTGCTTCTCCTAGGTTCAGGAGCAATATTCATATCATGAGTAAAAACTAAATTTTTTTCCATGAATTGAGAATGCATTTTGCACGAGGTAATGGGATAAGGACTTTTTAAAACCTCCAAACCACCCTATGCTTTAGATACTATTATCCTTATTGTACAGGTAAGGAAACCAAAGACTGAAGAAGATTGCCCAATATCCTACAACTGAAAACTGAGTGAGTGGAGATTCATACTCAGGTCAGTTTGGATCCAAAGCCCATGCTCATAACTTCTGCATTCATTCTCTCTCCAGTGTATTCAGAAGGATGTTATAACACAAAACCTCTTTGCATCTGTTTTGTGTTAGGCCTGCAGAGGTTGGATTTACTTGACTTTGTGGAGAACTGCTGTTATTTCTTAATCGTTGTTTGTCTATTTCATTTCGTGACTTTTAGAGACTATTTATAATGCTGCAGTTAAAAAAAAACGTCATGTGCCCCAGGGATCTGCCTAAAGACCACCAATCTGACAACTAGGCCAGGACAACTGAGCTTGGACTAGTGAGAAACCTAATCCAGGGTTTCCATCACATGAGTTGTTGCTTTTTTTTTTTTTCATTATACTTTGATTTGACCCCTAATGGATTCAGCTTTATAAAGTCAGAAAAAGAGGGAAGGAAAGCAATTTATTCATGTTTTCACTGGAGCTCACTGCAGACATGAAATTTCTCTAAAAATGCAAATCATTTGGTACAACACAAGTGAAACTCGGTAGCTAAAGCTCTTGGAGGAAAGCGCTTTCCCAGGGCTAATGTTTTTATGCCCAGTGATTGAATAAATCGATCCATTTATTACAACATCTTTACTTAAGTTTTTTATTCCTAGGTGAATGTGTCTAAGGGTATTGGAGGACTTTTCTTTATCACAAAGAAAATTGATTACACTTGTTAATTTGGCTTTTAATCTTAGATATATCAAAATAAAGACCATAAACAAGTGTAGAAGCAATCAATATAGATCAGTTTGATATCAGATTGATCAAAAGAGGATTTAGGAAGACTCTAAGATGTAAAAACTAATGTACAAACTAAGCCCTTACTTATGTAATATGACTTTAGACAAGCTCAGTATCTGAAAGAAACCATTTCTGAAAACAGAAATGGTGCACTTTTGTTGCATTAAAGAAAAATCCCCAGAAGGCCTACCTATCCAAGGTATTTAATGTGAACATTTGTTTTTAAAAGATTTCTTGTCTTTTGTCCAGCCATTCTTGTTAATTCGCGGGGCACCATATCACAGATTTTTTTTTATGTTACATAAAGCAAAAATTACACTTAACAAGTGTAAGGTTGGTCATAAAAAATAGATAAAACAACTCTTAAAAGCTCAGATATCACAAGGAAAGGCTATCAGTCATTCTCTTCACAGAAGGTGAGGACAATGAGAAATAAAAATCATACACAAAGACTCCTGTAATGCTATGTAGACCAGCTCTGGGCTATTATGATGTGTTTTGTTAGGACCCCGAGTAGCAAACCAATTGCTCCAGGAAAACTCTCTATTAAACATATTTTTTATTTCACTTGTATAATAATGAATGAGACAGAGATTCATGTTACTCCATTCTCAGAATGATACAAATTTTAAACTGCTTTACCTGTAGTGAGTATAGTTTATGCTGAACATACACTGTCTTTCAACTGGTAGCCTCTATTAATTTGCCATTTATTCAACAGAAGTTCTTTGAGTACCCACTAAATGAAACACACACATTTGTGGGATAATTGCTGGTGTACAGTTTGCAGCAGTGTTCTAATTTGATGAATTCAGGATACGTGGCCAAGAGGAGCTCAATCTGCAATCATGGCATTAATTCTCTGGAATAGGGCCTGGTTTCAGAGAAGAAATGAGAATTTTATGTACAGTTCCTCAAAGCAATTAATTTAGAGTAGTCCAGTAGGGGGCACAGAGTTTCAAAACAAATACTAAGACAATAACAAAATACATATAAATGCATTTAAATGTTCATCTCAGGAATAATAAACTTGTTGGGTTTTCCATGGTGGGACTCAGATTCTTTGATAGCTTGATTGGTTGGTCAGAAATGTGAAGAGCAGACAATCTCTGTGTTAAAGCATGTCCCCTCAACGTGTGCACATAATACAACTGTGCATATATTTTGACTTACAGATAAGTAGGAGTCATTTTTGTAAAACTTTTTGTGGTTTGAATTTAAGTATATAACCACCATTTCTTTGTAGTCTTCAGATTATAGACTTTTCTCTTTTGAAAAGTAATATATTCATCCCTGTCCCTGCAGTACCTTGCCTGATGTCTTACAGATAGAATGTCCTTAATGTTTCTGAATTTCTGAATGAATGTTTGCAGCTTACGATTTACTTTTAGAAATATGACATAATACATGGCAATGAGAAAGAACGAAATATGGCCCTTTGTAGCAACGTGGATGGAACTGGAGAGTGTGATGCTAAGTGAAATAAGCCATACAGAGAAAGACAGATACCATATGTTTTCACTCTTATGTGGATCCTGAGAAACTTAACAGAAACCCATGGGGGAGGGGAAGGAAAAAAAAAAAAGAGGTTAGAGTGGGAGAGAGCCAAAGCATAAGAGACTCTTAAAAACTGAGAACAAACTGAGGGTTGATGGGGGGGTGCCAGGGAGGGGAGGGTGGGTGATGGGTATTGGGGAGGGCACCTTTTGGGATGAGCACTGGATGTTGTATGGAAACCAATTTGACAATAAATTTCATATATTGAAAAAAAACAAAAAGAAATTGTAAAAAAAAATATTAGATTTTGTCAAATGCTTCTTCTGCATTTACTAGGATAATAAGATGGTTTTTCTTTTTTAGTTAAAAAAAAAGAAATAAGACATAATAAAATATTACTTGGCACATATTGAATGACCAGTAAATGTCTGTTGAAAGAAAAACAGAATGAATGAGTATGTCTATTCTTAAATGTTTAGTTGAGAACACAAAAGATATATAATTAAGACAAATCTATTGGTTTCAAGTGCCAGATTTAAAAAAAAAAAAAAAAAAAAAGCTGTCCCCTCCCCTGCTCATGCTTTGTCTCTCTGTCTCAAAATATAAATAAACATTAAAACTTTTTTTTAAAAATTGTCCAGCCAGGTCTATGGACAACTTTTTAATGAGTACATAATAAATACTTAGTTTTTAAGAACTGGTTTTCCTCTTGAATGTATTGTTTTCATCTCGCTAGCAAAGTAGGAAAAATTTAAACTTTTAGTCACAATTTCTGAAGTGCTTTGGAGAAGAAATGAGATTTTTATGCAAATTGCTTAAACTAATTTAAAACATTTAAGTTTAAAGAAATCCTTAATTTTCCTTCCTGTCTTAATGAAAGATGGTTTCAGCTACACAAATTGTCTTATCTTCATAGATTCGGTATTTTAAAGAGCAAAGAGGGTTTTGAGTCTACTTTCCCTGTTTCAGTTATGGAGCTGTGTCATGCATAGGTGCAGAGGAGAGGAGAGAGAATGAATAGCAGACTGGAGGATTGTTTATCCTCACAACACAAATAACCTCTGCTGTTCAAGTTTATCTTCTTTGGCTCTTTGGCACTGTGGTTAAGAAAATAAAGGTATTATATCTTAAAAGCAGACATATTTTATGTGACAAGATACTACTTAAAAGTTATGCTTTAATGAATGGGAAGATATGAAAAATAATAACACATAATCAGTTAATAAGTTACTGGAAAAAGACTACTTTTATGGGTAATTACTTTTGTTTTTTTTTTATTTTTTAAAAAAAAAATTTTTTTTTCAATGTTTATTTATTTTTGGGACAGAGAGAGACAGAGCATGAACGGGGGAGGGGCAGAGTGAGAGGGAGACACAGAATCGGAAACAGGCTCCAGACTCCGAGCCATCAGCCCGGAGCCTGACGCGGGGCTCGAACTCACGGACCACGAGATCGTGACCTGGCTGAAGTCGGACGCTTAACCGACTGCGCCACCCAGGCGCCCCAATGGGTAATTACTTTTGAATGGTTAAGTTGAACAAAAATATAAAAGTCTTTTCAGTTTAAATATTTACATATATTTATGTATTTACATGTATATATTTATTTATTCTTTAAAAAAATTTTTTTTAATGTTTATTTATATTTGAGGTAGACAGTGCGTGAGTGGGTAAGGACAGAGGGAGAGGGAGACACAAAATCTGAAGCAGGCTCCAGTCTCTGAGCTGTCAGCACAGAGACTGATGTGGGGCTCAGACCCACAAACTGTGAGATCATGACCTGAGCCGAAGTCCAATGCTTGACTGAGCCACCCAGGTGCCCCAACATGTATATATTTATATTTATACATATAATACATAAATATTTACATATATAAATAAATATAATATAAATGTATTAAAATACATGCACTATAAATATAAAATACATTAAAAATATATACATTCGTTATTCTTGCCATTTTTACGTTACCTAGAAAAGTGAGAATAAAAAACTAAATTCTCCATGTAATTTAAAGTTTGTTGATTTGCTCCAGCATCATACAGTATTCTTCATACATATTGAGACAGCAAAGTAAATTACAAATTAACTTGAATAGAGTCCTTTATATCTATACACCCAAACTACCTATTTAAAAATTTCCCTGGAAAAAGAAGACAAAAAGACAGAGGGAGGTAAACCATAAGAGACTCTTAAATACAGAGAACAAATGGAGGGTTGCTGGAGGGGTGTGGGGTGGGGGAAAGGGCTAAATGGGTGATGGGCATTAAGGAGGGCACTTGTTGGGATGAGCACTGGGTGTTACATGTAAGTGAGGAATCACTAAATTCTACTCCTGAAATCATTATTACACTATATGTTAACTAACCTGGATTTAAATAAAATTTTCCCTGATGCAGTTTCTGTCCTCCCATTTCTGTTACTTCTCACTCTGGCTGATCTGTTTCCTTATTTAAGTATCGTTACATAATTACACGTTTCTCTTTGGTACCTGTTATCCTACCCAGGATTGAACAATACTTTTCATTAAGATGGTATACAAACAACAGACTTAGAATGATATTAAAGAGAAGGGATATGATCCATGCATATCACTGATGACTCTATGGAGGCCACTTTTTCTAAATTATAAAAACGTAAACTAAGTGTGGTAAAGAGGTTTAAACTTTAGAAAGTAAACTGAATAGACTATTCTTAATGCACAGACATTATTACAGAGGAAGAACTTAATTAAATATTTTTGTGAAAGAGTGAAAAAAAAATAGGCCCTGTTTGTGTCTGCCCCAGATTCACATGTTAAATCCTAAGGCCAAACATGATGGTATTTAGAGATGAGGCCTCATGAATGGGATTAGTGTTTTTTTTTTAATGTTTATTTATTTATTTTGAGAGAGAAAAAATATGAGTGTGAGTAAGGGAGGGGCAGAGGGAGAGGGAGAGAAAGAGAGAGAGAGAGAGAGAATGAGAGAATTTTAAGCAGGCACCCTGCTGTTAGTGCCGAGTACCACGTGGAACTTGATCTCACAAACCGTAATGTCATGACCTGAGCTGAAATCGAGAGTCCGATGCTTACCGGACTGAGCCACACAGGCGCTCCAGGATTAATGTTTTTATAAAAGCCCCAGAGAGTTCCCTCGCCCTTCCCACCATATGAGGACAGAGCGGAAAGGATGACCTACTAGGTACCAGAATGTGGGCTCTCACCAGACACTGAATCTGCCAGTGCCTTGATCTTGTCTCCAGAACTGAGAAACAAATTCCTGTTTTTTTGTAAGCCACCCCATCTGTAATATTTTTGTTATAGCATCCCAATGGACTAAAACAAGCTCTAAGAATCCCATAATTACTCCCCATACATCTTTAGTTCAGAAGTTAATTGTTTTTTGAATAGGTGTAGAAGTTAATTGTTTTTTGAATAGCTGATACATGCCCATGGTGCCTCTTTTTTTTAAGGTTGGACAGTGAAAAAAATCTGTCTGGAATCTTTGATCCCCAGCTACTTACTTCCCCTCCCTAGAGGCAATTACTGGCTGTATCTTGGGTATCCCATGCATATGTAAAAGGATAAAATATATATATTCACATATAAAAAATAATACATATTTATGTCTTATTTATACACACATGTCACCATACTATACACATATTTCTGTACTTTTAAAGAAATAGTCTATAATGGATATCATTCTCTCTTTTTTAACATGGACTTCATTTTTTAGAGCAGTTTGGGTTCACCACAAATCTGAGTGGAAAGTACAGAGTTCCTATATACCCCTTACCCTTACACACACAGAGCTTCTCCCACTAACAACATACTGCCTCAGAGTGGTACATTTGTTATAATCAATGAGCCTACATTGACACATCATCATTAACCAAGTGCATAGGTTACATTAGGATTCACTCTTGGTATTTTACATTCTATGGGTTTGGACAAATATATAATGACATGTATCCACCATTATAATATCATACAGAATAGTTTCACTTCCCTAAAAATCCTCTGTGCTCATCCCTCCTCAACCCCAATCCAATGGCAAACACTGATTGTTTTTTTTTTAATAGTCTTCATAGTTTTGGCCTTTTCCAGAATGTCATAGAGTTGAAATAATACCGTATATAACTTTTTCAGATTGGTTTCTTTCACTTAAAATATGCATTTAAGGTTTCTCCTTGTCTTTTCATGGCTTGATAGCTCATTTATTTTTAGAACTGAGTAATATTTCATTTTTATGGATATACTGCAGTTTATATTAACCTACTGAAGGACATCTTGGTTGCTTCCAGTTTTCAGTAAATATGAAGAAAGCTGCTATAACCATTTATGTGCAGGTGTCTGTGTAGATGTAAGTTTTCAGCTCCTTTGGGTAAATACCAAGAAGTGTGACGGCTGGATGGTATGATAAAAGTATGTTTAATTTGTAAGAAACTGCTACGTTACATTCCGAGGTGGCTGTACCGTTTTGCATTCCCACCAACAATAAATGAGAGTTTCTATTGCTCTACATCCTTGTTAACATTTGGTATTATCATATTCCAGATTTTGGTCGTTCTAATAGGTGTGCAGTAGTATCTCACTTATTTGCAATATGCTTATTTTCCACCTGTATATCTTCCTTGGTGACATGGTTGTCCATATCTTTGTCCCATTTAAAAAATAAAAACCATAAAGCTGTTTGTGTTCCTTTTTTTTTTCAAGTTGTGTCCTTACTATTGGGTTTGAAGAGGTTTTTTTTTGTATGTTTTTGATAGCAGTCCTTTATCAAGAGTGTCTTTTGCAAATATTTTCTCCCAGTTTCTGGCTAGTCTTCTCATTTTTCTTGATTATTTTCTTTTAATACAAATGGAGTTGGCTCATTCATTGGTAACAGTGCAATAGTATTCCACATATGGATATACCACAATTTAACCAGTCACTAAACATCCTAGTGGACATTTAAATTGTTTGCAATCTTTTATTATTACAATGCTGTAAATCAACCCTTGAACATTAGTGAGACTTTTGCATTTTCTCTTCCTTCAGCCTGGATTGTTTTCCCCCTGAGAGATGCTTAAGGCTCACTCCCTCACTTCATCTAGATTTCTCCTAAAATGTTACCTCCTCTGAAAGGTCTTCTTTTCCATTCTTCCTAAAGTAGGATTGTCCCATTCCATTTCTCTATCTATATTTATCTCTATATAAAATTTATATAGGACACATTTTACCACTCTATATATTATATTATGTTATATCATGTTATATGTTTATATTTTTAGCTGTCTAGATTCCCCTCTAGCGAATAAGCTCCATGAAGGCAGAGATTTGTTTTGTTTGCTGCTGTATACCTAGTGCCTCTGGCAATGTTTAGCACATAGAGATCATAGAGATATTTAGCAAAGAGTTGAATGAATAAATGGTTGCCTTGGCCTATCTGTTGAATAAACATAGAATTACTGGGTCAAAGCTTTGTGCATTTTAAATTTCTATATTGCAAGACTACTCTCCCTGGATGTTGTATCTGTTCTTTCGCTAGTAATACATGGGAGATCCTATATCATTACATGCTCACCAACATATTGCATTATCAAACTTGCCAATTTGATAGCTGAAAAATTGCTTTTTATGCTTTTAATTCATTTTTCTTATCACAAATAAAGTTAAGCATGATTCACATTAAAATTTACTTCATAGTAAATTCTCTATATCCTTTTCCTATTAAAATAAAAAAATGGGTTGTTGGCCTTTTGTCTATTGATTTATTAGATCTTTATATGTACAAGAGGTGAGTCCTTTATGACATTTGCATTTTTTTCCAAGTTTATTTTTATTTTTTAAACCTGTTTGTGGTGTATTTGTCATGCAGAAATGTTTTATTTTTATGAAGGCATGTTGTCATTTTTTCCTCTTTTGGTTGTAGAGTTGGGATGGTTGTCCTGGGATTTTAGGTCTCCTATGGGTTCTCCTATAGGCTCTTATGTAGATTTTCTAGTTTTTTTGTTGTCATTGTTGTAAGGGTGAGAATGACATTCTTTTCAGCTTTCCACATTTAAGCAGAAGGTAGAAGACTATTGAATTTTACATATTAATTGTACTTAGCCACCTTACCAAGTTTTCTAATTGTTTATAAGGTTTTTCATTTGGTTATCCTTAGTTCTTCAAGTCAGCTATTATATCTATGTAAATAAGTGTACACTCTTCTCATCCTTATCCAGTTCTTATATATCTTTTTTATTTATACTAATGTTAAATGATAGCAGTGATCATGGGAGTCTTTGTTCTATTATTGTTTTTATTTTTTAAAAAATATTTTTAATGGTTATATACTTTAGAAAGAGAGAGAGAGCAGGGGAGGGGCAGAGAGAGAGGGAGACAGAGAATCCCAAGAGACTCTGCACTGTCAGTGCAGAGCCCAATGTGGGGCTTGAACTCACAAACTATGAGGTCATGACCTGAGCTGAAATCAAGAGTTGGATGCTTAACTGACTAAGCCACCCAGGCACCCTTATTATTGTCTTTAATGGAATTATTCCTAGCACAGATGATGAATTTTATTAAATGTATTATGTGCATCCATTGAGATGATCATGTAATCTGACTTTTCAATTGTTCATTCATTCAACAAATACTTGCGTGACTATAATGTGTCTATGTTCTAAGCTTTAGGGATACAACACTGGGGAAAGAAAACAGACAAAGAATCGTGTTCCTGTGGGGCTTATCATTCTAGTGGTTAAACAGCAAATAAATAAGTAAAACATGGTATGCCAGATAACATATGCTATGGAGGAAAGGGTATATACATATAGGGAATATATATGTGTGTATGGGGGCTGGTTTGCAACTTTAAAAAGTCTGATATTTGGAGGAAATTCCAAGGAAGTAAGTCATGGGACTATCTGGAAGAACAACACAGGCAAGAAGAGCAGCAAGTACAAAGGTTCTGAGGTGGAAGCCTCCCTGGTATGTTCCAGGAACAGAAAGAAGATCCATGTGGGAGGAAGAGTATAAACAAGGGTCAGGAAAAGGGTGGTAGGAATGACTCTCTGAGAGGTAAAAGAGGGCCAGATCATGAAGGGTCTCAGAGGCCATGTGAGTATGTTAGCTTTTTACTCCATGTGAGATGGGAAATCATTTGGAGGGAACTCTTAAGCAGAGAAGTGATATAATCTAACTTGTATTTTAAAAGTATTACTCTCACTACTGTGTTGAGAATAGACTGTAGGGGAAGCTGTTTCAATAGTCCAAGCATGATATGCAGTGGCTTGGACCATTCTGGTAGCAGTGGAGACAATAAGAAGTTACATGATACTGGATGTATTTTCAAGGAACAGCTGACAGGGTTTGCTGGCAGATTTGATGTGGGGTGTGAGAAGATTAAGCATGACACCCGGGTTTCAAATTTGTGCAGATGGAAGGGTGAAGCACCCATTAGTTAAGACATGAAAGCCTGGGGGAGCTCCATTTGGGCCCATTTGAGATGAGTGATGAGAATATGATTGTGGACACCTAAATTTGAGATGTCTATTAGATATCCAAGTGAACATGTCAAATAAGAATTTGTGTATGCAAGTCTGGAATTCAGGGGAGAACGCCAGGCTGTATATGTAAATTCGAAAATCATTAGTGAATAGGTGATATTTAAGACCATGAGATTAATAAAAGAATGAGTGCAAACAGAAAAGAGAAGAAATTGAAGCTTGGGCCATGGCTCACTAACATTTAAATATCAGGAAGATTAAATGGAACCAGCAAAGGAAATTGAGGAGGAACAGCTGGTGATGAAGAAGCAGCCAGTACAGTATGCCAATTGAAACTAATGTTTAAAGAGGAGAGAGTGATCAACTTTGTTCAGTGTTGCTTACAGGTCAAATAAGATGAGAAGGATGGGGAAATGACTATTGGATTTGGAATGTGAAAGTCATTGGTGAGTTTGAGAAGAGCAATCTGGGTAGAAGATAGGACTAGAAACCTGATGTGAGTGGGTTCAGGAGAGAATGAGAAGGGAGTGATTAGAAATAGCTAACATAAAAGATTATTATAAAGAGTGCTGCTATGAAGTACAGCAGAAAAATGGGATGGTAAATGGTGGGGATTGTGAAGTCAAAAGAATTTTTTTGAAGATCAGAGAAATTATAGCCCAAACTATATGCTGATAAGAATGACTTACAGACTATTTTATACAGAGGGAGGGAGGGGAGAATTGTTGGAGGTATTGCTTTGAGAAAATGAGAATGGATGTGATATAGTATACACGTGGTGAGACTGGCTTGGGCAAGGACCATGACAGTTAATCTTGAGTAATAGGTGAGAGTGTATATTTAGCAGATATGTATGTGAGTGGGTAGATATTGGGATTATACTTTATTGAAGTTCTCTTTTGATTGTTTTGTTGGTGAAATAGGAACGAGGGTCATTAATTGAGAGTGAAGATGGGGGGAGGAAGCAATGGAAGTTTGAGTAAAGAGGACAAAATATGAAAACGTTGTCTGGAAGAAGGGAAGGGAGAGTGAACCATGGGAATACAGTGATTGGGGTTAGCATCAAGGACCCACTTCAGGCTAGTGACCATGATCACTTAAAATGATATCAGTCAGCATGGCTGTATGTTTCTGCAGCAATATTCAGTTGTACGGCTGCAAACAGGAAGTAGACAGTGAGTTGAAATTAGTTGGTTTTATAGTTTTACCAGGCAAGTATGAAGAAGAAAGAGGGGCAAGGGATGGACCACAGACATTAAGCTGCTATAGACAGAAGTAGTTTCCATGTGGCAATTTCTTACTGGAATATTTCAGAGAATTTGTACGTTTTGCTGAATCTTGAATTGCAGAATAAAAGACAAGCTGATAAGTTGGGAAAACAGGTAAATGTATTATAATTCCCTGGTGAGAATTAAGGGTTAAAAATATAAAGATAATACTCGTTAAAATTTATTTATTTATTTATTTATTTATTTATTTATTTAGATAATGAGCTGGGGAGAGGAGCAGATGGAGAGAATGTTAAGTAGGCTCCATGCTCAGCACAGAGCCCATTGTGGGGCTTGATCTCACAACTGTGAGACCATGATCTGAGCTGAAATCAAAAGTCAGATGCTCAACTGACTGAGCCACCCAAGCGCCCCTTTTGTTTTTTAAGGAATCCACTAGCACCAAGTTAAAACACAGGACAGGAAATGCTGGCACTTGGATGAAAGTTAAAGTTGACATTACTGGAAACTGAATGAAAGCATGTGAGAGAGAAATAAACATGATCTGGTCCATGTTGCTTTTAGCCATTGCCATCTTAGAAGTATGTGTTTGTGGCACTGTCTGTTGCTAATGGCAAGTTCTTCTTGCAAATAAAATAAATGTTATTCAGTTTACATGAATAGAATACTTACATGAGTGGTGTTCCAAGCAATAAGCTTTTAAAACAAACATATCCTTAAATTCACATTATTTTTAATTTTTTTTTTTTACGTTTATTTATTTTTAGACAGAGAGAGACAGAGCATGAACGGGGGAGGGTCAGAGAGAGAGTGAGACACAGAATCTGAAACAGGTTCCAGGCTCTGAGCTGTCAGCACAGAGCCTGACGCAGTGCTCGAACTCACAGACCGCGAGATCATGACCTGAGCCGAACTGACTGGACACCCAACTGAGCCACCCAGGCACCCCAAAATTCACATTTTTTGATATGTGATTCTGAGCAGTGCTATTAAACTGCAAGGAGACTGAAATGTTATGTTATTTGAATACTTACGCAGTAATGTTAGCTTGCATTTTCTCTTGTTTGAATATTCACTATAGGCAACAATTCTTTGTAAATGTTCCTCAGCTTAGTATTTCTTTAGATATCTATATATTTTAGATTACAGACTTCTTAATATATGAATAATAAGTCAAGAGTATGAAGACTGTGAAAGTATTTTAAGAATAAGTTATGACTTGGGGACTTCCTGAGAATTTCTAGAAATCTTGTTTCTCATTCTCAAATCTCAAAGATTAATATTTGATGGGAATTTGGGAACATTGATAGAAGTATGGACATGAAGGAACTGAAGGAAAATGAAAAGGTGGTACGACCAACAGATGACATAGTTCCTGTTAGAAGCCTCTTTTTTATATGAAGCAAATTGGAGAGCCAGGAGATTGGGGTGGGGAGTGCTTGAAATTAGATTTGTGAAAGGCAGTGCAGTTATTACTATTGATGAAGTCTAGGTTTAACCACGAGGAGGAGACAGTTAGGTAAGGTGGAAGACAAGGCCACTGAAGGAGAAGAAGGCTAGAAAGTAAGAGATGAAAATGTTGGAGGGATCATTATGTGGATATTGAAATTACCAAAAATGAATGGGCATAGGGATGGAGGGACAATGAACCAGGAGCTATAAGCTTCAAGGAATGAGGAGGGGAGACATGGAGATAGATAATTGCAAACCAGAAGAGTTTGAAGAGTACAGTTTCATTACTTGAGATTTATGAGTAGGGTTTTAGCCAGCAAGAACGTGCAATATGGTCAAGGCTATTTGTCATATTGTAGGCCCAATGGCCTCAAGGATATGCACGAGAAAACTGCTGTCACTTGAGAGCACTGCAGAGAAAGTGGTGTCCTTGGGGGACAGAGCCAGGTTTCAGTTAGCATGAGATAGCAGAGAACTTTGGGAGAAAAGGTGGAGGGTGTTGCTTTTCTAACTGTGAATTTCTGAGGGCCTAATGAAGGAGTTCACTAGTTGAAGAAGGTTGAGAGATGGGATTGGAAAAAAGGTATGTAGAAAATCTTATGGGTATGAAAATCTTGGGGAGATTGGGGATTGTCATCACTGTCTTAGGACAGAGATAAGTGAGATTAGTCCTGATAGCCTCAGGCAGATAGTGGGAGCAAAGCTGGGAGTGGTAAACTGAGGCAAGGGTAGGAGTTCTGCCTGGAGCTCACAGGGACAGGGTGCCCTCTTTCCTCCTGCCAATTTTGATATGGAGGCTGAGGTGAAGTGACATTTTCTAGAACACCTGGAGCTCTAGTGGAGTAGGAGGAATCTAGGGTTCATCTTAACTCTTACAGTGTAGGCTGGAGGAGGGAGAGACTTATTTCAACTGCAGTGAGTTATATTAGTAGATTTCCTAATATTGGAAATTTTAAAGAGCATTGGCATTATCTATTCCTTAAAAGTCTGGTAGAACTCAACTGTGAATGTTTTGTATATATTAAGGATTGAAATATTGCTATTACTTGTTTTTATTATATCAGATTATGGGGAAAGAGGATCCATGGTTTGTCTTTGTAGCCTTAGCACCGAGCTAAGGGTCTGAAATGAGTGATATTGTTATCAACATTACAGATTGTGATTTATATTTCAAGAAAAAAGTATAAATTAAAATATCTTAATATAAGGATTTTTATCAACCATTCCTTTCTGTTTTCAAGGCTTCCACCTTGATTTAGCCTCTATTACCTGACCTATTACAGCAATCTTCTAAGCAGTCTCCCTGACTTCTCTCTTTCTCTTCTTTAGTATCCATGTTACATTCTACTCCCAGATTAATCTTCTTAAAGGGCTGTTTTGTGCATTTGACTCTGCATAAAAACCTTGAGAGGTTTCCCAATGACTAAAACACAAGCCCAAACTTCACAGTGTTGTCCGTCTTAATGCTGCTTGCCTTCATTTCCCACTATTTCCCCCACAGAAACAGTAGGCCTGGGTAAACTGGTTTTCTTGCCACTTAGCACAGAATTTTTGAGCTTTTCATTCTGTCCTTTGTTTATTCTTTTCCATTATCTAGGTTTTTTCTTCTATTCTGCTTACCAAAGAATCTTGCTTATTCTTTAAATTCAAGCCCCCCCCCCCCGCCACGAATCCATCCATAAAGACAGAATTCTCTCTCACTGTCCTTCAAAACATTCATTTGTATGTACCTTGTATCCTCTATTAAAATGAAAACTGCTTGAAGGCAAGGATCCTAACTTATAGATCTTTACAATGCAAACGGCATTTATTCAATGACTACTTTTTGAATAAGTGGATGAAAAATCTATAAACTGATAATGATTTATTCTAATAATTTATAGTAAATTCCAAACATTCTAATTTAGCATGGATTTTAAACACTATGGAATTTAGTATCATATTCTGATTGATACATGAACACTTGGATGAAATATTATATGCATGTTTTATATACTTCTGTAAGTATGATCACAATCGTAAAAATTCGTGAGTTTATATGAAATAATGGCAGTCACAGATCTAATTTCAAACTTGTTTTCCTTGAAAAAAATAATAGATTGATACTGAATGGACTTTAAGAAACACATTTAAAATTAGACCTATTATTTAAATAGAATTTATGTACTTATCCTACTTTATGATAGTGTTACCTAGCTATAGAAATGGATGACTTATTGTTTAAATGACTTATTGTTTAAAATCAACTGGCCTTCATCTTAAGAGTGGCAAATGCCTACCAAAAATACTTTCCTGACTGGCTTTCTCAACATCCTACAGAAGAGCTTGAAGAAGTAAAACTATTAATGATTTTCAGGTAAATACTGGAATAAGCCAGGTTGTTAGTAGCACAGGAACACAATACAAGATCTTTTCAGTGGACCTACACATTTACTTCTGTCTGAGAGATCTCTGGAATCCCTTTTACCATATCAATGAAATAATTAAAAAAAAAAAAGTATGAATATTCACAAGACTGTCTAGCTTAAACTGTAGCCAGAATAGCATCCAATGCCTTGTAGTGTTTCATCATCTTTTTAAGGAGAAAACAATAGAGCAAGTCTTCCTAATAAATGGACATATTAGGTAATTGAGAAGAAATGTTAGACTATTGGCCAAAGGAAAGCCATAAACCTTTTAAATCCCAGCATCTCTTTAAGTGAGATGATTGGTCAATTAATGTTTTTCTTTGATTTCTCTATTACTGATTATTGGATTTCTTCAAAATTAACAATTTTGAACACAATTTTAGCTACAAATTTTTGTTTTAAAATGCTTCAGAGGGGCGCCTGGGTGGCGCAGTCGGTTAAGCGTCCGACTTCAGCCAGGTCACGATCTCGCGGTCCGTGAGTTCGAGCCCCGCGTCGGGCTCTGGGCTGATGGCTCAGAGCCTGGAGCCTGTTTCCGATTCTGTGTCTCCCTCTCTCTCTGCCCCTCCCCCATTCATGCTCTGTCTCTCTCTGTCTCAAAAATAAATAAACGTTAAAAAAAATTAAAAAAAAAAATAAAAAATAAAAAAAAAGAAAAAAATAAAATGCTTCAGAAAACACAAATATATAACTTTCACTTTTCTTGACTTAAGGAAAATACATATGAATTTCCAATAATATTTAAAGCCTATTACATTGGCTGGATGACTAGATTATATAAGCTCTTCATTCATATTACAGGATGAAGACTATGAGAAAAATTGAAAAAGCTGGACATGTCTTAGAATTCAACAAAAGAGTAGGATCCATATTATAGAAAATGATTTTCTGTCTTTACTGAGGACACACATAATATAAATTTTAAGTTTTGACCTCAGTAAGAATCCCAGATACTGGGAGAAGTCACTAAGGGAAATTTTAGACTATGAACTTTAACTGGACATGCAGTTTCATTCTTAAAGAACAATCTCAGTCTTATTTGCTAAAATCCAGGCAATGCCCTTTCAACTTTTTACCTTGCACACGGTAGGCACACCCAATAAGCGTATGTTTTGCTGTTTGGCTGAATGAATGCGGTGTGTTTTGATATAGGAAGGTATCACCCCCGGGAATACGATGCTTTCAAGATTTAATGTTATTAAATAAAGCATGTGGAGCTTTGCAGTTCTTCTGATGTCATTTAAATTTGTTGTATCAATCCATATTTAGTCTACCATCTATTTCTGTAGTTTAAAAAGTTTAATGCAATATTCATTTTTATAATGTATTACTCCTTAATCCTCATGCACACCTCGCATTTTCCTGTTTTTATGCCTCTGCTTATGCTGTTTCTTCTGCTGATCTACATAAGGCCAACGTAACCTTCAAGTCTTATTCACAGGCCCTCTCCACCATGAAGCCATTCCTTATGCTTCCAATTTAAAGTTATCTTTATGTTTTTCAGAAACTCTGTAGCACTTCCTCTCTTCTATAGCACATATTATGCTCTACTTTATACTCTGGTTATTTGTGTGCACCATTTTCTTCCAAATTATGACTGTAAAATCCTTGGGCTTAAGATTAAAATTTGTATCCTCCACCCCCCACTCAAATTCTAGCACAGGGTTTTGCATAGAGTAAGAACTAGTAAACAGTTATGGAATGATTTTCCAGCACTGCTCAGAAGGCAGCTACTGTAATTTGCTTGGACATTTGGAGTGGGGGGTAATTGATTCTAATGTATCATTAAAAAAAAAATCTGTGTAGGCTGTTTCCAGTGTTAGAATGAAGAGCATCTTGTGTTCATATATTCATACTTTTCCCTAAAATTCTTACTTTTGACTAATAAATACTGTGTACCTCTATACTCTTTGTCCTACTGTATAGTTGGTAGTTGTGATGGAAACTGCTAGCTAGTCACTAAATTTGTTTCTCCAAATTCAAATACACTACTCAACGACATCGCCCAGCCTTCTTTTGCAGTTAAGGGTGGCTGGGATTAAGTTATACCCAAAGGAATATGAATAGAAGTGAAGTGTGCCTCTTCTAGACCTGATCTTATATAAAAGCCTCTCATGAGCTTTCCTTATCAACTGGTTAGATACAAACAATGACAGGCTCTAGGGGATGATTGAGCCGCAAGATGGAAGTATCTGGAGTTTTGAATGGTCACGAGGAACAGTCTCTGGAGTCTCTGACCTGGAACTTCTTTGTCCTATTAAGTAAACAAAGGCTAAATTTCTGTTGTGAGGCTCCATTGCATGTTTACATCTTTTTTGTTGCTACAATGTAGCCTGCCCTAAATGACACAATAGGGAAAATGACTGTGACCGCAAACTACATTTCACCAGCCTGGAAGAAAGATGTCCTTGTGTATAGCAGCCTTGCTTTTATTATAGCTCAAGAGTAACAAAGAAGATGTTGAAGAAGCTGAAGGAATTGGATTATTAACACAGGAAACAGAAGCCTGAGAGTGAGTTGATTAAGAATCTGTAATTATGTTGTGTCTGTTTTGCTTACCATTGCCCTAGTACCAAGCTCAGTGTCTGGCAGAAACATATATTTAATGACATTCTGTATGTTTGAATGAGTAAATATTACGGACAACAAGTCTTCACGTCTACTGACAAGAGTGTTCAAAGAACCAGGCTTAAAATTTATTAGAGAAAATTTAAATTATATATTATACCATCCTATGCCTTAATGATTCCAGATTTTAAGTCTCAATTTTAAGTTTGGCACAGAAAAGTCACTCAGTGTTGTGGGCCTTACCCTGCCCCTCACGTGAAAGAAACCTGTGTTTTGACATTTTGATAAATGTTAGCATATTTTAGCACAAACACATGACACATAAATAATACTATTTTAGATGTAGGGTGTGAAACTTTTACATGAGTACATGGAGGTTTACTTTTTTTATACTGAAATCAGAATTGAAGAGCTTTATGGTTGCTTTATTTTTCCCTTTTTATCCATGCCCTCTGACACTGTCCTAATTCAGGTCATCTTCTTTTCTCTAGATTATTACAAGAGCCTCTTATCTGGGTGGGCTCCTTGCTTCTGGTCTCTCTTAATTTCTAGTCCATCCTCTATATCACCACCAGAGTTACGTGGATACATTCCTAGTAAGTTCCAGTGATATTCCTAAAATGTCCTAGCTACCTGTTCAAACTGCAAAACCTTAAACATGACATGGTTCCTCACAAGACTTGACTCTTTCTGGGTCATCCTTTACTTTCAGCTACTGGATGAATTCCTATCCAACTTTCAACACAACTCAAAAACTTCTCCTCCGTGAAGTTTTCTTTAAATTGTATCCAGAGAAATCCAAATTAGACTCTCCTTTGTTCTTCCTGGCACCACATATCTTAATTTTAGAATTTGCAAGATTGTGCTAGGTGGTGAGTCCTTCAGCTCATGGACCTCTATAACTAGGGTAGTTAGCATTCTGGGAAATTCATGGGTTCACCTGCATTATGAAATTTAACTTATTGGAATAATATTGTAATCCTCAGATTACAGACAAGTATGCAGAGAGCCAAAAGTCTAAGTAACATAGCTGGTAGATGATGGGGCCATGATTTGAACCTAGGTTGTCTGATCCCAGAAGTGGCACTTTTCATCACAATTTCATTTACCAAATGAATCCCCATTCTACAGAGTCTTCCCACCCCACCTCTGTCTTGTCCAAACTCTGCTTGGGGTATCTGAGCATCTAGCCTGTACTAATAGCTATTCCTATTTTTCTAGTGAAAAAACATCATGCCTCATATTTGTTTTGAAAAATGCCAAGACATTAAGGCCATTTTGCCCATCTACCTGTCCTTTCTGGGATTGGGGAGCCCTGTGAAGGTTTTGGGATGGTGTTTTTGCTTAGGGGTATAACTGGAGATATTGCTCTTGGATGGTCAAAGTGTGACTTCCAGGTTATGACCAGGTTTATACTTTGTGACACTGGACTCTGCTATAGCCCAATTTATTTATGGGGCTGTAAATAAAGAGAGGGGCGCCTGGGTGGCTCAGTTGGTTAAGCATCCAACTCTTGGTCTTGGCTCAGGTCATGATCTCACAGTTCATAAGGTCAAGCACCGTGTCAAGCTCTGTGCTGACAGTGTGGAGCCTGCTTGGGATTCTCCCTCCCTCTCTCTCTGCCCCTCCCCTTCTCTCTCTCTCTCTCTCTCTCTCTCAAGATAAATAAATAAGCATTTAAAAAAAAGAATAGGGGTGCCTGGGTGGCTGAGACAGTTGAGTCACTCAGTCAGTGGCTCAGTCTGACTTTTGATTTCCATTCAGGTTGGTGAGATTGAGCCCCACATCAAGTCTCTGCACTGACAGCACAGAGCTGCCCAAGCCTGCTTGGGATTCTCTCTTTCCTCTCTTTGTGTCCTTCCCCTTATTTTGAGAGAGAGAGAGAGAGAGAGAGAGAGAGAGAACATTGGAGGAGCAGAGAAAGAGAGGGAGAGAGAGATTCCCAAGTAGGCTCTGCACTGTTAGCACAGAGCCCAAAGTGGGGCTTGACTCATGAACCCTCATATCATGACCTGAGCCAAAAGTCAAGAGTCAGACGCTTAACTAACTGAGCCACCCAGGTGCCCCAAATAAATAAACTTAAAAAATAATAATAGCAAGAGAAAGTATACTGCTGGGGGCTACTGAGGAACTCTAGAGGGGACACATGAGGAATCCTATTTGCAAAGATATTCATCCTTTACAGCCGGGATGATATATACATCAGTTTGTTGACCAAATATACCTAATAATAACAAATAAAAAATACTTCAAAACAATGAAAAACAATTTTGTTTACATACATCATTGTGAACTAACCTTCCTTCCTCCCTCCCTCTCTCTTTTTCCTTTCCTTTCCCCCCTCTTTCTCTTTTAAAACAAAATAGTTGATCTAAGTCGCAGATTGAAGTAAAAGGTTAGAGTAGATTAGGCTACATATATAAAGCAGAAGAGATTTGAATGAAAATCTAAAACAGACAAAGATAACACAAAACACAATGCAAAATAAATTCCTCAGATAGGACTTTGTTTCAGCAAAAGCACGAGCTAATTTCCCAGCCTGACATCACAAGAGAAATCAGTCCTCAGCCCTGAGCCTTTTACTCTCCACCTACATTAGTCGAAGACCTTTTGTCCTAGCAGGAAAGGCCAGACAAAGTCTCTAAATCTCAAGTGGGAAATGTTCTCAGGTACACAGGTTTTCAAAAAAGGAACACATTCAAGAATCCTTGAAAATCATCTTATAAGAGGCCTTAGGAGGGTGGGAGAATGCAGTTCACAATTAATTTCAAGAAGACAATCCGATTTCATCTAATAACTGTTTTAAATGCTCTACATTGGAAAATTTCTCTTACTTCACTTAGAGATGACTGAAAATAAGTGCTTGGCCATGCCCCACCCTAGGTATAGTCACTCTGTGTTCAAGCTCAAAACAGATATTGATTTTCATTTCAAACTCTAATGCCAAAATTAGCAGTGTCAGGTTGAATTAGAGGTGGATGCTTTATAGAGTTCAAAAGTGAACAAGCAGCACAGCCAGGCTGCGTTTTCTTTTATATCTTTTTATAGTTTTTCTTTTCTTTTTATATCTTAAAGACAACGGGGCATGCGACGTAAGACATCCTTCAGTTTCACGGCACCCAAAGAAATATTTAGGGCAATTCCACTCATGTGTCTTTATAGCACATTGGTTTCCAAGCATTAGTTCAGAGGGGAAACACCTAGTTTAAGGATTATTACAGATTGCTTTAATTTCCTTCTGCTGGGCGTTTTGCTTCTTACTTAGCTTTTTGAAAAACCAAAATTTGTATAGCAGCATAAACTGACAGAGGATTTCATGTACATCCTCTCATGAAGGGCACATCCTCTCATCCTCTCATGAACAGCACAGTTACTGAATTGCTCCATCAGCAGAGTGTGGATCCTTTACATCTGGGATTGATTGAAGGGAAATAACTACAAACTGGGCTTGTGAGAGTTTCCCTCAGATGGGGCAGTTGATCAAAGGAATGGATAGAGCCCTGTAATAGGGACATTTGGGGAATACATTCACTACGAGGAGCAAATGCCCACAAACCAAAGTTACCCAGGCCTGATTAATCAATAAGGAAGAGTGATTTATTGATAAGTGTGGCTTATTTATCAAGAAAGAAGAGTATTGTCAGAATGGCTTTGAAGGTGGAGAGGGAAAGGAACGAGTATAGATACCTTCTGAGATACCTCTATGTCTGTACAGATAATATATCAGTGTATCTGGTTGTTACTTATTCTTATTCTGAATGAAGAAGGTATTCATTAGATGTTTTCCAAGCAGAGATGTGTGTTTGGAGTGTGTGTGTGTGTGTGTGTGTGTGTGTGAGAGAGAGAGAGAGAGACAGAGACAGAGACAGAGAGACAGAGAGAGAGAGAGAGACAGAGAAGAGAGAGACAGAGAAGAAGGGGAAAGGAAGGGAAGGCAGAGGAGAGAGATGAAGAGTGAATGGTGAACAGCAGAGATAGAACCTAGAAGTTCCTCAAATATAGATTCTCCAGGATGAAAAGAGATTTAGGTAGTAAATGCCTACAAGTTTCTTAAGCTGTTTTCTTCTATATGATTCGTTCCTACAAAGGGCACTGGTTATTGAATTACCCTGTGAGCACAGTGTGGAGTACAGTAAATCTCTCTGATGGGGAGGATGGTTGGCAGGCTCTCTGTGCCCTGACAGGTGTTGTGTATGTCTATCTTGTCAACTATCGAAGTATGTTGTCACCTGCTTACTTGTCTTTCGTGGCAGAGTTTGTATTTTATTCATCTTACAGTTCTAGGTTCTAGGAAATGTTTGGCTTATAGTTGGTACTCAAGTTTGATGAATGAATCACTAGTGGGCTATATGGTTACCTGTAGGGATGTGTGAGTATGAATTAGAGGTAGAGAGAGGGAGTTGTTCCCTACCCTATAGTCTTTTTAGAAGTGAAAATGTAAAAAATTAAGAAAGTGGAGAGGGCATCCCTGTCATTCATCAATAGCCCACTTGACTAAGATTCAGAGAGCAAACCACACTGACCATCGACATCCAGACACGTGGGTATTGGACTATAAGCAATTTGATTTAGGCACATGATTAATCACAGTTGAGGATATCGGACAAAGAGTTTGAGGAAGACAGTGGAAGAAGTTGTTGGACTGATGTGTAAGCAGGAGTGAGGCAAGAGCCTAGAGAAAAAAGGGCATGGGGCACTCTGAGCCAAGTGAGAGAAAGTACAAGAAACTTGTAGGCAAGAACTAAAGGCTCCTGGAAATAGAAAGGAAAAATTACATGCTGGCAGGTAGGTAGGGGAACCCTCATCATTGAGCTGGGACTGGCACATAACATTGGGTGTTGAGAGAACCTTGGCAGTGTTCTCTGTTGGTTGCGGTAAATAAAGCCTGGTTGGGTGTCAGTGAGAGAGATGAAGAACAACTCTTCTTTGCTGTTCTAGCTATTAAAAAAGTTGAGCTAACATCTGAACCATAGACTAGAGTTTAGCTCTTAACAACCGTCATGCTTAGCACTCCGTGGCTGGAAGTTTACTTAAACTACAGCTGACAGGAACAATCTTTGTCTTTAGAGGCCCAGCTCTTCTGATCCAAAATGTAGTGTCCTTCTGCCCACCTGCCTTAACTCACACCCTACTAATGTTTTCAGTAACATTATGGAGCAGCGTAGTCACATTTCAAAACTGTGGGCTGCAAACACACAATGTTGTGAAATATGTTGTGTTGTGTAAGGGTTGTTATTCAAATGTTAATACAAAGATGGTGATAGGCTTTTAAAAACATTGCTTCTTCTTCTGCCTTTAGTACTGGCCTCTAGCACAAACCCTGCAAGAAAGGGCACAGTTACCTCACAATGTATTTCTCTTTTTTGTCAAATAATGCCACAACAGAAAAACCTATCTGCAAAGAGATGCTTTGCTTTCTATCTTGCAATTGGGAAGCACAGCTAGTTTTCTCTGTCTAAACTCCCAGCTCAGCGATTGATGTTAGAGAAAGCTCAGTCTCCTAGAGTGAGTGGAGTTTATAGACTAGCCTTCAGCTTGTAGATCCTCTGTACCAGCCCTAGGGGAGGATAGATTTTATAAATAAAATATTTGTGAACAGCAGTAGTCACAGCATTATTACAAACTTAAAAAAAAAAGATATCAAAGGGCATGGTTACATGAAGAGAGGAACAAGTCTGCGTTTGCTTCTCTGAAACATCCAGGGCTATAACACCACACAGGACTTATTAGTATGCTTCAACAAGGATAGAAAGTTGTATTAAAAATTAGAGATGTTAAAATTGTCAAAAATTCCAAATATACTTGGTGCCGATTTTCCAGCTGACTTGGTGTTAGGATGTTAAGTATTTATATCTGTGAAGCAAGCATGTGGTTGATGGTGGACCTTAACTTGAGAATTAAAGTCGTGATTTTTCCCTTTGGTTTGATCCTTCTGCCAATATGTGAGCATACGGAAATAATAGTTTGCAGATAATTTTAGTTTCAAGGAAAATATTAGTTTCAGGTAATTTCGGGGTGTTGTTGGGGATGGGAGGAGTAGTTGTTGTCTCTCCCCACCCCGCCCCCCCCCCCAACTCCTCCATGGAGATGAAAGAGTGTGTTTAGAGAAATGCTGGAGGGAACAGTTCCTCACCTTTCCAATTCTGTAGGTTGGTCTGGCTTCTGTCCCCTTCCAGGAATGACTAAGATACAAATGTAAGATTCTGCATCACAGAAGATACAAATGTTAAGACCTGCATCACAGGTCCAAAGGTAGCTCAAAGAATGACCCAGAACCAAGTCGAGCCTACTGTAGGAGTTAGGAAACTTCAAACCAACAACTCTTTGGGTCTTCTTAAAACAAACATGTATCTCCTGATTCAACAGATGATAGTTTACTGGAATTCAACTGTCATGTTAAACAGGATCAGACCCTGGGATTTTCTTTACCAAAGTCTTTAGTCAGGTTCAGACTTCTACTTCTTTTATTTTGTTCATGTTTTAGAAAGCCTATTAAGTGACACTACAGCTATAAAGATTAAAATGCTCCATAATATGGATAGATTCACAAAACAGTGAAATTAGTTATCTGGAGTCTAACATAATTTTGCCCAAAAAGTATTCTGTGGTTAGATTGTCAAAAGTTTCATTGCTTGTTTAGGGAGACATTATTGAGAGTAAAGGATAGCCCTCTAACAGGATTAAGAAAAGTTGCCTCCATATGGACAAGTCAATTTTTAAAACAAAACTAGCCATCCTCTATACCATTTAATCCCAAATACAATCTTAGATGGTTGGCAGCTATGTGGTGCCTTCATCTCTTTTTATAGTCTAGGAAATAACCCTCAATTACACAAATTAGAGTAGGTCAATTAAAGAACACAAGGGCATAAAGATTATGGAGAAGATTCTCTTGTGTCACAAATTATGCATGAAAAACAATTCTTCCTCTCCTATTCTTTGGTAATTGGTAATCTTTCTAGAACAAATATATTCAAGTAAGCTTCCAATGCACACTTTGTACATTGCATGCATAATCAATGTTGAAATAAGAGCTGGATGCTGGTGAATGATATTTTTTGAGTCAGGGGGTCAAAGCTGCCTTGTATTCCTTTGGGTAGGATGTGGAAGTTGCAGGAGATTTTAGTTGAGTATTTTCCCTAAACAGATTTTTTTTTTTATAGACTTGTCTCTGTGCTCCTTTTTACTTACTCTTTCTTTAGTGTGGTGTAATATACATAATTTAAATAACCAGGGAGCATCTCTGGGCTCAAAACCACCTGCTGGCTTATATTAGCTAATTAATGGTGATTTATCTGAGTTACTAATTTGAATGGAGCTGATTGCCTTTAGGAATTTGGGAAACGTTGTAAGAATTCTGATTAAAATTATGCCTTTGTGATGGACAGTCTCCTTAAAAGGCTTAAAAAATGTTGCCTGTTAGCAGATTAAAAAAAACAACAACTGCCAGATTGATGACCTTGTGTTGTTTTCTGGCTCAAACCACATCTTATAGCAGCTTTCCTTCCTTTGCGATTCAATTTTATCTCTGTTAGGCTTCTTCTCATTTTGTCTCTTACATTAGGGTTTATTTGCCTTTGACTGCTTGAAAAATAGAACTGATTTCGACTCCATAGAGCTTAATCATTTTCACAAAAACTAATACAGCAGATTCATTTTAGCCAAACTTATGTGTCAGGCTGGCTTGATTCCCTGGGCCTGAATGTATGAATTTAATGGTGGTACAATGTCTGAGGTAGGAATATAATAGAAAGCTCTCAGCAGTATATCTATTGGATCAGTGTAATTTCTTTTTTTCTCTGCCGGTCTCAATGTCTCTTAAGGCAATGTAGTCTGTGGACAACAAAAGCTGGCCATCTTTCCACTGTAATCCCACGGCTGTTACAATCAACTAAGAATCACCTTCTCGATTAAGTATATAGCAGGCAATTGTTAAATATACAATTAAGGTTCATTGAAACATTAATTCTATTAACTGTGCTCAATTTGGATTTTAGAAAATGTGCAGTAATGAACACATAATTACTGCTTTGAGACTTCTGGATTTAGGAATAGTTTATCCAACCTAGGCAACCCTCTCAGCCCTCTCTCCTCCCCCCCGCCCACTGCCAAAAGTAATTCAAGCAATGATAAAATACATACAGCGCTTAATGTATACATATTTTCAGTTTCTACTTCTTATCTTCCACACAGCTTTTAAGGAAACAGGTGTTTTTCACACATGCTTGTTATAGTTAAAAAGTTTAGGTATTTTAAATTAAAGTTCAGCTGACATACAATATATTAGTTTCAGAAGTATAACAGAGTAATTCAATATTTACATACATTATGAAACGCTCACCACAATAAGTCGACTTATCATCTGTAACTTACCATCTGTTGTACAGTTACTACAACATTACTGACTACATTCCCTGGGCTGTACTTTTCATCCCTGTGACTTTACTTAGTTTATAACCAGCAGTTTGTCCCTCTTAAATCGCCTTCACCTATTTTGCCCATGCTCCCACCCTCTCCTCTCTGGTAACCACCCCACAGTTTAACTTTTGAAAAACAGTCACCAAAGAACTCAGGGCTAAAAAGGAGATGAAGATTGAGTTCTAAATGACCCAGACACAGTTTGGCTGGCTTGTCTAATACTAAGAGGTGTAACTGAAATATGACTTGCCACTTTTTCTGACTTCTAATACATGTCCATGACACGAAAAAATTATATATGTATACACAACATTGTACTGTACACATACAAAGTTGTTGAGAGTAGAGATCTCATGTTAAGTGTTCTTATCATAATTTAAAAGATAAACAGATGCTCACTACCCTTGTGGTGAGCACAGCCTAACACAGATCTGTCACACTTGTCAAGTCACTGTGTTGTACATCTAAAACTAATGTAACATTGTGTGTCAGATATACTTCAATTAAAAATATATAAACAATATATGCCCATATTCTACATCAGTTATCAAATGTGACAACCAAAAAAAAAAGTTTTGCTATTTCAATTTTGAGGTGCAAATGTTTAGCTGAAGTTATTTCTGGATTGGGGGCACTCAGTGAGTTTCCCTAGGGATGAAGTTTCCATAGCAGTGAATGCTTTTGCATTTTCAGTGGTTCTCTCTCTCACCTCCTTGGTTACTCAGAGTCAGGGCTCTCAGTACCCAGAACTTCTCTCATCTCTCTTTATTTCAATTGTGTAACTCAGTTTCTTAGGACCTGCAAGGCTCTTTAGTCGCTGAACTCAATCAGTTTAGAACTGAACTCAATCAGTTCTCTTCTCTGTTGCTTGTACTCTGCTGATACTCTCTTTCCACCTCTGAGTTACAACTGCTTTAAGTAAATGAGAAGCTCTTAATTTCTTCATTAAGTTCATATTGAAGAGTCATATATTCTTGGAGTTGTGGACGAAAAGTTTTTCTGATCTCCTCCGCTAGATATTTGGTTCTCCTATTTCTGACTTTACCAGGCATGAGGCATTTTTGCTGACCGCAATCCAGGTCCAAGTCCAGCTAACTGTTTGGTGGCTAACAGAATTCAGGTATCCTTCATTTAACCGGAATGTAGTGTAGGGCATGGGAAAACGCAACATTCATCCGTATTCAAATTACCATGGTTATAAGCATTATAAGCCCAAAAAACGGCTTGGTAAAGTGAGGAGCAACTGACTTGAAGTTAGCACTCTTGTGGTAACACAGCGAACAGCTGCGCTTATCTCAAAACTTTTGGATAGATTTCGTTAAATGACACATTTGAAAAAGGTAAATCTTTCAGTGGTTAACTGACAGCAGAGAGCACAACGAAGTGACAGAAATCAAGGCGCTAGCCGTTTCTTCATCTTAGTCACCATCTAAAGTGAATTCTGAAAGTCAAAGTCACAGACTGTGATCTTCAAACTTGCTGCACTTCCAGACTTCACCAAAAAAGCTTCTTTATTTTTCCCAATCTGCACCGTATTCCTTTTTCAGAGATAGTGCATTAATATTTATAGGCTGACTCCATGCAAGTTCTAAACATGCTGTACAGAAAAGATCACACTAAATAGCCGAGTTGGTTATTGCTAAGCCAGAGGGGAGGATGGTTATGGCACCTACCTAAGCTTAATTCACATATTCCCACCCTTCTGCCATGATAAGAGAAGTCGCCAGAGCACAGACTGGAGGATATACCCCAAAGGCATCTTAAACCATTTTTTGGAAGTTTAACATATAGATATAAGATGATTTCTAATGTTCAGAACTAGCTTGGCATTAAGTATCCAATCAACTTGTGATCCAATCCATTTCAAGAGTGGTAGAGGGGAAAAAACAGACTTCAAATCATAGCTACTGTCTTGTGCAAGGTTCTTATTAAAAACAGCGTATTCCTGTAGCCCAGAGGGCTGACAGCTTCTTCCAAAGCAGAAGCACTGCTCTAAGCTAACCTCAAGGGGCTACTCCAGAGAGATGCATCTCCATCCCTCTTGCTAGGGGCTTGGGGCCTGATAGTCTCACAGACTATCACAACTCCAAGCCTCAGTTACCCCAATGAGAAATAGTCCTTAAGGCATTACGAGCAGGTGGTTCCCTCATTAATTGGTTTGTAAGTATTTTAATAAGAATACTTAATTTTAAAAAGAAAGAAAACACTTTAAAATAGTATCAGTTTAGGGGAGTACACATACCTAGGCTAATTTAGGTAACAGATTTTTCTTTTTCTTTTTATCATGTTCAAACATAGATATCATTTGCTTCTATTATATCACTTGTGATTGACATTTTATCTACAGATGATCAAAATATAATAAAAGGATCACCTCCAGACTGAGGTTCTTAACAATGTAGAGTAAAGTGATGGTTGGAGACATAGTGCTCAGGAACACGAATGTACTGAATAAATTCAGTTCAAAAAAGATGATCATGTCCTGAGGCACCACTAATGTGAGTGTTTTTTCTTACTGTCTGCTAAAAGTGACAGCAACTCTAAAGAGGTTTTTTTCTTTTCTTTTTTTTCTCATTTTTTCCCCCATGAAGATAATCAGTTTCCAGTTTACAAATTAGATTATTTCACTTCTCATCCATAGGCTTACTGACTTTAGTTTGGCCATAAGCATTATGTATGTATTTGTATATGTGTTACCAAAAAAAAAAAAAAAAGTCTTTGTTAATGTTGTAAGTCAGACCTTAATGTACTATTTCATTATTCTACAGATTAATAATGCAGTTAAAGGTTTGGAAGAATTTTAGAGATTATTTAAAAATAAAATATATTTGGTATTTTAAAAATTTAGAACATCATCAAAATAAAAAAGAAGAAATGTATGCATTTAGGCAAATTCACATAGAAGAGATAAGATTTTCATAGAAAGTAATTCTTTATAAAGTTAAATTGTAATTTAAATGCCCTATTGTTTCT
Organism: Lynx canadensis; assembly: GCF_007474595.2. NCBI lineage: Eukaryota > Metazoa > Chordata > Mammalia > Carnivora > Felidae > Lynx > Lynx canadensis. The sequence continues at coordinate 80,699,116 of NC_044306.2, read as the reverse complement.
TTATTTTTTTTTTTCAACGTGTTTTATTTATTTTTGGGACAGAGAGAGACAGAGCATGAACGGGGGAGGGGCAGAGAGAGAGGGAGACACAGAATCGGAAACAGGCTCCAGGCTCCGAGCCGTCAGCCCAGAGCCCGACGCGGGGCTCGAACTCACCGACGGTGAGATCGTGACCTGGCTGAAGTCGGACGCTTAACCGACTGCGCCACCCAGGCGCCCCAGCCTATTGTTTCTTTAAAAGAAACCAAATATCACAAGTTACTGTTTAGGTAAAATGCCTTCATCTTTCCAGGTTTTAATTTCTAAATCAAAGAACAGGCTAAATTTGGAAGTAAAACTCTTTTAATTTTTATCTTTCCTACAAAACTGAGAGTATTTTATGTAATTTCTTCCTGAAACATCTCTGCATATAAGTACATGATCCTTTGGTGATGACAAGGTATCATTGTTCCTACTTCAGCTCCCTAAACACAATTTATCTGGTTTGTAATGTGGCCCCAAACCAAGTGAATTGATCAGAAAGGCAGCCTTCAATGGATAGGCAGACCTTGTCATCTGTTCAGATTTATCATTTTAAATGATACCGATACTCTACGGCTGGAAAAAAGAAAAAGAAAAAGAAAAAAAGAAAGGGGAAAAAAAAGAATCTTGGTCTAGGAGTGCAAATTCAAAGTATATAAATCAACTGTCAATAACATTGACTGAAATGTTTTTAAAGCTTCAACTCTCTAGAGGGGACCATTGCTCAGAATATATGGCCTCTGCCATAAACACATATGCGGGTCAGATAGCTGAATTCTCAAGGAGAGCAGAACACTAAGGGCAAGTTGGGGGTTTCAGAAATAGAATAAATCTGGAGAGCAGAGAGATCTTGAGTCAAAAAATTATTTACTCAGACTTACAGTGTCTCCGTTCAGCTGGACTCAGCTAAATGTTAGGAAGCCAGCAATCAGATTAAGTCAATCAATTCTAATGTACGAATGGCCATAACCTTCTTACACATGTTTGCATTTAAAAATGAATGTTTGTTAATGTAAATGCCTAATGACTGAGCCTCAAACAGAGAAGCAAAATATATGTAAGCAAATCATTCTGACATATGAGGAAAGATGCTTTTGATCAGTTCATTATGTGGGAGCCTGGTCTTTGGGTTGGCATCTAACACAGAACAAATTCCTCTTTTTGCTAGTATTTTCATGGCTGCTTCTCTTTCTCTACTTCTACACCAATAAGGATTCTCAAATATAAAGTTTACAATTCTTTTCAACATTATTTTTGGATTGATGGTGGTAGAGGAAGCTTTGTTGTTTGTATGGTATAGGTAGGGCTAAATATTTCTAAATAAATATTTTAATAAAATATTTATTGTGCATGGACTACCTGTCTGGTAAAAAATAAATAAACAAGAAAACTGAATTAGTATTTTTTTTAAAAAGTGGGTTTGTAATAAAGCCATTAGTGTCATTATTGCTAAGTTCCATTGCAATGATTTTCAAATCTGGGTTAAATGACATTAGGTATAAATATGCTTGAGAATTAGGTTTTATGGGATCTTTGGCAGAGGATGAAATCACAGAGTTTAATGTTAAATAATTTTTTTTTCACCATCAATTTAGAACCCAAGAAGAAAATAGAGTCTCTACTGAAATCAGAAGACATTGTTAGAAGGATTGTGAACTGAGTAGAAGCCTTGGTGGGTAAATTAGTTTTTGGAACTAGACATTTAAAAGTTGTTCAGTTCTTACATGAATTGTTTAAGGTTAAAAAGATCATTGACAAATTCCAGTCAGAATTCCTTCAGAATCATTCCCAGAACTGTGCTGTAAATAAAACATTGCTTTAGCAAAGTTGGCATCACAGATCTCAGAGCTTCCTTAGATTTCTTTCATAAGATGTTTTACCTCCACCTTCTGACATGAGAAAAGAATGCTCTCTGATGATCTTTGTGCACAAATTACATTCTATTTATGATACTGTAAATCATTCTCCTGGTAGTTAATCATATCTGGTCTCTGGAATCGGAGAGCCCTGGTTTTAGTCTTACTTATATTACCCTCTGGCTGGGTCACTGGGGTCAAATTGCTTAACCTCTACAAACCTCCATTTTCTCCATCGTAAAATGGGGCTCCCATCTCCTCCATTTTCTTTCTGCTATTTTTAACAACTGCCCTTGGTGCCTCACTGCTCGGCTCTAATTGCCAATGCCTTAGATCTTTCTCTACCTTTCGTCTCCTCCAAATGAAAACATATTGTTTCCTACCATTGCCTCAAGGCCTTGTTAATGTGTTAGCTAACTAATAATTCCCCTCCCTGATAACAAAATGCCTTAATTTGGTGGAAGCAGACATTCCTTCTTAGTGATAATGACTTATTATTTGTATAAAGATTTATGGTTTACAGTGCTTACACATATATAATCTAGTTAATTCACAGGACATCTCTGAAGTAGGAATATTAGTATCTACATTTAGTGGATGACAGTAACAAGAGGTCAAGTGACTTTCTCAAGGATAGGTGCATAATTTGGAATTCAAGTTCTAGGTCAGCTGGCCCTAAATCCAGCATTTGTTACATTTTACAGCTGTAATCAATGAAGCATTCAAGTAGTATTGAGAAATATGAGAGTCTCAGACCTCAGGGCTGGCTGATACAGAAAAATTAACAATGGAGAGGTTCTAATAGTCACTCAGCCACGTGTGTTAAGGCAATCTATTTAGTCTGTCTGGGACTCAGTTTCTTCAACTTTAAAGTTCAAGGGTTGGAAAAAATGACCTTTTAGCTGTATTTCAGCTCTATTATTCTGTGATTCCTTGAACACACGCATCACAGTTGCAATTCCTACACCAATTTTAATTTTCTTTTCAGTTTATACTAATCGCTTGCACAGAGAATTTAGTTATCACTCAGTACAATAATATTTCCAAATGTGTTACCATTTTATGATATTGTTAAGAGAAACAAGGAGAAAGCACAGAAAATTGAGTATTAAATTTGAAGCTGCACATAGCGGAGAGAAGCCATCAATTTCTCTTGGCAAAACAACTTTGATGGGGCAGTCTTCTGCACCCCAAAGTGCTTAGTTTTAGAAGTGATGTCCATGGAGTAGTGAAGAAGGAAGGGGGCACCACTTAGCTATCCCCATCAGCCAAATCAACTGCAGACATCAGGAGGATAACTGATGTGGAAAGAAGATCATTAACATGCTCATGGATTAAATTTTAACAAGTCAGATGCAAAACGGTATTAAGCCACGTAGTCAATACTGATGCTGCCTAAGTACAATTCTCTATTTATAATTATGAACTGTCCGAGAAAATCTGGCCTGATTTTATAGGATAGGCTAAAAGCAAAATTAAAGAAAAAGATGACATTTTGAAGGTTTCACCACCTAACCATCCCCCCCCCCCGCCCCATTAACACAACTAGGCTGGCTGAGCTGTGAAACTGTGATGGAAATATTAGAGCTGTTGTGCCTGAAAAAAATGCAGTGATCATTTCATTCTTCCTGTCTTTTAATGCTCCAGGGTTTTGGAGACGAATAGGAGCAATAAGTTCACTTTGCAGAATTAATGCAGTAATTCTTTATCATAAGAGCAGAGCATTACCTCAATCTGATTTTGCTACAAAATGGTTCAAAGTCTATTTTTAATGATGGCCCTAATTTGTTAACACCTTTTAAATTATTAATCCCCTTTATATTCAAGTAGTTATTGCATGTCATAACAATGTATCTATGCAGGGAAATTTAATAGTATTTTCTAGATGTCAAGAAAAGGCTTGTTCTGCAAAATGCTATTAAAACTGATAATGAGCTAAATATTTGCCATAGCAAACACTGAAATTACTATATCAATCAGCATTGGGCTCTCTTATTCAATAAACAGAAATTAACCTATTAACTATGCCTAACTTTCAGCAACAAGATGGTTGCTTTCAAGCATTTCTCTCCTCTTCAAATCTTTTTTTTTTTAAACTACATATTGGCCTATAACATCAGAGTTTTGAATCAAATTCTTAGTATCCATATTTATGGTTGAAATTTTAAGGTACACAAGATGCAATGTCACTAATTGCAAATATTTTTGACTTTCCTTTTAGACAGACATCGACTTACATGCAGTAAAAATTATATCCGATAAAGTCAAATACTCAAGCTTTTAAAGCATGTTTTAGAATATTTCTCTGATACTAAGGATTTTGAAAAAAAAAAATGATTTCTTTCTTACTTTGTGAATTATGGGATTTTACTAAGGTATAACTACAAAAAATACAATAGTGAAAGGTGGTGTAAGTGTCTATCATTGGTTATTTACAGCGTTTAGATACTAAAAAAGATATATAATAATAATATATGAAGGACATATTTTTCATGCATGCCCTAAATTAAGATGTTGATCTAAAAGCACTTTAAACATCATTCAAAAGAAAGTCAGTCCCAATTTCTGCTGTGACTTAAGCAGGACCAGACACAAGTATCTTCATATAGTAGGTATGTCCTAGTTCCAATTAACATTTTAATTACACTTTGGGCTGATAATCAGTGTCACACAAAAACGACCCAGAATTGGCTTTCATTCAGACACTTTTCTCTTATTCCTCATCTAGATGAAAGAGCTTTTATATCTTCAGTTACTTTCATAGGTTCTAAATTTCTAAACAAATTACACTGCACACTCTAGGTCATTTAAAATAAGGCTAATGTTGACGTTCAAATGATGAACTTTAGAGATTACACATGTAGTTAAACACAATAAAAATAATAAAAGTAACATGTACGTTGTGCTTTAAGCTTTCTCAAAGCTTCTTGTGTCTGTTACAACTCTGCCGAAGCAATAGGGTGTATGTCATCTTGGCCAAATAGATGAAAAGGCAAACTTATAGAGAGGTTGTAGGATTTGTTCAGTGAGTGGAGGCATGGGGAAAACAATCTAGGCTCGATCATTTCAAGCTTATAATTCTAGTTCTCAACCCTATCAGCTCCTTTGAATCACTTGGGCATCTTTTGGAAAAACATTGTTGGGTGCCACCCAGTTAAAGTCCATTTAGGTCCAGAATCCCGGGTGTGGAGTATGATCTGCATTAGTAGTGAATAAAAACCAGACAAGACCCAATGATATTTATTAAAGTTGTATGAGGACCGATGGTAGCTACACTTGTGAGGATGGCATAGTGTATAGGGCTGTGGAGTCATTATGTAGTACATCTGAAACTAATGTAACATTGTGTGTCAACTACAGGAAAAAATTATATGTATATATACATATATATATATATATATATATAAACTAAAAGATGTTTTTTAAAATTTTTTTCAATGTTTATTTTTGAGAGAGAGAGAGAAAGAGTGTGAGTGGGGGAGGGACAGAGAGAGAGGGAGACACAGAATCCAAAGCAGGCTCCAGGCTCTCTGAGCTTTCAGCACAGAGCCTGACGTGGGGCTTGAACCCACCAACCATCAGCCAAAGTCAGAGGCTTAACTGACTGAGCCACCCAGGTGCTCGGAAAAGACAATTCTAAAGTGCAGCCAGGGCTGAGAGCCCTAGGGATCTTGTGACCCAGTAGTTCTCAGCAGACCTGTGCTTTTGCATTTCTAAGATTCCCAGGTGATGTCTACACTGCCAAGCCTCAGACCACATTTTAAGCAGCAAGACCACACTTCCTTCTTCATGTCAGTTTTCTCTTACCAGCTTGATGGGGAAACATCTTCGCTTTTTAAAAAAGAGGATCTTTTATATTTAAGGAATTAGGGGCAAGCATTTCCTTGAGTAGGTCTGTAATTTCTTTGACTTTCATAAATTATAATTGCTTGACAGAAAGATACTCAACTGAATTCTAATCTTTAAGGAATTCAAAACTAAACATAAGCTAATAAGAGATAACATCTTTCCAATTCAGAAAACATGCGGTCAAAGACCAAACAGGGCCAAGATAGTAGCTGAATGCATGGATTCTGCAGTCAAAGCTGGGTTTAGATTCCAGCTTTGTCACTCACTAGTGCATCTCCTAATCTCCCTAAGCTTCAGTTTTTTTTTTTAAATTAGTGTTTATTTTTGAGAGAGAGAGAGTGAGTGAGCGGGTGAGGGGCAGAGAGAGAGGGAGACAGAGAATCTGAAGCAGGCTCCAGGCTCTGAGCTGTCAGCAGAGCCTGATGTGGGGCTCAAACTCGTGAACCGCGAGATCCTGACCTGAGCCGAAGCCGGACGCTTAGCCGACTGAGCCACCCAGGCACCCCAAGCCTCAGGTTTTTTGTGTGTAAGATGGTCGCAATGATATTTGCTCACTTGTTTGATAAACACATTCAAAGTTGGGGCGCCTGGGTGGCTCAGTTAAGTATCCAATGGTTTCATTTCAGGTTGTGATCTCACAGTTCCTGAGCTCAAGCCCTGCATGGGGCTCCATGCTGATGGTGTGGGGCCTGCTTGGGATTTCTCTCTCCCTCTCTCTCTGCTCCTTCTCTGCTCACTCTTGTTCTCAAAATAATAAATAAATAAACTTAAAAAAATACATTCAAAGCCTACTCAGTGCCAGGTGCTGCTATTCAGTGACAAACGGGATAGCTAAGGTCCCTGCCACCAAGAACCTTACCTCTACCTAACTTGTAATAAATACCTTTGTAGGAATAAAAGGGGCACTGCATAGAAATTGCTTAGCATAGGGCCTAACATGTAAGGGCTCAATAAATGTTAGTCATTATTTCATATTAGCCCTAAAGTCTTAGCAGTTATTATGTCCAATTAGCACTTACCACTTTGATATGTTGATAGCCTCAATAAGGACAGAAACCATTGATTAAATATACTAATCATAATTGTGGATACAGAACAGAGCTTACAGGCACATTTTGTGAATATGCCCAGGAGCAGAGAGCTAAGCCTTCATTATTAAAAGAAATGCATGGGGGTATCTGGGTGGCTCAGTCAGTTAAACGTCTGACGTTAGCTCAGGTCATGATCTCATGGTTCATGGGTTTGAGCCCCACATAGGGCTCTCTGCCAATAGCTCAGAGCCTGGAGTCTGCTTCAGATTCTGTGTCTCCTTCTCATCGCTGCCCCTCCCTGGCTTGTGCTCTGTCTCCCTCTCTGAAAAATGAATAAACATTAAAAAAAAAAAAAGAAAGAAAGAAATGCATGGACTTTAGTTCTTAGTTGTATGGTCAATTTTTGGTCAAAGGCTAAATGTTGTTCAGCTAATAAAATTGATGAGTATATCTGTAAACGTGAGCAGTAAGTTCAAGTGATGGCGATACTGCCAAAAATATTTAAAACGTCCTTGAATGCATATTTATTGATAAAAGCTTTGCATCTCATTAGCTTAGTATTTTGGGGAATGGCTCATTTAATTATGAAATATTTTCCTTTTTAAGTAGATTTCGTATTTTTTCTGTTTTTAAAGAGACACTGTTTTTAAGAGGCAAAGTTTAAAATTGGAAATTTCTCTCAACTGAAAAACTTTAACTGTGGAGAGCATAGAGGGAGATAATTTTGCTAAAACCGTCCCAGAAGGTAGGGTATAGGAAGGACACAGAATTAAAATACAAAAGGTCAATATTCTCCTTTTGTATCAGACTTCAAGCAAGCTGGGCCATTTTCATAAGCCAGACTTCACAGAGGTGAAACCTAGAAATACCCCATTCTAGCAAATGTAACGACAAATATACTTTAAACCAAGCTCCTGGTTTGCAACTCAAAGTACGTACAAGCTTTCCTGAAGGAACTGTAGGTGTAGGGTACTGCTGTCTTTCCAGTTCTGCACTCTCCTCCTGGAATCATGGCTCCCCTGAGGCAGAAGATACTTCTGGGATCACACTAAGTCCACTGTCCTCATTATAGGAAATCATTATAGGAAATTATAGGAAACTGAACCACAGAGTTGTAGTACTTCTGCCAACTCATCCACCAGGTGGCAGAGCCAGGACTAGACCCCAGTTAGTTCTTCATAGAACACCTGACTTTTTTTTTTTTTTTTAAGTTGGTAAAGAGGAGTTTATATCATTCTTGTTTATGTGCCCTGGATATTTTTTATGTGAGTGGAGAAGTGCTAAGATGAGAAAAGAAAAGACGTCTATGTTCTTAATAACTAAGATGGCATTTTGAAAGCATAGAGTGAATCCTCACATAATCTTCCCATTTCCTTCACATTACTTTACAGTAGGCCATTTACCCTTCATTTACCCATTCTTTGCCAATCCTCTCTTCTCTGGCCCCAATTTTCTAAGTCCCTCATTCTTCTGTCTTGCTCGAGTCTGAGCTCTATAACTCAAATATATGTTACCTTTGAGACAGAACAGAATAGAATGCCTGTGAGGTTCCTCCACTTTAGAGAAGCCTCTGAGGTACCAATATGTTTTGTTCGGCTGGGCCATGAGGAAAGAGAGAAGTCAAGATGACTCCAAGTGTTCTGCCTCGAGAAAGCGGAAGAATGGATTTGTCACTTAACTGAGAGAAGATTGTTCTAGAAGCAAGTCTGGGGGTGTGGGATGGGTGTGTGGGGATGAAAACAAAATCCCATTGAGATTCAGATGGCTATTAGATATATAGAAAAGATGTCATATGAACAGTTGGCCACACTGACCTGGAGTCCTGGGACTATCTCGGTGGACACACAAATTAAGTTATCAATGACTTTCCTTTTTGTCTTGGTATTCTGTTTCATTAATTTCTATTCTTTTCTTTACTATTTCTTCTCTTTTACTTTCTTTAGATTTATTGTTATTCTAACTTCATAATTTGTATGTTTAGCTACAAACATACATGTTTAGCTCATTAACGTATACACTGCCTCTTTCTTTACATGAATATTCAAGGTTATAAATTTCCCTCTAAGAGTTACTTTAGCTCTATTTCACTAAATTTGATATTTTCAGTCATTCAGTACTAAGACATTCCTGATTTCTGATATTCGTGGTTTTTTTGTTTATTTGTTTTGAAGAGGCTATTTAGAACTTTTTTACAATTTTCGAACAAGGTTTTGTTTAAATTATCCTAGTTTAATTGCACTGTGGCCAGAAAACATGGTCTGGATGGTATCAGTCCTATGAATTCTGTCAAGGTTTGTTTCATGGACATTAATTTTTAAAAATGCTTTATATATGTTCGAATATATCACACATTTCCTACTATTAGATATAGTTTCACAAGTGTTCATTATATCATTAAATTTTTTTGCTCACATCTTCAGTTTTGGAGGTATTTCGATTTGCTTAATCCATCAATTACCAAGAAAGAAATGTGAAAATTTTTTTATTATGAGGGTAGAGTTGAAATTTCTCCATGTTGATTCCATTTGTTTTTGTTTTATACATTGACATGCTTTGATATTAGGCAACTTTACACTTAGAATATTATATCTTCCTGGCGAACTGAACCTTTTATCATTATGTAGTAACTTTTGGTTTCCAATCTTTTGCTTTAAAGGACTATTTTCTCTAATAAGCTTCATTGCTTTCTATAGTTTTGCATGTTTATCTTTTCCCATTTGTTTACTTTTCAACCTTTCTGGTTTTAGGTACATTTCTTATAAATACCATATAGCTAGATTTTTTTTAATTCAGTCTGACAACCTTTGTCTTTAATAGTTCACAAGAGAGTTTAATAAAATAATTTAATCAGCTTATATTCATTGCTATTATGGGTTTGTTTTTAGTATATTATATAATGCTTTTTATTTGTTCTAATTTTTCCTTTTACCTTTTTCCTCTCTTCACTCTTTTTGGTTTGTTTAGGCTTTTTCACCTCATTCCTTTCTTCCCCTCTTCTGATCTATTTCTTTTTAAAAATTTTTTATTTATTTATTTTGAGAGAGAGTGCGAGCATGAGTCAGGGAGAGGCAGAGAGAGACAGAGAGAGAGAGAGAGAATCCCAAGCAGGCCCCATGCTGTCAGCCCCATGACCCTGATATAAGGCTTGATCCTAAAAAATGTGAGATCATGGGCTGAGCTGAAATCAAGAGTTGGATGCTTAAAACTGAGCCACCCAGGTGCCCCCAGTTGTTATTTAGACATGATGTATAATGTAGTTTAAAAAGCTGAAAGTAAATTAATATGTTAAACCACCAGTCCACCCAGAATTGTATGTAATTATTGCTTAGAAATTTTCTATCTTTTTTAAATCCCTCAGACTGGATTTTATAATTTTTATTTTTTTAAACATGTTTAGATGTACTTAATGATTCAGATTTACTTATAAGAAATATCTTTTTCTCACCAATCTTTCTTGTATTTCAGACATTCTGAGATTGCTGTCCTTTATCCTTTAGTACACACATTAGGATTTGCTTTAGTATGGTTCTATGAGCAGGAGATTGATTTTTTTTAATCCGAAAATTTTCCGCCGTTGTTCTTGGTAGATAGTTTCATTGGATTTATAATTCTAGATTGATTGTGATTTCTCTCATTATATTAAAGACATTATTCAACTGTTCCATGACTTCCATTGTTGTTATTTGTAGCCGACTGTGAATCTGTCATTCTCGAAAGATAATCTTTTCCTTTTTTCTTGTTTGACCACTTTTTAAAACAAAAAACAAAAAACTTTATATTTTGAGAGAGAGAGAGAGCGCATGAATGGGGGACGGGCAGAGAGAGAGGGAGAGAGAGAATCTCAAGCAAGCTCCACACTGTCAGTACAGAGCCTGATGCCGGGCTCAAAATCATGAACCACATCATGACCTGAGCTGAAATCAAGAGTTGGACGCTTAACTGACTGAGACACCCAGGCACCTCTCTTTTTGGCCACTTCGAAAATCTTTGCTTTAATCTTTGGTATTCTGAAGTTTTACTCTGATGTTTCAAAATCATAGATTTTTAAAATTTAGTTTGTTTGGAATATGTTGTGCTTCTTATATCTGAGCACTCATTTCTTGGCAATTCTCAGCCATGACAGCTTTAAGGTGTTGCCTTTGTCCCATTTTCCACTATGTAACTCCAATGATTATATTTGGACATTTTTACTCTATTTTTTGTGATTATTCACCACTAGTCTATATTATCTTTCTTTTTTGTTCTTTAACATGTTCTATTCTTTAGATCATGTATTTTCTTTAGATCTATTGATCAGTTTATCAATTCTCCATTTAGCTAGATCTCATCTGATGCTTAGCAAATCTACTGAGGTTTTAAAAAAATTTTATTATTCATTATATTAATTGGTCCTTGCCATATACCTTTAATTTTTTATACTTGTATACTTGCTTGGTAAACTCCACCCTAGCTAAGTCCAACTATCTTCATACTTGGCACCCTGTATCAAAGAATAGCTTGGGGAACATGGGTGGCTCAGTTAATTAATGTCTGACTTTTGATTTCATCTCAGGCCATGATATCACAGTTCTTGGGATCAAGCCCTACCTTGAGCTCTGCACTAACAGCACAGAGCCTGCTTGGGATTCTCTCTCTACTTCTTTCTCTGCCCCTCTCCTGCTGTCATGGTCTCTCTTTCAAAATAAATAAACTTAAAAAAAAAAAGAATAGCTTTAACTTGGTTTAAGAAAACCACAAAAATGCTGACTAGCCTTTATATTCATAAACATTAACCTCACCATGGCCCATTAGATTTGCCTTGGAATAATCATAAACTGACCTAGTTCTCATATTCTGTCCTTCTCCAAGAAGATAATTTCAAACCTTCTCTTTTCTCCTTAAACCTCCCAGTCTGATCTCTAGATAGTAATGATGTTTCTTATTTCATTAAGAAAACTAGGACAAGTAAAAGATAACCTTGATAAAGTTCCAACTCACCTATTTTGCTGTGTGCTGTCACTCTTGTTTCAGTGGAGATGTGTCCATGTTGCCATCAAAGGCCATCCATGTTGGCCAACCAACATCCTTGCTATTTGTGTAGTACATCTCATTCCCTCTTGCCTGAACAAGAAGATTGCTCCAACAATTATCACCTTGTTCACAGGAATTTCTTCCATTTCTATTGGATCATTCCCATCTTGCCCCAGCCATGAATTCTGGGACGTCATTATTCTATCACTTGTCTTCCTGCTCACTTCTCTTAAGTCAAAATGACTTCTTTGTTGTTTCTCAAGCATAAAAAGCATGTTATATTTCAGGCCCATAGGTATTTTCCTTTTTTTTTTTTTTTTTGCCAGCTTAGCCATTCACTTTTAAAGTCTTTAAAAATATGTGTTTCACATTTCAATGGAAGTAAAATGTTTCATGGATACGAAGTCGTCTGTGCTTTTTTTCTACCCTCTATTCTTAGGTGCTCCTCTAGAGCCCAACTTTTGCTTGTAGAGTGACCTTGTTCTCAGACCCCAGACACTTTTCTTTCTATACTTGCTCAGGGTTATTCTGTGAAGTACCACTGCTTCAGATACTCTATATAAACTGTGACTCTCAAATCTGTGTCTGTAGCCCAGTCCTCCCCTCTGAGCTCCAGACTTACATATCCAACTCCTGCTTGAAGTCTGCAGTTCAGGATCTAATAACATCTTAAACATCTAAAGCATGACATATCCCAAAGAGAACCCTTGATTTTTCCCAGTCAAAATCATCTCTACCCAGTTGTTCAAGCCAACAATTTAGGAATCATCCATAATTTCTCTATTCATCCTCATATGTAATCCATCAAGTGTCGGTTCTGTACAAAAATATACCTCAAGTCTGTCTGCTTCTCTATCACCATATCTATGCCATCACCTTGATGCCAGCCAAATTTTCAGAAATGGACAGAACTATGGTATGTCATTTGTTCTTTCTTTTTATTCAATTTTCTTTTGGTGGAAATTAAGTTGAAAAATCTCTTTCCCACTTTGCTTTCTGTATTCTGCATGCTTAGCTTCTTATACATTCTCTGTTGCAAAAAAGCATTCTCTGTTGTACACATATCAAACAGCAATAGCCATATCCACATCCAGGCACAATCATGCCCTATGTTTCCATCTGTACATACGTGAGTATGTATTTCTGTATCAGGAAATACATCGACTACACGTTGAGTTTGTTACTAGACATGATGAGTAATAAAGAACAACTTTGTAAAAAACAGTTTTGAAATGCTGTTCTAAATACTAGAGGCTGGGCAGCAACAACTTTGAACAATGAGGGGAGGAACTTAAGTCTGAAGTGTATTTAGTCTCAATATAGCCTGGTTAGAATCCCTGTAAGGATAATGTATAAACATAAGAATAAAATAAATGCCTCATTCCAGAATTATTGGGTGAGAGCTTTTGAAAAAGATTTTATAACAATCATTTATTGCCAAGTCCAATGAAACATTCCTGGTTATAACTGATGGCATTTCCTTTATAATTTGATTCCTTCCAATCAATTTCCAAATTTTCCCAAATAATTTTTAGCAATCCCAGTGTTTAGGTATAGTTTGATATCATAAACAAATAGGAACAATAATTTTTAAAGGAATTCGCTGTAGCTTAGAAAAAGCTTTGAAATAATATTATTAATTGAATACAAGCAAAATATGTGGTACATTCTTAAGCTACTTGCATTGGTAAATATGCATTGGTAAAATGACAATACTTGAGATCTATTAGTAATTAACATACTAACTTAATTAAACGTTTACAATAAAAGCAATAGATAATACGATTCTCTGTTTTTAATTTTTGTCATGATAGCCATTATAGTCTGGGGTTTTAGAACAGATTAGAATTAGATTAGATCTGGCTTTATCTGGCTGTGTCTGGGCATCACTACATTTACCCCACAGTCATTGGCTCTCAACTACTGGTGAAACTGCCAAGGGCTCATTTTACTTCCTTTACATTGGTTCTGAATCTCCTCTTAATGGAAGACTACCCTGGAAGCTAGTCAAAATAAGATTGAATTTATAGGTTTTCACGTAGAATGGAACCACCAGCTATTTCCACTGCTTTTAGAGCCTCTTATAACTAGACAGCTGAAGTTAGAAAGTGAATTTTAAATCCAACACTACATTCAAATAATCTTTTTGGCAGATAAGATGTTATATTTCACCCCCACCCCATCTTAGTAATGACATTTATAGCTACTTGGGATTCTAGACCTGTAGAGGTTCTCCAAAATTGGACTATTTTACAATTTGGAAGTATTATATGTATTTTTACTTTTCTTTGAAATGTCGGGGATAGTAAACACAATTCTAACTCAAAATTGTAGCTTTAAGAGAAAGCAAAGAACATTTAAATGTATATCAATTTTCAGTACGGGAGATAAAAGGAAATGTTTAAAACATCAAGTTACCTACTTCCTTCTAAAATCCTCCCATTTGAAATAAATGCGACATTATGCTTTGTAGTAGAACTTCTAAAATATTTTAATTGAATTTAAACAATGTGAAAGGGCAACTCTAGATATGTAAAATTTCCAGATTTAATATATTTTTTTCAGATTTGCTAAAATTGACTTGCATCAATCAAATTAACTCAGTGGAATATTCTTTTTAAAAGTACTTGTCAGTAGTGGAGACTATAACGTCAGTAATACACAGCGTTAGGAATCTTAATGGGTATAGCATGGTCAAATGAATAATTTTCTAAATGAACTTTTTAAAAAATGTTTATTTATCTATTTTGAGAGAGAGAGAAAGAGAGAGAATGCATGAGCAGGGAAGGGGCAGAGAGAGAGGGAAGAGAGAATCCCAAGCAGGCTCTGCACTGTCAGAGCAGAGGTCAACATGGGGCTCAATCTCATGAACTGTGAGATCGTGACCTGAGCCGAAATCAAGAGTCAGGCACTTAATTGACTGAGCCACCCAGTTGATGAAACTTTCTAAACTTGGTGTATATGTGGATGCTATGAGGACCTTAATTTTCTGCATTATAAATACACATTCTTATTGTTTAAATTGTTTAGACTGTTTAGTAAGTACAAAAATAAAAAGAAGCATGTTCTATTGTGCAATCTCTTGAAGCCAGCAGTTTCCAACTCTCTTCCAGGGATCATGTGTCTCATTTGGGCAAATAAGACATTCAGGCATGTACATAGAGGACAATTATCTGTAGGAATTTCTTTTTCTCTAGGACTAAGTGCTCTTCCTTGGAATAGTTTCTGCTTCTACTGTCTGAGGTTTCTTGTAGCTCTAGATTTGCCTTTTCCGGAGTCCATCTCTTAAACTGCTGACTTTATTTATTTATTTATTTATATTTTAGAGAGAGAGAGAGAGAAAGTGGGGGAGAGGGGCAGAGGTAGAGAGAGAGAGAGAATCCTAAGCAGGCTCCATGCTCAGCAAGGAGCACAATTCAGGACTTGATCCCATGCCCCTGGGGATCATGATCTGAGCCAAATCAAGAGCCTGATGCTCAACCAACTGAGCCATCCAGGAGCCCCCTTTAATATTTGTATGTTAAATAGATGTGTATATCTCACTGTACCAGGTTTGTTGCACTCAATTCTTTCAGTTGTCCTATAAGGTTGGAATGATTTGCTCATGTAACAAATTAGAAAATAGAAGATCAGATAGTAAATGCCTGGACTTGTATTAGAATCCATCATCTCATTACAAATAACTTCTTTTGATTGCTTCCTAGGGAATTGGTCTTTGCAGATTTGTTTCACAAACAAAATATCCTGACAATCTTGGATTTGAGGATTGTAGTAGACAAACTTTGTGTAATTTACTAATTATATGTGCATGTGCATGTGCAAGAACACAAGAAAAGTAACGTTTTATTAAAAAAAGAGAAAATGGCAGCAGACATGCTTTGTTATAAAAATACATCCTCTCTTTCTTGAAATAATAGCATATGTTCAGAAATACACTTGACAATATAGTGTTGGGATAAAAAAATGAAATACAGTGAAATATATAGCCAGATGTGAACAAAAAAACTGCTAGATTGGATAATCCGGTACTAAAGGGCTTGATATCGCTCTAAATCAACAAAATATATATCCAATAAAAATACAGAGATTACATCACAATGAAATGAGTTAACTTTCATATTAACCTTGAGAAAAAGGATTAAAAGAATCAAGCCCTGAACAGAAGATTCTTTTCCTTTAACACTCCCGGAGCTGAGATTTTGAGAGCACAATAAAAAATATGGCCAAACTCCAATATCTCTAAAGAAATGATGGTTGAAAACACATGTAATTTTATAGTTTAAGACTAAAATCTTGAAATGTATATGACACATTGGTATCCTGCAAAGTTTGCTTGGTGCAGTATTAAGTTAATGTAAGAACAACAGTATGAAAGATTTACTCAAGAAAAGCAAACATTATATAAAACCCACTCACTATATTTGGGGTTCAGTAGGACTTCATTACCAGCAAGGTTCACTAATATGCTACTCCAATACTGCATTATCTCAAATTATTCACCTCTGGTATAGGACTACCTGAAAATGAAATTTTATCACAGTAGCATTTTGAAATGTTTTCACTTTGGTCTCTTTAGGAAATGAAACCCACCTAGCTGCACACATGCAATGCCTCTCTACAGTAGTTTCTTTAAACATGTATGGAATATTAAATAAATTTGACAGTAGAAGAAATTCAATAGTAAGCTAAATGAGAATTCTGATAGTTAAGAGAAAATCTTGACTTTTAATTTTTAATAAACAAAAACTAAAATGATAACCACAAGCAAATTTCCAGACCAGTTGCTACTAGGAAGCAAACTGAAAGACAAAACAAAAGAAGCTATTAAACATGCTATTTAGCCAATAAAACATGGTATCTACAATGATATCTTTTTAGGTGCAAAACCATTCAAAAGAGAATCTGTGGTACAACTGTCAATTACAAATTCTATATGTTTATTTTTACTTCTATAAGTTAATTTCTGAAGTTCTTTTTCTTAATTTTTACTTTGAGAGAGAGACAGAGAGAGCAAGTGGGGGAGTGGCAGAGAGAGAGAGGGAGATAGAGAATCCCAAGCAGGCTCCACACTGTCTGTCAGTGCAAAGCCCGATGTGGGGCTTGGACCCACAAAATGTGACATCACGACCTGAGCCAAAAACCAAGAGTTGGATACTTAACCAACTGAGCCACCCAGGTGCCCCTAATTTCTGAAGTTCTGATTTAATACACACGGAAGCCATGGAAATTTCTACTACTTTATAGTACATTTCTTCACTTCTTTTACACAATAGTCTTTTTTAAATTTTTTTAACGTTTTTATTTATTTTTGAGACAGAGAGAGACAGAGCATGAACGGGGGAGGGGCAGAGAGAGAGGAAGACACAGAATCGGAAGCAAGCTCCAGGCTCTGAGCCATCAGCCCAGAGCCCGACACGGGGTTCGAACTCACGGACCGTGAGATCGTGACCTGAGCCGAAGTCGGACGCTTAATCGACTGAGCCACCCAGGCGCCCCTACAATAGTCTTATTTTGTCTCTGAATAGTCCTTTCCCTGCCACCTTTGTGCAGGGAACAAAGCAACCACTTTAAGGTATTCAGTTCATAATTTTATAGGTATTAAATTTTATGTCTTGACCATTCATATGGGAAATATCATTTAAAATTAATGGATTATTAAAAGTGCATTAATTATCAAGAGAAGGGGAAAAGTAAAATAAATACCAAGATAAAATGATTCTTAATTGCATTACTATAAAGTTACTTAACATGTAAAATATTTATTATGTAACTAGTGTTCTGACATTACTATGTTGGAGAAACTTAACAGAGAAACAAATTAGGGAATACCACATTCAATGCAACAACCAGCTCATTGTTTTGTTTAGTAAGAAATGATAGTGACTGATGATGGAAACGTTTTTCTTATGTTGACGTAATCTATTCCATGATGTAAAATGCTGCCCATCATAGTGTTTTGTTGTTTTTAAAATGACGCTACAATACCAGGGAAATGTCTAGGAGAATAGAAAAAGACAAATCCAAATCAACTTACTCTGTATTATAATTTTGCTAGGACTATTTAGCATAGAATATGGGACCCTGAAGGCCAAGGGCTTTGTTTTATTTAATTGACCAAAGTTTTAATCACCATGGGTACCCAAGTTAACAACAGAAAAAAAAAGAGAGAAAAAAGAAAAAATTTTGAATTGAAACAGATAGCCTGACTAGACTTTATAAACCCAGAAACCCATGTGGTCCAGTTAATAGTTTTGTCCCAGGAGAAGAAACACAGTCCAAACAACAAAAGCAGTTAAAGTATAGCTCAAATTCTTACATTTTTCAGATTTCATTAACAGATTCATTCATAACCCAACATACCACATCATCATCTCCCATGTCCTTTGTTGCTTTACACTCTCTACACCTCCCCACAATGTCCGTCACACCAGCTTTGTCTCTTTTCTCACTTGCTCAGCATCTTAGTCTCTATCCCCATTGACCTCCTTCATTCTTTTATGAGTGAGGACTTAGCTTCCATGTATAATGAGTTAGCCTTTCCCTCAGCCAATGAAAATCCTTTTCCTTTAGGGTGGAGGATGAGGAGGAGGGAAATGGAGCATGTATAAGGATGAAGGAAGACTATAAACATTCACCCATTAACACTTTTTTTTTTTTGAAACACCATAGAAGAGGTTTTGTTGTAAAACATACATTTAAAATAATCTGCTATGCCTTAATATAACCTCACTATCTGCTCTGGAAAAAGGCAGTCATTTAAAAGGTGAATTAGTAGAGTTGACAATTTCAACTGTTTGTGATATTTTTGGTGTTTCTCAACTGAGAAAGGAGCTGAATCCCACGTGAAGGTAGAGCACTGACTGCTTCTTCATTACAGCATTGTCCTTTATAGTAATGTCTCCAATATTTGTCTTTTCTATTTGTGCTAAACAGTACCATTTATTTTAGGATATATATAACATGACATATTTTACAAATATCTTCATTATTCTTTCAAGATAAAGAACAAAAGATAGGATCCACAGATTAATGAAAATGTTGGAACAATTAACCTAGGACCCTACTTTCAAATGGTATTTTTAACTAGCCACCTAGATTCATTTCTATCCCTAAGCTATCTAAAGACTCGTGAAGTAGATTGAAAAATTAACTCAGTAGCTTGAACTCATTTTCTTTTAAAAAAAAATTTTTTATGTTTATTTATTTCTGAGAGTGAGAGAGACAGAGCATGAGTTGGGGAGGGGCATAGAGAGAGGGAGACACAGAATCTGAAGCAGGCTCCAGGCTCTCAGATGTCAGCACAGAGTCCGACGCGGGGCTCAAACTCATGAACTAAGATCATGACCTGAGCCGAAGTCAGTGGTTTAACTGAATGAGCCTCCCAGGCACCCCTATTTTCAAATATATCTATATCTATCTATCTATATATCTATAGATTCCCTCATTTTTCCAAAATCTTCTTTCATGGTAGAGGGTAAACTTTTTAGGTAATTTAAATTTACTCCACTAGGTACCAAAACTAAAAAAAAATTAAAACCAGTAAAACTGTGACAGGCACAGGAAAACTGAAAGAGGGTGAGATGTGCTCATTGTGGATATGCATTTAAGTTCTGACTCTGCCACTTATTCTGTCTGGCCTTGGGTAGGACATTTCACTTCCTGTGAACTGAAGTTTCTTCATCTGTAAAATTCAGGGTGAACTGGAAATCTTGGAGTCTTTTATATTACTAGAGTTCTACAAAAGAAAATTTTCTTAAAATTCTGCTGCATTTCTAAACAGACTAAACATGAATGTAATTTAATCTTTTCTTGGTGGCTGAGGGTCACCAATAGAAAAATTAATTATGTGATACAGTTAAAAGGCATTGAGTTTGTAAGGTCTCTTATTCCCACATAATATGGCCCCAGACTGCTAAGTGCTTGTATGAATGAATAGCTTTCTCTCCCTCTCTCTCTCTCTCTATCTGTGTGTGTGTGTGTGTGTGTGTGTGTGCGTGTGAATCTTTTAATTTTCAGCTATTATTTATTGATGTTTTCACTGTGTCTGTTTATAACATGCCACCTTGGTTTTAATACACTTATCGAGGGGTAACACACTCTTCTATAAAATAGGTACTAGCAATTGCCTCAAGCAACAACAGCAAAGTAAATGTTTGGTTTGTTGAAGTCAACAAAGTTTGACTAACAGATAAGTGACGTATTTCTACTCTTTGCAGTAAATGCATCTTCTTCTGTTCCATCCTCTGAGAAGATGGAGCACAGTTGTTAAAGTATCCTTTCCTTAGTGACACCTTCTTGAAGACATTTATTAAGTCATTAGAGAACCTATCCCCACAGTCCAAACTAATCTCAATCTTTACTCATGTGTCACATTTTCCAACCAATTCTCCTTCATTATGATTTGCTAAATCACCCTCAATACTTACACATGCTTCTTAAACTGTCCAATTTTAAAACCAAAACCGTAGTCTAATAATAAAAGACTTGTTATTTCTATTAACATCTCTGTTAATATATCTTAAAGTGATGTTAACCCTTTTGATATTATTTCCATTTTACTAATGGTATACACACACACTCTCAGTTAAAATAGTAAACTAGGTTGGCTGGGGAGACTGAAAGAATTTTCCTGAAAGTTATTTATAAAGCTTGATATCAGTAGCTTAAATTCTGAGAAACAAAACTGATGAGTGTGACTGTAGTTTGGAATCAGGTCAGAATTTTAATCCAAGAAGATTCTCCCTCTCCTCCTTCCTTTTCCTCCAGTGAGCTATCTTTGGAACTGCCCTCTCATCTTATGGGTAATGTGTAAGGTACAGTGCAGGGGAGGTTGATGTCTGTTCTTCTATAGAAGTCTGGCAGGGCTAGGCAATACTTTGGTAATAATCATGGCTGTGCTTAAAATTTGTGCTTAAAATAACACAGTTGAATCAACTTAAGAAGCTTAATCCATTCTACTTACACTCAATACAAAGATAATTTGGATCTCATCTTGTTTGTTTTATGCACACAGAGAAACCACAGTGCCATGCTCTGCTCTTTGGAGCAGCATAATTTCCAATAAATTCTCCCCACTGAAGGTCCTACTCTGAAATCTCAAGGCAGTCTCATATCACCACCTTCGGTACAATGAATTTAAACCTCAGTTTCTGAAATCCTGTTTGTTCCTCTATATTGACATAACATAGGGGAACAATTTGTTTTCCTTTCTATTACCCACTCCTACAACTTCTGTAACTATTTGCCTAACACTGTTGTGATCAATGTCCCAGAAATAGTGTATAGGAACTGAAAGAAGTGACTGAATACCAGGTAGAAAATTTGTGTAAAATTTAGAAGCTGATATTTAGGGTCAGGAAAAAAAAAACCTATAGAAGTCACAGAACCAAAACAAGGAAAAAAAACATTTTAGGTATGCTGTTTTCATGTAAATATTATTTAAGATGGAATCTGTTTCTGAGAGCCATCAAACTCTTCTATAAAGAGAAGATAGAAAATTCCTCAAAATCATATGAAGGTAATGGTCCAAGAATATTATCTTACCGCATTAGGATAAATTTCCAGTAGGTTTGAGTTGTTGAGATAAATTCCCTTAAGCTTAAAAGTGGGACCAATGAAAGAATTCTATTAAAGTATGCTCAAACATAATGCAAGATAATTGTACGTACACATATTATATTTCCCACATGTCATCTTACAAATTCTGTGTGTGTGTGTGTGTGTGTGTGTGTGGGCGCACGCATGTGTGTGTAGAGGGTTGAAATGGTGGTAGCGATAGCGAATTTATTAAGCCAAATATTTGAGTTGTTCTCCCAAAAGGGGGGAAATTGATTTACATGATTGCTTGCTATTAAGCCTCAAATACATCTACCATGCTTAGGTTTTCTCTTATGTTTTTCAATTTTTGACAGCTGTCAGTTTACAGATAATTATTGTATCTAAGCATCACAAACATTGCATTAGTATCTTCAGAAAATATACTGTGAAAGCTGTAGTTTCACCGTCTCAAATCAGTTACTGCATTCTTAAACTTACAATATATTCATTTGTGGGCACTGAGGCAGCCAGTGGGAGGGTATTGATTGGAGTATATTGTCATGTGTAGCAGGAGAGAAAGATGAAAAGTGTTTTCTGCTTAATGGGTTGGTATTAAGTAGGTGGGAATGGCTTCTAATTAGCCAACAATTGCTGTGTTTCCCAGTTTCCCTCCTTTCCCTCCTCCTGTCGGTCACCAGCTGCCAATCTGCCCCCATTTTTTTTTTATTTGGAGTTCATTGCTCACTGCAGTGAAAGCCTTTGTTTAAGAAAGAGGGCTCCCAGGGTCTCAGCTGCCTGGGTACAGCTTGCTGCCTACGATGAGTAGCAACTGTCAGTTTATTTTATCTCAACCTTTTCATCATTCTGTTGAAACTGATCGACTGAAACCACCTGAGAGACCTGAGGATTCCGTACCTACAAGTCATTAGCTAGGACTGCAGTCTCTCACCACATAGCAAGTCAACTGAACACTTCCTGAAATACAGTCCACTTTAACCCCATGTTTCCCCATGAACACATACGAATTCTGTCCTTTTTTTGTTTTTGAAGCTGACTCAATGGGAGATGCTTCCTTTGACACATAGACATAGAAGTCAGAATATTTCACTTTGGCTAAGGGATGAGGATAATGTCCCTGTGATAGGCTTTGCTGCAGTGATACCAACTGATAAAGGGAGCATTGTTCCATCCACAGCAAAAGTGAACGTGAAAATGGAAAACATTTTACAAAGTGACTTTATAATATCAGGTCTTAAGCCCCATTCTTTACAAACATCAAATGTGCCAGATTGAAGTCTGATTTTGTATTCGTGTGATCCATAACATAGCTGCTTAGCCAGCTTCCTATTTCACTTTAGAACTGAGTAAAGAAAAATTTTCCACACGCTTAAATGATAACTTTGAAAACCTTATTTAAGAGAAGCCATGTAACCTGTTGTATCCAGAATGCATCAAAACAGAACGACACGATGAGAAGATTCCACCCATGCCACAGTGGAGGATAATGCTTAGTGAAAATCAATGATGTGCAAACCTGGTAAAGAATGATGCTGTTACAAACCACTTAGAATTGTAGGGCTGTGAATACATGATATTTTACCATACTTCAACATGGGTAGTTAGGCTTCTTGGGAAGTGAAATTTTTAAAACATTTAGAAAGAGAAAGGAATGGTACCTGAGCAGAGACAAAGATGATTATTTCTGATTAATGATGTGAAGTAACAACAATTAGGATTATGGAGGAAGAGTTCAAAGATTTTCACTTGGTTTTAAAATAAATATCTGAAGACAGTGAAAGGAATAGACGTACTGATTTAAAGTACTTTTCATTTTTTGTATGTGAACCTATAATTTTGCTGACATATATTCTCTGAAGACCCACTAAATGGGCTTACACACATTAGTGAAGGATCACATATTCATGTAGAAAAGCTAACCTTGCATTATTACCTTAAAAACCAAAAAACTTTAGAGCAGATCTCCCACATGAGAATCACCTGGTGAGCCTGTCAAAAAGCAGATTCTCAAGCCCCTGAACTGGAGATTCTGTAAGGCTGTGTTAAGGCCTGGAATATGCATTTATAACAACTCCTCCCACCACAGATCAGGGCATTTTGATGCAAGGGATCCTTGAATTGCACCCTGAGAAACTGCCTCAGGCTTATCGTGAAGTTTAATTTTCCACAGGGTATTTTTAAATACTTCTATCAGAATAGAAAATGCAACAAATAGAACAATTTAAATCTCAATGTCATTTCTTCCAAAGAATCTTCTACTTATAATTTCTTTAAACATCATTAAAACATGAAATTGACTAAGGTAGATTACAACCGAGAAATACCCAAGAGCTTCACATGTATTAAGTACTGTTTGGTGAAACTCTCGAGGTAAAATGTATTTCTAACTATAGGTTTTGGTCAAAAAGGCCACTGTTTTACAACCTATTCTTTGCACGGTCGCCAAAATGATCCTTTTGAAAAGTCAGTCAGAGTCCTATTCTCAGACCTCAGTGGGAATGTTCCAGCACAACTGGAATAAAATCCAAAGTCATCACTATGACCTGGAAGACCTAAATTAACTGGCTGCCGCTCAAAATTCAATTCTTCCCTCTCTCCTCCTCACTCTATTTGCTCCCAGCATACTGGTCTGCTAGTTAGCTGGCTACCTTTGCCTGGCCCTGCTAGATATTCACAGGGCTTTTGCTTTGTCATTCCAATCAAGTTTCTCTGCAAATCACGCCTCTTTCGAGCTGCTTCTCTGAACCTTCTGTTTAAAACAGCCCCCTCCCTATCATTTCTGTTTTCTTACCTGCTTTATTTTTCCTTCACAGAACTTAGCACTATTTCTAGTGATTGCTGGCCAGCATCTAAACCTCCGTTTCCATGCCTAAGAAATTCTATACTTTATAAATTTAAATGGAAACTTGTCCTCACTCCAGGGACTAAGAAATCAGCTAATACTCACTTTCCCAGCTTCCCTTGCAGCTGGGCAGACACGTGAGCCAGGCTCCACCAATCAGCTGCATGCACACTAAACTGTTTTGAAAGCTGTTACTGGTTAGTAAACGGGGCTGTGCAGAGTTAAACCCTGCAAGATGTGCAGTCAGGCACTATTCTATATTGCAAAGCTTCCCTAACAGTTCTCATGACAAGAAATTAACCTGCCATCATGTATGTGCTAGTTAATTTTTTTTCTGGACATTTTTTTTTTTTACTGTTATATAAACATGGCTTTAGTTACATGCAAACCTGAAAAACTTGCCACATACATTTGTATTCCAGTATCCCTTTTGTGTCCCTGTTAACAAGTTTTTATAAATATTTATGTACATCTAGTTATTGAATTACATTTACGTTAAATTTATTCGTGAATATGGATTGTAGCATTTATAGTGTGTAACTATATTTATAGTGTGTAACTTCAAATCACTGTGCTAAAGACAGTCAAGAAGAGATCTGGAAGAAAGAGCAATAGATAGATTTTGGTCCACCTATCTTTTTTACAAATTATATTTTTCTTGGCATGTACAGAGAAAGCTACCCAGTACAAAGCTGATCTAATTTTTTTAAAAAGGACAATTCCTATGTTAGATATAGAAAGTGACAGTATTGTGCATAATTATCTATGCAATTACACTTTCACATGCTTGAAAATTTTTAGCCAGGAATGCTTAATAACATTTGCATGGTTAAATGAGACAGCAGAAACAACTGGAAAGGCCTCAGGGCATGGTCATCTATTTAAGCATCCACTTGGATTTTCAACATAATTAGTCATATAATTGTGTGCCTAAACTTAGTAGATTCATGTAAGTAATTATAAATTATTAAAAAGCTGTGCATGTGTTTTGCTCTCTATTTCCTGCCAATCAAATTACTAGGGAATATACTATGTTCACATTTCATCATATAAATCTCCAAATAAAATTACAGTGTAAAGCTCTGGATGAAGGTGAGTAAACAAGTGAATCCATTCAGATGAGATACAGTTAATATAGTTATGTGGACATCCATATATTTACAAAGAATTCCTATGATCAAATCATAATAGAAGTTTCTTCATGTGTCCCTACTGAGATGTTTTGTTTTATTTTTTTAAGAGAGAGAGAGTGCACATGTGAGTGGGGGAGAGGGGCAGAGGGAAAGAGAGAATCTTAAGCAGGCTCCATGCTCAGTGCAGAGCCTGATGGGGGGCTCGATCCCACGACCTTGGGATCATCATCTGAACTGAAATAGAAAATCTGGCATTTAATCAACTGAGTCACCCAGGTGACCTGCTACTAAGATTTTTATGAAAAAAAAAAAAAGTTTCTTTTGCTTACGTTGTATTAGACAGGAGTTTTTTCTTTATTAATTTTGTTTTAACTTTAATAGCTAAAGGTTAGACATAACAGCTTCCTCTGTATAGCCAATTTCTTCTTTTTCATAGTTTTGTTAGTGGGTGATGGTAAAAAGGCCAAATAAATCTGAACAGTAAAAAATATTAATCCCCCAATTTTATGATGGTCATTTGATCTATAAACTCTCACAGTTTTTTTCACCAATCCTCTACCTGACTGTTAATTTTGAA
Source organism: Lynx canadensis (assembly GCF_007474595.2). Lineage (NCBI taxonomy): Eukaryota > Metazoa > Chordata > Mammalia > Carnivora > Felidae > Lynx > Lynx canadensis. Next base: position 80,673,242 of record NC_044306.2, on the reverse strand, counting down.
GCTTCATTTTACTTCATACTTCTCCATTGCTTTTTTTTCCATTGTTATCTTAATTTCTAGGTTGAAAATTGTGGAGATTTGAGGAAAACTGTATATCCCTTCTCAGGAGCTCATCTAATAAACAAGATGAGAAGAACTTTGAAAATGTTGAACTAAATTTCCTTTGATAAGAGTGCAAATTACGCTTTAATAGCTGTTGATACAATGGAATACAGTCTTAACACCAAGAAATCAGATCTATCTCACTAAAGGCTAACATTAACCAATCTTTTTCTCATTCTGGGTACCTGATTCCATGTTAGAAGTCAATAAATGCAACTCTTCAGGGCATCACTAAAGAAAACTTTAGTTTTCTCTATTGGTTTGACAAAGTCCAACTTTGTTTACCTTAAGGGCAAGATGAAAGAATATCTATTTGCTCAGATTTTTAAAAAATTGGTTTTTTTAAAATGTTTATTTATTTTTGACAGAGAGAGAGAGAGACAGAGACAGAGCATGAGTGGGGGAGGGGCAGAGAGAGGGAGACATAGAATCTGAAGCAGGCCTCAAGCTCTGAGCTGTCAGCACAGAGACTGATGCAGGGCTCAAACTCATGGACCACGAGATCATGACCTGAGCTGAAGTCAGAAGCTTAACTGATTGAGCTACCCAGGCACCCCTATTTGCTCAGATTTTTTGATCGAAGGTAGAATGAAATGAAAGGAAGAAAATACATGAATATACTACAGTGATAAAGGATTTGGGGATAGTGAATATTTGTTAGTACTTTTAATATTTATCCCATTGTGACAGTAGTTCAGAGGATTCAGAAAGTAAATGTGTTCAGGTGTTTCAAGGATTTGCAGTCTTTCAAGGATTCATTTTAGTAAGGTCAAGACACTGGTCAGGATGGACTGGCATTAAAATTAAGAAATATGCTAGCATTTCTTCTGATTAGATTCTTGTTCAATATTTCCTACACTGAGCACACTGTACCCATCCCTGGGAGGCAGACATCACCCATAAAAAGTGAAATACGTATCCAGGCATCGTTACTCAAGTCAGTCATCATAAAAAAGCATTATAAATAATTTCTTTTTATTTTTTTTTTTATTTTTTTTTTAAATTTTTTTTCAACGTTTTATTTATTTTTGGGACAGAGAGAGACAGAGCATGAACGGGGGAGGGGCAGAGAGAGAGGGAGACACAGAATGGGAAACAGGCTCCAGGCTCTGAGCCATCAGCCCAGAGCCTGACGCGGGGCTCGAACTCACGGACCGCGAGATCGTGACCTGGCTGAAGTCGGACGCTTAACTGACTACGCCACCCAGGCGCCCCAATAATTTCTAATTTCTAAAAGAATATTCATCATGAAATGTATCTATTTTTCTATTAATTATGCTAAAGAACATAGGCTATAACAACATTCACTCTTGTCTGAGAGTTAAAAAAACAGGGAGGGCAGAATAAAAGAATTTAAAGGAAACTGAGTCCTGGGACCATGGATATAAATTTTGATTGATGTTGTGGTTTAAAAAAATCAAAATTCATAATGGGAATACCAACATGAGAGATAATAAGAAAGAAACACTCCCACACATTACCCCAAATCAGGGAAACTTTAGAAAAAATTAGAAGCTAACAAAACTTGTTCTTCAATATGCTCACGTTTTAAGTATTAATGTCACTTCTTTTTTCAGAGGAAATCATATGGGTTAAGAATCACATGAATTATCCTAATAGAGTTTTATTAAAGAATGATTAAATAGATGTATAAGAAGATTTTTTTGCCTCCAAATTCTAGCAATGGTAGGAAAATGTTTATCTAAGTTGGCACAGGATTTGGAATCCATGCCCACAGGGAAAAGGACATAGCTGGAAGCAGGGGTGAGACCCCTCAGTGGGAATGAGATAAATACAGATGGGATTCTCTCAGATCTTCAAGCCCTAACGCTGTACTGGTCCAACTCTGGCATTTATTCTGGTTTTGCAATGGTTTAGCCAATCAACAAACTTTTCATAAGCTTTTGGCAATTAAAGATGAAATTGAAACAAAACCAGATGAGAAAAACCAGTTACATTTTTCTTGGAAGTGGTGAGTTTAGTGTACCTTGGAAAGTTAAAACTGGTAACACCATCAGCTACCAAGAACTGTGAGCAGAATCTAAAAGAAGTATAGTTTTTGTTTGAGCAATCAAGAATTCTCTTTTATTGAACCAAGGCAGCAGATAGAGAAGGAGGCTCTCAGAAGGGAAAAAAAAGAAAAAAGAAAAAAAAAAAAAGATCTTTCAACCCGAGGGATCTAGAGCTACATTATTATTTCCCAATGAAGTAAGCATTAGTTTTCTGAAAAAAGTATTTGATTCCAAAGGAAGCAAATGTGTCACTTGTGTTGTAGAAAACATACGAAGATGGGGGAATTGTATTTGAAGGAGGAAATTTTAAATTCAGGCTCAAACTCTGCAGTCTTTTTTATTTAAAAATTTGGATACAATTAAGTATTGATTTTGTCTTCTTCGGCATGTTTCATCTTTGGAATTATTTTATCAGTTGCAGAAGCCACTGAAATCTCTAAGCTCTTTCTTAAAATTTATTAGAAGCATACTTTGATAATCTATCATGATTTAAATGAGACTAGTGGAAAAGATGCTTATCTTTCTTAAGTTTTTTGATAGTAAGTTGCATAGAGAATATAAAGAATGTATTTTAATGTTTCATTCCCCTTTGTCTTATCAAACTCGTTTTCTGTGACTAGAAATGTAAGTCGAACACAAAGGATTTTAAGAATCTCTGCCTTAGAAAAAAAATCAGAAGGGGACTCACAACCTATAAACACACAATTTATACATTGTCATACGGAGAAATGTCTATCCTGGTTCTCCACCTGGAGCTCCCACTGCTGCTATCCAGGGGCCGTCATGAAGCATCCTAAAGCTTGCAGAGTTAGGGCAGGCTACATTAAGCTGTGCCAACAAACAACTCTGAAAATCTCAGTGGTTCACCACAATAAAGGATTATTCTGTGTTCACACAAACTCTGCTGCAGATCCAAACGGCATTCCGGGACAAATGTTCCATGTGTAGAGATTTATTGCATCCATCTTGTTGCCCTATACTTTTTACTAAAGCCTCCACCATGATAACTGTAGCAGGGAAAGAAAGAATCAGCTGTAGGATCTCAGGCAGGCTCTCCTATCTTATACCCAGAGGTAACTTTTGCCCATTGGCCAGGACTAGTCACCAAGCCCTGCCTAGCTACCAGGAGCTGAAAAATGCAGTTTTCCACATGCCCCAAAGTGTAAAGAACCAGATACTGGTAAGCACATAGAATTTCTACCCTGTTGAGCAATGGTTACTGAACCCTCTGAAAATTATACACAGTAATTGTGTATTTCTCTGAAGACAGGAGAGAGACCTTAGCTTTCATCAGATTCTTTAAGGGGACAGTGATTTGTCATCGAACAACTCTAATAAGTTTTTTTTTTAAATGTACAATTTGGGGCACTTGGGTGGCTCAGTTGGTTGAACATCTGACTCTTGATTTTGGCTCAGGTCATGATCCCAGAGTTGTGAGATCAAGCCCTGAGTTGGGCTCCATGTTGAGCATGGAGTCTGCTTGAGATTCTCTCTCTCTCTCTCTCTCTCTCTCTCTCCTGCCCCTATCCCCCCCCCGACTCCTGTGTGTGCTCTCTCTCTAAAATAAAATTTTAAAAAAGCACATATTTATATTGAAGAAAGGAAAGTATTGAAATTCAGGAATAGCTTAGAGAAACTGATTTTAGGTCAAGTTCCCAGGCTGTAGAAGACTGGTCCACGTGTTGGCCTCATTATCCACAATTATTTTGCCCCACATGGCCTGAATGGGTTCATTTATATGGTATATTACAAATGTCCCAAATTCTGGCAATTGGTAATCTTCCAACATTTAAAAAATCCTAATTGTTCTGAATAGGCTAAACTACTTTCAGTCATTCATAACATGGTGTGAATCAGTTTAATCAGATTGGTTTCTTCCTAACAGTGTTCATAATTTTTCCCAAGGATCACTGTCTTGTGCTGCCTGTTGTCCAATTTCTGCAAACATTTGTCTTATATGTTTTGTCTTTTTAGTTGTTTAAGACAGGAGGGTAATCTTTTCCCTGTTGCTCCATCTTGGCCAGAAATAGAGTCCCACCTGTTTCTTTTCACTGTGAATATTTTTTATCAAGACTTTAAGTAAAATTGTAATCTTTTGGGGGTGCCTGGGTGGCTCAGTCAGTTAAGCATCTGACTCTTGATTTCGGCTCAGATCCTAGATGGAGCCTCACATTGGGCTCCAGGCTGACAGCTAGAGCCTGTTTAAGATTCTCTCTCTCAAAATAAACAAACATTGAAAAATTATAATCTTTTTAAATGTAGACATGGCTTCTAGTAAATATAAAGTAATATTGTAAAAAAGTGCAAAGCATGGAAAGAATTCCTGAACTAGAATTCTAGAACACTAGATTATAAACCCATTTTGTCTTTCAGATTTTTGCATGACTGCCTTTCCCTGGACCTGAGGACATTTGAAAAGAAAAACTGTGGGCCAAGTAATTTCTTTGGTGCACACAGTTCAATAATTTCATGATTCTATAAACTCAAAAAAGTTCAAGAAGGTTTTAACCTGTTTTCAGAAGCTAGAAAGAGGCTAGAAAATGGTACCGGATTGAGGAAGGCAGAGACAGCCAACAGACCGAAGTGCATGAAGAAGGGGTAGTGATGAATAAAGAACCAGGCACATTGAGGAATCAGAGGCCCAGGGAACAGTGGGGGCAGGTAGGGGTTGAGGAGATGCTGAGGAGAAGTATGACACAGGACTGAAAATAGGAGGATCAATTGAAAGTCTGCAGATGAAATAGTGCACTAGCTTTAGCAACTTCAACAATGCCAAACAGGGACAAGTAAAACTGCATATGACAGCAGAGAGCTAGAAACTCTATTATAAATTCTAGCAGAAAGATCAAATATTTATACCTGGCAATTTTACAGCTGTTTGATATATTAAAATAGTAATAATGATAATAACAATAATAAAATTCCCTTTTGTGTAAACCAACTGAAACAAGTATTTATGGGGGAAAAACAAAGAAAATGCTCATGAAAATCTAGATTGAGCTCTTAAAGACTACAAAATACCATATGTGTTTAGAATATGCTCCTACTGAGGGATTATTGCCTGTTCCAGAGGAATCTTATTAATGACCCGTTTTGAATCTCAGATAAAGATACCTGAATTGAAATCTTTTGCCCGAAGTCACAAAGCTAATTAGAGCTCAATATAGTATTAGAATCCAGGTAACTGGACTTTTGAGCAACACCATCTCTCAATTACCCCAAATGCCAGTAGGGTGAGCTTTGATTCAGTCAGATTTTTCACCAGAACCTTCTTTTAATGTGTCATGTTTTTGAACACATTTTAGAGACAGAGGTTTGCTCTGTGACAATAAGATGCTATAAAACCTGCTTGCTGACTTTTGGGCTGATTCCATAACTTTCTCCTCATTGTTAGGGTTATTTAACTGAAGTAGCTGATCAAAGTATAGTAGAACATGAGGCTCACTCATGAATGTGGCTTTTTCACATTCATTAAAAGGGCTGAGTTCATGAATAAAAAATACAAGCAAAGAACAGGGTAGGAAAATGTGGCTCGACATTAAACCAAGGATTCAACATTAAACCAACATAAACCAAGGGCTGAGACACAAATTCATGATCTTGATTGTTTTCTTTTAAGAATATTAAATGATTCATAAAACAAGAGTGATATTTTTGGCACTCAAGGAAACCTTTACATGTCATTTTATAGAAAAGTGTCATTACTGACTAGCCAGTGTATTCATCTATTTCTATACTCAGGATTTGCATCCTATTTCTCTGATATAATTTACATTTGACTTCAATAAGAATGTGCATTAAAACCATGGAACTGATATTATCAGTGAAGTGGTTAACCATGTTGGCATTTGAATGCCATAATTACATTTCTGCGTTAACAGTACTCTTAAATTGCACAAGAAAAGCTTTGCTTCTCTGTCACTGTTTCACACTTGGGTCTATAATCTCCAAAAGGCGAGATGAATTAGCTTTTCATTAAAAAATAAATTTCATGATTGTAGACATAATAGTTCTAGTAGGAAAAATAAACTATATTCTGGAGAAATCAGTAGAAATTCATAGGCCCTAAATCCTTCCAGAGCCAACCAATTTCTGTTGCTTCAGGCTTGAATAATTTTATTGAATTGCAATAAATTTGAATTCCTTCTAAATTCCTAAATTTGGGAAGAGAATCTATTCTTATTATTTTACTACTGAAAAGGAAAGGAAAGATATGAAATTATTCCAACCATATCTAAGAGTGTTAGAATGGTAGGAAGATTCCTATATTTGCAGTGTTCCCTCCGAAAGGTACAAAGATGAGATATGATTGCTGGTGAATCACGGTTCTATTTTATCTAGAGACCTGAGTGCTCTCACCGCTCTATTCCCTTAGGGGGTCATGTTCCTCTGCTTAAAAGAATATTGCCTGCTCTGTGAGCTAATGATTTGTTTGGAGGATGTAAGTCTCAGAGGTGAAGAAAACTGCACAGCTTTTATAATATATCTTTCAAATCTTTGATCTACTTTTTTCCTGAATACATGGGACCCCTCAATAGCAAGATTAAAGATGCCTCTTCAGAGAAGAAAGGCAAAATTTGAAAACCTAAAAGCTGCTCAGATTTTCAAATAATATTTCTATATTTCTTCATTTTGTCAACATCGTACTTGGTGTTGTCCTGCATTCATGTGATAACCACACGGTAACCAAAATACAGCTTTGGATTGTAGTTGTTTTGTTGTTGTTGTCATGGAACTATGACTCCTGTTTTAAAAAGTGGTTCATACAAATAGTTCATGGCTAGGACACACATACTCATTTTGAATTCAATTTAATTTGACAAATATCTACTTGGTACCTAGCAGATGTTAGACATTGCCCCTATTTTGTAGGAAACACCAAAAATCAGAATCTGTTTTCAAGACACTCCTACTTTCACTGGGCTGATAAGGCAATTACAGAAATGGCTGTGGTAGGATGCAGAATATGACAAATGAAAAGTGCTTGGAGAGAAATGAATGGCATTCAATGTGGGAACAGAGAGAAGAGAAAAGAGTCCAGTAAGAGGGGGATCAGGGAAGATTTCAACATTTGAGAAGAACTTTGCAAGACCAGTGAGATTTCCCTGGATGGGGTTAGAGTTGGAAGTAAGGTGATAACAATGTATGTTGTGCGTATCTGGGGGGAAGAGGGGGAAGTAGGGGAAAGGAGGTGGTCAAAAAACGTTGAGAAGCTTGTACTTAGTTTGTAGGCCGTAGGGATCCAATGAAGGTTTTGAAACAGAGCAAAGGTAGAATAATAAGGAGCTGTGGTTTAAGAAACATTTTTGAAGCAATGAGAAAGCAGATTTTAGTGTATTTTGAACTAAAATATATCTATGTAAACAAGCAAGTATGTTGATAATGTCTACAGGTCTTATTTCCAAATAGAACTATCACTAAAAATGTTAAACACGCCAGTAATAGAAGAATTAACTTCTCATTTATATTTGAATCTGAAAGATTATTCTTCACTTTTATAACGACATAGCTCATCCATGCATAGATTTCTAATCTCAGTCAAATGAATCAGGAAGGGGGTATACTTTTATAGTGTTTCAGAGAATTTAATCTTCTCCATCATATGAATAGCTGAGTTTTTACTCTCTGAATAATATTTTGAAATGTGTTTTTGTGTGTGTGTGTGTGCTTCCTAAGTCCTTTGGAACATCCTTACCAAAAATGAGGATAAAATTTAAAAAGAATAGAAAAATAAATAGCTTTATAGAGTAAAGAAAAACAAGAGATCTTTGAAAAGCCCCAAAAGGACTGCAGCAAAAAGACACATGGTTCTGATCAGAGAACCTAGTTTTGAGGAGTATTTTTTTCCTGATTATTATTATAATGGTTAGAGCTTATCCAAGTAAATCTGAAGAAGTGAGTAGCCCAACCTATTCTCTACCAAACCTTTTATCAGAGGAAGTAATCTAATAGATAGATGGATCATATTTCCTCTGCTTTATCTCCTGGGCGGACAACATGAAGGAGTAAAGGGAAGATAACTCAAAACTACAGAACAAGCTCTCAAATATATGACAACACAACATACTGAAGTGAGCAAAATATTATTGAAAAGTGGTTAGTTAATAGTTAACTGTAAATATTTGTTGGACACTTGAGCACATTGAAATTCAACAAGCCATCTGTTTTTTAAGACTTCATCGTGTACATATATTTGGAATGAGACCTTTACTTATTTCATAACAAGAGGACAGACAGTGGTAAGTGGTATTCTACTAATATACAAGAAGCAATAAAATTCCTTTGTGCTCAGTTTACTATTATTTACTATTTATTCTACGGAGAAAATAAATACCAAAGAGCTTATTGTTTCATCTAAATGACCTAAGGGAAAGAAAAGAGTTCCAAGCAGGAGAAGCTTCTTTACATAACAGAATTTTGTCTACGATTCTATTTGAGTTATCCCCAAACATCCCCAAAATATTTTGCTTGAAAAAGTTTGATTTACTAACAATTATGCAGCCTAAAGGTCTGTCATAGGCAGTACTGTTAAAATTTTTTAAAAATTCTATTCTGAAGTTCTTAACTGAGGACTCGAGCTAAGTCAGGCTGACACATAAAAGTGACCTTCACATCCCCTTTAGTTATTTGTTTTTAATTGACTATTTTGACAAATTGTTACAAGAAAAACTCCATAAGAAAAGACGTGGAGTTGAAAGAAATTAATACTAAATTTTTTTTTTCAACGTTTATTTATTTTTGGGACAGAGAGAGACAGAGCATGAACGGGGGAGGGGCAGAGAGAGAGAGGGAGACACAGAATCGGAAACAGGCTCCAGGCTCCGAGCCATCAGCCCAGAGCCCGATGCGGGGCTCGAACTCCCGGACCGCGAGATCGTGACCTGGCTGAAGTCGGACGCTTAACCGACTGCGTCACCCAGGCGCCCCAATACTAAATTTTTCTAAATTAATATTCTAACTCCAATTGATCAAATACAGGAAAATTTACTACCATTGGTAAAGTAAGAGTATAGCACCAATTGCATTAATACTGCTTAGTATCTGTGAACTAGCATCCGTGACTTTTCTTATCAATAAGGTACAACACTGACCACGTTTTAAAAAACACAAACTTATATCACATTCCTTTCAACTGATCAGTGCATATTGTTGAGTACTTGAGACAACTGAAAAAAAAACAAAAACCAAACGACATGAAAATGGTGATTTGTCGAGTTTAATCATTACCACTATTTCCTGCTTTCCTTATCATCAAAGGTACATACAGTACAGCATGAAGGCACATCCGATATTCATGTGGTAAAGAATAATTAAAGTTACCAATAAAATAAAAATCACCAATGCAGCCATCAAGAATGACACAAAAACTGTTTTCAAAAAGCAAAGTCTTACCGATAATCGGATGTGGTGCAATGCTGCTTCTATTCTCCTTCCACGACAGCAGGTAGTCAAGGCTGGTGAGATCTTCAGACTCAATATAATTGTTTATGGTCAGCATTATCTGATGAGCTTTTGCTATCCCATAGTGAACTTTTGTCTCATCCACGTGACGCATGTTCCTTAGCTCTGCTGTTGTGTCAAAAGCTTGTTGAAAGTATTCAGAAGCTTTGTTGTAGTATCCCTAAAAATGTAAGAGAAATCATTTTTTCTTAATTTTTATTCCATCATTCCACATGTCTACTCACCTTGGCATGTACCACACTGGTGTATCCACATGTGGTATTCATCTTTTAGAAGAAAGAGAGGGCAAGTGGGGTCTCTATTAGAATAAGTTTCATTTATTTGTTTGTTTGTTTTTGTTTGGAATAAGGTTCTTTTAAAAAGTTGTGATTACTAACCATACAATATCTTGAAGCTAATACAGTAAAAAGTTTTATCTACCAAGTTGAACTATATGCAACTTAAGTGTTTTTGGATTAAAAATGGTCAAATATTAGCATTTTCATATGGTTCAGCCTAATACATTGTAGCAAAAAGAAGTCTGAGAAAGAGTGATCTGATTCACATTGATTTGGATGTAAGTTTCTTACTTGTAGCATTGGATTCACTTAACGAAGTATTTTAAACCAGATTTTGTCTTCAGTCATAGCAAGAGATCACTTTCAGCCAATCTACTTAATCAGTGGCCAGTGAAAATAGGTGTATTTATCTGCTGATTTGGTTGTTGCTCTGGTTTTACCCATGTATTTATGTCATTCTTGACTGTGGACATAGGATGTATTCAAGATTTCTAAAAATTATGAACTTGATGGCACTAGCACAACTCAAGATCATTTAAATGTTTATCTCTTAAGTCATTTGCAACATTTCATTGCAAAATTCAAGGTGGTGTTTTGTTTTTTGGTTTCTTGTGTGGGTTTTGGTTGTACTCTCCTATCCTCCTAAAAGCTATTGTCTACAAGTAAACACTATTTATCAAGCTCTTTCAAAGTGTCAGGGCCAGGGCTAAATTCTTCATGTATATTATGTCACTAACTTTCATAAGCCATTCTGTGAGGAAATATTATTCTTATTCTACAAGTAATTAAATTGAGCCTCAGTAAAGAGACTATCTTCTGCCAACCTCCAGTCTAGTAAAAATCTTTGCAAAAAAGTTTTCCTCAGTGGAGGATATCATTTTTAGGATTGAGCTATACTTTTAAGATTCTAGGGAACAAAATTTCTCTTCTTCACCCTCTCCTCTCCTCTCCTCTCCTCCCCCTTCAACGCTCTCCTCTCCTCTCCCTTTCCCTTTGGCCCTCCCCACTTTTCTCTTCTCCTTCCTCTCTTCTTTCTCATATACACATAAACATGTATGTACACACTTTTAAGAAGCCCTTACAAGAGAGAATATCTTAATACAGGTTTTCAAATGATTTTATCACAACATTTTATGAAGGAACTGGTAATACAAACACCATAGAAAAAGCCTTATACCATACACTGGTAGCGGCATACTCAACTCCATGCATCTCTGCATGATCATGGCGTTCAGACAGCAAACTGAATACAGAAGTTGCTAGCCAGGTGAGGAGGGGGAGAAATAGGGCTTGTGTGACAGTTATGTTACCCACATAAGCAATACATATAACGTTGTGTTATAGACCCACAAGGACAAGTTAGTGAATTCTACTCAAATGGTTCATTCCAATTAAATTTGTTGCTTTAAACACAGCCCCTCTGTATTTTATCAATAGTGATTTTTGTTTGTTGAAGTGAACAATTCTTTCTTTTATTTCAAAGTGTATAACATAGAATTTATAGAATAAGAGTACTTAATTAGAAAAAATAAAATTGTATCAAAGCTATTTGTATGACAAGCAAATTATGATTGAGAAACAATACAAATATTGAAGATGAAAATAAAACTAGTTAAAATTTTGGAATGTTTTGCTAGACGTCAAAGATATAGGACAAAATAGGTGAACATATATGACTAGACCAAATATTTCTATTTTTAAAAACAGAGAAGTATAAATACCTAAGTTCTAGTTCTATTTCTGAGCATTAGGCTATTTATCGTTTTAGATGAAAGTCTTAGGAAAATTAGGGCCATAAGTAAATGGACTTATATTTAAATTTCCAGAGTTACCTTATATATTTTTATATTAGAATGAACTTACTCATTCATCTGGCAACTATTACTTAACAAGCTCCATGACAAGCAGTGGGGATTCAGCAGTTAACAGAATTTACTATGGCTAAAACTTATATTAGATCTTTTTTAACAAGTATTTCCCCCCTATAATAGGACCATTATAATTATTCATAATTATTTAATTATAATTATAATTACATATAGTTATTCTTCCCTCAAATTGAGCCTAGTATTCAATCTTTTGATACACACACAACTGCCATAACTGGTATCGACCTAAATTTCTCTAGTTTAAAATACTATTAAGGAAATACATTAATTCTTTTCAGATGCAAGCATTTTTATACATACCATTTTGGAATGAGATTTCACTAATGTGTACTGCATTTCTAGATTTTCAATTCTGAAAGAGTTGAATATCTAAATTTAATCTCTTCTTTAAAGGTTCTGTCCAACGTTCTACAGTTCAATTCTGTTATCAGTTAATCCCTATCCTATTATAAAATTCAGAAGATTCCAGTAATTAATCTTGACAATCTTAAATATGAATTGAAAATGCATAAGTTAATTTATGCACTTCATGAATGCATCTTATTGGAAAAGAGAACTTTGCTTAATGTTATAAATATCATTGATAAGCATTTGGTGGACAATTTCAGGACAGGACCTTGATGACATCGTAGGCCTTAAAACAAATCTTGCATTATTGCAACATAATATAGAATTTTCATGCATTATTCTAATTCTTACCTGATCCTTCTTAGTGTGTCTAAAATGCCGCTCTATCCAATGAGCAAGCTCAAAAATAAAGGAGCATTTTCCCAGTACTAAGGAAAAATCAGTTTTTGCACATTTTCTCTGCTATTTGAGTTTGGAACTACCATTGTTTTAACTACATGATTATTATCTGATCTTATTAGGGAATGAGCAATCTCATAAAGAGTCTGTGAGTTATTTTCCCTAAAGCATTCTCATTTGACTACTTTATATTAGTTATACGTTCCCATCAAAACATCACATCAGGAGGGTGGGATTGGTGGCCCATCTTCCATGATTATATAGTAAAAGGTAAATTAATTAGGATAAATGATCTTTTAAAGATGTGATGTTTTAAAGATTATATAATTACAACTATAATTATAGTAACACCATCATCACTAGAGAAAACAGTTAATTCTAATATTTTTCCAAATACAGTTTTGCATTATAATTGTGGTCTTATATTATTTCTTGGAAATGATTATAAAGAATACAATTAGAATACGTTGCATGGATAATATGAAGCCAAAAAAGAGATAATGAAGGCAGTATGTAGAAGACCTTAAAAGCAGACTGACAAGTACCAGCAATGTTAGATTTGCTTCTGAAGATTCACTACAACTTTTCAGAATTATTGTACACAAATGAAATAGAAGTTTGCAATTCCTAAAGTGAGACAATCCTATTCTTCCTTAAGAGGTATAATTAGTTACAAATTTATTGATTGATTCAATGAATTCACATCTTTTTGTTCACCAACTCTGTGCCAGGTTCTGTTTTAGGATCTGGAACAAAATAATAAACACGGCAGATATGGTTCTTATTCTCATTAAGCTTCTATTCTAGCCAAATTAAAGAACAATAAGAAAATATCATAAATAAGAAAACTATGAGATAAAGTCTATGTGGAATATTACAGTAATGTTAAAGAGTGACCTGGTGGCTGCTGTTTTTCATATAATTTTTATTTTGGCATGCAGCTTTCAGGACTTCAATGAAAAGAAATGGGAGATTTTGGATATTTTGGTAAGTGGTAGAAAAAAATTTTTTCAACCAAACAGGTACTTTTATTGGTTGAATTTTTTGACTTCTTTCTCAATTGCCTTGGAAAGCTCCATAGAATTTAGTGGATTAGATTTCATCATTTTATTTTATTAAAAAATTTTTCATGTTTATTTATTTTTGAGACAGACAGAGAGACAGAGCATGAGCAGGGGAGAGGGTGGGTGTAGAGAGAAAGGGAGACACAGAATCTGAAGCAGGTTCTGGGCTCCAAGCTGTCAACACATAGCCCAGACACAGGGCTCAGACTCACAAACTGTGAGATCATGACTTGAGCCAAAGTTGTTTGCCTAACCAACTGAGTCACCCAGGCACCCCAAGATTTTTATCATTTTTAGATTAAGAAAATGTGTTTGAGGACTCAAATTAGAAAAACGGTAGCTGTGATTAAACAGTGTTCCATATGAATAACAATAACGCCATCTTAAATTACAAAATACAAGTACCTTTTCAAAGTACTTTCGTACAGTTTTGGGTATATAACAATGATTAAATATTTGTATATATTACTAAATGATCACCACAATAAGTTGAGTTAATATCACCTCACATGGTTACACATTTTTTTTTTTGTAATGGGAACATTTAAGATCTACTCTCAGCAAATTTCAAACATATAATATAATGTTATTAACTGTAGTTACCATGCTGTACATTACATCCCCAAGATTTACTTATTTTATAACTGGAAGTTTGTACCTTCAAACGACCTTCACCCATGTGGCTATTTTTATTGGGTTGCCAAGGGAAGGCCTCTCCGAAGATATGACATTTGACTGAGATATGATGACAAGACATCAGCAATATGAAGTTCAGATTAGAGAGCATTCCATAGGGCATTCCAGCTAAAGCAGATGTCCTAAGGCAGGAACAAGCTCTGTATGTTTGAAGGACTTCACTAAGCCCATGTGGCTGTGGTGGAGTAGATGAGGAGAGTGGGAAGAAATAAAGTCAGAGGTGGGGTAGGGGAGCGTACATCTCACATAGAATATTTCAGATTGGGGTGAGGATTTATATTTATGTTCTAAGAAGAATGGGAAGTAATGGAGGCATTTTAAGCACAGAAATAACATAATTTAATTTACATTTAAAAGGACTACTTGGGCCTCTGTGTGGAGACTTGATGATATGAGGGAGAAGCAGGGAATGGGCTTGAACTTAATTGTCATGCAGGAGACAGAATAGAGTGTCATAAACTGACAGGATGACAGGAGAAGACACAGAGAACAAGGTGGATCTGAGATACGTTTTGGTGGCATAAAGGTCAGGGTTTGCTTCTGGATTAGATATAGATCAGAAAGGAGACAAGAATAAAAAAAATATCCAGATTTTTGGCTTGAGCAAGGGGGCTGATAGATAATGATGCCATTTATTTAGACATGGAAGACTGGGAGGAAGGAATCATGTTAAATTTGACATGTCTGTTACACATCCAGGTGGAGATGCTAAGTAGCCAGCTAGAGTTACAAGTGTCCCAAAGAGAGATCAGGGATGGAGATACAAACTTGGGAGTCATCAGCATATGGATGCTATTTAAAGCCATGGACTTGGATGAGGTCAGATAAGGGGAGCTCATAGACTGAGAAGTCTGACTAGAAAATACCTGAATCATATTCTATCATAGTTGAATACTAAGTTAATAGAGGAATAGAATTTAGAGGGGAAAATGATGAGTTCAGTTTTTAACAGTTTATATTTGAAGTGATCTAAGTGAAGATGTCAAGCAGACAGTAGGATATGAGTCTGAAGTTGCAGGGAGAGATCTGAGCTTGAGATATTAAGAAGCTAAGTGCTTTTGTGTACCCAGTATGTTCCAGGAACTCACCTAGGTACCATGTACATATTTTTACATTTCTAATCCTTAAATAGCTAGTCTTCAAGGCATCTTGTTCTTGACAATTAAAATATGAAAGAACTGAGGATCAAAGAATTCATGTGCCCAAGGTCACAGTTAATAAGTAGCTGAATTCAGATTCAGGGTCAGGTGGGCAAAAATCAGTGAGGTTTCTCTTCATCCTGCTAGTTTCCTTCATGGAAAAGTGTAGTAGATAGCATGTGATGCACAACAGCTTATGAAATTGCTCAGGTATATCACTGAAATAAAGGCATTTAATATAATTAGGAAATATCCATAAGCTGAAAACAGAGACATGAAATAATTCTTTGTCATTTCCCCCAGGAAATGTTATTTTCCTAGTCATTCCTTGTCATTTCTCTAGTTCCCTTTGTAGAACTAGAAGGAAATTCAGGATGTCATCAAGGCTATCCTCTTGTTTCAAAAAGATGAGAAGGAAAAATAACTATATTTAGTTCTAATAAACCCACTTTGTTGTATGTTTTCAAATCATACTCTTGGTAATGATTTAACAATTCAGATTCAGCCTGAGAAGTTATCAGTAGATTTTCTGACTTGAGGAAGTATCTGCGAAGAATCACAGTAATGCAAAAAAAAATTGAGTACAACATTAACAATTTTAGTAACCAAGTTTTGTTCAGAAGTCTGTCATGCCATTAAACTGTTATAGTATTGTGTACTTAATATCATACTATTTTTCAGTGACCACTTATTACATTAAAATGTAAGTAATCATTAAGGTGCATGAACCGACTTGTATATTTGAAGGCATGCATACTTGAAGATAGCATGAATACCTGGAATCCTCCAAATTTTATATTAGAATTGGGATAAACTGGGGATAAACTGGTAAGAAAATTAACTTTTGGTAGTTGACACAGCCTTTGGACATTATTCATGTTTCTTGCCTTTAAGATATTAGACTCTTCTTTAAGAATTAAAAACCAGAGAATATGATGAGATACAAACTCTTGGCAAAAAAGCTTAAAAATGCAAATATAAAAATTACCTTTTAGAAAGGTTTATTGTTTCGTTTTCCTTATGCTTTCTGCAATTAGGAAAATATAGGCAGATGCTTAGTATTTGTGCCATACCAAAACACTGAGTTCTGAGTATTGTTTGGTAGAAGAGTAAAGCAATTTGCATTTTTTGCATTTCTTTTTTTTTTTTTTAATTTTTTAACGTTTATTTTTGAGACAGAGAGAGACAGAGCATGAACGGGGGAGGGGCAGAGAGAGAGAGGGAGACACAGAATTGGAAGCAGGCTCCAGGCTCTGAGCCATCAGCCCAGAGTCCCACGCAGGGCTCGAACTCATGGACCGTGAGATCGTGACCTGAGCTGAAGTCGGAAGCTTAACCGACTGAGCCACCCAGGCGCCCCTTGCATTTCTTTTTTAAAGAACAACCCTGTTAAAAAGTAAGACTATGTATAATTAGGAATACCAATTCTGCTACTACAGCATGAGCTCCCACTAGGCTGTCAGCCTCGCAAGGGCATAAGCCTTGTCTGTTTTTCACCACAGTATCCCGAAAAGTAAACAAAAGCACGTACAAGATCCAGGAGAGAGGAGTCACCAGAGTAGCGTAGTGCCACAGAGATGGGGCAGCAGAATGGGGACACAGTGGAGAGAAAGACCTGGGGGAACACCTGGGGAGACACAAAGAAATAGGGGAAACGAAGTAGGGGGGAGATCAGAGAGAGAGGACCACTGAGTTGAGAGCAAGACCAGAACGACAGGGGCAGGAGAGAAGGGCAAGGTGTGTAGGGGAGGAGGAAAGAAGGTAGAGGGTGAGAGTCAAGAGAAAAAGGGGGGTTTAAAGATAGTGAGTAATAGGAGAGAGAGGAAGCAAATGAACCAGGGCTAGCAAGAGAGAGGGGTGTACAAAGAAATCAGGTTCCCTGTTTGAAAGCGTGTTTCCCATAGCAGGGACTAAAGACAGTAGTTTCATTCATTCAAATTAATTGCAAACTCTATTTTCTTAAAAAAGAGCCTAAATAATTCTGAAATCATCAAAGTAAATTATATGGCAAATAATAATAACTGCCACCTAGAAACACGGAGACCTAGGGTAGGTTATTTAAACCCTCTGAGCCTTGGGAAAAGGGGAATTGTATGATACCACATAAAGGTGTAGAGAGTAATAATGGCTTATATAGCTGGCACTGGCTTCCCCTGCCAGATGCTATTCTAATTGCTTTACATTTATTAACTCAGTACTCACTGCAACCTTACGAGGTGAGAAAATTGAGGCACCTAGAAGGTAAGTAACTTGTCCTAGGTCACAGATCTTATAAGTGAAAGAACTAGGCTTTTAACCAGTTTGGTCTCAGAATTAGTGCTTTTAATCACGACACAAACCACCTCTCAAAAAAATTAAGAAAAGGTGTATAAACATTAAGAATGAATGAAACTACCCTCAAAAATGATAGATCCTATTCATTATCAAAACAGCAATTATAACTAGAGAAAAAAAGCCTCTTTTATACTGTTTCTTAAAGAAAAATCTAGTTAATAAAATACAAAGTCATGAGAACATAAATCAAAAGATCAATGCATTATGACCAATGCATTATACTAGTAATGACCTCTTGAATAGGATACTTTTAATTTTAGACTTTCTCTTGTTTCTCTTTTCTTTCACATAACCAATCTGATGCTAGAATTCCATATTTCCTTCAGAATTACTCTTGGGATTGTGCTTTCTTCTCCTGAGGGACCTAGGAGGGGCATCACAGCTGGATTAATAAAATGAGAATTTGGAGCAAGGAGATGAATGTTAGTGTCAGTAGATAAAAGCCAACCATTATAATGATATTCTTTGAATTGAAATGTTTTAATTGCTCTTCAAATCCAAAACCACTTAGAATCTTCACTGGCTGTGAAGATATGAATCACTTTTAGCAGCTTGTGGTGACTGTGCACAAGATGGCTCTCAGGTCCTAGAAGAAGAGGAAGGAACTGTCTTGTGCATTAACTAGGCCCTGTAGTCCTGAGGTCATTCTGCATAACATATTATGGGAAGGGGAGAGTCAAATGGGAATAGAATTTTAAAACTCTGCAAATTTCTACCTGTACGAAAGAAACAGGGGCGCCTGGGTAGCTCAATTGGTTAAGTGTCTAACTTTGGTTCAGGTCACGATCTCTGGTTGGTGAGTTCGAGCCTCACATTGGGATGTCTACTGTCAGCACAGAGTCCACTTCATATCCTCTGTCCTTCCTCTCTCTCTGCCCCACTCCCCGCTCATGCACGCGCATGCTCTCTCTCTCTCAAATAATAATAATAATAGTAATAATAATAATAATAATAATAATAAAGAAACACATACTCACTTTTTCATTATAGATGTCCCCAAGCATTGTACTTGCTCTCACAACATCTAGGCTTTGAAAATTATTTCTTGCAATTTCCACAACTTTTTTCAAGTATTTAATTGCTTCTGGCATCTTTCCTTGGCTAGAATAAATAAAATAGGAAACTATTGGAGAATCATCTCATTTAACATCACACTAAAGAGAAAATATTTTGTGTCTCTGCTTTAGAAAGTGCAAGATGATTCAGGATAAAAAAGTGTGAAGTACAAAATTAAAAAATACGTGGCCTGTCTTTGTTGGAGTATACAGTGAGTTAAAACTTAAACCTTTAAACTTTCAAGTGTTGCTGGTGGGATTGTAAAATGGTGCACCTGCTTTGAAAACCAGGTTGGCAGGTCCTCAAAAATTTTAATATACAGTTACCCTATGATCCAGCAATTTCACTCCTATGTATATACCCAAAAGAAATAAAATATATGTTCACACAAAAACTTGTACACAAATGTTCATAGCAGCATTATTTACAGTAGCCAAAAAGTGGAAACAACCCCAAGGTCTATCAATTGAATGGATAAGCAAAATGTGGTATATCCATACAATGGAATATTTTTCTGCCATAGGAAGGAATGAAGTAGTTTAGTGACACATGCCATAACATGGATCACCCTTGAAAACATTTTAATGAAAGAAGCCAGTCACAAAAAATACAGTGTATGATTCCATTTACATAAAATGCCCAGAACAGGAAAATCCAAAGAAACAGAAAGTAGGTTAGTGGTTACCAGAGGCTGGTGAGTAGGGGAATATAGATAGTGGCTGCTAAGGGATATGGGGTTGCTTTTTGGACTGGCAACCATGATCTGAATTAAATTGTGGTGATAGTTGTACAACTCTGTGAATATATTAAAACCTACTGAATTGTAGACTTTAAAGGGTGAATATGGTATATGAAGTATATCTCAATAAAGCTATCATTAAACAAAAAGATAAAACCTTTGAAAACATTGAGATTTTCCATACTACTTTGTAAATGAAGCCAGTCCTTTATGGGGAGGCAATACCTACTGGAGGCATTAGAACAAATATGATGAAAATGGAGTATTCAGAAATCCCTCAACCAGGACTCTAAAGAATGAAAGATAGAGACAGACCCATTTGGAAGAGCCTGGCTTCAGAAAGGCATGGTACAATCATGGGCAAACTGCAAGCATTTTTATAAATAAGAAATGAGATTTCATTGTGATATACCACTGGGATTTTGGAGACTGTTACAGCAACTCAAATTACCAAAACTAACTAAAACAAGTTTGGATTTTTTTTTCTTTCATAAAGAATTGAAAAGATTTTAAAGATCATTTAAAATCATCATTTTAAGGATTTCAATGAATTATATTAAGAAACCCTTATTATATGAATTCTGCTCTAATTTTACAAATCTGAGCCCCAAATGATCATCAGTTTTTCATGATCTGAATACCACTTCAAGGATATATAAAAATCTTAGTTTTATATGAGTAAGAGCTAAACATAAAGGAGAGAGAAGAGTGGAAAGACTCTAAAAATCTCTCTAAAGGAGATAATCATTTGAAATTTGAAAGCCAATCTAAGGAGACAAGCTCTTTTAGGAGCCAGGGGTAGTGATGTCCTATGTGAAGAATGCTTGGGGGCCCATTGAGAGAGGTACATTCTCATAAGGGTGAATGAGATCTAAGAACTAAGATAAAAAATATTTGAGCAACCAAAGAGACAGTAATTTTTGAAAACATCTATATCCAAGATATAATATGCTGTGACTGATTTTGTAGAGGTGATTGAAGCCGAAGTCCAGCTCAAGGGACATTGAACTGCTAATTCAGGGACATGCCATTAAGAATTAAAATGCTATGGACAAAAGCAGGAAGTGATTTCAAATAATGGCTCCAAATTAAGTATGCTGAAGAAATTCAGTATCTGCTGAATCTCTGGATTTTTTTTTTTTTTTTGCCAATTCCTAACACAGAATAATGAATCTAAGATTATATGAAATTCTATGGTTAAATCATATCAGAACTATTGAAATTTTTTATTAATGTGACAACATCCAGAATTTAGAGACTTTATTTTATTTTAAAGTTTATTTATTTTTGAGAGAAAGAGAGTGCATGCATGAGCAGGGGAAAGGCACAGAGAAAGGGAGATAGGAGACAGAGAATCCCAAGCAGGCTCAGTGCTGTCAGTGCAGTGCCCCATGCAGGGCTCAAACTCATGAACTGCGAGATCATGACCTGAGCCAAAATCAAGAGTCAGGTGCTTAACTGACTGAGCCACCCAGGTACCCCCAGAATTTAGAGATCTTAAAATAACAGAAAACCTATAATTGTGTTCCTCAATTAAGTATAATAAAAGAAAAACTCTTACTTCTGAATGTTTCTGAATCCCTAGAATCTCCTTTTGCAGCTCCCAGTGAACATCTATGCCATGACTCAATAATTCATAAGACGAAATTCTGAAATGTAGAGGTTGTTTTGAAATCGAGCTGCTCCCTGCATGGGCATTTCTCAGTTTAGACTTCAAGAATTTACTCATAGGAGCTCTGGATAGTATGATAATGAATGTGGCATATACAGAAGTTTTGCCACGAACTTTTAAATTATTGCCGTTAAAGAAAAATTTAGCAATATTTCATTGATTCTAAAACACACATTTTCCCATGCTCTAACATTTCTGAAATCAGGATGTCTTACAACAGGTAGGCATCTAATAATCACTGTCAGATCAGTAGCAGGCCACAGTTGGTGCTGAAGAATGGACTAGGCTTATATTCCTGGACATGACCCAACAATTGCAATGCCTTGATCTTTCTATGAACAACTATTTTAGATAATTTCAGACAGGAATCTGAGGACTGGTTGTTTTCTAAAACACCTTTCTGAAATCTTCTAAAAGTCAAGAAAGTGCTAACTTCAAAATGGGCAAAATGAATGTCCATGACTTGGAAAAAATTACTGGAGATGATACTGGAACATTATTTTTAAAAGGGCTAGAGTATCAATGTTCTTGATGACACAAAAGATGATATGTTCGGGAAAAAATAATGACAGTTCTGATTTAAAAGCGATTCAGAAAAATTGGACTTGGAACAGAAAGATGTTTGAGGAGTGTAATAAATTTGTTTTGTTTGTATTTTTCCATGAATGCTTAAGATTAATGATAAAAATGTCTGCATGTGAGACTAAAATAGCTCTTTTATTAAGCATAAAATCAAAATTCTAAGCATGAGTGGTATTATGTTACAGTTTAGTTAGAATATCTTTTTGGTAGTACATAAGGTGCATCTTCCAATAGAAACAATCTTATATTCAGTGAAATCTAAAAATAAAGCTACTTCAGTATAATGGACTAGGGTAGTTCATTGGCTAGTAAGTTCTTGCTTAAAATTTTCTAGGAAGTTTAGTTTCAAGTCTACAACGTGTTTCAACACGTGTATACACTATGCAACGATCACCCCCACAAGTCTAGTCACCATAAAAAAGTTACAAAAATGTTTTTTCTTTTGATGAGCACTTTTTTAAGAGTCACTCTTCCCTGGCAACCTTCAATATGCTCAGTACCATTGGTTACAGTCACCCTGATGCTCACCACATCCCCATGACTTATTCACTTCACAACTGGAAGTCTGTACCTCCTGACCCCGTTCACCTATTACACCACCCCTGTTCCCTCTTCTCCCTGGCAACCACCAGTCTGCTTATTAGTTTCATTTTGTTTTGTTTTATTCATTCAGTTTGTTTTTCAGATTCTGCATTAGTGACAGTGTAAGTATTTATTTTTCTCTGCTGGACTTATTTCACTTAGCTTAATACTCTTAAAATCTATCCATGTTGTCACAAACGGCAAGGTTTTGTTCTTTTTTACGATGGAGTAGAATTCCACCGTATACACTGTGTGTATATACTATATCTTATAGTATACTATAAGTATATATATATACTTAAGTATATATAAATATATAAGTATATATAAATATATAAGTATATATATATACACTTTATACTAAGTATAAATATATATAAGTATATATATATACTATAAGATATATCGTATATCTTATTCCTTCATCCATTGATGGCCACTTAGGTTGTTTCCATGTCTCAGCAACTATAAATAATGCTACAGTGAGCACAGGGGTGCATATATCTTTTCAAGTTAGTGTTTTCATTTTCTCGAGATAAATATCTAGAAATAGAATAGATGGATCATACAGTAGTTCTACTTTGAATTTTTTGAGGAACCTTCATACTGTTTTCCATAGTGGCTGCACCAATTTGTATTCCTACCAGCAGTGCACAAGGGTTCCCCTCTCCATGCCCTTGCCAACATTTGTTTCTTGTCTTTTTAATAATAGCCATTCTAACAGGTGTGAGGTGACACCTGATTGAGGTTCTGGTTTTCATTTCTCTGATGATTAGTGATGCTGAGCATATTTTCATGGCCCTGTTGTCTATGTGTATGTCTTCTTTGGAAAAATGTCTATTCAGATCCTTTGCCCACTTCTTAACTAGATTGTTGTTTTTTTTTTCTATTTTGAGTAATATGAGTTCTTTATATTTTGGACATTAACCTCTTTTCAGATATATGACTTGCAAATATTGTCTCTAATTCAGTAGATTGCCTTTACATTTTATTGATCATTTCCTTTGCTGTGCAGAAGAAACTTTTTAGTTTGATGTAGTCCCACTTATTTACCTTTGCTTTCATGCTTTTGTTTTTGGAGTCAGATCAAAACAACAACAACAACCCCACCAAGACATATGTCAAAGAGCTTACTACTTACCTCCTCAGAGTTTAATGATTTCAGGTCTTATATTGTCTTTAATTTATTTGGAGTTAATTTTTTTGTGAATGGTAACTAGGTTCCGTCTTTTGCACATGGTTGTCCAGTTCTCCCACACTATTTATTAAAGAAACTGTCCTTTCCCCAATTTATATTCTTGACCCTTTGGTGTAAATTAATTGGTCATATATATATGGGTTTATTTCTGGACTCTATTTGGTTCTGTTGATCTATGTGTCTGTTTTTATGCCAATACCATACTGTTTTGATTATTATAGATTTATAATATAGTTTTAAATAAGGGAGCATGATAACTTTCTCATGATTGCTTTGACTATTCAGGGTCTTTTGTGGTTCAATATACATTTTAGGATTGTTCTATTCTATGGAAAATGCCATTAGGATTTTGACAGGGATTACACTACATCTGTAGATCGCTTTGGATAGTATGGACATTTTAACAATATTAATTTTTCCAATCCATGAACACAGAATATCTTTCCATTTATTTGTGTTTACTTCAGTTTATCAGTGTCTTATAGTTTTCAGTGTATGGGTCTTTCACCTCCTTGGTTAAATTTATTCTTAGGTATTTTATTCTTTTTGATGTCAGTGTAGATGGGATTATTTTCTTAATTACTCTTTCTGATAGACTGTTGTTCATGTATAGAAATGCAACAAATTTTTGTGTGTTGATTTTGTACTGAGAAAATTTACTGAATTCATTTATTCTAACAGTTTTTTGGTGCAGTCTTGAGGGTTTTCTATGTATATAAAGTTATGTCGTCTGCAAATAGTGAGAGTTTTACCTCTTTTTCCAATTTGGAGAACTTTATTTCTTTTTCTTGCCCAATTTCTAGGACTTCTAACACTATGTTGAATAAAAGTGGTGAGAATGGGCATCCTTGTCTTTTTCCCCGTTTTAGAGGAAAAGCTTCCAGATTTTCACCATTGAGTATAATATTAGCTGTGGGCTTCACATATAGTCTTTACTATGTTGAAGTTCATTCCCTCTATACTCACTTCCTTGGGAGTGTTATCTAAATGGATGTTGAATTTTGTCAGATGTTTTTTTCTGCCACTATTGAGATGATCATATGATTTTATCATTCATTTTGTTAATGTGGTGTATCACATTCACTTTTTTGATTTCTCGTTTAATTTCTCCTCTCATTGGGCCACTGGTTGTTCAGTAGCATGTTGTTTTATTGCTACACATTTGTGATTTTTCTGGTTTTTTTTTCCCTGTAATTGATTTCTGGTTTCATACCATTGTAGTCAGAAAAGATGCTTTATTTGATTTCAATCCTCTTAAATTTATTGAGACTTATTTTGTACTCTAACACATGATCTGTTGTGAAGAATATTCCCTGTGCACTTGAGAAGAATGTGTATTCTGCTGCTTTTTATGGAATGTTCTGTATATATCTATTATGTCCAACTGGTCTAAAGTGTCATTTAAGGCTGATGTTTCCTTATTGATTTTCTGTCCGAATGATCTATCTATTGATGTAAGTGAGGCAATAAAGTCCCCTACTTTTGTTGTAGTGCTGTCAATCTCTCCCTTTTGGTCTGTTAATATTTGCTTTATATATTTAGGTGCATAAATATTTACAAATGTTATATCCTCTTGTTGGATTGACCCCTTTATCATTATATAATTCGTTCTTTGTCTTTTATTACAGTTTCTTTTAAGCCTATTTTGTAAGCATAACTACCCCAGCTTTCTTTTGCTTTCCATTTGTATGAAACATCTTTTTTATCCCTTCACTTTCACTCTGTGTGTATCCTTACATCTAAAGTTAGTCTCTTGTAGACAACATGTAGATGGGTCTTGTTTTGTTTTGTTTTTATCCGTTTTGTCACACTTTGTGTTTTGGTTGTATAAGTTAGCCCATTTATATCTAAAGTAATTATTCATAGGTATGTGTTTATTGCCATTTTGTTAACTGTTTTCTGGCTGCTTTGTAATTCCTCTGTGTTCCTGTCTTTTTCTCTTGATCTCTTCCCTTATGGTTTGATGACTTTCTTTAGTGTTATTCTTAGATTCCTTTCTTATTATCTTTTGTGTATTTACTATCGGTTTTTGCTTTGTGGTTACCATGAGGGGCACATATAATAGCCTGTGTATATAACAGCCTGTTTTAAGTTGATGGCAACTAAAACTAAAACTACACTTTTCCTCCCCCCCCATGTCTAATGTTTTTGATGTCACATTTTACATCTTTTTATTTTTGCATTCTTAAGAGATTATTGTAGTTATTTTAACTAGTCTTGTCTTTTTTTAGAGATAGAGAATGAAAGAGACCACAGGGAAGGGGCAGAGAGAGATGGGGAGAAAGAATCCCAAGCAGGCTCCATGGTGAGCATGGGGCTCGATCCCATGACTGTGAGATCATGACTTGAACCAAAATCAAGAGTCAGATCCTTAGGCACCCCTTAACTAGTTTTGTCTTTAAAAATTTTTAACATTTATTTATTATTGAGAGACAGAGAGAAACAGAGCATGAGCATGGGAGGGACAGAGAGAGGGGAGACACAGAATCCAAAGCAGGCTCCAGGCTCCGAGCTGTCAGCACAGAGCCCAACATGGCGCTCGAACCCACAAACCACAAGATCATGACCTGAGTTGAAGTTGGCCGCTTAACTGACTAAGCCACCCAGGCCCCTTGTTTTGTCTTTTAACCTTTATATGAGTTTTATCAGTGACTAACTCATTACCTTTACTACATATTTACCTTTACCAGTGAGATTTATACTTTAATATGTTCACTTGTTACTAATTAATGCCTTTTTTTCAGGTTAAAGTAGTCCCTTTAACATTTCTAGTAAAGCCAGTTTATGATAGTGAATTTCTCTAGCTTTTGCTTGTCTGGAAAATTTTTGATCTCTCCTTCAATTCAGAATTATAACCTTGCTGGGTGAAGCATTTTTGGCAGGAACTTTTTCCCTTTCAGCACAATTGAATATATTGTTTGCCTCCCTTCTCACCTGCAAAGTTTCTGCTGAAAAATCTACTGGTAGTCTTTTGGGGTTTCTCTTGTTTCTCAAGTTGAAAAAACAACTTGTTTTTCTCTTGCTCCTTTTAAGATTTTCTCTTTAACTTTTGATATTTCAATTATAATGTGTCTTGGTGTGAATTTTTTGGTATCATCTTATTTGAATCTGTCTAGGATTCCTGGATATAGATGTCTGTTTTTTCCCCATGTTAGGTAAGTTTTCAGCAGTTATTTCTTCAAATGAGTTTTCTCCCACTTTATTTCTCTCTCTTCTCCTTTTGGGACTCTTACATTATAACTGTTATTCTGTTTGCTGTTGTCTCCATGGTCTTCTAAGCTATCTTTTACTTTTGAAAATTCTTCCTTCTTTTTGCTGCTCTATTTGGGTGAGTTCTATTGCCCTGTCTTCTAGATCACTTATCCTTTCCTCTGCTTCATCTAGTCTGATGCTGAACCACTCTAGTTTATTTTACACTTCAGTTATTGTATTCTTTGGCCCTGTGACTTTTGTTTCCTCCTGTGCTTTCTTATATTTTCTATCTCTTTGTGAAGTTTCCCACTGTGTTCATCCATTCTTCTCCCAAGTCGTTGAGTGTCTTAATTACCACTGCTTTTAACTCTTTTAATAAGTAAATTACTTATTTCCATTTCACTGAATTTTTTTCTGAGGTTTTATCATGCTCATTCATTTGGATCATAGTCCTCTAGAGGTTTTCTCAGGTTTCTTGAGACTCTGTTTCTATGTACTAGGTGAAACACTACCTCTCTCAGCCTTGAAGGACTGGCCTTGTATAGGAAATGAACCTTGTTGGTCAATGTTGTCCTAACTGAGAGAGATCTCAGTCAGCACCTAGTTTCAGACTTATTGGAAGCCAGACACTCAGGCAGCAGCTTTAGAGTACTCAAATATATATAGTCCTGTGGGGCTATCATTATAAACCCTGCTGGCCTTCAGACCAGATGGCCTGGAGGTGTTCCCTGGTAACAGTAGCAAAACTTGGGGCTTCAGGTAAGTGTATAAGCTCCTTTCCATGAGGCACCAGTGCCTGTAGCAAGGCACAAAGGATGGAATGAACAAAGATGCCCCCACCTCCCCCATGTCTACATTCCCTGAGAGTACCTCTGTGGCCTCTAGGTAGGTGGCAAACTTGAAGTCTGCCCCTCAGCCTCAAGTTCCAGAACAAGTAAGTATGCCTCTTTCCCAGAAAGACTGGGAGTGTTTCAGTCTTCTGTCTCTGTAGTGCTGTGGATGTTAGCCTGCCAAGAACTGTCTCTCTGTTACAGTCCCATGTGTTCCAGAAATGCAGGCCTCTCTCCTCTGGCTATCAGAGCCAGATGATTGGAGCATCTCCTATGTATGCTGTATGTGCCCAACAGTTTTAGCAAAGAAGCAGGAGAGCACAGGGCCAGGGCACACTTGCTGGAGCTATCAAGGTAGAGAGAGAGTGAAAAAATGGCACCTGCCAGTGCCTCTGCTCCTAGAGAGAGTCCCATAGGCCTTTGCCCCTCTAGCATATTCTTTAAGATGAGCAAACTTCACATATAATCTATAAACTTTTCAGACTGCAACTTTTGTGCTGGTCCCTGGGGTAAGTAAGTTGCATTCAAGCTCTTTAAGAGAAGTACTCTAGTTCCCTATAGCTCTTTCGGTTTCCTGGATGTGAGCCTCATTGTTTTTCAAAGACAGACATTTTGGGGGTTTGTCTCTCCATTGCCAGTCTCAGGGATTGGGGTGCTAATGTGGGGCATGAACCCCTCATCCCTCAGGGAGAATTTGCAGATTTGTGAGATCACTCCTGATTGTGGGTCACCATGCTGTGGGTGGGGTTTTGGTGAGAATGCTTCTCAGCCTCTCCCACCAATCTAGATGTGGCCCTTCTGCCATTTGTTGTAAAGGAGCTGTTCAGCTAGTTTTCAGGTCTTTTTCAGAGGTAATTATTCCATATGTAGCTATAGATTCAGTGTATCTATGGGGGGTTGGTTCAGGACCTTCATATGCCACCATATTGGATGCTCTCCCTCAAGTTGCCTTTAAACACCGACTAAAATTAAACATTTAGTCTACATGCTATTTTTCTATGATCTGTATGGAAATAAACACAGCAGCTCTGAGGAACAACTGCATCATTATCCCATAGTCTTTGATCTATACTAAATATTTAATAAAACTAGTCTTCAAATGTCAAAAAAGAGGGGTGAGTTATATGGTATATGAATTATATCTCAATAAAGCTGTTATTTTTTTTAATAAAACCTGTAAAAAGTTTATAAAGGTAAATGGTAGTTTGTTCTTGCAAGTGTCCCTTAGCTGTGAAATCTTGGATGTCATTAAAGTGATCTATAGAAGTGTTACATATATACTGGCAAAATGTTTAAAATGACATATAGTTACTAACAGAGTGCTTAGAATAGACTAGGCCTTAATGTATTTTTAAATAAAGGAATGGTTGAAAATTTGAGAAGGGAAACACCTGTGCAGTACTTATAAAAATTAAGCTTCCAGGTAACTTTCAAGAACATCAGTAATTGGATGTTTGGAGTCCATGACTGTCAACTCCTGTCTCCTGGATATTTCTGTAACATCAAGAACATCTTTTTATTTCAGTAATTTTGTTGAGAGACTATCAAATGCCCTAGAATGTGCTAGTTGTTGGGGAATATGGTTCCTGCCCTTAAAGTGTTTCACTGTCAATTTGGAGAGATCAATATAAACATTTGTACATAGAATTAACTGTGATAGGTACTATGAACTGTCTACAGCAGTTTGAAACTTAAAGCACATTTATTTGAATATTTTTATAAGAGTAAGTCTAGTGTTTTGGGGTAAATTTAGTCTTAAAAGGGAGCAAAACAGATTTGGAGACAAATCCAGTGAACACAGTGGTGACCTCAAAGCATCTATATGAATTTGAAAAACTGTAATATGTATTACGTGAAACATCTTTGAATTTTGAACTGCATAAGATGTTTAGTGTGCTTATAGATTCACAGGTCCTCCCATGTTTCTTTCTCCTTCAACCTTACATAGATCTTCAGCATAAGTTGGAGTTGCTGCTGTTAACTGTCTCATATTTTCCTAAATGTTTCTTTCTCCATAGCATCTAGAACTCTTGACCAATCTCTATTCTCTCACTTTCCCTGTATCTCTCATTTACCCAGATAGCTTACTGACATTGAGATTGTTGACTATCCAAAGTTGGCTGTTTCCAGAGTCCTGCCCCAGGCATTCATTTCCCCTCCATTAAAAGCTTACTATGGGCAATTTCATTTCCTACCACACCATGCCCTAACCCCTATATGCATATGTCTGGCAAATTATATTTCTAGCCCTAATTTTTCCACCCATATTTACAGCTGTCCAAGACCTACCAAGCATGCAAAGGAAGATAATTTCCTCCAAGTGATGTCATCTAATGATAAGGCTAATGGCAATTTTTCGAAAAACTGCTGCATAGTACAGTGGTATAAAGCATTCATAAGCAATTTAATGAGTTTTGTTTCAAAAATCAGGTTATCCATAGAGATTATTTACTGTGTTTTCTAAATGTGACTCTAAATCCTTTTGGCTATTTTTAGAGATCAAACCCACCTCTCAAACAATGATGTGATGCTATTTTGATGCTATTTTGAATGAAGATATATATATACACACACACATACACACTCAAAAGATACCACAAACTCAGAAAGCATTTCAAAAGAGTATAACTTAAATAGGTAGTGTCAGGATTATAGGTATCAACTTACACAACCTCCTAAGATTTGATGAGGATAACGTTTATTCTCATAGGTAAGCTGTGGTGTGCTTGCAAAAATAAGTTGTATTGTTTCAAAGTCAGTGTGTTATGGTGGATATTAGAAAGATCCAGGCTTGAAACCCAGATTGGCCTCTTAGATGAGTAACTTTGATCACATCTGCATTCTTTCTCAGCTTCAGTTTCCTCAATTTTAAAACAGCCATAGGGGCGCCTGGGTGGCGCAGTCGGTTAAGCGTCCGACTTCAGCCAGGTCACTATCTAGCGGTCCGTGATTTCGAGCCCCGCGTCAGGCTCTGTGCTGACAGCTCAGAGCCTGAAGCCTGTTTCCGATTCTGTGTCTCCCTCTCTCTCTGCCCCTCCCCCGTTCATGCTCTGTCTCTCTCTGTCCCAAAAATAAATAAACGTTGAAAAAAAAAATAAAACAGCCATAACTTGTTGCAGATGAAAAATTACATACATGTATAGCCTGAAACATGGTAGTGACTCAATAAATGACAGCCAGTATTATTATTACCTCAGTGAAATAGAAAGCTGTCATATCCACAGCTCTCTGCCTGATATTGTCTACCACCAGCTGAGAAGAAAAGTCAATTTAGCTACGCATTACTTTTCGAAAATCTTCCATTTTGCAATGAATTAAATGCC
Organism: Lynx canadensis; assembly: GCF_007474595.2. Taxonomy (NCBI): domain Eukaryota; kingdom Metazoa; phylum Chordata; class Mammalia; order Carnivora; family Felidae; genus Lynx; species Lynx canadensis. Next base: position 80,642,346 of record NC_044306.2, on the reverse strand, counting down.
ACAATGTCAACGTACACTCTGCAAGACAGCACATAAGGTTCTAGTGTCTGGCTTTCAGGGGGCAGGGTCAAAGAATTAACACTTTTTTTTTTCGGCTTCCTTGAGTGCCAGGTACTATCAGGCATTCTTTTTTTCCTTTCTTGTTGGTAAAAGAATGTTCTACATACCAGAAATAGGATGGAATTTCACATTCTTAAAGTTGTGGATATTGCTGTTTATGATTCTGTTCTCATTTTTTTCATAACACAATCATGAATAATTTTCTTCCACATTTAGGCATAGCTCAATTCTCCAGAAAAATTATGAATTGTTTGAGGAATATTTCAAATTGCAGACATGTAGTAAAGCACCATGAGAGGTGCATTTACTAATTTAAATATTTATTTTGTGGAACAACTAAAATGGTATTGAGAGAGCTGGAGAGTATAAAATTATTAATAAATAAAAAAGTACACTATTTAGAATTTTGAGCAAAACTTGTGGATTTCTAGGACTAAAAATGTTTTATCAAATTGATGCAAACTCTCCAAGCTCTTTCTTGGACTGTAATATTCAACAACAAAAAATTGATGAAATAAGAAAAAAAATAGAGACTTCTTTGCATATCACTTTAAAACCTCAGGGAAAAATTATTATTTTTATTTACTTAAAATGGACTCACTGGAGGTTATTTATGTTCATGTTCCTAAAAGCTGATGTATTTTTGATGAAAGTACATTTTGGATTAGGTTTGGCCTGCTGAGGATTGTTAAATCAACATACACAAACAAAAAACCAAGTTCGGCAAGCAAGAAATACAAAGTAGTATAAACAGAACTATTGCTGGGTGGGTGAGTCCAGTTGGTTCTCTCCCAAAGGAGTGACAGATTTCCCACACATCTAAAATTATCTGGAACTTGTTCTCAACAAATAATGCTAGAGAAAAATTCTTTCTGTTATAAATTATATGCTCCACTCAATGAATGCACAGTGCTACAGCCAGCAAAATTGTTACTCTAGCATCTGAAATATAAACATTATGTATTGCTTACAGGATTTCCAAGTTTCAAAGGTAGCAATAGGTTTAGAAACCAGTCTTTCTTTGGAAGGGAAAGAATAAAATATTTTCTTATAGAAAAGCTACAGATAATTTGTATAAGTTAAAGGACAAGGTTAAAATGTTAGACAAATATTAATTCCAGTTTTCTATAGGCAGTGCACAGGTGCAACTTGAACAGCATATTATATGGTATAATCATTAAATTCATTCAACCAGACCTTAGAGAGTTAAAAACATATATTCTGAGGAACAGGACTCCTCGGTCCAAAGGATGAGAATGAAACAGTGCAGAATATTTGTGTATCAAGGTGATTCCAGTTTCCAACTGGGAAAACAGGACTGTTAACACCCACATCCCCTGACAACTGTCCAATTATGTATATCACACTTGGCCTACTGTTTGCAGTAGAAGTAATCAATAAAGGATGTGGTTGAGTGAACATAGATTTTGGTTGAACCAATGCATGAAAACTTAATCATTTACTCAGAGAGAAGAAATCAAATAGAGCAGAGATGAAACAGCCACTAAGGGGTTTGTTGATTGTGCCACCAAGTTTGTGGGCCACAGATGAAAGTAATAAGGCAAATGGAATCAGTGACAGGAGAAAATGTAAAAAGCTATTCTTAATTTCATGAATTAATAGAAATGTTTTGATGTATTTTTGGGGGGTCATTTTTAGGAAATTTCGCATCAAAGCCTGGATGTTCCATTTTAAAGAATATATGAAAATTACTAGGGCATGTCATTTCTCTCAAGCAAAAAGAAATTAATTTCCAGCTATAACAGAAAGGTAATTTTCACACTTGAAACTTTGTACTGATTGATTGAAAGATCTCCACTGTGGAAAGTTTCCTAGGAAATAATTTAACCCGAGTTTGCAAGAAAATTCACAACGAGTATGGAATAAACCCAGAGGTAGGCTAGTTGTGACCAATATGTCTTGAATAATTCTCATTTTTGTGATTTTCTTCCCTCTAGATTCTTTTCAAAAGTCACCCTGATTATTTGGAGAGTGTGGCATTTCAGTAAAATGAGTTATTTCAGTAAATGAGGCAAAAAAAATGCCGTAAAGAAAACTGAGGAATTTTGCTCTCTGTATTTACTCAAATTGTCTGTGTAATAATAATATTTACTTGGTAATTTCTCAACTCATTCTCTCTTTGTTTTATGGACCATAATTCTGGCTTTTATAGCTGTGTCATACACAATTGTTATCATTTTAGAATATCAACCCCCCCCTTTTCTTCTAGTATTCCAAGTGTTGGGGGGGGAAGGCATTGTAATGCTTATTTTCTGTTATGCCCCTTAACCCCCTGTGCAATTAATATTATTCAGAACAAGAGCAAAAATAACACATCCTGTTCACTATTAAAACGTTCATCAATAACTCTCATGGCATGGCTGGGTCCAGCATTACCAAATGGACAATTCTGTATTACCAAGTCCTTAGTCTTGAGGGAACATGGTGTGTTTTTCAATCGAAGGCTCAAAATAAATTCTTATAAGCATTTTAGAAGCTTCTAGCCTTAAAGATTATTCACCTTTCATGCACACTCGGCTGATAGCCTTAGACATACACTTACGCTAGTCATGGCTATCCTCTTCCATTTCCTTAAGAGATAAAATATATTTATAGAGATAGGGCTACCATTAGTGAAACTTGTGCAATTGTAAAGGTTCGGAAAAAGATTCAGAGAAGATGCGAAGCTCATATGCAGCTTGATTTATTTTTCTGCCATCACTACCATAATTTTCTCTATTTTGGTTGTTCTTCATTTCTTGCATGTTGCTGCTAATCTGAGGGCAGTTTGTGACTAGGAAAGAGATAGATGTGTGTGTGTGTGTGTGTGTGTGTGTGTGTGTGTGTGTATCAAAGAACACTGAGCCCTTAAAGAGAATTTTTTTTAAATGACCACAATATCTGTATCAATGCATTTTTAGTAATCAGTGGACTTGATGTAATAAGGCTTCTTAGATATCTAGGATATGCTGTCCACCTGAAGAGGATTTTTGTTTTTGAAACATCTGTCTCTTTCTTGAGTTATTTTACATAAATGGTAAAAGAATATGCTGAGGCTTCTACTCCCCTGAGCGCCACTCCATAACTACCAGCAATATGGCAAAATGGCAGATGTGGATTGGAAAACTTACGGTGTCCCTGCAGTACTTCTTCCCTACGGCCCCAGAAGAAGCATCTCCTGTACTCTTTTGTGTATTGCATAACATGATAAAACTAAGAACCCATGTCTACCATAGAAATCATTGATGGCTTCATTGTTACTTAGTAGAAGATGGGAATTTTTTTAAGTGGAATTTGTTTCATTTGGTATGAAAGTGAGGTGGGGATCAATCTTCCTGCCTATTGTATGCTTGCCCCAAGGCAGGTTCTTAGACCGTTAGACTGTTGGAATAGAATTGTCCCCATTCCTACCAAAAACACACCCTACTTTATGGGCTATCAAAATAGCTGTATCCTGTTCCGCATCTAAACCCCAAATAACACTTAAGCAGCCAAATTAAAACATTAAATTGTCTGTCTGTTGTTGTTGTTGCGATTATTTACCAGATAATTGTTCAACTCTCCCCTTAGCTTTTACTATATGGACCAGGAATTCAAATCGTTGACCAGAGACTAAAATATTCCAAGCAAGGTGTCTGTTTTTTACAGGTGAGAATTATTTTAAGGTAACCTCATGTATCCAGAAGTTTAAAAAATAAAGACTATCAGTAACCAAAGGACAACATTTATGACATAGGAAGTACTCAATATCTGTTTATAAAAGGAAATGTTTTCCCCTGGAGTTTTATCTTTTTAGTTATGTTGGAACACATGTCATTTTATAAGAATTATTTTATAAACATGTTAAGGGATGCATTTATTTAACTGTACAGGCTTAGACCAGGTCTGCTACAAGGTCTGAAGCAAGACAAAAACTTCAGCCATTTTCTACTGATTCTGGGCAGTATTAACAGCAGAGTGAAGTAGAGAAAAACCTTGGATTGAGAGTAACTTGTTCTGTGAGTGTTCCGCAGGACGAGCAAACATTTCTAATAAATTTTAACTTGATAAATGAGTTATGTCCTGCAATATGAGTAGTACCTGATGCTGGATATCACATGATTACAACTGAGGCATTGGTTCTTGAAATTCACTTTGATATACAAGTGGTTTGGATTACAAGCATGTCTCCAGAATGAATAATGTTCGCAAACCAAGCATAATTTTTATTGTAATTTTAATAATCAAAATGAACTGCACCAAATGGCACAGAGTTGGTGTGTTACAAAGAGACATTAAACTGAAAACTTATAAATGTCTTCTTTGTGTTCAAACCCCTACTTTTTTCCAGGTGTTATGTGGAAAGTAAAAATTTAAGGGATAGTTGGGTTGGTTTTCCATGTACTAGTTACTGATCTCTACTTGGAAGAACCACAACACTCATGGGTTGCTTGCTTTACTCATGGCTGGCCCTGCTTTCCTAGAGTAAATATCCTTATTTTCCTTATAAATATGTCTGTATCCTTAACCATTTATGCAGTAATGACTGTATTGCCTTTTATTTGGTATTTTGTAGTATACGTTTCATTTCATTGGCATTGGTATTTTAATATTCAATTAATTTATTTAATAATTAATGATTACTATATTGGCAATGGTAATTATATAATGAAGATGTACTTTTAGTTCATTAGGTATTTAATCTTAAAAATTTTTTTTTTACATTTATTCATTTTTGAGAGAGAGAGACAGAGCATCAGTGGGGGAGGGGCAGAGAGACAGGGAGACACAGAATCTGAAGCAGGCTCCAGGCTCTGAGCTATCAGTGCAGAGCCTGATGTGGGGCTCAAACTCACAAACCGCGAGATCATGACCTGAGCCGAAGTTGGACACTCAACCGACTAAGCCACCCAGGCGCCCCAGGCATTTAATCTTTTAAATGCCTTTTAAAAAAAATGTTTATTTTAAGAAAGAGAGAGAGAGAGAGGAGAGAGGAGGGAGAGAATGCCTGTGTAAGCAGGGGAGGGGCAGAGAGAGAGGGAGGGAGAGAATCCCAAGCAGGCTGTCAGCGCAGAGCCCAACATGGTGCTTGATCCTGCGAACTGTGAGATCATTACCTAAGCCAAAATCAAGAATTGGACACTCAACCAACTGAGCCACCCAGGCACCCCTTAAATGCCTCTTAAATAACAATTTTATCTTTTAAAACACTACCTTGTATGTGTTTGCAGCTGAAATATAGAAATTAGAACTTGACACAATCTGTATCTCTTCTTTTTCTTCTTCATCTTACTGCTACTACTACCATTATTAAAAAGCTAGACATTGGGTATAAGATCACATACCCAAAACCACGGTCTTAATTTTAATAACTGTTCTTATTCTTATTCTATCTTGAATTAAATCATAATGTTAGAACATAGTGCAATAATTAAATGGAGTACACAACAATAACAATAAAATGAGTGAAGGGCAAATCATGTGCTTTCCATGGAAAAATTTGTATCAGAAGTTGTTCAGGTATACTTTTATTAAATTTTCTGTTTTAAATGAGATATTGGGAATATTGTTTTTGCATTCTGGTGTTTACCCGGATATAGATGCTCAAAGACAGATGTCTTAATGGAAGAAGCAAGATTGAAACATAAATGAAAACTTTCCTCAAAGAAGAGATCTCGAAAGGTTAGGGTGAGCCAAGTTACTGAAGCGTACTATATATTTCTGTGTTCTCTGCTTTTTTAACCTGAGATGTGACCTGATTTTTCCCTTTCATTCAAGGTCGTCACTAAACTCACAGAAAATCAAAAATAAAATAGTACAAAGGAGGAATAGACAAAGGAGAGTTTAGGTGCATATTTTAAGATACCACATTGGTTTAAAATAACTTACGATGAAAGGGTCACTTAAGAAGGGCACTGCTTAAAATTTAAGCAGGCAGTAATGGAAAGCGACAGACCTCAAACAATTTAAGTCTTTCACAGCTGAGTGAATTCACAGTGACAGCAAGACAAGGATGTGCTAACTTACCTCTGCAGGACCTTGGCTATTGCTTCATAGGCTCTCCCCAGGCTGAGATCATCTTCCAGGTCTATGGAGATTTTACTGTAAGTGTTAAGGACCTATCAGGAAAAGAAATACGTATTAAACATACAGCATGGCCAGATTCACTGATGTTTGCATTTCATAACAGAAAAGATTAAAATTAATAGCTGTTTTTAATGTCTCCATAAAATATTTTTTTGTGTATTAAAAATTCATGTTGGTTTGGTTTATTTTTATCCATAGTATAACTTGTTTCACAGCAAACTCTTTAAGCCATGACAGTGAGGTCTTACTTTTATAAAAATAATTCTTTTCCTGCACAATCCAAAATTTTCCAATTTATATAACTTAGGTGTGAATAAATAATTGAATGGTTTACAACATTATTTTAAAATATGGTACTATTATCTAAGGTAATGTAAGGCAGATTACAATATTCTACTGTGGTAGCTTAACTATCACGTTCTTTCTATAAATAGCGGTTTTGTAAAGTGTGAATTTAGGTGCTAAGCAATTTCTAAATCTATCATTTTATTAGATGCATATCTCACAGTTTGTACATGTAGTCAGTATACACTAAAAATATTTCTTAAAAATGTACTCCATTACCAACAATCTCTTCAATAATCAAAAGATTATGGCTGCCATAGCCAAACATATGATCTTAATTTAATTTAACACTGACATCAACTTTATGGTATAATTTTCCTTTTATTCTTTTTCTCTCAATGACCAGAAGGAGGAAAATATGTAAAACAAAATTCCTATTCTTTCTTCTTCCTTCATTGTTACTTGACCTAACCTATTACACACATGAGGACACAGGAAATCTCCAAAGGCCTCTATGGAAATCCTTTTTGCACATTTTCTAAGACAGAATTAGTGAAAGTCATTTGACAGCATTTGGAGAGAGAGGCAGGGTGAGGGAGGACATAAATGCGTGCTTTATGCTACTGCCCGAATGAGGCAGCTTTGAAGAGTTAAGTATTAGAGGCAGTGTTGACATTTGACTTTACTTTCTTAAAGTTAACATTTGGGAAATAATTTCAACGAGGCCATTACGATACCGCATAACATTTGTTTGTGTGTGAGTGTGTGTGTGTGTGTGTGTGTGGTTTGCAAGTGACTGCTTGACGTAACACTGACATTAAAACTTACTGATACGTATTGACCCAGTGTTTTAAACCTACAAAGTTAAAATTTTTGATTTCTTATTTTTAAGCTTATTAATACGCTTTGTATAAACCCAAGGATATTATTTCCACTTTGTCTTGCATACCTGACAATACCTACATTAAATCTGATACGATTTGACATAGACCTTTCTGAGTTAAGGGGCAGAACTCATAAATTTTGTAAATTTATAAGAGACCTTATTGAATCCAAATACCAAAATATTTAGGAAGAGACCTTCTAGTGTCTTTTTATGGTTGATACATTTTTATATATGACATTTTAGAACTTTACGATTGAATATTATTAGATTTCTTGCCAAAAACAACTTGTTTATTCACCAAATATCGTTACTGTGTACCAGGTGCTATGTTAGACCCCAAGAAATCTTAGTTAGAAGGGAACATGCTTGCAGCCCTGAAGGCGTTTACAGTCTTATGGCACAGAAGTTTGGGTTGATACGCTGTGTAAATTAGCAATGACTGAAGGCAGGGTTCCCCAGGGCTTACACCATGCTTCTACTGCACACTCTCCCATGCCCCTGGTCACCTGGAGCAGCACAGTAAGTCCCACAGGCACCCATTACCTTGAGGATGTGACTCTACCCTCTGGATAGGAGGGTAGGTGTTCAAGAAATGATAGGTAAATATTTCAGTGCTGGTGACACTTTAATTTGTGGCTTGAGAGAGTTCATACATCAGCTCAAACACTTTACCTAAAAACAGGAAACACACAGGCAGTAGGAAGCACATAGTTCACTATTGGCCCAGTAGGGAAACAATGAATGACATGAAGTCCTAACTGAAGACCTAGAATGTGCCATAGAGGAGCCCATCTAAATCAGGCAGGACCTCTGCTCCTCAGGAATGTGAACTCTAGGGGGAGACAGTAAATGCAGACAGGTGGATGGATGGCAAGAACACAAGGCAAAACTCAGCACATTGGGGAATCATATAGTTAAATCTAAGGGGTATAGGAAGGACATTGTTAAAATAAAGAGGAAAAACTCATAAAAGTGGAAAAATAACATGAGATTAAATATTGTGCTGAAAATAAAGACGTTTTACATTGATCTTCTGGTAAGCTACGTTACCTGCTTTTTAATTAACGTAGGCAAGGTATAATTTACAAGTGAATAAACATTAATCAATTCAAATCCCTAGGCAAATAGTGGAGTCTTTTTTTTTTTTTACAAAGAATAATACTTCAGTACTTCAAGTGAGAAAATACAGTGTGCAAATCTGAGAGATCAACTGTACTTGGTTGAATATCCCTTTGGCACACAATATGCTGGAAATGAATCCAGATTAAGTTCTATCATCACAAATCGAAGAGGAGAGAATAAAGACTCTCAGATGCAAACTCTTTTGATGAACTGAAAATTCATCATGTATCTTTAAACTTTATTCACAATGAACTTAATCAACCTTTGTCAAAAGACAAAGGAAACATGATTAAGCACACTACTAGATAAACTTCAATGAACACCAAACTGTGTAGGATTACAAGGTTGTCAAAGTTAGAAAAATCAGTTCATATACCACACAAAAATCGAGCACTACATAGGTACCTAAATGGTTCCAATAATTTCAGTGAATAATGGAGATGAAGCTTTGAAAACTATTTCACTTCAAGTTTTAAAGGCAACGGGCCTCATCTTCCCACTAGAATAAAATTGATTTACTTGAAAAGGCATTTTCAAATAAAATCCCAAGTTCTTAAAATGAGATAATTTGTATTGGTCACCTAAAAACAAAACTAGTAGAATACTTAGCATAAAAAATGAGAATGTGCAAAAGAATCATGCTGGCAATATGCTACAAATTCTTTGAAGAATTGTTACTGTAAGATAAAATTTTAAGGGTCATTAATTTCTCTTGCTGCAATATCCTTCGAGGGAACACTGAACTTAAGTCAAGATTGTCACCTGTCAACAAAGTGAATGGGAGACAGTGAGAGAGAGGCAGAGAGAGAGAGAGAGAGAGAGAGAGAGAGAGAGAGAGATTGAGAAAAAAGCATAGAAAGGTAGCCTTGTCCTCCCAGATTATAAGAATATATTTTGTGCCTGAGCTTTGGTACTTTTCAGGGCAGATACATAAGAAGTCATTATTAGGTCTATTAATATCAAATGCCCAATTGTTCTATATAACCTTTAAATGTTTAGGATTTCCAGTTATGAGGGTGCTTGGAACAAAAGAAAATGATCTATTTTATATTGACCCCCACTTCTTGTCTTCTTCTATTTTCTCATTCCACATCTCTCTGCAATTCCTCTTTTACAGTCCCCTTATCTTAGACAACATTAAAACAGAAAGAACTTCCAGCAATAATGGCCCTTATATTTGTTTTCACAGCCAAAGCCTGCTTTAAACCACACTCCTGGCCTAACTCTCCCAAATTAGATGGAATCATCTCCCTGCTCTTTGGCCCAGCCAGCTGTTATAAGAAAACACTGTTCCAGTTAATTTGTTTTAAAACCTTTATATATTTTTAAATGATTGTAGATTCACATGCAATTATAAGAAATAATACAGAGCACTCTCATATATCCTTCACCGTCTTTCCCCAATGGCAACATCTCACGTAACTACAGTACGGTCTCACACCAGGAAATTGATGTTGATAAAATTCATCCACTTTTTTCAGATTTCACAAGTTTTACTTGCACTCCCGTGTGTGCGTGTGTGTGTGTGTGTGTGTGTGTGTGTGTGTGTTTGCATGTGGGTGTTAATTTTAGGCTATTTTATCACATGCATCTATCCATGTAATAAACACCACTATAGCTAAGATACAGAAAAGTTCTGTTGCTATGATGATCCCTCACGTTACCCTTTCACTTTTAGTATGTTTGCTGCTTGGAAGAGAAAAGAGAAGTGGAGAAAAAATTATTTTTTCTTTTTTGGTTGGGTAAAAGAAAGATCTGCCTTAGGAAAAATTCTGAAATAACTTGGCAGCTGATCTGTTCCCTTTTGGCACACCTCCCTTAACCTTGTGTGTATTTCACCAGGGAAATTTCCTCAGCTAAGTGATAGAAGGACAGTAGTTGATTAAACTAGTTCATACTTAGGCGTGAATGACTGCCAGAAGAAGTTGTAGTTTTTTTTCAAAAAATTTTTTAATGTTTATTTATTTTGCAGAGCGGGGGGGGGGTAAGGTTAGAGAGAGACAGAGTGTGAGTGGGGGAGGGGAGAGAGAAAGCTGGGGAGGGGCAGAGAGAGAGGGAGACAGAATCTGAAGCAGGCGCCATGCTGTGAGCTGTCAGCACAGAGCCTAACAGGGGGCTCAAACTCACACCATAAGATCATGACCTGAGCTGAAGTTGGATGCTGAACCAACTGAGATACCCAGGTGCCCCAAAGTTGTAGTTTTAAAAAGAGGATGCTTGGGGCGCCTGGGTGGCTCAGTCAGTTAAGCGACCGACTTCGGCTCAGGTCATGATCTCACAGTTCGTGAGTTCAAGCCCTGAGTCGGGCTCTGTGCTGACAGCTCAGAGCCTGGAGCCTGCTTCGGATTCTGTGTCTCCCTCTGTCTCTGCCCCTCCCCTGTTCATGCTCTGTCTCTCTCTGTCTCAAAAATAAATAAAAAACATTAAAAAATATATATCAAAAAAAAAAATAAAAAGAGGATGCTTGCTAGCCCCAAGTCACTTCTTCTGAGTGGAGTTTTATGTGGTCTAACGAAGTGAAATGAAACAATTCAGATAGTGTGTGGCAGGATAATTGGGGACAAAGGTTATAAAACGAAAAAGAAAGGCCAGCCTTCTATTGAAATTCAGCCTTATGATATGATCCCTTAAGCAGGTACTGATTTTTATAACCTCTTTTTTGGGGTCTACTTCTATACCTCAGGTTTTCTAGAAGCCTCACACACTTGCCCACAATCTCGTTATCAAAGTAGTATGGAAGAGATGAAAAAAAGGTAGAGGGAAATGTGCAGCAGCAGATGTGAAAATCAGGTGTTCCTAAGTCATTGATACCTGAAAAGGTAACTCCCTCTCATTATCGCTTTCCTCATAATGCTCAACCTTCAGAACCAATATATTATGCAAAGTAATCTTCTAGTACATTCCATCAGATCATTAGATGTGACTGCAAGATAAAATGATATATATATTTTTTATGTACATAGGGTATATTACATATCTACATGTGTAATATGGATATATCCTTGCTCTTAAAGACCTTACTAAGGCAATAAGACTTATAGACATTGATATTATATAGTGCTGTAAGTCTGTATAAAGGGCTAAAAATCTAGTTCAAAGACATTAATTCATTAAACAAATACTGAGTGTCTTCCATGGGTCAAGTCTTGTTTTAGGTGCTAGGCATAGAGCAACAAATAATACAAAATCCCTGCCCCCGTGCAGTCTATACTGTATCTAGGAGATGGGGCAAAAATCTGTAATAAAATAAATAAATGAATGAATTTCAGATAGTGTAGGAGCAATGAAGAACTGGGAAAGGCTTCCTTTAGGAAGAGAAATTCAATCTGCATTTTAAGGGAATGATGGGATTGGGTCAGTGGGGAGGAGGGCAGCTTGAACAAAGGTTTGGGGAAGAGAATGAGTGATACAATGAGGAAAAAGCTTTACCAGAGTACACAGAAGTAACAATGTCCAATAAAAAGTCTGCTTTAAGGCTCATGCATAGAATGTTTTGTCTGATAACATGGACTAAATAATCATAGTTTTAATTGATGGTATGAAGTGATAAACTTTCAAGTTGCAATTTGTCTTTTTGATTACAAAGAGAAATCTGATTGTTGCTTTGAAGGTAAGGTGCGTTATTCACTTTCATTCTTTATTCTACATGCACAAAAATGTAGTCTTTTGCAAGACTTTTTTTACTCATAGTTTTTGTCTTTCTGTTTTCTAGGCTGCTCAATGTGTTTGGTTAAAATACGTCACATCCAAGATGCTGCAGGTCCTGCCTTGCTTCCTATTATGCAAGTTTTCAAAAAAATTAATGCATAGTTGTTCCTGTGTCTAGGGAAAGGAGAGGAAATATTCTTCTTTTCTCCCTCTGGCATAGCACTGAGCATGCACCACTCAAACTAATATAGATCAGTGACATGAAGTTAAAATGGGCCCCCATGCTCTGGTTGGTGACCCATTGTTACTGTAGGAAAACAACTCATGGAAACCACCACATAAAGTAAGTTCTAACATCTAGTCCATCTGAGATGGAAATTTTGTAATTTTGCAAAAGTTTCAAGGAGCTATAATCCTTTTACTTCACATTTTTGGTATTTTTTTTCTATATACATTTCTTTTTTCACTTACCAACCGCCCCTACTGCTCTCTTCCTTAGTTAATTCAATATTTGAAATCAGTAGGGACTCCTCCTCGGAGGGCATAGACTAGGCTTTGGAGGAGCCTTATGGGATAATTAATCAAATCTCCCTCTGGGTGTTCACATTTTCTTCAAATAGCATAGGCTCTCAAGTCACACAGGTCTACTACTGAGCTGATTGACATGTGTCAAGTCACTTAGTCTCTCTGAGCCTATTTCCTCAGGTATAAAATGGAAATGAATAAAGTCTACCTTGAAGGGATGTTATAAAGTTCCAATAAGATGAGGTATTAATAATAATACCTACTAAAGATTTGAATAAAGCAACTGTTTAATTTCCCCAAATACTTATCTTACTTACCTAAAGTGGTTTTCAAATGGGGGTGATTTTACCCCCTAGGGGATATTTGGCGGTGTGTGGAGATATGTGATGTAGTCGTAATTGGGAAGGTTGCTACTGTCATCTAGTGAGAAGCCAAGGATACTGCTAGATACCCTGCAAGTGCACATGGAAGCCGCCCCCCACCCCCGCCCCAACGAAGAATTATGCAGCCAAAATGTGAACAGTGATGATGTTAAGGAATCCTGATTTAGCCTTCACCTCAACCATTCTCATGATTGGAAACCATCCCCTTGTGAAGCTGGCCACTCTGTCATTGAAGAGGTAAGTGACACAACTATTGGTTAAGTTCAGCAAAATCTGTAACTTCTACCTGCTCATGATGGTTGTGTTTTGTGAGACAACACAAAATAAGCCCATCCCTCTTCCATGTGATGTTGCTGAAAGACAGCTATTTGCCCTCTTAAAAGCCTCCAAACATATAGAGTCATCCAGGAGACTCTGAAATGAATGAGAATGTAACCCCAACAGTTTAGCCACATTTGAACGTTTCCTTCTTAGTTTTGTCTGAGTTCTAGAAGAGTTTAAATAAACCCACCTGGACCAAAAAGTTCTGTGAAACAGCAAAGAGGCATCCATCAGGTTTGTTTGTAGAGAAGTTATGGTCTATTACCTAGGGTGGATTTTTTACCTCTTCTCCTTGCCCACTATAAAAAGATAGTACAGCTAATATTTTCTTATACATCTCCTACACAAACCCAAAATTGTGCCATTTCATAACAAAAGTTTGGCTCTGTGCTCAACAGAGTGCACTACTTTGAGGAGAAAAAGGCAATGACGCAGGTTTACTCTTGTGCAATAAGAAATATAGAAATAAAAAATCAAGTTTGCCATCTTGAGCTTGAAATCAACGTCAAATCTTATCGGAAATACATTTATTCTGATTTCTGGCAATCTAACCCCTTTAGCCATTTCACAGTTGGTGAGCAGAGAGGATGTTTCTGCCTCATTTACAGTGTCTGAACATGATTCAGACAATCAACTGCAACATTAGTCAAAGAAATCAGTGGCTAATGAATTCTGACAAGCACTGCAGTAACAGGCTGAGGACCAGACTGGACCATAACAACATTCAGAGTACTTTACTGGAGCCAGTAATCAGAGATGGCAAAAGACGGTTAAAAATGGGGGTAAACAGAACTGGTCTCATATCACCTAAAGGCTCTTATACATTTTTTTGCAAAGTCATAGTATCTGACATGTAGTAGATACAGTAATCCTTTCCTACAAATATGTTATATTGAATGAACACTGAGGACAAGGACAAGTGAGTCGGCATCTCTGTAAACTATAACACATAAAAGTAGTTAAATATTTTGCATTCTGCTGACACTATATTCTTAAGTTAGGAACAGTCTAGCCTTACTATTTATACTGACCATTTAGAGTATGTACTCTCTCTTCCTGAAATGCATTACTCATGATTTAGAGTAACTGTCACACATGGTTTACATTGCCCAACACGCAATATGAAGGCTACATGGTCTAGTGCAGAAAGGACTGAATGTTAAAAGGTATGAGTTCTAGTTTCTCTTCTGCCATTAGCTCAGTGTGTGACTTTGGACAGGTCACTTGGTTACCTTGAGCATCAGTATCTAAGTCTGGAAGATAATGGGGTGGGACCAAACGATCTAAAATTCTCTCTTCCAAAAATATTAATTGGAGTTCAGAACCCTACATTGATATATTTAGTAATTTAAGATAGGCTCTGATTGTTTTCAAATATTTATCCTTGGCTTTAAAATCCCTGATAAATTTATTTAATTTTATTTTTTTTTAATTTTTTAAAAGAAACAAAATGATGAGTCCTTTCATTCAATTGAAATGTTACAGCAAGGAGAGCTGAATCTACAATGTTTGGGGTTCATATTAAATAGCCATTGTCATAAATGCAATAATCAGCACTCTTCAAAAATAGCCAATTATTTTACCACCTAAAATTTTAAAGACTTATGAAAATTCACGGTTATCCTTAAGTTATGTAAACTAAATTAGAATTCGTAGTTAATCTCTCACATGCTAGGAGTTCACATTGCATTTTCAAATGCTTGGTTCTGGCTCAGGTCATTGCTTGCAGTTCATGAGTTCAAGCCCTGTACTGGGCTCTGTGCTGGCAGTGCAGAACCTGCATGGGATTCTCTCTCTCCCTCCCTCTCTACCTCCCCCCGCCCCGGCTCATGAACATGTTCTCTCTCTCTTTCTCAAAATAAACAAACTTTAAAATAAAATAGAATAATAAAAAATAAAAATTTTCTGAATCATAAATTGGAACATATTGTTCAAAACTGCCATTTCTTTAAAAAAATTTTTTTAATGTTTATGTTTTGAGAGAGAGAGACAGAGACAGAGTGCGAGTGGGGGAGGGGCAGAGAGAGAGAGGGAGACACAGAATCTGAAGCAGGCTCTAGGCTCTGAGCTGTCAGAACAGAGCCTGGGCGGGGCTAGAACTCACGAACTGAGAGGTCATGATCTGAGCCAAAGTTGGACGCTTAATGAACTAAGCCACCCAGGCACCCCAAAACTGCCATTTCTAAATCAGTCATTATAGTTTAGTACTATTTTAATGAGAGACATATTTATGAAGAATTTTAATTCCAATTCTCAATTATTTTCTATGATGTAAATCAGCATAAAAAATATTTATCCTGTACAACCCAATCATAATGTGAATTATATTTATAGCTCCTTCAAAAAAAATTTTCGCTGCCCTCAATTTCTTGCTAGGAAAATCCACTAGAGGCTTTGTTTCATATTTTGCCAGAGGGCCCTTGAAGAAAGGCAGTCCAGAAATCTACGAGGTGGCCGGACATAAAAAGTTCTACTTGGTGGAAGACTATAGTGATTAGTTAGCTCCATCTTAGGAAATGCAGACCCACTGAGCAGCTGGTAATGGCAGAAGTGAGGAGGTGCTCCAAGATAAATGAACATCAAGAGAGTGGTTGGATTATGCCAATAGAGTGAATCCAACTGACCGCTGCTGCTAAGGGGATAATAAGAAAACTCAGCCCCTTTTGACCTGAGTCCTCTGGTTCCCAAGAATCTTTCAGTCTATGAACTGCAACTGTCTGCTGATCCCAAGTATTCATGGGATAGGATGCATGTACCTATCAGGAATCTTTACAATCGCTTCCCTTACTTGAGGTAATCTGAATGACTCTCTTTCTTGTACCTGCAAAATAAAACTGAGAAACACCGCGAGATAAAAGGGCTCTCTTGAGCTAATGTGGCAAATGAATAACTTCAAGGCCTTCCCCTGTCCATGTTTACCAGTGAGAGACAGTACATGTTGATTCTTTCCATGGCTACCCACCAACAAAAACAGATTCTATAAAGTGATTAGAGTTTTCATTTGCAGAAAAGATTTTGAATGAAAAAAATGTTTTTTTGTAAACTAGGATATTCTCAAACTCCACTTGTTATGTTTATATGAGGATGAAAAGGGATTGTGACAAATGATTCCATTATACCTACGATAACATTACCAGTAATTTCAGTTGTCTGTTATTTATGGAGACTAAAGATGGTGGTGGCAAACTGAATCAAATGAAGTGCCAGTCAAATCTAATCTGACCACACAGGTATTGTCACTCACTTTGTCAGTGCAGAGATGTCAACATTTATGTCTTGCTGGAATGTGTGGGACTCTGGGACCCTCACTCCAGCCACACAGACCTTTCACTATCAGGAATGAGCCCAGTGCTGTCCACCTCCACGTCCCTCTGCCTGCATTGCTCTTTCTTACTTCACTCCTGACTCTTCCACTCCCTGGACACACACACCACTTTCTTGTGCTATTCCAGCACTTACCACAGCATCATATGGATCTACTTATTAATATTTGTCTCCCTTGGGGCTCCTGGGTGGCTCAGTCGGTTAAGCATCCGACTTCAGCTCAGGTCATGATCTCATGGTTCGTGAGTTCGAGCCCTGCGTCGGGCTCTGTGCTGACAGCTCAGAGCCTGGAGCCTGCTTCCGATTCTGTGTCTCCCTCTCTCTCTGCTCCTCCCCTGCTCACACGCTGTCTCTCTCTCAAAAATAAATAAAGATTAAAAAAATTTTTTTTAATTATAAGAACATATTTGTCTCTCTCCAATTAGGTCCTAAGTGCCACGAGAACAGGAACCATACCTGTTTTACTCTCCATTATACCCCTAGCTCCTACTTTTATGTTAATGTTGAATACTGCTGAATGAATACGGAAGAGCCCTTGGAAAGTACTAGTGGTGAAGTACCTGCAGAAACATATATAATGAGCTTCTATATTATATAATACCCCTATAATTACATTAGTAATGTATTTATAATTATATATTGTCTTCATAAGAACATTACACATAGCTATTTGCCTTAAAGAAAAATAAGCTATTATAAATTATTACGTAACATATACATTACACATAATATACATTACAGTTTATCACACACTATATATTACATTATATTTTCTATGTTTTGCATTGAATATCATTCAATAAAGGAAAAAACTATGGCACACTATAACTATGGTAAATGGAAAGTACGGGAACTTTTTCAGTTAACAGCCAGTCCTGGAGAGAATTCAAGTATCAGCAAACAGGCCAAATTCTTAAAGGCGGGCTTAAATGACATTTCAAAATGACGTAAGAACCCCCTACTAAATGTGTGCTTGTTTCATCTAATCATATTCCCAAATAAGTAAGTTTCCATTACGAACCCATTATGCTCGGTGAGGACAAGCAGATCTGAGGCTGAGATTGTTAGATTAGTCATGGTATCTTGAGTAATAATTCCTCCTCTCTGTGGAGGGAGTATAAAACTCTTTTTCTCTTTCTTTTAAAATCTAGACTGATGAGAGACATATATAGTTACTATCTTCCCAAGTAACAAGCTAAGACAGACAGGTAAGCAGTGAAAAGTCACTAGCTTAGTGACAAACCAAGTTCCTCAGCTTCCCCTGAAGGGGTGACGTACCAACCTTCTTCCATTGGACCACTTGGAGCATAATGGTTTCTGGCTCCACAGGAAAGGATCAAAGTGTGTTCTATATTATCCAGAAGGTTTTAATAAACACTAATACTGTGAAAATTTCTATATTTCTGCATGAACCAATTCCCGCTCGGAGATTTGTCTTTTCCCCGAAGGTAGGGCCATCATCTATTCATAATCTCTCTTACTAGATTTCTTCCTCATTGAAGGCAAGATTCAATAAAATTTCATTCTGCTTCCCCTTTCTCAGAAATCCATGAAAGCCTTGAAAAACATTTTGAGCATATTCTCTCCGTGCAATTTGATATCCTTTCCACCACAGGCCATTATTCTGGTAAACTCAGTAAACCCTAATTTAGATCCACGGTGTAATGCTTTCAGATCAAGCTGGGTGAACACGTTTCTTTAAAATAAAACATGGTAGGAAAGTCTTTCTCTGAATGCTTGCTCACAGAGGAAGCTTCATCTATTTCCCTTTTGCCGTGATGGAAGAGGCAAGAAAACAATTTATGAGTCATTTCCATTCTGACAGATGCGGCCATGACTGGAAAGGCGATGCCTGCCAAGAGCTTTTATCAAGTAGGTTATAACAACTAGTAATAAGTGTAAATAATAAATGGTTGGAATCTTCGGGGAAACAGTGGCAATACGAAACGATTTTTGGTACTTCTGATGGGGCTCTGCCACTCTTGGAATTCCCTGCCTTCCCAGTAGAGTTTTGGCCTGACAATAAACAACAGTTTAGTACTTTATCTAATCCCAGCCAGGAGGTGAGTTCAACAGCAAGCTTTTGCAGATGTTCACATCCAATAATCTATCCATAATTGATGAAACAGGGAGGTCAGATGTAATGGCTGCTACTATTCCAGCAACAAATAAATGGTTATTGACAAAACAAGCCAGTGTGGCGCAGAGCGCTGAGCAGTGACAGGCGTGCGGCGGTGCTGGGCAGAGGCGGGGAGGGCTACTGGATTCCTCAGCCAGCCGTGTGGCAGGAGGGCCACAATGACACATAAGCAGATGGAGGTGACTTGGAGAGGAAAAGGGAGGTTGCTGAAGTACAAAAAAAAGACGAAGACAGGCAGAGGCAGAGAAGAAAATGATGAGTGAGCCCTGGGCAAGGCTGGGGACCCGGGTGAGTACAAATGTGCGAACAGTTCAGAAATGCCTTTGAATGTGTGCACTGTGATCCAGATGTCTGGTTGCTTTTATCACCAGTGTGTCTTCACTCATAGAGCTGGCTGTCAAACTGTGCAGCCTAGGTGACTCTAACACCAAAGTGCCTGCATGGGATGCTTTGCTGCCCAGACCCTCCCTCCCACTGAGGGACATCCATCGATATTCCATTTAGCACTGCAGATACCGTCTTTTCCCTATGTATTAAAAAAAATCTATGAAAATCATGTATGTAATTTTAACAATATTTTCAGATAAGCCAAAGATGCAAGATTGTGAAGCTAGAAAATTTCCCAAGACTGGGACTAATCCTGAAATACATGCTGCTTAAAATCAAATTTACTGCAAAGGCATGTGAGTGCAAGGCAAAGTTTTCTTTAATAATAAAAAACAAACACTGCACTCTATTCACCTCAACCTAAGCAAAGAGTATAATAAATGCATTAATCGAGTATACTTTTATTGACTGAATAAAATTCAAGATATTTAAACATAAATAGCCGAAATCCTACATTTCTATTCCAGTGCTAAAAAATAATGTTTTACACAGTTTACTATGTAATATTATAAGATGAAGAATGGTAGAATGAAATGGTAGTTATTATTGCTATAGGTAGTCATAAAGAGGCTTGGGACAGAGATGTTTTAAATATTAATATTCCTAAAATCACTTAAATCAATTTAACACTCTTTAGTGGTTTATTTAGAAGCATGATTTATTTTATATTTTGCAACCAATGCCTTTGATCAGCTCTGAAATAACATATGAGCTGAAAATAAAATGGCAAAACAAATTGCTGCTAGCATTCTTATAGTAAGCTTTAGGTTTTATGTGATAAACTAGAAAATTACCATTATATTTGGCATTTTCAAATTATTTATCAATATTTCGAAATGGAGAATTATAGAGCCCAGAAGCAATGGTGGAGATCATTTCCATAATAACTTGCTAGTTGCTCTGCTTCCTGGGCCCTGCCATTCTCCACGCTGGTGTCCCCCCATTTAGCAACTGTGACCTGCCCCAGTCCCCAGTCCCCAGGGCCATTTCTGTCCCTATTCTATCAGGGCAGAAGCTTGCCATCACATCAGTCTGCCACAGATCATATTCTGATTTGACCTCTATTAAGGTGACCAGGCTTTTTCCATGTGCCTTGACATGTGTCCCAGACCCTGGAGCAGCACCCCCATCTTGTTCTTCTTACCTAAATCTCTGTCTTGGTGCTGGCTGGGTCCTTATTTACTACAAAGCTGAAGACCTACCTTGTGGCCTCAGTATGCTCTCGTCAGGAGTGCCACTCCTAAGTCTCAGTCCCTGTGGCTTGGTGCTTGTCCCTTGCCAATGGCAGTCACTACCACTTATGGAGCAAAAGCTACATATGTGGAGTGTTTTATATTCATGGTACATTTAATTTTCACAGAGCCCTCTGAGATAAATATCAATATTCCCATTGTACAAATGAGGTAAATTAAGTGTAGAGAGGTTGAGTAACTTGCTCTGGTACACACAGTCCTAGGGTTGGAGAAGAAGAAGAGATTTGAACTGGGTTTTTTGGACTTTGTCTCCTGCTCATTTTGTCCTTGTGCACTGTGATATGCCTGCTGCTGGTTACCCTTGAGCATGACTTTGCAGATCTAGACCCTCAGTTACAGCTTACTACCTGCTGGCACCCTTCCCAGAATTCTCCACTCACCTACAAGGTACCCAGTGCAGCCCAATGTCTGACATTCTACATGTTAACCTCATGTTTGCCTGGTTACGGCTTTATCTATTACCAGCTGCTGTTTTTCATCCTATGAACTAATTATAATAGCTAATAATTGTTAATACTGAGTATTTATTATTTCTTTCCCCTGACTGCAGTGACTCCCCCCCTTTGACTCAGAAGAAAACCTGCCTCACTTTATAATGGCCCATAAGGCCTTCCACGACCCCACCCCTAATCCTCTGACTTTGGTTCCCATTACTCTGCTTCCCTTTTGCTTCTCCTTGGCCTCACTAGCCCCAAGCCTCCAGGGCTTAGGCTTGGTGTCTTGGAGTTTTGGCCTTGACCTTTCCCTCTGCTTGGAATGAACTTCCATCAAATATCTGCATAGCTGAACTCTCATCTGCTCCCAGTCTTTCTTCAAATGTCAACTTCTCAATGAGGCCCTTTCTGATCACCTATTTAAAACTTCCCCTACTCACCACTTGTTTAGACACTCCTGACTCATTCTTTTCTGTTTTTTTTCTTGTCTATAACATGCTTATTACTGTCTAACATGCTATCTAACTCACTTATTATTTTTAATCTCCATTGTCTGTCTTTCTCCAATGGGATGATGCTCCATGAGGACAAAGATCTTTGTTTTGCTGTTGATATATTCCAAGTGTCTAGAACAGGGCCTGGCAATAGGTGCTCCAAAACTATTTGCTGGATATGTCCCAGATTGTTCTTAAGACTAGGGGTGCCTGGGTGGTTCAGTTGGTTAAGCATCTGACTTTAGCTCAGGTCATAATCTCATGGTCCGTGGGTTTGAACCCTGTGTTGGGCTCTGTGCTGACTGCTCAGAGCCTGGAGCCTGCTTCGGATTCTGTGTCTCCCTCTCTCTCTGCCCCTCTATTAAGGTGACTCATACTCTGTCTCTCAAAAATGAATAAATGTTAAAAAAACAAAAAAAGGACTACACATATTAAGTAACTAAATCTTCCCAATACTCAGGAGCAGGCATTATTATTATTCTTATCTCTTTTTAAAGGTAAGAAAACTGAGGCACAGAGAAATAAAGCCAATAGGCCAAGGGTCTTATCTGACCCTTTCTCCCACCTCAGTGCCAAGACGCTGCCTGATAATGTCACCATAAAGGTTAGGCCCCAAGTTCTGGCTCCTTTGGTACCACCTGTCCCACCGTCAATCAAGATTTTAACAATGGCATCCTGTAACAATGTTGTGAAGGAAAATGAACAAGATTTAACGACTTGTCCGAGACCAAAGAGCTTATGACAAAACTACCACCAGAAGGCAGAATGTCTGACTCCTAATTTGGTGGCCTTTCTGATATTTTTGAAAACCAATTCTGAAGATTCTAATAATTGCCTGGATGGTAGTGTTCCATTTCCACATAATCTATTATAATAAACAATTAAAAAGTAATTTTGGCTTTGCAACCTTGTAACAAGTATTAATGATTATTTACATAATATTTTAAAAGGAAAATGTTTATTTTGGTAATGTCTGTGATATTATAAACATATAAAATGAACATAATAAACAGTCACTCTGCTGTAAGCTAATATAAGCTCATAGGGAAAATGAATATGTTTAATTAAATTTAGGAAAAATATATAGTTAAATCATTTGCAGAACAATAATAAGGACCAATAAACCATTATCACTTCACTATTCCACTGGAATTTTCATCAACAGGCTATATTAATAAATATCATGTTCATTTTACAAAGTGGGATGCTGAGAGACTTAGCTATGATCTGTTAAGTCAGCAATGGCAGCAGGGATGCCATAATCCTTGCACAAACACAGCAAATCATACTTCTATTATTCTTTAGTATTCACCTGCATTTTTTGTGGGAGGACAGTATGGCAGACATAGATGGAAGTACTTTTTGCATGTTAATCCATTTAATCCTCACAACCACTCTATCGGTTAGTTGCTAGCATTTCCTTACATTGCAGGTGAGGAAAGTGAGGCACAAGAGAGGTGAGGTGACCCACGTATATGTCACAGGATTAGAAGTGGCAGGACCAGGCTCTGGAGTTAGGCAATGTGACTCTAGGGGCTACGCTTGTAATCACTACATCATACTGTGATCATGCTTAAGACGGGAACAGAGAGCATTGTAATCTACCAGAAGGACCCTATCTTTCTCCCCCTATTTTGTTTATCCGAAAATTATAAACATTCTGCCCTACTAGATCTTTCTGTGGAAAACCTAACAAACAGCATTTTTTATGCTCTTTCCCTTGCATTTACTAAGAGTTGCTGGTTGATAGCCAATTTGCATCAGTAGCAAGAAGAGATTCAGGGTTGTAGGAAAAATATGTTGAACACACTGCTTTTGAAAAAGAATTCTTTCGGGGCGCCTGGGTGGCGCAGTCGGTTAAGCGTCCGACTTCAGCCAGGTCACGATCTCGCGGTCCGTGAGTTCGAGCCCCGCGTCAGGCTCTGGGCTGATGGCTCAGAGCCTGGAGCCTGTCTCCGATTCTGTGTCTCCCTCTCTCTCTGCCCCTCCCCCGTTCACGCTCTGTCTCTCTGTGTCCCAAAAATAAATAAATGTTGAAAAAAGAAAAAGAATTCTTACAAATGTATTAACTCTAGTGCTGCTAGATATGTCATTGACATCTAGAGAAAACAAGACAAATTCAGCTATGGAGTTAAGTCATGACCAATGAAGAATCCACAATACTCCATTATCTATGCCAATGGAAGGTAAGAGAGAGATGGGAGATGGAAATGTGAGGTGAGAATTCCTTACATCTCTTTCCCTGGAGAAGCTACAAAACAGCGGGTCATTCCTAGCGGGATGCCACTTAATAGTTCCACTTCTGTGTTCCCAAACTCTATGCCTATTCTGAACTGGCCTGATAGCAGACAGGTGATTCTTATTCTAAGTTTCAATTGTTATTGAATAATAATTTCTACTGGACAAGAATTACAAAATGTTATTTATGCCAACAAGTAATTCATTAAATGGAATAGGTGAGAATGTTATTAAAAGTGTATACATGTGATTTATGTATATCACATATATTTAAATGACTTTAAAAATGAGTTGTGACAGCATTAGCACTTAGGAGCATGGCTCCAGTCTTGGCTCGGCATTTGCTAGCTTTGTGACCGTAATCAAGTCATTGAATCTAAGTCTCAGCCTTCTTCATCTGTGAAATGGGAGTAAGAGTAAATAGAAAATACTAATAAGATCTGCCTCTTAGGGATTGTGTGAGTATTAAATGAGGTAAAACACGTAAATAATAAGGTTGGGTAGAGTTGTAGACCCATAGCATACAAAGGCACGCTAGTTGTTACTGTTATTCATGATGATGCTATTCTATCTGGGCTCATTTGATTTCATTTGGTTTCATAGGACAGAAACCACCCCAATCTAATTTAGGCAAAATGGTAAACTAGGGACCCAAATGCTACCAGAAATTGCACTCTCCCTTTCTCATCTTGTTTTCTCTCTGTTAGTTTTACTCTCTCAGCCCACCATCCTCCGTGGCTCTGGCAGCATCCAGGCTAACTCCTTACCAAGGAAGACTGGCTCTGATTTAAAAACAATAGAAAACAAACTTATAGGTAAGCAATCCGATTGGCTGAGCTTGTCTAGAGACCTTCCTCTAGAGATTTGCTTCATTGGAGCAAGGAGTGGTGGCGGTGAGATCTGTAGCCCCAAGGTTAGAGACAAGACCGTAGCCAGCAGAAAAGCAATAGTGGTAATGGTGTAATGTTCTGAGAAGACAAGGATAACGGAGGTCTTCCAAATTGCTGTTAAAAAGTCCTCTGCTTAGCTGCTTCTCCCTCTGTGACTTTATCTCATTTAACATTACTATCCTACTTTGGATTAATTGAACAAAAAGCTTCAAATTCTTTGTCTCCATCTTGTCTCTGTATGTTCATCTACCAGCCAGAAGACACTGTAAAATTGTAAAATGTCTCTCAAATGCGTCCGTTATGAACTACACCACACCACCCGAGTTCAGAGCTCATTATTCCTCACCTGAAATATTTTAGAAGAGCCCTTAAACTGGTTTTCCTTCCTCTACTTTCTCTTTTCAGTTTGTCCTACATACAACTGCCAGGCTATCTTCTAAAACCAGTTCCTGCCCTACTTAGGCCTGTGAGGATCTCATCCCACTGCCCTATCTTTCCAGCTTCCCCCCACCAACAGCCCCGGTCCCTCAACACCAATACTCCAGCGTGACTGGAATGCATTTTCTGCCCTCCTGGGCCTTTACTCATGCTGCTTCTTTTACCATGTATTTTGAAAGGTTCAATTCAAATGTCATCACCTCAATCTCCAAATAAGATGAAGCTTCCCTGTTGCTTCTCTAGCTCTTGATCCCTATTACAAGTATTCCACAAGTCTGTGTTGGGTGTCTATTTCCTTTATGGACAATGCAGTCCTGCTGCATGGTAAATATCTACCTGAGCATAAAGAAACTGCCCAGACCTACATTCAAAAATGTGCATCAAACTGAAGTTGAAAACAAACAACATCCTTCGTTAATATAGTTATTAGCATTTCTTGCTCATACAGACTTTGGTCACATTTACTCAGGATACCAAAAACTCTATAGCTATATTTTTTCCCCTATTTTGTTGTTTTTGCTTTGTAAGTCATATGATTATTTTTTGAATAATTTATTATTTATTGGGTCATCTTTAAATGCTCTTTACTACTTGTTAAGCTTTTAATAACTTGTCTTGGTGTTTTGGGTTGAGACGAGCTGCTGAAATGACCAGCTGCTATGATCAGTCCTAGGCTGAAGGTTTTTACTGTGAATAGTTTACATACAACCTACTGAAAACATTCTTTGAAGTCTTTAAATTTTAATGGAATGAAAAGAAATAGTAGTTTACTTTTTTATTATAAAATTAGTATATGTTAATTGCAGAAAATTTGGAGCATACAGATCCATCACTTTCCCCAAAACAGAAAATTAAAGTCATCCATTATTCCAGCCCCCACAGATGACCAACAAAAACAATCTGGTGTTTCTAGTATCTGCATTTATACATATGTCTTATATATGTGTATGCATGTATGTAAATACACATGAGTGTGGTCATAATGTACATTGGTTTATACCCTGATTTTTTGCTTAATATATTGATAATACTTTTATTATTATAAAAATACTTACTTTTGTGTCACTTTTATTGGCTGCATTATTTTGCATCACAGGATACTTGGCGATGTTTAATCAACTTGCTATTGTACATTTACCTTGTTTCTAGATATTTCACCATTATAAACAGTGCTTCTAACATTGTATGTATAAGTTATGGCCAAATCTTTGTATCCTCACCCTGTCATTTTTTTTTTAATTTTTTTAATGTTTTTTTTTTTTTTTTTTTTTATAAAATTTTTTTTTTTCAACGTTTATTTATTTTTGGGACAGAGAGAGGCAGAGCATGAACGGGGGAGGAGCAGAGAGAGAGGGAGACACAGAATCGGAAACAGGCTCCAGGCTCTGAGCCATCAGCCCAGAGCCTGACGCGGGGCTCGAACTCCCGGACTGCGAGATCGTGACCTGGCTGAAGTCGGACGCTTAACCGACTGCGCCACCCAGGCGCCCCTAATTTTTTTAATGTTTATTTATTCTTGGGAGAGAGACAGAACACGAGAAGGGTAGGGGCAGAGAGAGAGGGAGACACAGAATTCAAAGCAGGCTCCAGGCTCTGAGCTGTCAGCACAGAGCCCCATGTGGGGCTCGAACTCATGAGGCGCCAGATCATGACCTGAGCCAAAGTTGGATGCTTAACCAACTGGGCCACCAGGCACCCCAGGCATCCCTGTCATTCTTGATACCAACTTCCACTTCTAACCACAGTTCTCAGAACCTCACATGCTTGCCAACCTCTGACACTATCTGAATTTTTGATTTTTTGCCTCTAAGTCATGATTTCATGTAAAAGAATATTAACGTTCTTCCCTGAAATGCTCACAAACAAAAGCTGCTATACACATCTATATAATCAATTCTTGATTATTTAGGAACTGAATGTCATTTTGTGGATTTGTTAGTTTCTCTGTTACATTCCTTCTCTTTCTCTCTCCCTGGCCATCACCATTATCATTTAGGGGGAAAAAAAAATAAGGACAACAGAAGACATTCGTGGGAAAAGTAGAGAGTCTTAAAGTAGACTGTTTTACTAGTTAACTAAGCTTTTAAATGTTTAATTAAGGAGGAAGTTAAAATTGTTTCTTAAGTATACTATCAGAAATAGAGTGTTGTGCTATTTTAAAGTCCAGTGTACGTTATTTTTATTGAGCACCACTTATACTGAAAATTTCTAAAATCAATATAGGTGTTAACTGGAGATCAAGTAATTGTCTCCCCTATAGATACATTTGAGACAATTACAGGTAAGTTTTAAGATGTATTACATTTGTCCTTCTGAAGTTACCCCTTGTGTGTCACAGAGGGAAAAATATAATTTGTTTCAATGTATAATGACTTAGTATGATCCCCACACTATTGTTTAACACATCTAATCCTATAATCATCTCTGGGTTCTTGCCGGTGTGATGCCTCTTCTTCTTTTGCGGCCTCTAGATCAACGTGTGCTAACAGCTGTGCCGTTGCCTCTAGGTCTGTCATACAATTAGTCTTGTGATGAACTATGCAGGTTGCTTTATTGCTCCAGAGAACATTTTCATATGCTAGGCCTTGAACTTTAAGGGGTATACATACATTATGTTCCATATGTCACTATTCGGTACAGTTGATTAGGGTACTCAATTTTTGGAGTCTGGAAGTTCATCCTCTTTAGAATGAACGAAGTAAAAATAATTATCCTTCTCTTCATTTTCTCACAAAAAGAGTATCAGAAGTTTTTGCGCTATTTCTTAAGATGTGATTGATTGGAAACAAAAATTTCAGCAGTTTTGTAAAGAGCTGCTCTACCAGCACCTTCTTTTTACAATGAATAATCAACATCATCATGCAGCTAAAGTGGCATTCTACATCTCAAGGGGATCCAAAACCAGCTTTCATATTTCAAAACAAACAAACAAAAAACCCAATACATTTTATGGCTAGAAAATCAGTTTTTATATTAATTTAGGCCATGAACTTTCTTTCCTGACATAAAACATCTCTTCCTTTTTACAAGTGTCTATGACTTTAAATTTTTGCCTACAGATTCCTGTTTAAAAAAAATCAGGTTTTCTTTTTTTTTCAGTATTCTGATTTTCCTATAATGCATTTGTCATTTAAATGACAAATACTATAATTTATATGACAAATACCATAATGTATTCATCATTTAAAAAGAAGAAAAAAACACACACAATGCTATTTTACTAGGCTGTAACATTGTAAAAAAAATAGAAAAATTAAATAGAAAAAATTTTTAAGAGAGTTCAGCTCCCCATTAATGAGAAAATTAAAAAAAAAACATTCAGTTTACTAAGATTCTAGTCTGCAAACAATCTTTCCTACAAAAATTTATATGAAATTATTACTGTAATGTTATCTGTTTTAACATCTTATAAAGGTCATGACTTTAAATACAGAGATAACAGTAGCAAAATTATTAGTAAAACATTTTACATTTGCATAATCTCCAAATTACTAAAACATATTTTTCATGAACTTCTTAACATGTTTTTCCAAGTGAAGCTAACTGTTCAAATGGTATTAAATAAGATATGAAATACATGTTTATACCATGCCTTAAATTATTGCTTATAATAATTTTGAGTAATATAATTTGATGCAATTTGGAGATAATTTTTTTTTAATTAGGCAATATGACTATTTTCTTCTATAGGTGTTTTTCTAATCCTATCACTTTTCTTTTGCTTGTCAGATATTTTGAACATTTCTCTATTAGCAAAATGTATAGAATGGAAAGGAAGTAACTGCTATTTGTGTACTGGCAGGGGTGCATGTGGCGGGTGGGGGGGGGTGATGCTGAATAGAAGGAGATCCGTGTGGCAACAATTGGGGGAAATGGGATCTGTAACAGCTGCTCCTTTTAGATTCCCAAGAAGGAGACTGCCTGAGGTGGGTCATGGGACAAAAGGATAAAACGGATGAAAACTCTGATGCAAAGCAGGAAAATGACTGCTGAGACCCCTGAGCTTACACCTGAATCGTCTCAAGCTGAGTGGCGAGCCCTCTTTAGCATGCTTCAGAAGCTGGTGATGAACTACACAGTACCAGGAGGCAAACTGGCTGCAAGCAGAATTGTCTGCATGTTTTGTATAATAACCAGCGGTCCTCTGGGGAAAGGAGGCCATGATTTCCTCTGTGCCAGCATCTGAGCTCCCCTCAGATACTGAGGCCATTAAACAAGAACAGAAGGGTCAATTTTAGGTAATGATTTCTAATTGGCAAGTAAAGACAACTTCTATTTAGTGGGTAGTGAAGAGCTCTGGTCTTTAAAGAAAGAAATTACTCAAATTCCTTTTTTTGGATAAATGCCATTTTTTTTCACTCAGGGACAAGTTATTAATATATTAATAATAAAGATTTTTCTATAGAATGTCAGTTTATTACATTTCCATTATAGAAATATGTGCCAATACAAAGATAAACTTAAGCCCTTTGTAATTTACATATGATAAATTTAGTAAATTACAGTTGAGAAATAAGTATAAAGCAGCACTCTGAACAGATACTCAATAAATGTTACCTACCCGAGAATCATTGCTATCATTACTCAGTGCTAATTATATCATAGCCTGTGGTAATAATAGCATCTTACATGTGAAAACTGTTTATAGTCTAAAGTGTAAAAACATATGGTTTTTCCATTTGATCTTCACAAAGATACAGCAAAGCTGCCATTGCCACCTATTTCACAAATGATACTGAGCCTCTCAGAAGTTAAGTGACTAAACTAAGGTCAATAGCTAGTATGTGGCACACGGGACTAAGATCCAAGTCTTCTAGCCCACATGCTAGCACCCCACATGCTCTTTCTATAAAAAACAGTTACTGTCCATATAAAGATTACACATCAAAACCTACTGTCAGCTCAAATGTTTGACCACTTAACAATTAGAGAGCTATTGCTATATACACTTGAACTGCATTACATAAAGGGGTCTTTATCATGTAATATAGCTCCTAAATAAACTCCTTCTTCAACATCTTTGATACAGCCTTTCACCGACACATTTAGCATTTTATTCTATGCTTACTATTTGTTTGGGAATACTTGGGCCTAGAGCAAAAGTCAGAAATCATGATTTTATAGATGTCTGACCATCTAGCACTCGGGAAAATAATTCTTTTCTGCATAGTAATGGTGATACAATAGTCATGGGTTTCTATATGTTAGATCTTATGCCACAAACTTTACATACGCTTTCTTACTTAATTCTCACAAAGCTGTACTGTGGTAGGGGGTAATAGTACCCCCATTTTATAGATGAAGAAACTAATAGTCCAAAAGGTTCATTTGCTTGTGCAATGTCACATGGTGAAGGTGGCAGCAAAGCTGGGATTCTGTTCTCCACCAGCCCGATTTAACATTTTGTTGCCCTCACCCTCCAAAGAGTTGTTAAATATACTTCGAAAAGCCTGTTGAGAGTTCCTTATTCCAGAAATGCTAGTATTTACTGCCTTTACTTCATGCAAAATTCTAATAATCAAAGATATGGTAGCAGATGTGAGTGTTTGTATCCATCCCAGGCAACTCTAACCAGGTATCCTGGTACCATAGTAAATTGGTTCCAAAGAGTCCTTTACCTGGAGCTGGAAGCAGACAGGAAAGGACAAAAGTGCAGATGCACAGAAGCAAATGCTCTTATGGACAGACCCATTCAGTCCACATACAGTAGTAGGTATGGTCCAGCAGAAAAATTGATCATATCATCATATACTGTGCATGTACAGACTTGGCAGGGTTGAAGTATTTGAACTAATGCACAAAGGATCTAAAGGAAGACAGAGCCTCTGAGAGCCTCTTTCTTGACCTCTTCTTTGCCTTGCCTCATTTACTTTCTTTCCCTCTCTCTCCACTTACTATTTTTTCTTTATATTTTTTTCTTATGACATGTAGTGTTCAAGCATCTGTCACATATAGTGCAAGAGAATAAAAAATGATTAAAGCAAGAGTATCTGCTTCCTTTCCCTTCCCAGTCTACTCACTATGGCATGACTACCTCGGCATTTCTTCCTTTCTCCCCAAACCAGCCCCACCCTCAGTGTTTTTTTTTTTTTTAATTTTTTTATGTCTATTTTTGAGAGAGAGAGAGACAGAGTGTGAGCTGGAGAGGCCAAGAGAAAGGTAGACACAGAATCCAAAGCAGGCTCCAGACTCTGAGCTGTCAGCACAGAGCCCAATGCGAGGCTCAAACTCATTCATGGACCACAAGATCATGACCTGAGCTGAAGTCGGATGCTTAACTGACTGAGCCACCCAGGCACCCCTAGGTGGGTGGATTTTATCATGCAGATCAGAGTTATAATCTGCAGTGGGAGGGGAGTATCTGTGTAAGATATAGAAATGAGCCTGCTGAAGAGCCACCATTTCTTGATCTGGAAGAGAAAAGAGGCAAAACAGAAGCACAGAGGAAAAGGAGAGCAGTGGTGAACCACGAGTGAGTGGAAAACAGGAGGGAACTTTGGGTTTAGGGAGTGACATGAAATTACAGGCTTCAGAATATCTAGAGACAATTGAAATTTTTTTTAAATGGAAGGAGAGAGGATTTAAAAAAATAATATTGCTGGGAGTTAAGAATTTTATCTTTTACTGTTCTTTGAGGACAAGTAAATAGAAATTGAAATTACTTTTCCTTTAGCTTGCTGGATTTTTAATATGATATCATACTGAGGGTGAAATGTGAGGAACTCAGATTTATTTGGGTTATGTAATGGTTTCAGTAGTAGATAAAAGTCTTCACTGGTAAAAGTGACCAAAAAGAAAACTTGTTCTATGTATGTTACTGTGGACTCTGGCAAGGTATGTCAGCTGGATTGTCATTTGGATCAAGAACCCATTACTCCCAAGGATGGCGTGACTTTTAAAGAAGAAAGTAACAAACTAAATGGAGAAAGGAACTAAATGGGAATAACTGTAAGAATTGTCTCCCCCCAAACTTTGGTCAGCTAAACAATACAAATCAAATAAATCATTCTTTGTTAGAAATGCCTTCTGATATATAATGGCTTTCCCTTTGTTTGTATATATGGAATTGAAAGAAAAATAAAATTTAATTACAATTACCTAGTGACACCTTAAGAATGTATCATTTTACAAATATAATCCATATCCTTCATTATTAATATTTATCAATAATCTGTGAGTTTTTTGAAACAATCTATGAGTTGCTAGAATATTAGTGTAACTATTTTTTCTGATACATTATTTATTTGCATTTTGCAAATATGAGATGCTGCTGATAAAGCGAGAGATTTAGGTTAACCATGAGTTTAGGTTAACACTAATGTTGGAAGCATTCTAAGCTATTATAAAGATGCTGACATGTATGCAAATATAAAGATGGCTACTGTTTTATATATGGAATAATTAAATAATATAGTACATGTGATGAATTTTATACTATAAAAGCAAATGAAGTATCAATATGATGAATTTTGCTTTCATAGTATAATTTTTGATAGGCTACATTATTGCTAAATAATAAGAAGCAAACAATTCACTGAATGTACTGAAGATTGTTAAAGTTGGTGTTCCTAAAATTATTACGCGGAGTGGAATATTTAGAAAGGAAGAAAATTCATGCATAAAACACAGTGCTAAGGGAGGCCCTTTCTTTCTCTTAAATTAATTTTACGGTTGTAGTATTTGATTGTGGAAGTGTGACCAACTTTGCAAAAGCCTTGAATGTGATTTTTAGTAAGGTACTTTTCTCTTTGAAATTTTAGGACTTCATAAGATACATTTACCTACTAAGATTCAGAATTTACTCTACTTGGAACATGTGCAGGTCTAAATTGATGATGGCCAAAGGGAATTACTATTTCTTTTCTCAGCACCTGATAAATGCAGGTAGCATTCTCGCCTTTAAATGTCAGGGTCTCTGTGACCTCCTGCACAGGTTTATTAGAGTAACTACCACTTCTCTTCTCCAAATACCTTTTTCTCATTGGCAGGGATTTCAACCCTAAATAAATCCATTATTTAGGGTCTTAGTTTAACCTAGTTCTGTCATCCGATAAAGAATGCTTTATCAACAAGGAATGGATGACCAGAATATTTATATGCTTGTCAAAATATTCTTCTATTACATGTATTAATCATTTATTAATAAATTAAAACCCTTAAATTAAGATCCATTAGCAAAATTTCAAAATCCTTCTGTTTCAGATAATCAGAACTATTAATCAGTAATATTTACTCGTGACAGGTTTCTCTAAGCCAAGTTTCTTTGAACAAATCATGTAAATATCTTTAAACAGATGAACAGTATTGAAAGGGAGAAATTCATGAGAGAAAGAGGTTGAATGTAGAGGCAAGGTATTAAAAATCGGAAAATATTTCAAATTACAAGCTTAATACACAAATGAGAGAATAAAAAGAGTATATGGACTTGAAACCAAGAATTAAAGATAGATGCAATATGAAAAGGGAAGGGAAATGCTCAGTCTAACTGTCTGCTGTCTCAGGCTGGCTGCAACATGACCAAGCTGATTTCAGGGCATTCTTGCCCCTCTCCACAGCCACACTGTGACAACAACACCATCAGTGCCTTAAAACAGATAAAGATAGTGTTGGTCATACTGCACAGGGTGGGTAAGAAGGATAAAAGAGAATTTCAAAAGAAAAAAAATTGTATGTTGAATGTTTACTTTGTGATTAGGTAACTGGGCAGATATCTCATCAATCAATCAGGAAATCAGTCCTATTTAGTAATTGATCAAGTAATTTTTTATACTAGATTCACTAAAGAAGGAGTGCTCTGTCTTATGGGTTTCTAGCCCCCTTTATCTCTGAAAGGAAGCAGGGAAAGTGGCTAAAGTAAGACATTAGAAGAAAAAGACATGGTTTTCAAATGGAAATGAAAGCAAGATGTCAGGTTTTGTGGAAAGCTGTTTTATTACAAAGCAAAAACAGGCTGCTCTCTAAAATCAACCTAAGCTAGAAGACCTCCATGCCCCAAATCAGGTACAACTGCTCATGTCGGTTTTCCGTTCCAACCACATCCCACTCCAGCTTCTCATTCCTTGATGATTCCTTGGTACTTGTTCCCTGCCTCCTGTTGTATAGCCCTGAATCTGATGCCTTCTTGACTTTGCTTGACTTGGCATCTTACTTACAGGTCTGACAACAGATCCTTCATTGGCCCTGCAGCTCTACCTATGGACTTGGCCCAAATTTTAAGCTTGGTTCCTGCAATTCCTCAGTTCTGAGTGAGCTGTATTCCAAAAAGACAACAATATTCTACCACAAGCAAGACTTGGGCTCTGAAGACAGGCTTCATTCTTCCGAACTGCAAAGGCTAGTCTTGACTGTGGCAGTGAGCCTTGGAGCCTGGAATATGGCCTTCCTGGTTTCCCAAAGCCTCCGCCCTGGCTGGAGAATTAAATGACAAAAATTAACTGACCCTGACTCTAACTGAGGTATATGCCTGGGGGAGGGGGTCGAGGTCTGACTGGAAATCTCTGCAAGGAGCTCTCTCATTCCAGCCCAAAACCTGGGATAGGAGGCAGGAGGGGTTTGCATAATTCTGTTTTTAGACATGCCTGGTTTCCTTGGCTTGTATGTGATCATCTATTCCTGGTTTTCTTCCCAGTTCCCTGGATATCCCTGCTTAATCTCCTTTGCACCTACCCCCTCATCCAGCCGGCCCTAGGCCTTTTTCATTCATCACTATCAACTCTCTTTAGGAAATCTCCACTCCACAGCTTCAATATGCTGACAACTTACATATCAAATGTGGATAAAATCTCACGTTTAGACTTCCCCTTGGGCTGTAGACCCACATATATCACTGTTTGATCTCTCCTTGGATAACTGAAAAACTCAAATTCACCATAATCAAAAGTGACCTTCCCATTTCTCCCAAGCCTGGGTATCTGTTAGCATTCCCTCTCAGTGAATGACACCAGCAACCATCAAGTTTCACAGCCAGGCTCCTAGTGCCCATCTGGGCACCTCTAACTCCCTCACTTTCCATACTTAGTGTATTTTTTTTAAGTTTTATTTATTTATTTTTGAGAGAAAGGGAGCACAAGTGGGTGAAGGGTGGAGAGGGAGAGGGAGACAGAATCTGAAGCAGGCTCCAGGCTTTGAGCTGACAGCAAAGAGCCCGACGTGGGACTTGAACCCACGAGCTATGACCTGAGCCGAAGTCGGATACTTAACCGACTGAGCCACCCCAGCGCCCCCTCTGTACTTAGTCTATCACCAAGTCCTTCATAACTTCCAAAATGACTCTCCTCCATCTTCACTACTACCACTAAAGTCCAGAGTAAAAATAATAAAAGCTAACAATTACCAAAGGCATATTATATACAAGGCAGACACTCTTTTAAAACTCTATATAAATGGTCTCTCCTAATCACCCTATGTATTAGTTTCCTAACACTGATGTAACAAATCACCACAAACTAAATGGCTTAAAACAAAAGAAATTGATTCTTTCATAGTTTTGAAGACTAGAAGTCTGAAATCAAGGTGTTAGCAAAGCCGTGTTCCCTCCAACAGCTCTGGGGGAAGATTCTTCCTGCCTCTTCCAGCTTCTGGTGGCTCCAGGCATTCCTTGACCTGTGGCAGCATGGCTCCAAGCTCTGCACCATCTTCACATGCCTATCTCCTCTGTGTGTGTCTTCCTGTCCTCCTTTTCAAATCTCCTTTCTACCTTTTTCTTACAAGGCCCCTTGTCATTGGATTTAAAGCCCACCCAGATAATCCAAGGTGATCACCCCATCTCAAGGTCCTTGACTTAATTATATCTGCCAAGACTCTTTTCTCCAATAAGGTGAAAATCACAGGTCCCAGGGATTATGAAGTTGACATTTGGGGGCCACCATTCAACCCACTATACCCTAAAAAGTAAGTAGAGTTATTAGTCCCACTGAATAGATGAGGCAATTGAGACTTAGAGAGTTTAAGGTCCTTGCCCAAGGTCACACAGTTAGTATTAACAGGAGACTCATGTTTATTTGGTTTATGGTTTCCATACTTTCAGAAAAACAATTTCAATATCTTTCTGAAAGGAGTAACAGTTTCAAGAAATGTGTCTCTTAGATGCCAAGTACTGCTTCTTCAATCCATTCATTACTAGACTACACCACTACTGCTATCTTCTAAAAATAAAGGTCAGACCCAGTGCCTGGCATGACGTCTGTCATGTAGACGGTGCTTAATAAACAGTTGTGAATAAATCAATGTGATCATGTCGCTAGCCTCGTCAAAAGTCATTAAAACTCACACATTGCTTAAAATATGAATTTCACTATCCTCCACAAAGCATAAGACCCTCCAACCGTCCATAAACTTGAAAAAATAATCATTTTGGAAGGAGGACAGTCTTCCTAAGAATAGCCAGAAGTTGTGCAAAAAGAGATTGATAAATTTGGCCACAAATATATCTAAAAGTTCAGCATGGAAAAATTTCATAAGTCAGGTCAAAAAACAATGACCTGGAAAAATATTCACAACACATATTACACATATGTGCATTTCCAAAGGAAGCAGGTACCTTCATTTATTACTGTAGGAATGTAAACTGATGAAGCTTCTTTGAAGGGAAGTTTAGAAAAAAAAATGTAATTCATCTCTTCTCTGATCCAGCATTTCCACCTCTAGAAATTTATTGAGTAGATCATCTCTCACTTTGGCACAAAGCTATTCACTGCTACACCCTTTGCAATAAAACCTGATTGGAAATAATCTAAATGCCCACCAACATGAGATGATTAAATCCATTATGGTACAACTATAAAATGGGACACCAGTGGCCCTTCTAAAATGAGGCATGTCTATATGCATGAGTGTGGAAGAAGTTAACTCCAGATGCAGAACACTACATATAAATGCCACAATTTTGTAAACAACAGAAAGAACACATAGGTATATGCACTTATATGCTATACACATATATGAATATTCTTGGAGGGGTAAACCCAAAACTTGTTAACTGCATTTGCCTTTGAGGAAAGAACTGCAGGACCGAGTGCCAGGATGGAGGGAAGATTTACTTTTCACTGTAACCTCTATTATGTTGCTTGAATTTATTTTACCCTGTGTTTTTGCATTGCTCATTAGAGAGAGAGCGAGAGAGCGAGAGAGAGAGAGAGAGAGAGAAACAGAGACAGAGAATTTATAAGCTAGTTTTCACCTAATTTTCCGACTTGATTTCATATTTGCACCTGACAATTCATTGCTTCCCAAACATACCGAGTACGTTCACAGTCAGAGTGTGTGTGTGTCTAATATTTGATATTATCCTCAATACCCTCACTTTCTGTCTATAGAAATCCTGCTCCTTAAAAGCTCCCTGTGCAACCTCCCTGATCTTCAGTGTTGGAACCAACCACTCTTAACCTCTGCACTCAGAAAACCCCTGTTCGGGAAATACAAATCAAAACCACACTCAGATATCACCTCACGCCAGTCAGAGTGGCCAAAATGAACAAATCAGGAGACTATAGATGCTGGAGAGGATGTGGAGAAATGGGAACCCTCTTGCACTGTTGGTGGGAATGCAAATTGGTGCAGCTGCTCTGGAAAACAGTGTGGAGGTTCCTCAAAAAATTAAAAATAGACCTACCCTATGACCCAGCAGTAGCACTGCTAGGAATTTACCTAAGGGATACAGGAGTACTGATGCTTAGGGGAACTTGTACCCCAATGTTTATAGCAGCACTCTCAACAATAGCCAAATTACGGAAAGAGCCTAAATGTCCATCAACTGGTGAATGGATAAAGAAATTGTGGTTTATATACACAATGGAGTACTACGTGGCAATGAGAAAGAATGAAATATGGCCTTTTGTGGCAACGTGGATGGAACTGGAGAGTGTTATGCTAAGTGAAATAAGCCATACAGAGAAAGACAGATACCATATGTTTTCACTCTTAGGTGGATCCTGAGAAACTAACAGAAACCCATGGGGGAGGGGAAGGAAAAAAAAAAGAGAGAGGTTAGAGTGGGAGAGAGCCAAAGCATAAGAGACTCTTAAAAAATTAGAACAAACTGAGGGCTGATGGGGGGTGGGAGGGAGGGGAGGGTGGGTGATGGGTATTAAAGAGGGCATCTTTTGGGAGGAGCACTGGGTGTTGTATGGAAACCAATTTGACAATAAATTTCATGTATTTAATAAAAATAAATAAATTAATCAATTAATAAATAAAATAAAAATAAAATAAAATAAAATAAAATAAAATGAAATAAAAAAAGAAAACCCCTGTTCATCCTGCTTTGAACTATAGTTATGTTTACAAGTTGGCCACCTTTATTAAATTAGCTCCTAAAGGGAAGTGTTGGCCTCTGTGCTCCCCAAAGTACCTGGAACACAGCATTGCTGAATGTATGTAATTTTAATCAAAAATTATTAAGCAGAAGAGTTATCTAGAAAAACCCAAATTCCCCATGATGTCCCAATTTTAAGGGTGACAGAGAAACATATCTAGCCCAAATGTAAGAATTCTACTTA
This sequence comes from Lynx canadensis, assembly GCF_007474595.2. Taxonomy (NCBI): domain Eukaryota; kingdom Metazoa; phylum Chordata; class Mammalia; order Carnivora; family Felidae; genus Lynx; species Lynx canadensis. The sequence continues at coordinate 80,603,956 of NC_044306.2, read as the reverse complement.
GCATGATTATCTAAATCAGCAAATGAGAAATTCTCAAAGCTGAATATAAAGCCAATATCATGTATCAGATAAAATTATTACAAGAGTGATATGTGAAATGAAATAGGAGGCTTGAACTATATTAGAGGTAAGACAAAAATGAAGGAAAAGATTTGTTATAATACAGAAAAGATATTTCTTTTTTTTTTTAATTTTTTTTTTAACGTTTATTTATTTTTGAGACAGAGAGAGACAGAGCATGAACAGGGGAGGGGCAGAGAGAGAGGGAGACACAGAATTTGAAACAGGCTCCAGGCTCTGAGCTGTCAGCACAGAGCCCGACGCGGGGCTCGAACTCAAGGACCGCGAGATCGTGACGGGAGCCAAAGTCCGCCGCTTAACCGACCAAGCCACCCAGGCGTCCCCAGAAAAGATATTTCTTGACACTTTTTGTTTATTTTAGCCAAACACAAGAAGTCTCATCATAAAATAGGCAAGCACTTATTTTTATCATGAAGCAGGCTACTTCTCAGATTGGAACTAACAGTGATCTACACCTTTGCTGCCTCCCCAACCTCCAACTAAAGGTCCACAGCAATGCAATTCGCTCAATTGCTTAACAACCATAGTCTTTTTTAAAGCAAAATTTCCCAAATCATATTATAAGTTTACTGTAATTTGGCTTTCTTTCTTTCTTTCTTTCTTTCTTTCTTTCTTTCTTTCTATTTACTTTTGCTATCATTTAAACCCATATCCTGTTGTCCTCAATGATATGGGGAGTGAGCGCAGAGGGTCACTTTACTCCACATATTTAACTTTTATATATCCTAAAGCACTTCATGCTAATTGATTATACATTACTTAACTATAAAAAATAAAACCATTTTTTTTTCTGCTTCTAGAATTGCTATTCTGCTTTAGTCTCTCTAAATACATACAGGTCCACCCATTTCTGCTGGGTTTGTAACAACATATAATAAAATAAAATAAACACAATAAAATAAAAACTAAAAGTGGCAATGATTACAAGTTTACTTCAACTTACTGTTAGTGCTGTTTCATACTCTTCAGCAGCTAGGTGTGCTAAGCCCAAGTAATAGGAAGCTTCCCCTTCCATCTTTTTGTCACTTCCTAAAGTTGAAAATGTAGAAACATTGCCATGGAATGAAAGAAGCCCATTACAACAAACAGAATCTTCATTTTTTAAGACAGTAGAAAGTTGTAACAAAGGGTACAGATTTGTGAACAATCCCTGAAGCCTAACTATGTGCCAGTTTTAAAAGGCTGATGTTAATATAATTTACCTGAGTCACAAATGTTAGAGAAAGGTGCATTAGCAATGTGTTTAAGAGGCATTTTCCTCTACATACACATACAGCTTAGTAATATTAGTTAGGCATTCCTATGTAATTTCCATACTGTTCCACCCATAAAGACTTAAAGCCATCCTGCATAGCTACTATACATACAGGAAATAATTGGTAAAGGATATTGCTTTCCATAGTGCACAAACACATATACACAGAGAGACGGACATTCAGTGAGGTTTCTACAGGGCAGATAATTAGCAAATTAAGGAATTACTGTTTTGATTAGGTTCAATTTAAAAGCTATTGGTTAAAACTTGAGTGAAAATGACTGATATCTTGGTACACCATTCCATAGATATTTTGAAATCCAAACACATTTTTTCTTTGCTAATGACTGGTAATGCTTTTCATCATCTTTTCAAAGGAATCTAGTCTTTCTAATTTCTGTGAATGTGTTTTATTCCAGGAATTATAAACATCTTCTTTCCAAAGCAATTATGTGTAGACGTGTAACATGCTTCAATGAGACATACATCATACCACCTAATAAATACATAATTTATTTACATTTATATGCTAAATGTAACATATAAGTCTAATGGGCTTACAAGAACCATTAAAGGCTCTTACTTTTAAAAAGAATACCATCCTTTTTCTACTTTTTGGCTTTTAGTGTTACCTAACTCCTGGGTAACACAAATGCTGGTAGATCTACCCCTGAACTCTGCACTCCAACCATGATGGACTTCAGCAGGAGCTCACAGCTCTCCATACTGCATTCACTCTTACCACTCACTGAATTACCATTTGTGGGGGCACTTGGGTGGCTCAGTGGGTTAAGCGTCCATCCGACTTCAGCTCAGGTCATGATCTCACGGTCTGTGGGTTCAAGCCCCACATCGGGCTCTGTGCTGACAGCTCGGGGCCTGGAGTCTGCTTCAGATTCTGTGTCTCCCTCCCTCTCTGCCCCTCCCCTGCTTATGCTCTGTCTCTCTCTCTCTCTCTCTCTCTCAAAGATAAATAAACATTAAAAGAATATTTGAATTACCACTTGTGAAGCAGTGGCTCAACTGAAAGACTATAAGAAAACAGGATGGCAAATGCCAATGACAGTATTATTATTATTATTCTCAGCAATTTCACTGATTGCAGAGAATAATACCCTCAAGATCTCACCTCAGCAGAGTTGATGATGCCAGTGATCCAGTCTTGGGAATTTTAACTCTTAATAGTTTAGCTGGGTGCTCTTTCTCTGCTATAAGTTTATGGGTGCTGAGGTTAGGGATGGGACTAAGGAAGGGAAAGATGGGGTAGGAGGGAGAGGCTATCGGGGGAAGTTGACTTTTGGATAATTAAAAGTTGATTATTTATAATTTGCACTTGATCTATTAAATGTTGTCACTGTGTTAAAGTACCAACAGTGGCATGTGCTGATATAGTATCACCATTTGCATCCAATTATATGTAAAGGGCAGCCAAGAAAAGAAAAGAAAAGAAAAGAAAAGAAAAGTTGACCCTTGTTGATAAAAAGATTTTGAGGTAGCTAATTGGAACAGTCAAGTCACACTAAATATTAGTTTTAAAATAGGATTTAAGCATGAGAATTTTTCCTGCTTACTAATTGAAACACAATCAAGATAAAGTGAAAGCATAAAATAATGGAGGAAAATGTTAGCATTATTAAAGTTGAATGACACATATACCAAAGGAAAAAAGGGCAAAATACTATTTATATTATGTAGTTTATTTGAGTGAGTTACATTAGTATTGGCCTTGCTATCCAAATCAATAATCATTCATGTTAAAGGAAATACTATGTTTTATTTTCAAGACCTAAATTGTCCATTCTTATACTGGTATGTTTATAGCAAATCTAAAGAGAGGGTTATGGGGGTCTAATGGATAGAGACATTGTGTTTGGGAATAACTCAAATGTTCCATTAAAATGTGTCTTAAAACTTCCATTTGTTATTTGGCTAACATATTCACTGATTCATTTATTCACTGAATATTTTTTGAGGACCTATTCTGTGTCAGGCACAGCTATAAGAATTTGGAATACACCAGTAAATTAACCAGAAATATTCTCTGTCCTTGGAGAGCTTACATTTTAGAGGGAAGGGACAGAAAGAGATACAAAATAAATTAACACAGTAAAATTATGTGGTAAATTGTATGATGATAGGTGCTCCAGGAGAAAAAAAATTATAGCAGGATAAGAGGAAATGAGAGTGCTAAGTGGGGGTAAAGAGAAAAAAGCAGGTTTCAGTATTAAATGCAGTTATCAGGGTGGGCGATCCAACTGAGAAGATGGTATTCACAAGAGAATGAAATTGAGAATAGATAACAAAACATTTGGGAGACTCACAAGGATGTGGAAATTAAACACACTCTTTTTTTTTTTTTAATTTTTTTTCATGTTTATTTATTTATTTACTTGAGAGTTGTCAGCACAGAGCCTGATGTGGGGTTAGAACTCACAAACCACGAGATCATGACCTGAGCTGAAATCAACAGTCGGATGCTTAACCGACTGGGCCACCCAGGTACCCCCTACACACACTCTTAAATAACCAGTGGATCAAAGAAGAAATCAGAAGGTAAACTGGATAATACTTTGAAGTGAATGAAAATGAAAAAAACAACAACCCAAAACTTAGGGGATCCAGCTAAGGCATTGCATAAAGGGACATGTATAGTTACAAGTGCCTATTTTAAAAAATAAGGAACATCTTTCCATCTTATAAAACTAAAAAAGAAGAGCTAACTAAACCCAAAGCAAACAGAAGGAAGGAAAAACAAAGACTAGAGTCTTTATAATATATATAGGAAGGAAATAATAAAGACTAGAAAAACAACAGAGAAAATCAACAACACCAAAAATTGTTTCATTGAAAAGGTCAATAAAATCGACTAACCCTTAAAGTTAGACTGAACAAAGAAAAAAGAAAGAAGACTCAAGTTACTAAAATAGGGAATGAAAGAGGGAAGATCAGTACACACTTTACAGAAATAAAAAAGGGAATATTATGGAAATTGCATACCAATAAATTAGACAAACTAGATGAAATAGACAAACTGCTACAAAGGCATAAACTACTGAAATTGACTCAAGGAGAAACAGTAAATCAGAATAAATCCATATGTAAAGAAATTGAATTAGTAATCAAACTATTATCCACATAGAAAATTCTAGGCTCAGAGGGCCTCAATGGTGAATTCTACCAAATATTTAAAGAATAATCAATACCGAGTTTTCACAAACTCTTCCAAAAGTTAGGAGAAAACACTTCCCAAATCATTCTATGAAGCCAGTATTATTTTGACATTAAACCAGATAAAGACATCATAAGAAAACTACAAACCAAGATCCCTTATGAATATAGACATGAAAAGCCTCAACAAAATATTAACAAAGTGAATCCACAAAACAAAAAATGGATTATTTTTGACTTCACCAAAATTAAAAACTTGTACTTCAAATAGATACCATCAGAAAGTGAAAAGAAAACCCACCATTTTCAAGTCATATAAGTGATGAAGGACTTGCACTTGGAATATATAAAGAATATTTAAAACAACTCAATAATAAAAAGACAATCCAACTGAAAATGGACAAAGAATCTGAATAGACATTTCCGCACAGAAGATATACAAATGACCTATCAGCACACGAAAAGATGCTCAACATCATTACCTCACAAGGAAATGCAAATTAAATCCACCATGACATACCATTTTATACCTGCTAAGATGACTATAAACAAGAAGGACAGCAAGAATTGATGGTGAGAAAGTAGGTAAACTGAAACCCTTACACATTGCCGGTAGGAATGTGAAATCGGGCAGCTACTTTGGAAAACTCCATGCCATCTCCTCCGTAAGTTAAACATAGAGTTACCATGTGACCCAGCAATACCACCTCTAGGTCTAGAGACAAAAGAATTGAAAACTTGTACACAAGTGCTCATAGCAGCATTATTCATAATTGACAAAAGGTGGGAATAACACATATGTTCAGCAACTGATGAATGGATAAAGAAAATATGATAAAAGCATACAATGTAATATTATTTGGCCATAAAAAGGAACAAAGTAGTAATATATGCTGCAAGATGGATGAACGTTGAAAACATTACACTAAGTGAAAGCAGCTGGACACAAAGGGCACACATTGTATGATTCCATTTATATGAACTTTCTGGAACAGGTAAATCCATAGAGGCAGAAAGTAGATTAATGGTTGCTAGCAGAGAGGAAAAGGAAAGTATGGAGAGTGACTTCTAGCAAGTACCGAGTTAGTGTTTCTGGTTGTACAACTCTGTGAATGTAATAAAGACCAATGAATGACTGAAATAGGAAAATAATAGAATATACAATTAAGAGTATAGTCAGTGTTATACTTGTGCATTATACCAAGGTGCCCTAGTAAAAGAGTTGGCCCACAGTGGATGTCACTGCTCCTTAAATATTACATAAACCAGTGTGGGAGGCATGCCTTATGCAGGCAATTGTCAGTTTGCTGCTTCAGGCTCCCTAACCAAAGTAGGAGGAGGTAACAGTAAGAAGAAAGGCTTTGTCCCAGGGCATTCAGCTGTTGTCAGAGCTCTGTAAGACACCGTGCCAACCCTTAACCTATCTACTTTGTTACATGGAAAGTATAGGGGCAAATATTTATGAGTGTTAAAAGATGTTAAAAAATTATTACATAAGCATAAGAAGATTTCCCCTCTTCTTATCTGTCCTTGGGAAAGCAAAAGATTCTTTTGAAAAGGAGGAGACTGCCAGGGAGACACTGACTTTGGGAAGAGACCCTCGGAGACTTCCTTTCTTTGTAAACTGCCTTACAATCATTTAGCAAATGTGAACCTAAAGCAAAATACCTTTTCCTAATTGGTAAATTACTTTACATTGAAATTCCACATAACTTTCTATGTGACTAAGGTTAGCTGCTGAAATTCATCTAAGAGCTAACTGTTTATGTCAGTTTTTACCCCTTTGGGGAAAGTACTAGATCACCAGTCACTCAAAAGCAGTTCATTCAATGGGATACGTCTTTCAATGAGGGTTATTTCTTATAAGTATTCTAATACCATTAAAAAGAAGTAACAGAGTAAGATGTTAACTGTTACTCTTTAGAAAATTAAAATCACAACCAGAAATTCGGTCCTGCTTATTCCAAATAAACCATATGGTACTTGATAAACTAATCAATTAAATATATCCTCAAGCTAATACACTTTAAAGAGCACAGCATCTTTTTCTCCATCATGAAGTCTACTCCATTGATAAATTATGGTAATAAAATATCTTCGCATTTCACAAAGTAAAAGCTTATGAGTATGTGTTCCAAATTTTTTCTTTATATCTTATACATACACAAATAATATAGAATATTAAGGATATGATCAGCTCTCATGAAAGCATTTTTTACTGCTGTAAGTGTGCGTATGCATCACCAGGGGAACTTGCTAGCCTGCAGATGCTGAAGCAATAGGTCTGGGGTGGAGCCTGAGATGCTGCTTTTTTTTTCAGAAGCTTCTGGTGATGCTGATGATGCCAGTGCAGAGGCCAAACTTTGACAGGCAGAGGTCCAAAATATATTAGCATTCTATTTTCCTGTTACTCTTAACTACATATTTATCATTATCTTCCCTATTACCTGACAATAGGGAATTTACAATGAAAGTTCTCTCAGATTGAAAGAAATATATGGCCACAAACACACACACACACACACACACACCCTTAACTTTTGCAAATGACCTTACCTTCTCATTATAGGTTCATTGTTTTATAACACTATTCCCAGAGGGTTGTAATTTTGGAGACAAAGCTTTCAAGAAATTAACGGGTTTCTTGTTGTCAGCACTAAGGCTCCTCTGTTTTACAGTGAAATTTGAAAGTATATTGATGGCATTTGTCTTTGCATTTCATAGGAAATAATCACCCAAACACTTGACGATTTTTACTTCACTCTTGGGAGAAGCAGCGCCTGCCCATTAAAGGAAGCAATGTGAGAGTGTTCTTTTCCACCCACCTTCTTTGGCAATTTCAGAAGCTTTTATTAGAATTCTGATGGCCTGTTTGTATTCTTTATTTTCTAGCATTTTGTCTGAGAGTAATCTGTAAGTCCTCAGGAGACTCTCACAGGCCAACAAGTTGAGAAAGCGGCCTGTCTCATCCTTCCATATCCGCCCTTGCGTCAATTGATGGAATGCTTCATAATGCTCAGCAGCTTCCAGAAGCTGACCTGAAGAATAAAAGCCATTCATAAATACAAACCACAGGCCAGAACATATTTTCAAAAATTTTGTATATATCTTATGTGTTACAATGAAAGGGAAGTAGAAACCATGGAATACAGTTACGAATTTCTAAGGATGAAGAGGATGTAAACTGGGAAAGGAGCTCTCCCAATTTGGACCTCAGATTCAGCAATGATTTTGGATGAACATCTGCTGGAGGGATGTATTTTGGCGTGCAGAAATTGACTAGGATTACACATGTTTAGAAACGGTGTGAAAACCCAGTAGTAATTACTAATAGCAATGGTATTAGCTAACCTTTATTTAACATTACTTATGCAAGGTAATGTACTATATACTTTATATGAATTTCTCATTTAATCTTCAAAACACTCCTGTGAAATAGGGATTGTTATGATTCCACTTAACAGAAGAGAAAGTGAGGTTAAGAATTTTGCCCATGGCGGTGCCTGGGTGGCTCAGTCGGTTAAGTGTCCCACTCTTGACTTCAGCTCAGGTCATGATCTCATGGTTTGTGAGTTTAAGCCCCACAATGGACTGTGCACTAACCATGCGTGGCCTGCTTGGGATTCTCTCTCTCCCTCCTTCTCTGTTCCTCCCCTGCTTGTGCTCTCTCTCTCTCTCTCTCTCAAAATAAATAAATAAACTTTTCTGAAAAAAGAATCTTGTCCATGATTGCATATTTAGTGGGGTAATCTATCCAGGCAGTCTGATTCCAGAGCCCATATTCTCAACCACTTTCCTGCACTACTTTTTCAACAGACAGCATCTGTTTCATTCCCAGGAAGAATTCAGGTATCTTGAGAAAGGATGTGTCTGTTACAAATTTCAAATTCAATTATTATAGAGGCATTTGTATATTCCATTTAGTTTTTCATAATTAAAATACCACTTAACTGCATTTCTGGATTAAATTTTATAATACAGTTCAAAATATTTCTTCTCAAAGCCAAAACTCCAAATTAACTTCCATAAGTTACAAGTCATTTTGCTGCTTGAAATAGGAACAAGCATACCTCTGGAAGGGTAGTTTGCGGTTCCACGCTGTGGATCGATTGTATTTTACATGCGAATTGCCTTGTGAAGATCCTCACAATATCTTGGAGTCCAAATACTCTTATGGTATTGGAGCCACCCAAATTGAAATTAGCTGGAAAGGTACTTGTATGTAGGCATTCCAACAGTAGTGTTTAAGAGGGGGTGCAGGTTATAAGCAGCCAAACTGAGTTCCTATCCCAGCCTTACCCTTTTTGCTGTTTAGCCTCAGGCTAATTACTACCCTCTTTGTGCTAGTGTTTAATTCTTCTGAAAAATAGGATGATGATGTAACTATTCAAAGTGTTATTGTGAGAAGTGAATCAACGCATGTTCAATAGCTGACACAGAGTATTCTCTAAGTATAGCTTACTCTCCCTGCAAAAGATGCAGTTGAGTCTTTATTAACAATATTGCCATGGCTAATTAAATTAGCCAATGCAGGTCTTATCAGGCTCAATATAGTTTCTTAACTTAGGTTTTACTAGATATCACAGGTTAGATAATACAGGATACTGAAGCCACTGCCATGACTCCTGCATATAATGTCCCCCTATTTCTGCCCTGAATTTGCTATCAAAATTAGTACTTGGGGCGCCTGGGTGGCGCAGTCGGTTAAGCGTCCGACTTCAGCCAGGTCACGATCTCGCGGTCCGTGAGTTCGAGCCCCGCGTCGGGCTCTGGGCTGTTGGCTCAGAGCCTGGAGCCTGTTTCCGATTCTGTGTCTCCCTCTCTCTCTGCCCCTCCCCCGTTCATGCTCTGTCTCTCTCTGTCCCAAAAAATAAATAAACGTTGAAAAAAAAAATTTTTTTTAATTAGTACTTAAGTAATAAAGAATACACACATAAATAAGAATGACATTCACAAAGAAATACAACAGAGGTGGGCAATCAGCAAATAATCTGTAAAAAAAAAAGGAGTAAAGACATGCCCAGTCTGAGCCCCTGTTGCACCGTGTAGAAGGAGGGCATGTCAGCAAAGATACATACAGAGAGAGGGGAATGTGTATGGCAGAGATGTTTAGCAACTTGTATTATGAAATTTTCACATGGTAAAAGACTACTAAGCCATAAACATGATACTATAGGAAAGCATTTCATCACATGTATAGGTGTTTGTGATAATACTGGAAAACATCAGAAAATATTTACAAGGCATTATCAGTATTTTGTGGGTAATGGATGGTTTCTTTATCCTTTCTGATTAATGGCATTTTCTAATGTTTCTATCATCAAAATATGTTTATTTTGTAATAAAATATATGATAAAAGCTATTTTTTAATTTTTTTAATGTTTATTCATTATTGAGAGACAGAGAGACAGAGCATGAGCATGGGAGGGGCAGAAAGAGGAGGAGACACAGAATCCTAGGCAGGCTCCAGGCTCTGAGCTGTCAGCACAGAGCTCAACGAGGGGCTCGAACTCACGAACTGTGAGATCATGACCTGAGCCGAAGTCAGACAGTTAACCAACTGAGCCACCCAGGTGCCCCTGATAAAAGCTATTTTTAAAATAATGTCCAATCCTTTTTCATTTTGATGCAAATACTCAAAGTTCAAGTTCATTGCTCTAATCTCTCCTCACAGTTAACCAACAATTTTTCTCTTACTTCCCACAAGAGCAGGCAGTTTCTCATGTCTCTCCTATAGCACCTCTCACCAGAAACACCTTTCTCCAAATACCCATGACCATCTTTTTTTTTTTTTTTAACTCAAATGGAGCACTGACATATATGTGTGTTATGTTTCCTCTGTTAACTATATTTCTGCCTGTAAAGTGTAGCTCTGTATTCCTAGAAAGATGTATATCAGAGTTGTTCTTTTTTTTTTTTTTTCTATCCAGCTTCCATCTACTCATAAAGTACAGGTACATATTTCTCTTTGGCCATGTGAATAGGGAAAGATAGATACAGGAAACTGTGAGTAAACCAGATTAGTTCCGGAAAAAAAAATGGGACTGTAAGGAGGCTAGCAAGGACCTAATGGCATCTGTGGTTACACACAGTAACCAGATGGAAAGAGGATCCAAAGTTGTGTTATAAAATAACAGATTCACTAAGAATTCCAGGAGGACAGCCAGGAGGTGAAGCACTGGATAACTCAACTAATTACAATGAGATGCAAATGAGGCATAAAGATGTAAATAGTATTCTAAGAACTGATGGCCATGTCCAAGATTTCATCTACAAGGGAGCAGAAAGAAGAGGCAGGGGGAGGGAGGGAAGAGTAGAAAGTAGGGAAAGGAGAGATGGAGGAAATGGAGAGGGGGTGAAGGTAAGGAAGAGTGGAGAAAAGGTGGGGGCTATGTCTTTGTATTCCATAACAGTCAGACTCCTGTCTATGTTATTGGCACTATTCAGCATCCTGGACAGGCTGTCTAAGCAGAAATGAAGTAAAGGGGGCCTGGGGGACATTTGTTTCAGTTGGTTACTATGGCAGGCAACCTCGGAATGAGGTTGAGTTTGATTTTTGCTGAAGATTTGAGGCCTCATATCAGTGTACTACTTAGGTCATGATTATTGGCCAAGGTTCAACTCGCAGAAGAATAAACTTATAGTCTCCCATGATGAAGGAGCCTGGTCCAAGATGCTCGAGTGAAAGAGAACAGGAAGGTACTCTTTCCTGAAGGCCTACTGGGTCCTCATCAAGATGGAAGATTTTTTTTTTCTCCATACACTATCTTATTTAACCTTCCAAAAACTGATGAAGTAAATACGATTATTGCTTTTACACTAAGAGGTAACTGAGGTTCACAAAGGTTAAATGACTCAAATAGCTAAAGAGTGGTATTTTGGATTTATACCCAGAATCATCAAAAACCCATACCACTTGGTTCACCATATTAGGTGCTAGTCACCAAACCAAGAGTTGGGAGACTTGGGTAGAGTAAGTTATATTTTCTGGATATAAATCTCTCAAGTTAAAAACAATGTTAGGGTTTATATGATTTCTTGTTTCTTCCATTTCTATTATTCTTTGACTCTATTCAGGCAATTGCAGGTAATCTCTAACATAAAAGAACAGATCTTAGACCCTGATGTACTTCTGATTGTTTTTTCTGAAGGAGTTTGATGTATAAGCAGCTATGCATCCTTTATCTAAATTCCCATCTGTCCCATAAACCATGTGGTGATATCCATGGAGCACCTGGAATTCCTAGAGTGGCCCAGACTTAGCTGTGGCCACATCTAGCTATTCATAGATTCACTTCCTCTTTTTTAACCACTTTGCCACAGATGAGATCACTGGGAATTCTGTTTTAAACCAAAGTGCCTAAACAGAGAAAGTAGAGTTTTCCAGTCCTTCTCAGATGTAGAGATGCATTTCTAAAGTTATTTGGTGGCAAACAGACCAGTAAATAAGCCAGTAAGGATTTGATCCAAATTACCATAAGCACACAAAAGACTTGGCTACAATTTCTAAAGGCTGGTCAGAATTTTCAAGTGCATACTATAATATGGTACATTTGATTTTAAAATGTTAAAATAGAGTCTATACTATGAAGGGGGCACAGTAATTTAAATATGCAAGTATTCCCCTTTAAGCATGATTAACAATGGAAACATTTCCATTTAATTTATATTTTCAACTGTGAATAGGATTTTAAAGATTTTCTTGCTTTCTGGGTAAAGACCAATATTAATATTAAGACTGGATAGGGGCGCCTGGGTGGCTCAGTCATTTAAGCTTCCAACTTTGGCTCATGTCATGATCTCACAGTTCCTGAGTTCCAGCTCCATGTCAGGCTCTGTGCTGCCAGCTCAGAGCCTGGGGCTTGCTTCACATTCTATGTTTCCCTCTTTCTCTCTGCCCCTCCCCCACTCATTCTCTCCTCTCTCTCTCTGTCTCTCAAAAAAATAAGCATTGAAAAAAAGACTACGTATTTATTAAGACAATGCATCCTGTTTTATCTCAAAAAAAATTAAATTTAATGTACTTGAGAGAAATATTATATAGGGCTATCATGATGGTGGTCACTTCAACAAAGCAAAACATAAAAACAAATGAAGATCATGAACCAGTTTCTTCGCTCATCTCTTTGTAACTTCTTTAAAGTGTTCATATACAGTCTACCTTTTGTTACCATATAAACTTTAAACATCGGAACCAGCTGAGATTACCAGATCTTACAACCAATCTTGCAGAAGGACAAGTGTCTAGACAACTGGAATTATCAAGTGGTAACATTATTTTCCAATGAAGAAGAGGGCAGGGAGAAGAAGGACTGCACCAAGGTACCACAAAAGTAAACGTTAACTGAAAGCAGGAGACAAAAGAGAAGTCCTCAGGAATAGTCATCGATGTGAAAGGTCTTTGGGGGTACCTGAGCTTTCTCATGTTCCAGCAAATCTTCATTATCGTCGTGTGTAACAGAGATCACAGAAGTAACCTCAATAAGGAAGACAACTAGCGCTCAACTAAGTGCATGGAATGCATGGTTTTATGCTAAGCAAAACTCTAGAGAGTTCACTAATATTTCAAGTGAATCAAGGAAGAATATGGAGCCAAAATGTTTGTTTAGAGGGAGTCAAATGGTCCTCTAGTAATACCGTTAGTAATCAGTTTACTCAATCATATGAAGTACTATCAGGAAACACTTAGGAGATACACTGAACAAATGTTTAAAACGAGAGTGTCCAGGTATGGATAGAAATATCCTAAGACTCAGTTGTTATTGTTGTTTTTTTTAAACAATTACATGACATCTACATAAACAATAAGGAGGTTGGTATGTGTTTATAGTTTTTCACCTAAAGGAAAGTACACTCTTAAAATAAAACTGTTACAAAGGAGTCTCACTTTACCTAGAGCCCACACAAACAAGAAATCCATCCATTTATTTAAAAATACAAACAAAACCCAAACAATGTGGTAAACTGCAAAATGCTTGGTAGGATGTGAAGACAAACGCTATGTACAGAAAATCAGATTTTATATATTTGGGTATTATCCAAATTGTTGCTTACCCCTCTTCCCTCACAACATCTCTGAAAGTTTATAGATATTTGTGGTATCACAGCAGATGTCTAGAACAAATATTAAGCAAAAGAGAATGTATATGATCTCTCCCATTTTAGTTTTTTTTTAAAGTAGGAAGATTGACTAGATATTAACACAAATGGGTTTAAATGTGAAGCTGCCATAAAAGCAGGAACATAAATGTAATTCTCCCAGCCGCTATTTTGATGCACATTTTTGATTCCATGAATATTTTATGAAATGGCCCAAACTAAAGCCATATAACATTCCTGCATTACTGATGCTTGCGCCCGTAAGCTACGAACATTAGAGGCATGATTGAGTGCATTAAAATGAACTCATTCAGCAGTGCATTGATTACTTGAAGGGGGAGGGAAAAGAAAAAAGAAAAAAAAAAAAAAAAGAAGTTGCTCCACTTAAGAAAACAGCACACAAATCTAAACTTTGCAATATAATAAGGGTGAAAGCAAGTTTGAATAAAATAATATTTCATAAATAAAGTGGGACTCTGTCTAGACCTGACAGTAATTAGGCAAGGTGTTAATTACGTCCAAAGATGGCTCCCGGTATTATTCAGGTAATTTAAAATGTCACAATCTCTAAGACGCACAGACTGGGCTCCTTTAGTTCCATGCATCAGCAATTCTGAAAGTAGCTAATTATTTCCTTTTCTATCAACTTGTACATTTGCCAGTAAAAATAATGCTACAGAAACAATTGCATGAAAATCATTTGACAGGTCCATAAGGCTTATTTCTTCAGCAGCACTGGTATAAGTCTTAAGCATATTTAGTTGTAAATTGGGCACATTTGTTGAGGAATTTAGGGAAATATTCCACTTTAGCTTAAAACAACAACCTAAAGGAACAATAAAGCTTTATGTATATTATATTACATTTTAATCTGGAGCTACTGGACATCTTTGGCATTAAGTTACTATTCCATACAATGTAGACATAAAATCTGCTAGGAGCAATATTGAACAGTAGCAAAAAGAGAAAAATGTTATTGCTCTTTTGTAAAAACAAAAGACATTGCTTCCCATTTCAGTTTAACTGCACGAACAATTTATATCATCTTTAGGTTTTTACATTCAATTATGATAATTATAACAGCACTATACATGCTGAAATAGTTAAGGGCTTGTCACACTTCCCAGTGGAAACTCTCACTTGCAAGGGTTTATCTCTTGTCAGAGGAGATTTGTTCTGACTATAACCCACTGCACACCACTGCAAAATAGAAAGCTGGAAAACAAAGATTTTGTTCTGTAACTCTACAACATCCCTAATAAACCAGGAAGAAAATGTGCCCATAACTTTTGAGTAGCTACTTTGGGATACCTAGAAGACATTTGAGAGGCTATTTAAAAAAAATGGAAAATCTCCTTTATCATTTTGAACAAAGATTTCAGATGGACATGATAGGAACGCTACCATATCCCTATTAAAAACTATGGGTCACTAAACCAGACAATGAAAGGGATCCCAGGAAGACAGCAAGACAGGTGTGGGAGAAACTCACAGAGGGTCTATCCGTGATATTGGCAATATGACTATGTTAATTTTTAAAATCCAGAAGGTTATCCTGTGCTTCTAAAATATTCTTAAGGAATTGATATTAATTATTGTTGTTTATGATCTTAGACAGGTGAATTGTGGTCAGTGATGAAAATGGTACACAAGTTTGACGGCTTTATGATGTAATAAACCTCAAATAACTGGTTTCTATCAAAGTTTTGTAGTTTCTAAAGATTAAGCATTAGGCATCTTTGTTCTTAAATAATTATAAGTCTCAAAATTACAGGAATAATTTTTAAAAATGTAAAACACTTCTATAATATATAAATAATATGAGTAACTACTAGCCATTGTAGAGCTTACAAAGTTGACCATTTCCCTCGTGTAATAAATTGTTTTACTTTAATGGTTGCCACCCCATCTTAAAATATTAAGTAAAAAGTGTTGACAAGTCTAAAAGTCTGAGGAGAAATAAAGACAGTATTGATATTAGATCAACTAATGAATCATACTGTGCTGGACTTAATCAACAATGTAATTCTTACTTGAATTATATACCGTTCATGATTTTAAGCAAACCACATTCTGATTAGGTACATATGTTTATATGGGCGAGGAGCAAAGTATGGAAGCACATATACCAAAGTACCAGTACCAATGAACTTAGAGAAGATAGAAGTGAGTGAGGGGAGCATTAACTTTCCCCTAACACACCACTGTTTTGATTGATAATAAGCATGTGCTATCTGGGATACTACAAAAACTGAACAAACTGAAAATAATCTATTTAAGTGAGTCTGGAGGGAGAAAAGCAATGTTAGTTGCACACTCACCATGTGCCTAGCATGACAGTAGCTGCCATACATATATGTATTACTATCTTTAGAGATGAGGGAAATGAGCCTCAGTGTTTCTTTTCCTCAACCCACACACCAAGTATGCAGCAGAGCTGATGCCCAAAGCCCACAGTGGCTTCACTTGCTCAACTGAGCCCTTTTTATTTTTATTTTTATTCATTTTTATTTATTTTAAATGTTTATTTTTTGACAGAGAGACAGAGCATGAGTGGGAAAGGGGCAGAGAGAAACAGGGAGACACAGAATCGGAAGCAGGCCCCAGGCTCTGAACTGTCAGCATACAGCCCAACGCGGGGCTCAAACTCACCAACTGTGAGATCATGACCTAAGCCGAAGTCGGACGCTTAACTGACTGAGCCACCCAGGTGCTCCAACCAGTGACCCCTTTTTAGAAACTCTGTCCAACGTTTGACCTTAAAGGCAGAGACCAAGGTTTGAGCCTCAACACCATGATATAACTGGACCCTTCACACCAATAAGTGCTCTGAAACAAGGATAGCAATGCCAGCCTCAGGGAGTGGTTGTAAAGGGCATGAAAACAGCTGCGGTGCCATGCAGGGTGTCTGGTTCCTCGTAGATATCCAATAAGTTTTCATGCCCTTTTATGTTTTGTTTTTTTTCAGACTTACCATTGGGAGGGAAGCTGGATGAGTCTGCTACATGGAATGCTTTAAAACTAAATATGACGGCACAGTGTCACTCCTTCAATATTAAGAGCCACTCAAGGCACCAGTGAAACAGCACAC
This sequence comes from Lynx canadensis, assembly GCF_007474595.2. Lineage (NCBI taxonomy): Eukaryota > Metazoa > Chordata > Mammalia > Carnivora > Felidae > Lynx > Lynx canadensis. Next base: position 80,587,261 of record NC_044306.2, on the reverse strand, counting down.
TTCATCCAACTTTCATCCAATACCTCTTTCGCCCTTGGTCAGTGGGGCCTCTGAAGAGATGTTTCTAGGGCAGTGCCTCTTCTCAGACAGAGGAAATACTGCCTCCAGAACAGTTTATTCAGTGTGGCAAGAACTGTGGGCTTGGTGCAGCTACTCAAGACCCCCTTGCAAAGCTTTGAAAAAGAATAACGTGCTGCAGAGCAGGTACCTCTGAATGAGGCTTCCTCTCTGTGCTGCTCGTTAAGCAGTAAATAATTAAAACACCCTGAAAAAGATAGGTAAAATACAGCAGCAATGTCAGTAACACAGACATGAAAGAGAAGGGGAAGAAAATGAATTTAAAAAAAAAGGCAATGAAATAATTCATTTGAAGCTCTAATAAAGTTTCATTTGCAGCCTTGTTTAAAGATATATCAGACTTCAGGGATGTAACCTAATTACATTTTTATTCTAAGTTCCATTCAAAGATCTTGGACTTTGATTCTTTAACACAGATCAAACATGGTATAATTTTCTTGTGGCTATCAATACTTAAAAAGGATCTCTTCATTAAATACTATAAGGTCTTATGAACATGTACACACAGTAGATGGAGAATAAACTGACATGCCCTGAAAAGTGACAATTAATTTATATAGAAATAGCAATGCTAATTCACTTAACTTCTGAAAAAAAAAAACACTTTAATTATTAAATTCACTTTTATTCAAATATAAAGTGACTCAGTTTCTAACACTGATCTAGTCAGAGGTACCCTTGAAAGTGTATGCTAGTGCCCATTTTTTAAAGCCATTCTTGGAATATACTCCAACAATGCAGTGGTAGAAGTAGTAAGAATTACAACCAAGCAGAGAATAACAGAAAAATGCTATCAATAGACTTGCAGTCAACCCGAGAGCCTTAGTGGGGGAGGCTACGTTGGAGTAATCAGAGTTCATACTTCCGCACTTTCTGGGTTGGCTTTACTTCATATAGTTACTAGGAAACCTGAATAGAATAATTTGGTCAGTCTTCCAAAGGATCTTTTTGGAAAAGTTCCCTCCCAAGGGACTTCTAAGATGCAAATTTACAAGTAGTTTAAAAGCAGAGGGAAACAAACAAATAGGACTTATTTCTTTTTAACTATTAAGAGGAAAAAATGCTCCAATGAACTTGTGTAGTTAAACCGAAGATGTAAGTAGATAGGGAAGTATGCTAGGACTTAGAGAGCCCAGCGGGAGAACCAACACAGAACTTTGGTCATACACAGGTAGCAGCCACTGGGAAATTTTGCTGGAGTTATTTTTGCTTGTTTTTTTTTCCCTACAAAATATCCATAGTGCCCACCAATGAATCTATTTTCAAAGATAAACATTGAACGAAATGCCCTTTGTTGCTTCAAGTGCTATTTTCTCTTACAGCATTCTGTATGTAATGGAGGGATTGTTGTTACAAATTTTAAAATATGATAGCAATTTAAATAGAAAATACAAGACATTTAAAACCCAAAAGAACCATATTAGGCCTGTCAAAATCTATTAATAGCAAATAACAAAGATGTTATTATCTCACTATTGTGAGACAAATGCTAGGTTTAGAAAGACAAAGAAAATTTTTAACTTCACTATATTTAGGGTGACCAGTTGATTCAGGTTTGCCTGGGATTTTTCTGGTTGAAGCACTGAAAGTCTTCAGTGCAGGGAACTCCCTCATACCCAAGGCAAACCAGGATGATTAGTGATACTAACACTGACCCGAAATACAAAAGCAATGTTGAAAATGTAATTAAAACACAAAAGTGATATTCAGCGAAAGATACAATGCAATGTAATGCAATATACGTTTTACCTATTTTAAGGGTCAAAATATTATATTAGTGTGAAATGCTACAAGGAAAAATCTGAAATTTACTAACAATAACATCATTAATCAATCAAAATGTTTTATTTTGGTCAAGTTTCATTCTACTCCTTTTCTATATCCATGTATAATTTTTACACACTGGTAAAGAGAAAAATATAATTTTTCTACTATCCAAATTATTTTAATGGAACTACTTTCCATATTACATATTTTCATAATAGCATTTAAAACGACTACATATTTTTTCAAGGGGGGATTGTATACTTTAATCATCTGCCTATTGCTTGTATACGTAGATTGTTTCTCCATTATAAATGAGGTTTGATTAACACTTTCATTATTCTATCTTTAAATTTTTAAAAAAATTCTAGAACTGTCATTAACAGAGAAAAAGAGATGGCAAATTTTATTGTTGCTATGCATTGCCATATTATTTTCCAGAACCCATTTAAATGATGTACCTTATCATGTACATAAGAATTACTTTGAAGAATCATGATCTTTTTTTTGTATTTTAATAAGTGTTAAATGGCATTTCACAATTATTCAAATTGGTTTTTTGAGAAACCAATTTTTTGGTTATTTTCCTATATATCCATTGCATATCATATTTCCTCTTTGATAAATTATCCATATTACACTTGTCTTAACATTTGTTTTTACCAATTAATATACACTTTACATAGAATATAGCTGCTATATATACTGTTATATATACTGCATATAAGGTCATTTTTCCCCTCCTTTTTCCAAATCCCTGCCCTATATTTGAATATTGATGCTCTCTCCTCTGTAGTGTCTGGAAGTCATTCTTCCTTTACATTTATTCTAATGTAAGCTATAATGTAAGCTCTAATGTAGCTAATAGACCAGCCCACTCCTCTCAACAGTCTTAATGCCTTTTAAATCCTCCCCCTGGTTCTAGTTTTCCCTGTTTTAAGGTATTCCACCCACAATTATTGAACAGCCTAATTCACACATGGATTTCAACATATAACAAAAAGCTTTGTTATAAAGTCACCCAAATCTGCCTGCTCAACATTCAGTTCACTGATTGTTTTCTCTTCCATTTTGCTTTCCATATTTGAAGGCCTTCTCTATGGTATTAGCCTACATGAATTTAATTTTTACAGAATCATCTTTTATATGCATAATCTTGATAGGCTAAAATGATAGTGAAGATTAAGTCTTGAGGGGGTCATGTCACTAGTATCCGCTGATGGAATGGGATTCTCACTGAACACATGAGAATCTTGGTCAAGGTAGGGCTGGGCAATGGACCATGAAGGCAAATGGTTGGAGAAGTTGACTAATGACAGAAGACATAAAAAAGGAGATACCATTTTTTTATTTGTAATTTTGTCAGGGCCAGTTTTATTTCAGAAGTCTTTTCTTATTGTAACCTTAATAAAAATAAATCAAGAAAAAATAAATCCACAAGGTCAACTTTGTGAGGTCCCTGTTGAGAAAGTCTTTGTATAGGGAGACAGTGTGGGGTAGTGAGAAGAATGTTGAATGTAAAATCCAAATATATGGCCTCCTGTCTTGGCTTTAGTTGTCATGTAACTTCTCAGTATCCTAATTTCTGCAAATCAGAAATGGGAGTAATATTACCTACCTCATGCATGAGAAGAAGAATTTCATATAGATCTACTAACACACCTTTGTACCTGTTACTGCCAATACGTACATTGTAGATACATTTTATTTAGTCTATGTCCATCTAAATGTTGCCAATAAATCAGTTTGAAGAACCATGCATTACAAGGGTAGTTCGTGTGTGTATTTCTATCCAGTATGATATGGAGGAGGAAGGAGAACTGACACAGATATGGAGCTCTACATCAAGTATAGCATCTGCTATTATTAACACAGTAGGTGGCTGTGGCAAAACTATTTAATTATTCTATTCAGCTTCTTCCTCTCGTGAATTAGTCTGAACTAGATGACTTCTAAGATCCAACATGGCTCTAAAATTCATTCATCTTCAAGAACTGAACATTATGTTTGGACTATTTCAATAGTCCAAATAATTGAGGGCTATTTACAACTTATTAAATCTGATGAGGGAGCATAAGGCAAGCTGACAGGCCACAAACACCCTTCCCCCTACTCCTAGATGGGATACCTGTGGCTGCCCAAAAACAAAGGAAAGGGGAAAAACAAATGGTTAACTGATAGAGATCCTAGTCCTACAGGACCTAAGTCTCCATCACCCCTCCACAGTGATGTGGGAAACAAAGGCAGAAGAAAATGACAGATAGAACTAAATTTCCTTATACTCTGAAGCCTATTGACAAATACTTGAGGCTGGCAGAGTAAAACATTTCTCTAGGAACTCCTTACTGTCTTAATGTTAATGCTTTGCTAGAGGGAAAAACAACCTTAGCTCGACAATAGCTAGGCCTCCAGTCTCCTTTGAGTCTTCTTTAGCATATGAAAATCTCACTAGAAACTTCCCCTGGGCTTTACTTCCCCCCAACCCCATAGTATATAACCAGTCTCTCCTCCTGGTCCCAGGGCAGGTCTTCCTGCCCAAGGGTCTTGTCCCAGTACTTCAATAAAATCACCTTTTTGCACCAAAGATGTCTTCAAGAATTCTTTCTTGGCCGTGGGCTCCAGACCCCATGAACCCCACTGTCACCCCCAAAACCTCATCAAAATCCATATCCACCTGTTACTCCATGGAACATTTTCTTGACCCTTAGTGCCTCCCTTATAATATGCCTTCTTACACATCAACATTTAGGAATTATAAATGGTTAGGAAAAAGGAATCACAGGAAAACAGTTCTGCCCTTCTATTCCCCACCCAAACTACTCTCTTCAGTGCTCCCTTATTTACATACAGTAGCCTGGCCTCCAAGTGAAACAACAGGTACAAGCAGGAAAAAACCTTCAAGTTCCTCAGACCAAGAGCATAGGCTCTAAGTACCTAAGGTACACACAAAAGTGACCCTACCATTTCGAAAGGCAATGAGGATGCTATTAATGGAGGAAGACCTCCCCTCTCTGTATATGCTAAATGTTCTGAATGAAGAGATCAAGAAAGTCCTGAACAAAAGTGAGGCAGGTGGCTTTTGTTGTTGTTGTTGTTGTTGTTGTTGTTGTTTTTAAATACAAGCCCAAGGAAGGATAAAGAGAAGTTTTCCACAAAAAGTGCTTTGTGGTAGATTTGCATCATTGTCTACAGTAGAACATGGAGAACATCAATGGTGGAGCACAAGATGAGAGGACTGAGATAAAATGCAGATTGCTGCAGAAAGAGTGAGATGAGATGAAGGAGATGCCCAGGGGAAGAGAAGAGGAGAGGCAGCAAGTTGGAAGTGTCAGCCATTCACCAGCACAAATCTTCATGCTTGGGCTTCTCCTGGCTCCTGAACTGGCCTCGCTGAGTGCTCTCCACTTTTAACTGGGGACTCACTGGAATTGCTGCTGGTTGACCTGATACAGAGCCTGAACAGTGCTGTAATTCTCCCCAGCCTACTGTAAATGATATGAGCGTTCTGGAAGTGAGAAGAGAATGTGAAAAGAGAAGCAGCATTTATGTAGGCTTAGGTGACAAGCCCAACACCAGGCGCTCTACTGATCTCATTTAATCCAGAGAACAATTCTCTCAAGAGCTACATTTTTTTTTAAGATAATGAGGAGTGGCACAAACAGAGTTAACATTAGGCTCTATCTCCATTTCATAAGCTGACATTTTTCTTTCCTTAATAAGTAAAGAAGTTGACACACAGACTTTTTAAGGACTGATCTTTCAATAGCCATTTAAGCAGCAGCCATAGAAATCAGAGCTGGTAGTGAACTAAGAGCAAAGAGCATGTGCTCCCAAGGCCTCAGGTTAGAGGTGAGGAAGGCAAGATCCACAATAATTGAATACCTTACCCAGATTCACTCAGCCAACTAGTAAGTGCAAGGTCACAAGAGAGTCTAGGTTTATTGCTCAGTCTAATACTTTTTCCCTGCTAGACTTCATTCCTAGCCTGATGCTCAGATGCTATGTTAAGTATTTAGACCAAGACAGTCATTCAACATCTATCAGATATCACTAATTTAACTCCTGTGTATGAATTTTCAGGTTTCCAATTTATATCTTTATTTAAACCTTTTGTCCCATATTTCTAATATCACTGTAGATTTGGGCTTTCCTTGCTGTCTGAAATCAATAATTCACATTTCCCCCTACTTGTCTACTTTATTAATAATGTGATTGTATCTATAACAGTTCTTTAATCTTTACCATTATTTTTACCAACTGCAAAAACCTTCTGTCCCTTTCAATACTTTTTAATTCAATGAAATTTTTGAAATTAGCTATTCCCCCCCCCCCATTAAAAAATCACACATGCACAGGGTAACTGATTCTAACAGTGAGAAAGGGCCTATGATGCAAAATAAGTCGGCCTGCCATTCCACATCATTGGTGCCCTTCTCCGGAGGCCGCCTCAGCTGAGATTTTGTATATTTGATGGGTTTTAAATTCTCTCAACAGCGCTTACATCTCTATTAATTTTTAATAAAATGCAAGAGAAAATAAAATACCACACTAAAAACTGATGTATCCTTTGCATTTCTTTTAGTTATTAAGGCTGTTTTTCTAATAAACTGGCAAATGTTTTTCCATGACAAATAAGAAATTACCCTGAAATTTCTATCAATTTTGATGTGGCATCTTTGACGATATTAAAACCTTTGATGATATTATTGTATTTTAACCTTTATTTTTTGAGAACTCTGATAATCAGTTTCACTTCAAATGTCAAAGAATAAAAATATTCACCAGATGAAGTCATATTTATAATGGAATACAGAATAAGGTAAAAAGCCAAAACTGTAGGAAAAGATTGTTTATATAAGATATTAAGGAGTTTTTTAAAAATCTCCCTGTATTATTTTAGATAGTATACAATTGATCACCACCTACCATAATTGTTTTATTATGTCAGAGTTTAAAATTAAGGAACATTACATTCTTTACATGTCAGGTCATAACCACTCCGCCGTTGCTTTATTCCTTTTTTCCCCCTGAAATAACATCTTTCGTTACTTTAGGAAAATGAATGACACCATATTAAATACTGTATTAATTTCCCAGGGCTGCCATAACAAACTGGTGGCTTAAACAATAGCATATATTCTCTCACAGTTCTGGAGGCTGCAAATCAAAATTAAGGTGTTGGTTCCTTCTGAATGTTGTGAGGGAGAATCTGTTCCATGTCTCTTTGCTTCTTTTGGTAGCTTCAGGCATTCTTTGGCTGTAGATGATGTCCTCCCAGTGTCTTCACATTACCTTCCCTCTACAAATGTCTATCTCTGTGACAAATTTCCCCTTTTTATAAGGACACCAGCTGTATTGGATTCAGGCTCACCCTAAAGATCTCAACTTGATCATCTCCTGTTTCCAAATAAGGTCACATCCAAAGGTATGGAGGTTGAGAATAAAACATCTGTAGTTTTTGGTTCAAGACAGCAATGTAAGAAGATCCTGAACTCACCTCTTCCCAGGGACACACTGAGTCAATAACTACATATGAAACAATTACTTCAAAAAAACCCAAACACCAAAAAATCTTAAAGGCTGGCTGAGCAATGTCTACTCATCAGGCAAACAAGAAGAAAACCACATCAAAGTGGGTAGAAGAGTCTAAAAAACAATCCCTGGCATGGCAACTGACTCACAACTGGGAGGGAGCGCAAAACCCAGAGCTTTTCCCTTAAGAGTAAAGGGTTCAAACCCCATATTGGATACCCCAACTTTTAAGATATGCACTTGAGAGACATGCCCCAAAACATCTCACTCTGAAAACCAACAGAGCTCATATCCTGAGACCCACAAGACTAGCTATCTGAGAAGTCACTCTTTTTTTTTTTTTTTTTTTTAATTTTTTTTTTCAACGTTTATTTATTTTTGGGACAGAGAGAGACAGAGCATGAACGGGGGAGGGGCAGAGAGAGAGGGAGACACAGAATCGGAAACAGGCTCCAGGCTCCGAGCCATCAGCCCAGAGCCCGACGCGGGGCTCGAACTCACGGACCGCGAGATCGTGACCTGGCTGAAGTCGGACGCTTAACCGACTGCGCCACCCAGGCGCCCCGAGAAGTCACTCTTAAAAGAGCTTGTAAGTTGGGACTCTCACCCTAGGGCCCAGCTCAGAGGCAGCCAATCAGACCCAGATTTAAAGTGAAGAAGGCTCATCTGTTTATTTTAAAACACCGCCCTGAGGGGCAGGCATGTAATTTAAACACATATTTAGGAGTCTGCTAGAACACTCTCTGGGGACAGGCAGGCACCATTTTCATGCTCTCCTTCTGCTGTACTCCAGAGGACCAGTATTTCTTGGAAGGAAGTTTTTGCACATGTCTGGTGTTCTGGTTTTTGTGGCTGCTGCCAAAGGGACACGTCTATGTCACCTGGTTATGGTGGCCAGTGAGCACATGGGCTTTTGCTCATGGGTCCCACAGGACTATAACCAACAGACAGAGTTCTTAAAGAATTATAACTCACAGGGCACAGCAAGAGGCAAGAGACCCAGGAGCTCAGTGTTTCTGAGGAGTCCTATTAGCTAATCATCATGACTACGGCCTGAGAGTTAGGCCTCTAATTAAACATCCATCTAAGGGCTGACTATAATCCTTTCCAGAGACCTCAGAAGGTAGGTGCTATCTCTGTGATCACCCTCTGCTGCACTCCACAGTGCCACAGTCTTCTGGAGGGGAGCTTTGCATGCATCTTGTTCCCCAGTTTTTGTCGCTGCCACCCAAGGGATGCTCCTTGATCACTTGGCTCTGGTGGCCAGGGGGCTTGTGTTCTTGGGTTCCATGGGACTACAGCAATTGGAGAGACAATTCTTGGCAGGCTACCACTCCCAAGACACTGTGCAAAGAGTGGACTGAGGCACACATCCCAATCTTTCTATGAAGAAGGCTTCCTTGCCTATCCTAGAGCTTTGGGGCTAAGGGAGAGGCTTCATGTTTGGCATACATCTAATGGCCTATAGAGCTGTCCTCAAGAATGTAGGCTGTGGACTTCTTCTTAGTGCTCTCCCTCTGCCTTGCTCTAGCTCACTGTTATCTCCCATAAAAGAGTATATATAACTTGTTTGGAACCTTGACATTTGCAACCGATCCCCAGGGGACACTTCCAGATTGCTTGACTCTCGGGGCCAGGGGATTTATGATTGTGGTCTCACAGGAATGTATATATTTGCATACTTTTAAAAGCTGATCAGGACACCTGGGTGGCTCAGTCGGTTAAGAGTCTGACTTCAGCTCAGGTCATGATCTCATGGTTCGTGAGTTCAAGCCCCACATTGGGCTCTGTGCTTCCAGCAGCCTGGAACTTGCTTCGGATTCTGTGTCTCCCTCTCTCTCTACCCCTCCTCCGCTTGTGCTCCACCCCCCCCTCAAAAATAAATAATCATTAAAAACAAAAAAACAAAAAGACTGATGCTGGAGGGTCTAGCTTCTGGGTAGCCTGAATCTAGGAACTGAGATACTCCTCTTTGGAACACTGACAGGTCTTGGCATATTCTCAAACACTGGGAGCTATTAAATATAAAAGAGGCTGCTTGGATAAGCACAAAGGTTTGAGAATCAACCAATAACTGGAACAGGGTTGAATGACAACATTCATCTCCTACACAAGATCACTCCTTCAAGACTGAAGAAGTAGTTTTATCTACCATATAAATGATCTAAATATAACACTAAAGAAAGTCATCAAATCACAAGGGAGAAAAGAGAAGAAAGGAACAGAATAAATGGCTTGAACAATAGAGAAGTCAAAACACAACAACATGCATCACACACTGGAGACACCCTCTGAAGCACCAGGCCCTGGAAACTACATGACCTCTTCTTCATAAGGCCATTATTTCAGGAGAAGGAGATATAACTGGCTTTTCTAACACATATAATGCAGAGACTTAGACAAAATGCCAAGATGGCAGAATTTATCCTAAATGAAGAACAAGAAAAGGCCATGGCCAGAGATCTAAGTGAAACAGATAGACACAAGTAACATGCCTGATGGAGAATTTAAAGTAACAATCATAAGGATACTCATTGGGCTTGAGAAAAGAAGACATCAGTAAGACCCTTACCACAGAGATTACAGAGTTAAAAAATAATCAATCAAAGATGAAGAATGCAATAAACAAGACTGGTAACAGGCTTGATGCAGTGAACTAGCTGGAAGAAGCAGAGGAACAAATTGGTGACTCAGAAAACAAAATAATGGAAAATAATGAAGCTGAACAAAAGAGAGAAAGAAGAATTATGCAACATGAGGATAGACTAGGGAACTCAGTGACTCCACCAAACATAATAACATTCATATTATAGGAATTTCAGAAGATGAAGAGGGAGAAAAGGAGGCAGAAAATTTATTTCAGTAAACAAAAGCAGAAAACTTCCCTAATCTGGGGAAGGAAACAGATACAGATCTAAGAGGCACAGAAAGCTCCCATCAAAATCAGCAAAAGCAGGCCAACACCAAGTCATACTGTAATTAAATATAGTGATATTTATAGTGCAAAATATAGTGATAAAGAAAAATTCTTAAAAGTAGCAAGACCAAAGAAGTCCTTAACTTATGAGGGAAAACTCATAAGGCTAGCTGGAGATTTCTCAACAGAAATTTGGCAAGCCAGAAGGGGGTGGCATGATATATTCAAAGTGCTAAATGGGAAAAATCTGCAGCTAAGAATATACTCTATCCAGCAAGACTATCATTCAGAACAGAAGGAAAGATAAAGAATTTCCCAGACAAACAAAAATTAAAGGAGTTTGTGACCACTAAATCAGCATTCAAGAAATATTAAAGGGGACTCTTTTGAGTGCAAAGGAAAGACCAAAAGTGACAAAGACAAGAAAGGATCAGAGAAAATCTCCAGAAATGACAAAACAAGTAATACAATGGTAATAAATACATATCTATCACTAGTTACTTTGAATATAAATGGACTAAAGTCTCCAATCAAAAGAAACAGAGAGTCAGAATGGATTAAAAAAACCAACCAATCATTCAATCAATCAAACAAACAAACAAACAAAAAAACATGATCTATCTATATGCTGCCTATAAAAGACTCATTTTAGACTTAAAGACACCTGCAGATTGAAAGTAAGGGGATGGAAAAACAGCTATCATACAAATGAATATCAAAAGAAAGTCAGAGTAGCAATACTTATATTGGACAAACTAGGCTTTTTTGTTCTTTTTTTTTTTTAATGTTTATTTATTTATTTTGAGAGCAAGAATGAGCAGGGGAGATGCAGAGAGAGGGAAAGAGACAAAATTCCAAGCTGGCTCTGGACTGGGGGACTCAAACCCACAAACTGGGGGATCCTGACCTGAGCTGAACCCAAAACCAAGAGTCGGACACTTAACCAACAGGCACCCCTGTTCTTGTACTGTTTTTATCCTGCTTTGGTATCGGGGTAGTACTGGCCTCCTGGAATGATTCTAAATGTGTTCCCTTTATTCCATTATTTGTAAGATTTTGATAAAGATTGCTATTAGTTATTTTTTAATGTTTGGTAAAAGTCACCAATGAAACCATGTAGTCTTGGGCTTTTTTGTGCTGAGAGATTTTTGATTCCGAATTCAACTTTCATTCTTATTATTGGTCTAAGAAGATTTCCTATTTCTTGTATTCAAGATTCATGATTGGATTTTGGTAACTTGTACATTTTTATGTATTATCTTTTTTTTTCTAAGTTATCTGATATATTAGTATATAATTATTTATAATAATCTGTCTTCACAGCATGCATTTCTGTGTTTATCTGTTGTATTGTTTTCTCTTACATTTCTTATTTTAGTTTCTGAGTCTTATCTCTCTCTCTTTTTTTTATCTTAGTTAATGTTAAAGCACTGCCAATTTTGTTTATTTTTTTGGAAAAACTGGTCATTACTTTCAAGGTTATCTTATTGTTTATTCTGGTCTCTATTTTATTTATTTCTGATTTTTCTTTGTTATTTTCTCCTTCTACTAAATTTCAGTTAAGTTTTTTTTTTTCTAGTTCCTTCTGGTATAATGTTGTTTCTTCTGGAAAGTTCTTCCAAACTTATCTTTTTTAATACAAGCATTTATAGCATAAGTTTCCATCTAACATCTGCTTTTGATGCATCCCATAGGATTTAGAATATTGTGTTTTCTTTTGTTGTTGTTGTTTTGAGACACATTTTGATTTGCCATTTGATTTCTTATTTGCCCATTGCTTGTGCAGTAGTGTGTTGCTTAATATTTATGTGTTAAATATTTAATATTTACATGGTAGATTTTCCAGCTTTGTTTTACTATTGATCTTTAGTTTTGTACCACTGTGGTTGGAAAATATACTTGGTATGATTTCAGTCTTTTAAAATTTCTAATATTTGTTATATCTCTTTTTATATGATTTCACCAGGGGATTCTTCTGTGTGTACTCCAGGTAAATGTGTATTCTATTTTTCTTGGATAGAATGTTTTATATGTATCTTTTAGGACCATGTATTCTGAAGTATGCTTCAAGTAAAAAATCTTCTTATTGATTTTGCATATGGATAATGAAATTTGTTGAAAATAAAATGTAAAAAAACAAACCATAAGAGATGCTTAAATATTGAGAACAAACTGAGGGTTGATGGGGGGTGAGGGAGAGGGGAAAGTGGGTGATGGGCATTGAGGAGGGCATCTGTTGGGATGAGTACTGGGTGTTGCATGGAAACCAATTTGACAATAAATTATATTTAATATTTAAAACAAACAAACAAAAAAATCCAAAAAATAAACTCAGGGAGTATGACTCTGTATGCTGTACATGAACCACTAACTCCCATTGCCTCTATTTTACTGAGTCATATTTTTAATTATTTTTTTCAGGCAAAAATTCAAATAATATCTGTTTATTTTACTTCAGAAATACTACCATTTGTCCTCATTTGCAAATAGGGAACTAAGCTGAAAGTTAGTTTTAGAAATTATGTAATGAATAACAGTATTATAATTCTAAGCATAGTTCACCATTTGTTATAGTAACTGAAATCCCTGTCTAATGTCATATGGCACCATAGATCAACTATTAAATTTAAAACAACAGTTAATATGAACAAGAGGAACAAATGCAAAACTGGCTTGACATTGCCAATGGAGTTTTCTCCTGTGACACTGATCTAAGAATTAGTAGTATATGAATTGAAGTAAAAAGTGAATGACAATAAAAAAAAATAGAAGACAGTTGGGGTGCCTGGGTGACTCAGTCAAGTGTCCAACTCTTGATTTCAGCTCAGGTCATGATCTCAAAGTTTGTGGGTTTAAGCCCTGAGTCAGGCTCTGTGCTGACAGTGCAGAGCCTGCTTGGGATTCTCACTCTCCTTCTCTCTGTCTGCCCCTCCCCTGCTCTCTCCCTCTCTCAAAAATAAGTAAATAAATATACTTTTTTAAAAAAGCCACAAACAATAAATAAGGTGGCAATAAGCACTTAACTATCAACAATTACTGTAAATGTAAATGGAATAAATTCTCTAATCAGAAGACATAGAGTGGCTGAATGGATTAAAACACACACACACACATACACACACATACTCACAAAATACACCACCTATATGCTGCCCATAAGAGACTCATTTTTGATGTAAGGATATATAGACTGAAAGTAAACAGATGGAAAAAAGATGTTCCATATGAATGGAAAACAGAAAGCTGAAATACCTATACTTATATCAGACAAAATGGGCTTTAAAACCAAGAATGTAATAAAAGATAAATAAGAGCATTATATAATGATAAAGGGGTCAATCCAACAAGAGAATATAACATTTATAAATATTTATGCACCCAACATAGAAGCATTTAAATATATAAAGGAAATATTAACATACCCATAGAGAGAAATAGGTAGCAATACAATAAGAGTAGGGGACTTTAATACCCCACTTACATAAATTCAGACTGAAAATCAATAAGAAAATATTGGCCTTAAATGACACATATACCAGATGGACTTAACAGATATTTACAGAATATTCCATCCCAAAGCAACAGAATATACATTCTTCTCAAGTGGAAGGACATGAAACATTTTCCAAGACAGATCATATGTTAGGTCAAAAAATATGTCTCAATAACTTTAAGAGAAATGAAATTATATCAAGCATCTTTTCTGATCATTTTGGTACGACATTAGAAACTAATTACATGAAGAAAGCTGGAAAACTCACAAATATGTAGATTAAGACAGCATCTACTGAGAACCTTTGGGTGAAGAAATCAGAAGAGAAATAAAATAATACTCTGAGACAAATGAAAATGGAAATGTAACATAACAAAATTTATGAAGTGCAACAAAAGCAGTTCTAAGAAGATGTTCATAGAAATAAATGCCTATCTGAAGAAACAAGAAAGGTCTCAAATAAATATCTTCACTTTATACCTCAAGAAACTAAAAAAAAGAGCAAATTAAGCCCAAATTAGTAAAATAAAGGAAATAATGAAGATTAAAGCAGAAACAAATACACTAAAAAGACAATAAAAAAGATCAATAACACTAAGTCCTAGTTCTTTGAAAAGATAAACAAAATTGACAAACCTTTAGGTAGACTTGCTAAAAGAAAAGAAAAAGGACTCAAATAAAATCAGAAATGAAAGGATATGATAACTGATACCACCATATACAAAAGGATCATAAGAGACTACTGTGAACAGTTATATGCCAACAAGTTGGACAACCTAGGTGAACTGGATAAATTTTTAGACACATATAACCTATCAAAACAAAATCATCATGAAATGTAAAATCTAAACAGATTGATTACTAGTAAGAAGATTGAATCAATAGTCACAAAACTCCTAACAAACAAAAGACCAGGACCAGATAGCTTCACTTGTGAATTCTACCAATCATTCAAAGAAGAATTAACACTGATTCTTCTCAAACTCTTTCAAAGAATAGAAGAGGAGGAAATTCTTCCAAATTTATTTTATGAGGTCATCATTATCTTAATACAAAAACCATACAAGGATACCACAAGAAAAGAAAATTACAGGCCAATATTCCTGGAGAACTTAGATGAAAAATCCTCAACAAAATATTAGGGAACCAAATTTATCAATACATTAAAAGGATCAAACACCATGATCAAGTGGGATTTATTCCAAGGATGCAAGAATGGTTTAGCATCCACAAAACAGTTAATGTGCTATACCGTATTAACAAAATGAAGAAAAAAATTCACATGATCATCTCAATAGATGCAGAAAAGCCATTTTGACTAAATTCAACATCCATTTATAATAAAAATCGTCAACAAAGCAGACACAGAAGGAATGTTCTCCAACACAGTATAGGCCATATATGACAAACCCACATCTAACGTCATACTTAACAGTGAAAAGCCAAAAGCCTTTCTACTAATACCAGGAAAAAGACAAGAATGCCCATACTTCCACTTCATGAGTCATAGAGAGGAATTAGGCAAGAAAAAAAAAGCATCCAAATTGGGAAGGAAGACACAAAACTGTTACTATTTGCAGATGGCATGATATTATACACAGAAAAACCTAAAGACTCAATAAAAAAAAAATGGTTAGAACTTACAAACAAACTCAGTTTGTAAATTTGTTTGTAAATCTGTAAAGTTGCAGGATAAAATATCAATACACAAAAATCTGTTGTAAATCTGTAAAGTTGCAGGATAAAATATCAATACACAAAAATCTGTTTGTAAATCTGTAAAGTTGCAGGATAAAATATCAGTACACAAAAATCTGTTGCATTTCTATACACTAAAAATGAACTATCAAAAAGAAAAATTAAGAATGCAATCCTATTTACTTGTATCAAAAATAATAAAATTACCTAGAAATTAACCAAGGAGGTCAAAGACCTTATTTTGAAAACTACAAGACATTATTGAAAGAAATTAAACAAGACACAAATAAATTAAAAAAAAATTCCATGTTCATAGTTTGGAAGAATTATATTGTTAAAATGTCCATACTGCCCAAAGCAATCTACAGATCCAATGCAATCCCTATCAAAATCCCAGTGGCATTTTTCTCAAAAATAGAACATACAATCCTAAACTTTATATGGAACCACAAAAGACCCTAAATAGCCAAAGCAATCTTGACAAAGAACAACACTGGAGGAATCACATGCCATAATTTCAAACTATATTACAAAGGTATAGTAATTAAAGTACATAGATAAAAGGGACATAACAGAGAGCCCCAAAATAAACCTGCATATATATGGTCATTAATTTACAACAATGGGCCAAGAATATACAATGGTGAAAAGACAGTCTCTTTAATAAATGGTGTCAAGAAAATTAAATAGCTACAGGTAAAAGAATGAAACTACACCATCATCTTACATCATATACAAAAACTAACTCAAAATGGATTAAACACTTGAATGTAATACCTGAGAATATAAAACTCTGGGAAGAAAACATAGGTGGTAAACTCCATAACGCAGGCTTGGCAATAGTTTTTTGAATCTGACACCAAAAACAAAAGCAAAAAAACAAAAAGTGGGACTACACAAACTAAAAAGTGTTTGCACAGCAATCTACTGAATGGGTGAAAATATTTGCATATATCTAATAAAGGGCTAATATCCAAAATATATACAGAACATATACAACTCAACAGCAAAAACCATTTGATTGAAAAATGGGTGAAAGATCTGAATAGACATTGTCCAAAGAAAATATACAGATGGCTAACAGGTACATGAAGAGATAGTCAATGTCATTAATCATCAGGGAAATGCAAATCAAAATCACAATGAGATATCATCACACCTGTTAGAATGGCTACTACCAAAAAGACAAGAAGTAAGTGGTGGCAAGGATGTGGAGAGCAAGGATCTTTTGTGCACTGTTGGTGGGAATGTAAATTGGTGTAGCCACTATGGAAAACAGTATGGAGGTCTCTCAAAAAATTAAAAATAGAAATAACATATGATCTAGTAATTCCATTACTGGTTATTTACCTGAAGAAAACAAAAACATTAACTCAAAGATATATGCACCCACATGTTCATTGTAGCATTTTTTACAATAGCTAAGATATGGAAGCAACCTAAGTGTTCACTGATGGATGAATGGATAAAGAGAAATCATGATATATATATGATATGATATATCATATACATATTCCATATATATATATATAATTAAATAATTTCAGCCATAAAGTGGAATGAAATCTTGCCATTTATGACAACATGGGTGGACCTTGAAGGCATTATGCTAAGTGAAATAAGTCAGACAAAGACAAATACCATATGATCTCTTTTGTATGTGGAATCTAAAACAAATAAACAAAAAAACAACCAAGATCATAGTCACAGAGAACAGATTGGTGGTTGCCAGAAGCAGTGGGTGAGAAGGGTGAGAGAGATGGGTGAAACTTTTTGTTTTTTAGTTTAAATAAATTGTATAAAAAAATTTTTTTAAAGAATATCACCAAATCCCATCTAGTCAAAACACTGAAAAATGAGCACTGCTCTCTAGAACTAATAATCATCTATTGTATCTAATGAGTGTCTGTCATGTACCAGGGACCAATTTACTTCATTTAACTCTTACCTCCCTGAACCAACTCTACATGTAGATTATTATTATTCCATTTAGAGATGAGAAATGTAAGACTCAGATAACGTGTGTAACTTGCCTAAGAATATACAGCTAATAAATGATGACACTGGCATTTGATCAGGTTTAGTTAATGCAAAGTTCTTAGATTACTGGTTTAAATGATAAAAGATATTATCACTAACAATTATCACAGAAGCTTTAATAAGAGTTTTATTTACCATGATACTAAAATGCCATTACTATATAAGTCCAGTTACACTGAATTTCTCTGCAAGTGTTTCTTACACACATTGAAACTATCCTTTCTGCTCAGAAGACAGCCTGTTCTATCAATATTTTGCTTAAATAACAAAACACAAAAGAACTTTCCAACATATTCAAAACTGTATAAAAGAAGGCAAGAAAAATTGTGGCAGATGTACATTATACACAATATTGGCAGATAACATGAAGCTGTATCTTGTACTGAGTTACCAAGATATGAAATGGCATTATTAGTTGAAAAGAGACAACTCTTCTTTCAAATCATGGCAGACGAATCAAATGACTGCATGGAATATTCCATAGCAATTGAATGTAAGCAAGACCAAACATGACTAGTGCACAAAACTATCAAATTACATTTTAAAATTAAATAATCTCAGCATACATTTATAGAAGATAGGGACAAAATGTACAGCTTCAAACGAGCAACCTGAAGTCCTTTCATCCAAAAAAAATTTTTTTTTTCACATTTAGAAAGTATAAAGGAAGTAGTGATAGTCTTTTGGCTCACAGTGAATTGTGGGCCCAATACTGTGGCTGGCAGATGTACCCAAGATAGGGGCATGCAGGTGCAAAAAAACCCCCAAAAAACAAAACAAAACAAAACAAACAACCCCCCCCCCCCGCAAACCCACAAGTTTTGTATCATCTTTGTCATAGGTTTGTTCATATGCTAGCTGATGGCTACATGGAAAGTACAAAGTCCAGAAAACTTTCAAATAGATTTTAGCCGTCTGAAGTACCAGTGAAGACTTTGGTATATATTTCATTAATCTAAAATAAAAAATTTGTTGGTTTAATTAGAATTCTGGATCAAGAATTTGGATCAGGATTTTCATATAAAACCAGATATCTTTGGGGCATCTGGGTGGCTCAGTCTGTTGAGCGTCCGACTTCGGCTCAGGTCATGATCTCACGGCTTGTGAGTTTGAGCCCTGCGTCGGGCTCTGTGCTGACAGCTCGGAGCCTGGAGCCTGCTTCGGATTCTGTGTCTCCCTGTCTCTCTGCCCCTCCCCCGCTCATTCTCTCTCTCTCTCTCTCTCTCTCTCTCTCTCTCTCTCTCAAAAATAAATATTCAGGGGCGCCTGGGTGGCGCAGTCGGTTAAGCGTCCGACTTCAGCCAGGTCACGATCTCGCGGTCTGTGAGTTCGAGCCCCGCGTCAGGCTCTGGGCTGATGGCTCGGAGCCTGGAGCCTGTTTCCGATTCTGTGTCCCACTCTCTCTCTGCCCCTCCCCCGTTCATGCTCTATCTCTCTCTGTACCAAAAATGAATAAACGTTGAAAAAAAAAATTAAAAAAAAAATAAATAAATATTCAAAAAAATTAAAAAAAAAAAAACACAACAGCCAGATATCTTCAAGGCTAACATTTAAGACATGAATCACTTTTTGGTGTTATTTGCCAGGCATCTGAAAAGAGGTCTAAATACCCTGCTGTATGACCAATTTAGTCTCTAACAGCCAGTTCTAATAAAACTTTAGTAGCTATGTGATAGATAATATGAGAGTCAAACTAAAAGATTCAAAGAAAATATATCTGTACTTCCTCATGCTATTGACATCTGTACAGACAATTTAAATGTTATGAAGTATAACTGGCAGTATGTTTATAGTCAAAAAAAGAAAAACACTTTTGTCCTTGGATTTTTTTTTAATGGGCCTCATGCCCAGCATGGAGCCCAATGTGGGGCTTGAACTCACAACGCTGAGATCAAGACCTGAGCTGAGATCAAGAGCCAGACACTTAACTGACTAAACCACCCAGGGGTCCCTGTCCTTTGGATTTTAAATTATGTTTTGCCACCGTTATTATGAAACTGGCACTGACAACATTAGGAATGCTAATTCTAAAATAGGTAAGTGGCAGAAAGAAGAGACAAAGGCACATATTATCCAACACATGGAATAACCTATTTTAAAACCTAAAGTTATAAATATGGAAATTAAAGTTCTTTTATAAGTCAATTATCTAATAATTCACACCTCACTTTGACACATGGATTTATTTTATTCAGTATTTAATACATTAATTCTTTTTTTTTCATTTGCGCTATTTTAAGAAAATATGAGCCATGCATGCAGAAACAGTTATACTTTACTAGATTTGGTTGGTATAAACCTCAGCACATTTTTTAAAATAAAGAATTCAATAGTTTTTGGGGTCCACAGTTCAACCCATAAAAAATATGACTGAAAATTTTCTCTCAAACAAGAAAACAATGTAGACAATGTATACAGTAGCTGTCTTGTTTTAGCCATAGTTACTAAGAGCTGATGGCACCAACACCGACAAGACAAAGCAAAGCAAAGCAGCTTGGCACAGGTAACGCCATGAGAAGAGACTGCAAATGGGATGTTAAAAGCCTAACTCATCCATAAAGCGATAACGAGAATCACAGACACGGCTATAAGTGAGGTAGATGGAGGAGCCCAAGCCCAAGGCAAACCTGAGGTCACAACAGAGAGGAGACAGGGCAGAATACCATGATGGCCCTAAAAGGCTGTTTGAAAGAATTTGCTTGAAAGAATAAGAACTGGCCATTATGGTGGTGCCTCCAACTAGCCTAAAGCCCAGACTGATGAACAGGGAAAATAACATTCCCCTCACACATAGAGGGCTTGGGCTTGTAGGAAAATCACTGGGAAAGCTGTCACCAGAAAAGGGGTTTGGTAAAGGAGCCAAAAAGTTCTCTGCATACTTTGGCTTCATTTATCTCTGTCAATGGGAATGGAGTTCAGCTCATATGGTGGAGTTTGGAAGTCTCTCCAACTAGTGAGGGATCCGTTGGAAGCATGATCCAATGAAGAATGGGGTCTTGTGGTCTGGCAGATGATTGATTTGTGAATACAGAGTACACATAGAGACATACAGAAGGGAAAGTGAGAGGGGGGAAAGTCAGATTGATGAGGCAATGATTAAAAAGGGTCTCAGAAATTTGTTAATCAAGCTTCCTGATGGATAGTCTCCTTCGAAACCAGTAGTTCTTAACAGCTGTGTTGCGGTACAGTTGTGTGTCCAGATCAGTTCTAAAATATGTTACCAATAATTTTTTACAACAATGAATAACCAAATTTCCTGAATGGTGTACTTTTTTTTTTAAGTATATAATGTTGATTGGTCATTACCCATTTTAAGTGTTACTCTGGCTCATTTAAACTCCACTATGCTTTCTAGGTGGGAGAGAAATGCTACAGAACTATTGGTAGTGCATAAACCTTCAGACCATTTTCCTTTGACCATAGCCCAAAATTAGTGCTTATACTGTGGGCAGGATGTGTATGTTGAATCTCGCTATTCTCATTGTAGGATTGTCTAAGTCAGTGTTAACAGTCATATTTGTTGCCATGAGAAAAATGGTTGAGAACTGCCACTGTTATAGCATCAATGCTCTGAGGCTGGTGGGTATGTGGGAGATAAAATACAAGATGAAGAAACCCACAGATACTAGGCGGTGAGCAGGGATACAGTGATTTTTGGTATTGGGAAGGTATACTGACAAGGTTTATGGCCACCAAATATTTCTACAGGCTGAGCAATACTGCAGCACAGTCAGAAGACAAGGGTCTGTATGCTCATAGTGAGGATGTACAGTTAACAAGACTACTTGAAGCTGTTCTTCAGCACTGGAAGCCTGTTTTGGGAATGTCCACATAAATTCTGAAGATGCTTCTGGCTGTATGAATTATTGCTTGCTATGATGGTTCAAGTGGAATCAGGGTGACAGAGATACTTTCAGGGTGGATTATCTTGAAGATGGCAGATCAGATGTTCCTGATTTTTCAGATAAGGCATATATAAAGAATCTGTTAACTCAAATATTTTTATCTGACTTAGTTTCTGAGTGTCTATGTGTTGTGTTCAATATTGACAACCACAACTACTGTGCCCGATCTTTTGATGCCTTTGTACTGATGATTAGTTCTACACTGGGTTACTGAGTTGGCTGGGAGGGAGTTGCCAAGAGGTTTGAGTGAAGGAGACTAGGAATCCAGGATTGAGTCAGAGAGCTCATTTGAGTACTAGATCCTAATTCCAAAGCCCATGATCAGGTTTGAGTCTCTGCTCCTCTGACTGAGACACCCCAAGACAGGGTCAGCCAAGGGGTCCATTATTTCCTCCTAGGTTTAGTGTTCAGTAATGATAATCATGAGATCCTGAAGCAGGTTAGGACCCTGTATTATAAACAAAACACTTCTGTAGATTTACGGTGGCGTCACTGCATATCGGCTAGCTTTAAAAAATTGTACATTTTTAGTTTTTCAGATCATAAATGTTGCACACCTACTATATTCAAATAGAGAAACACATAATAGAAAAAGTAAAATGCATCTATTTTTTCTATATTGAAAAAATAGAAATGGAATTTTTGGAAGACTAAATTGTATTGTAAATTGAGGGATTTATATATTTTTAAAAATATTAAAATGAAGTTTTCAGGGAAGAGCAAAAACATTAGATATCACATTCCAAAAGAAAGGGTTAGACTATTGTGTGAAATTTTCAAAGAAATTGCCAAAAACCATTCACAGAACTCGTAAAATCCTTCATTCACAGTAAGGGCATGTAAGTGTTAGAGACTGGAGATTGCACACGGTGGTAGCAAATAGATCCTGAAATCCCAGGGGTTTAGAAAAAGTAATTTTCTTGTTCACATGAAGTCCACTGAGAACTGAGTGACTCTCCAGGGTAACTCCCCTCCAAACACTCATTCAGGGATCCAGCTTGTTTCCATCTTGTGGCTTCACCATCTCAGCCTATGTCCCCCAAGGTCACCATGGCAAAAATACAGATAGCTTGGAAGATCTGCTTGGAAAATACAGATCTGCTCCTCCATACATTAGTCTGGAAGTGACTGCTTATAGCCTATTGGCAAGAGTTAGCATTGTTACAGTGACTAACAAATAGGACTTAAATAATGGTAGCTCTTACAATTGCAGTTACTGGAAAAAAGCATTTTTGAATGGCGGGATATGAGTTCATCATGTATAATTACCATAATTAGAGTGTTACCCTAATGTAAGACATTTCTATAATTTCCATTTTTAACTATCATAAATAGTACATACAGAAAAACATAATATATCTTTATGTAAATCGTTGTCTTAATATCTGATTATTTCCTAGAAGTAGATTAGTGGGGTTAAAGGATATGGACATTTTAAAACTCTTGATACATATTTCCAAACTCTGCTAGAAATGTCAGGCTAATTTATCCTATCACCAGCAATGTAAAAAACATGCTTAACTTATCAAGCACGTTTATCATGCTTATCAACTTATCAACTTTACACAAGTAGTAATGCTACCTTAAAAAAATAAATAGGCAACATTGACTCTTGCACATTTGAATTTGGTGCATTTTGTACCTGTCCTATCAGTACATTCACTCACATAATTGCAGTGATCAGAGAACTGACTTGCCTCTTCCATTAAAATGTAAGCCTCTGAATTAAGGGGCCATAAATATCTTTTCCAGCCACGGGTTTCCAACACTTAGCCCAGTGTCTTGCACATAGTTGGAACATAATAAATGTTTGTTATAATATTACAGGTGAAAAGTCTATCTTTAGTGCTCTAACTTTGCTTTTTTATTATTTATCTTGGTTTTTTTTTTTCATGTTTATTATCCAGTTGGATTTCTTCTTTGAATTTTCTTCTTAATTCCTTTACCATTTTTGTACTGATGTGTGTATGGTTTTTCTCAACAATTAGTACACATTCTTGAAATAATAATGCTATTAATCTGTTATCACATTTGTTTCAAATATTTCCCAGATTTATCCTTTAATTAAATAAGGTTTTTAATAAACATTTTTTTAAAAAAAGTATGTGTCAAATCTCTCAATACTTGTTTCTGATAGTGAGAATTCTATTCCCCTAGCCTCATGTTTCCATGAGGGGACGCCCTCTCTCTTTCCCCCTTCACTTCTCATCAGGGGAAGAAGTATGACATCATGTGAAATTCTGAATTCTCATCCTCTGTGGACTCAGTTCTCAAGGAGGTCTGACTACCAAGCTCCACACTGAAGCTCATAGGCACAGGCTTAGAACCTGCAGAAGAGTCTCAGCCTGACCAGTCTCCCGGTAATTAGGTGGTTACGATGAATTCTGAGGATAATAGAGTCTGGCTTGAAGAGATATAAGCTTTGTTCCCCTGATAAGTCTTAACAATTATGATCTGATTCCTATGTTTCCTCTGAATCAGTTCTGAACTTGGAGTAGGGAGAGAATATAATGATCCCTTAGTAAACTCTATCATTTTCACTTGTGCTTTGTACAACTGTTTTTATGTTTGAAGGTCTTTCCCAACTAAGACTGAATAAATATTTGCATATATTTTCCACTTGGATTTTTATAGTTTATTTTTAAATGTTTCTCATAAAATTTAATTTTACAGTAAGATACAGAAGTAATTAGCATTACTGCAGAATGGTAAATATAGAAAATCATAAAGGGAAAAATTAAATCCATACTTAATTTTTATACTGTGTATCCTCTATTTCCAAAATTTTTGACATGTATGTTTTTTTGTAGGCTTAACCATGTTTAATCAGTTTCAGTGTTTACTGTCAGTTCTTTTACATTAGAACTTCCTTCTTGAATTTTTATTTTTCATTATTTTTAATTTTCTTTATTTATTTTTATCTTGGGGGAGAGAGAGAGAGTGAGTGTGAGCAGGAGAGGGGCAGAGAAAAAGAAAGAGACAGAGACAGAGGGAGAATCACCAAGCAGGCACTATGCTCCACGCAGAACCTGACCAGGGGCTTGATCCCACAACCCTGGGATCAAGACTGAGATGAAATCAAGAGTCAGATGCTCAACTGACTGAGCCATTCAGGCACCCCTGAATTTTTATTTATTTATTTTTGATTTATCTCTTGTTGAATTGGAGAATACAATACACATGGAAAATACCTTTACAGTGTACTTTCTGAATGTCTTCCTGTTGCTTCACATGGGAGCCAGAACTGAACTCTGTAGCATACTCTCAGTAGTTTTCAACTTGGCAGCATTCTGCTCTTTCCCCTCCCCTCAAGCCCTGTGGACTTTACTTCTTTTTATTTTGCGGCAATTACTGTGGCAAGGGAGAAAACTGAATCCTAATTTTTGTTACAATGCAGGCAATGTGTGTTTTCTCTTTGAGCTTGTTTGGAGGTTCTAACAGGCGAGTGCAGCTACTTGTACACCCTTGACCCAAGAATGATCCTCCTCTATCCGGGAGGGTCGTCCTCTTTTATCAAGTACGCAGCTTCAGGAGGGACTCACGTGGAGTGGTGAGGGAGGAAGGGAACACCCGCCTAGCCAGCCACATCAGCCGAATCAACCCTGGCTGGTGATCAATGGGGTGACAGATGTTGCAGCCAGATCGCCCTCACTTCCGTGTGTTTTCTCTTTGAATGCAAGTCTGTCTTCATTTAAGTCCTTCGAAAAATTACCCAGAATTTGTCTAGCTATGGATCTTTCTTAATAATTTTTGACTGGAGCACAAATGACGAATTCAGTCTGCACATTCTGAGGGGGTTCTTTTAGGGTCTAGAGTTTTCTTAAAATGTCTTTCGTTATGCCTTATATTGCAATTACCTAATATTCTTTCTCAGGAACTTCCATATTTATTTCTCATTGTTTTCATCTTAGTCTTTCTTTTGCAAGAGTGTTTCAAGTTTGCCCTCAATATCACTGATTCAACTTCCTATTGGGTCAATTCTACTCTTTACCTTTTCCACACTGTACGTTAATTCTACTGACACATCTTTTTTTTTTTTTTTTTTCAACGTTTTTATTTATTTTTGGGACAGAGAGAGACAGAGCATGAACGGGGGAGGGGCAGAGAGAGAGGGAGACACAGAATCGGAAACAGGCTCCAGGCTCCGAGCCGTCAGCCCAGAGCCTGACGCGGGGCTCGAACTCACGGACCGCGAGATCGTGACCTGGCTGAAGTCGGACGCTTAACCGACTGCGCCACCCAGGCGCCCCTTTACTGACACATCTTAATGAAAGCATTGATTATTTCATAATCTGGGGCTCATTCTCAACTCATTTGGCTCTATCCTTAAGCTTTTCTGTCCTCCACATGTATCTTTCTGAAGATACCAAGAATTTCCCTAAAATGATCACTTTTACTGGTTTGTTCTTTACCAGAGTCTTCAGATAAATGCTTTGTTTTCCTTGAATTTCCTATATACCTTATTTAGGAGCAGTCTACTTAATCTTGGTTCTTAAAAGTAAGCAGAGTGGACAGTCTGCCCTTGCCTCTCTGCTCCCTGGCCTCTCAGTGCTGGTAGAATCCCCCCACTTCTACCTATAGTCAGAGGGTAGTTGGTAGGAACAACACTTCATTTAATTTCACTGTCTAACAGGCATTCTCCTAGGACTGAGATTTGTTCTACTCTTACTTTAACTCACTGGTTCTCTTCTAATTTGGACAGTTCTTAAAAATATCTAGTCTTTGGGGTTGGAGCTTCTTTTGAAGCTTATCATCTTGCTCATGGCCCTGTCTTTGTCCTAGTTCTTGTCAAAGGATGGGACTTCTACATCTAATAACCTGACCCGAGTCTCTTTATGTTAATAACACTCTTTAGGCAGAACTTAAAGATTTAAGGGGATAAGGGTTTATTTGTCCAGGACTGACTTTTGGAGGCTAGTTTTCTAGAAAAGAAAATGGACTTTAGCAAATTCCAAGGAAACCATTCAGGTTCAGTGCTTTTAAGGTAATCAGTTCTGATCTACTGGAGAGGCAGTACCTCTCTCCTGACAGGGGAGAGATTGGTTCTTCCCAACTATAAATGCCTGTATGGCAAATCTTGCTATTTTTATGCCATATCCTATGGCTGCAGTCATAAGGCAGAGACCTCAGGCCCCTCCCCTTTCTCTTCTTCCCCTCTGCTGATCATGCATGGGAGGGGCTATGCTAGGTCAAATCACGAATGCTGAGATGCTGGGTAAGACCTGTATTAAGGCTCTGCCACATCATGTTGCTATTGTGTCTGTCCCCAGTCACACCAGGGGTGTGACCACACTTCTCTAAACATATAGCATCCAATGAAAGGGCAATGGGCACCAGCACACCTGCTACTGTTCCTGTGTCCGTGAGTTCTCTCAGAGCAAGGCTGTTCTAGCAGGCCTGCTGTGAGTGCTGCTGACCAATTATCTTGTTAGCATGGCAGTTGTCCCAGCAAACTGGGCATCTGTCCAGGCCCTTACCACGGCCTTCTGGAAGCAAGTCAGATGACTGGAAATAAATTGAAGACCAAGATTGGAGTGGGAAGAGTCTGCTAGTGGTGTTGTGGCCAGCCTTCAAGGAGGCCAATGAGTGACTATTAGCAGAAACAAATTTTAAAAAAATCCTAAGTAGTGGGAGGCCTTCCTTTTTTTGTGATATTGGAGGGAGTTGCCTTGGATGGGTCAGATGCTTCACTAAGAGGAAAGCTGAACTCTTGCCTCTCCTAAAATTCATGCAAAAAAAAAAAAAATGAAAAGGGATGTCTTCTACTAAAAAGGAGAGAAAATTAGGGAACATCAGTAAGACAAGGATAAGTAGGCTTCTGAATTCCAACTCCTTTTCATGAGATCAAGACGATAAGGGGGACAGTCCCTTACAATGGCGGGCTTTCTCCACTGATCTGTTGCTGGATCTACCTTCCATTACTGGATATATCAGGGGAGAATGGAAGCCACTCCAATGTGTCTTCACAACACGACTCTGCTCCTGGTGCCTTCTGGCCCCCGGCAAACTGCAATCTGCACATGGAGCTAACTGTCGAAAGTTATTCTAGGACCTGAACTGGGCAAGCTGATCGGGACAACTCCTTTCTTCAGAAGTGCCTCTGTCATTGGGAGAGCTTAGGATCAGTGCTGTAGAATCTGGTTAGCCATTACTCAATCCCTGTGCTAACATCACAGATGATGGCTTCCTGAACTGGAAGATGTACATTGCCTAAGCTCTTCCTACACTGGTCTTCCCCTGCCTGTTTTTAGTGGCCATGATCAGCACTCTGGGGTTGTCACCCAACATCTATATCTAATTATCCTTTTGGTCTTCCACAGCACAGTTTGGACTCAAAGTCCTTCTGGGTTGAAATGGAATGGGCTGCTGCCAGTAAGAGATGCTCTTTATAAGCCATGGACTGAACTGGAACAGACAAATAGGTGGACAGAAATTAATGGTTAACTTGCCCAAGACTGGATCTTCAGGCTAGCCTTTCAGAAAGGAGTTTGGCCTCCTGCAAGCCTCCATAGAAACCAGTTAGCCTCAGTACTAAGTCCATTAATCTGGCCAGAAGCAAGGCTTGGACCCAGATCCTGAATCACTGGAAGTGGGGAAAGGGGAAAAAGTGTTGCTTCTTGCTCAGCTGTGAATGTTGACATGGTCATTTCTGCCCAAGTTTGCTATCCCTACCCCCAAACCCAATAAAACCACAACTGCAAGGCTTGGACCCCAGTATCCTAATCATGCCAAGTAAAGGGGTTGGTGCTGGACCCAAGCAGTAATGCTGATCTGGCAGAAGAGGACTGAGGTTACAGCTCTGCCATGTCATCATGCCATTGTTATCCTAGACCCAGATCATCCCAGGGGAGGAGCCAGTGTTTCCTTAATCATGTCTCTTAAAAAACCCTCTCTCCCAGTATCTGACAGCTGGCCTTGCTAGACCTCTGTGTGCTGCTCTAGAAGGTATGGACATATCTCCTACTGACATAGTGTCTGAGAGTTTTCTCCAATCCTCCACAGATGTGGTGTGAATGCGGCTGGTCCATTTTTCCTTACAAATATGTCACAGTTCTGAAAGAAGATATAGCCACTGATTTGCTACAAGTTATTTGTCAGTCCATGACTATTTATGCTTGACACCCCAGCTATAGTCTGAAGATACCTGACATGAAGAGTCACACTGCCAACCCTTTAGCCTATGGAAATCAGGCCACATTGTATACTAGGGCCTGATCTTTAACAGCAGTGGGAACAAGGACCTGGGCTCTACTCTGGCCAGGGGGCTCTGGATGAAGCTCTGGTCACATATGTGCCAGTGGGCTGCACACTGGCCCTGACTGCACCCAGGTGCCCAGTCCCTGTGACTATGGCTTCTGCTCATGATCATTTGCTCTATAGTTCCCTGAGGGTTCTGGAGCCATGCCCTGGACTACAGCCTGCTTCGCTGGGCCCTGACAACCTGCCCTTTCCCATCTGCCGGCTGGTATCCTGCTTTAACCTGAATGGGCACCCCTGGAATCAGGATGCTGCCACCTGCCCCTGAGCACAGCTGCTGCCTAGCTGTTGCTGTAGGGCCTCCATTCGCTTGTCTGGACCAATCAGCTCAGATTTGTGGATGCTATACCTCCATCACCTCAGGGGGAGCCCTACAGCCAGGTGAGTCCTCACTGCACTCTAGCCACACATTCTAAGTAGTCTTAGTTTACCCGGATTACAAAAGCTGCACAGATACTTTTCACCATTGCTAAGCAACACTCAAAGCCCGTCTCTAGAATTTTCAGCAACATCAACACAGTTATTTTATCCATCAGGCAATAAAGGCATGATTCTCAGGGCCTATGAACTGATCAAGGGCATAGAAAAATATTTTAGACCTGACAAAAAAGTGATTGCAAACAAAAAACACAACCTAATTTAAAAATAATTTCATGGGCAAAATATTCTATTTGCTGTGGAATATGGGTGCATTTTATCATGCTATAGGGTGTGACACCTAAATATGAGCAAGCCAAGGACCTGCAAATGTAATCTCACAGCAGCCCAGCCTTCATATTTCCCAAACTCATCCTCATTTGCAGTCACTAAAATTGTATGGGCAACCACGGTGGCACGGTTGCTGAGTAAATGGGTAGATTAATGAATAAATAAGGGAAGTAATGCATAAATCCTCCAACAGAAATGCATTCAGATATTTTAAAAAATCAGGAGGGAAACTGGAAGTTGATGTTTAATGGGTATCGAGTTTCAGTTTTGCGAAGTTCTGAAGACAGATCACACGACAGTGTGAATATACTAAACACTGAGCTGCACACTTAGATGTTGAGATGGTAAATTTTGTTATGCATTTTTTCTGCAATAATTTTTTTTAAATCAAACTGAATTTTTAAAATCAGAATTAAAATTGATACAGAAATTCAGAATATACCTATGATAGCTATTTGAATCTCACTGAGCCACTCTTAATATTTTCACTAATGGAGCCCTGACTTCTTCAGCCTTATTATCATATATTATTTCTTATTTCTTTTGTGACTTTTTTGGGGACTAGAAGTGGACACTTTAATTGATCTGATTTGTTGACACAAATCAGAAAATTAGGGCCCCAATTACAGAAACAAAACAAAACAAAAAATGATTTTTATTGTATTCAGTTGTGGGGTGGGGGGTGGGGTTCCGGGTTTCCTATAGTAAAGAATAAAAAAGTGGTAACTTATCTTCTAATATATAATTTTCATAACTAGCACATCATGGAGGTAAAGCAACCAATCCTTTGTTTGCACAGAGCAGTGACTACAGGCTCTGAAGCTAGCTGACTAGTCAAAACTAGCTTCACTATCAGGGTGCCTGGGTGGCTCAGTTGGTTAAGCGGCCAACTTCAGCTCAGGTCATGATCTCACACTCCGTGAGTTCGAGCCCCGCGTCAGGCTCTGTGCTGACAGCTCAGAGCCTGGAGCCTGTTTTGGATTCTGCGTCTCCCTCTCTCTGACCCTCCCTTGTTCATGCTCTGTCTCTCCCTGTCTCAAAAATAAATAAAACGTTAAAAAAAAAAATTAAAAAAAAAACAACTAGCTTCACTACCAACCAGCTTAATCTCTTTTGGCCAGTTTTCTCATCCTCAAAGTGAAGATAATAATTTTTTAAAGTTTAAAAAAGTATTCACCACACCTATGAAATGAGAGTAATTTTTAAAAGCTTAAGAAAGAATTTTACTTAAGCAAGAATTTATCCCATTTTTACAAACTGGAAGAACACTACTTTTAACAACAGGTTGCAAGCTTTAACAACTTCTCAAGTTACAGTAATAACCAACCTTTCCTTACTCTGAATATACAGAAGCTTAAACCCAAACTCTGAATCCTGCTGTGTCCCTATTTTGCCTTTCCACTCTTAGCTGCCACCACTGCTCAGAAACACACTTTCCACTTTATTTATTTGCTTTAAAGTTTATTTATTTATTTGGAGAGAGAGAGACAGAGAGAGAGAGAGAGAGCTCTGGGGAGGAACAGAGAGAGCAGGAGAGAGAGGGAGAATCTCAAGCAAGCATTGGGAGCCCGATGTGGGGCTCAAACTGACAAAATGTGAGAGTATGACCTGAGCTAAAATCAAGAGTCAGACGCTCAAGCCACTGAGACACCCAGGTGCCCCCACACTTTCCATTTTAAACAGGTTGCCCCTCCTACAAGTTTTTCTAACTACGCTTTAGTAGCTCCCTCCTACAGAATATATTCCTGTTTTCTTGCCTGCCTAAATTCCACCCCATCTTCCAAGTCCCCTACCAGTCCCTACTGATCCCATTATGCCTTCCTTGAATCTAGTCTGTATGATCTCTCATTTCTCTGAGTTTTTCTGGCAAACCTGGTATTTATCCCTCAAGATGGCTCCCGACCATATTCCACGTCCTAGCACCTACCATGTTATAGATTACGTATAATTTCCTGAAGCACAAAAACTTTTTTTTTAAATCTTTCTCCAAGTCCTATACAGTCCTAGCTACAAAATAATAAATATTTTCTAATTTAACTGTTTGGCCAAAGTCAAAACCTTTGTGGAAAATGAGACAGTTTTTTGGGAAAAGAAATAGGATTATTCATATCTTTTCATATATTTTCTTTGTATATTATCTACCCACCATTCCTTCCATAATTTTAATTCTTAAATTTCTATTTGCATCCTTTAGTAAGCCATCATACAAAATATGTTTAGATGATTTTTGTTGTTTTTGTTTCAGTCTTGTCTTAAGATAACATCATTAAGTATGAAGTTACTTTTAAAGGACTTTTCCTTCAGAAGTTGTTATAAATCACAATGGGGCAATATCTAAATTATAGAGGTATTTTTTTGGTCCCCTTTGTAGGGGACATGTGGCATTAGGAAAGTCATGAAGCATGCCTTCCTTTATTCCCATTTTCATACAGGAGAAATCAAGTTAAAATGAATAGAGGACTTAAGAATGGTAAGAAATTCAAAATCATACAGCAAGTGGCACTGACGGATATATGTGGATGGATACGGGAGGATGCTTATTCTCCGTGCTGCTGCTGCTGCTGCTGCTGGGAACTCTAGCCTGAGCGCTTGGGTGGAGTATGACTGCAAGGAATACTTAAGGTGAATCCATAAGTCACACACCTCTGCTTTTTAATCTCAATAACTTACATGCTTATACTAACGCCTCAGGTCTTTTTCTCAATCCCCACGTGCTTTCTGGTTGCCTGGACTCTGAATCCTCCAAAGCACCCAGGACAGCCTGACAAATGACCACTCACCCTCTTCCTCGAAGAGAAGTCCCATGTGCGCATGCGCCTCGGCTTCTTTCTTCCCACCGTCAATTTTGATCCGTTGAGCAATCTTAAAACATCGTTCATAGAAGTGGTTCCTTACCCATTTGTCTTCAGAATTACTGAAGTAACAGGCCAGTGCATACAAGTTGTTATAGACATCTTCAAAGTATTCTTCAAACAAAAACATAAACTGCATTAGAAAAATGTCTCACGGCTTGCCCCTTCAAATGTTAAACCAACTTAGTGACATTTATTTTTTATTTTTCCTTAAAAGCATGATTAGCTATTTTAAAAATGGAAATGCAAACTTAAGTTCATGTATTTTAACCACTAAAATAGTTACATCGAAGATGTGCACTCCAAAAATACAACAAAAACCCTTTTGAAAACTTAGAAGATGTTAGAAAGGGGCACCTGCGTAGCCCAGGAAGTTAAGCATCCAACCTCAGCGGCCCGGTCATGATCTCACTGTTGATGAGTTCTAGCCCCACATCCTTAACTCAGGCCCTGCCTGGGTGAGCTCAGCGCTGAAAGTGTGGAGCCTGAGTGGGATTCTCTTTCTCTCCCTCTCTCTCTGCTCCTCACTCACTCACACCCTCTCTCTCTTCAAAATAAAAAAATAGGGGTGCCTGGGTGGCTCCACCGGTCAGGTGTGGGATTTTGGCTCAGATCATGATCTCCCGGTCTGTGGGGTTGAGGCTGCTGTCCGCTCTGTGCTGACAGCTCAGAGCCTGGAGCCTGCTTTGGTTTCTGTGTCTCCCTCTCTCTCTGCGCTCCGCCACCTCCCCCCCCCCCCCCCCCCGCACTCTGTCTCTCTCTCTCCAAAATAAACATTAAAAAATAATAAAAAAACTAAAAGAATATATTAGAAATTGAAATACCCTTTTGGTTGAAAACAGCACAGAGCCTGCTTGGGATTTTCTCTCCCTCTCTCTGCCCTCCCTTGCGTGCTCTATTGCTCTCTCTCTCTCAAAATAAATAAATAAATTAAAAAACAAAAACAAAAACAAAACCAAATACTCTCATCGCAGAACTGACTTCGCTTATGTTTTGGCTTTGCATTGTGAACCTTCTACCTAATGTGAACAAAGCACTAAAGTCTGTTTTATAATATTTTATTTATTTATTTATTTATTTATTTATTTATTTAACATTTATTTATTTTTGAGAGACAGAGCAAGACAGAGCACAAGTGGGGGAGGGGCGGGGGGTCCACAGACTCCAAATCAGGCTCCAGGCTCCGAGCTGTCAGCACAGACCCCGACCAGGGTCTGGAACTCACCAACCGCGAGATCATGACCTGGGCGGAAGTCAGCCGCTTAACCAACCGACCGAGCCACCCAGGGGGCACCTATAATATTTTATATTCTTTGTCATCTTTAGTGACTAGAGAGCTATTTTATAAAGTCTATAAAGCGTTCCATATCTTCCATTTTTAAAAAGTTCTATAAAGAGCTTTCATGAAAAAAAATGATCCCAAAATAATTTGTTTTTCAGTAATCACACCTCAATAGAAAAACATTTCCAAAATTTCATACTTTTTTTTTCCTTTTTTCTTTTTAGAATGAGTTATATAAGCTATCAAGATTCCATATTTAAAGACACTTGTCAGGGGCCTCTAGGTGGCTCAGTCATTTTACGTGGCCAGCTTTAGCTCAGGTCTGATCTTGAGGTTGGTAAGTTCCAGTGTGCATCAGGCTCTGTGTTGACAGCTCAGAGTCTGGATCCTGCTTCTGATTCTGTGTCTCCCTCTCTCTCTCTGCCCCTCCCCCACTCATACTCTGTGTGTGTGTGTGTCTCTCTCTCAAAAATAAACATTTAAAAAATTAAAAAAAAAAATAAAGACCACTATCAGTTAAACTATTTTTCTAGTAAAAAATGCAATATTTTTCATAGTATTAAGTATAAAGGGATATATTCAAGTTTTGAATCTTTGGACAATCCAAATATATGGGCTGTACCCTTTACATTCTAAGCAGCCTTATCTCCTTGCTTGTAGACTGCTTATTTGAATTGTCAGTAGACATTTATAAGATGAAAAACATTTTTACTGGTGGTTTATTATTTAGACAAGTATTCACTGTGCTATCTAAAAAGGAGATTCCATGATGAAATAAATGTGGAAAATACAGTTGCTAATTTCCCTCTTTTAGTGAACCACATGGTATACATCAGCATATTAAAGGCTCTGGTAAGTCCTGCAATAAATCAGCCTCCTTAATGTCAACGTTAATTCATCTGGTGTTTCTCAAACTTATTTCATCAGATAATTATTTTTGTTTTGCTTTACATAAAACCTGTAAACATCCTGTGGGACTCTGCTTGTATAGAACATATTTGGGTATCTTAAATAAATGTTATTAGAAAAAAATTGCTGCTTAACCCTTAACAATAATTTAAAGTCAAGTGTAAATAATGTTTGAATTATCTATTGATTCAGTTGCCCATTACCATTATTGCCATCTCTTCTCCAGCCCCATGGGGCACAAGGCCCTAATCATAACATTATAGATGGTACAGAGATGATTTACAATAATGGGTAATATAAGAAATGTTATTAGGGACAAAAAATAAAAGCACTTTAACAAATGGAAAATAATCCAAAAAGAAATGACTAGCTTACTTTAAACACCTTTTGCTACAAACCAGCAAGTGGTGTTTTGCAGAATAATTTAAATAACTCTAGGTTCCTGTTCTGTAAGTCTCAAGAGACAGAACTGGCCCAAGATGACTATTGTTAGTGCTATAGCTTTGATTAAATGAACTTCATTGTGGCCCTAGAGTGATAGTCTTTCCAATGAGAAGCAATGAGAATGCTCAGAGATAATGCTACTTCAGGATAATTGTTTCAGATTCCATATATGTCTTATGACCATATAAGATGGAATCCTGAGACACCATTAACAAATTTTTACATTCTAGATTAAGTGTGTGTGTGTGTGTGTTTGCATGTTGCATGTTTTAAGATTTAAGATTAATTCAAATTAATAAGAGTGAATGAGTATATCCCCTTTCCCATTTTCTGGGATGTTCTTAACTTGTATCACAATTTTTCCTCAATAAAGCTTATGTAGTAAATGTGAAAATAATTAACACAATTTTTTTAAAGTATACAAATATTCAGAAGTCCTTCAACTGAGGTATTTCCAACAATATTCTTCACTATAATCTTATTTTTCTATATTTCAACCAGGCAAAAGCCACTGCATTTTTGAACAAGATAACCTGAGCAAGAGGTAATTTTATTTCTTTAACAAATACAGCTTAGTTACTATGAATATATGATAAAACCAACCAGTAAAGAAAATAATTCTTTTCTTTACTAATATCATGTGTATAAGGTATTGATTACTATAAAGTTTGGACTTTGTTAATTTTTGGGATTGGAGAAAGTTTTTTTTTTTTTAGGTTTATTTATTTACTTTGAGGGGGTGGGGAGAGATAGAGGGAAAGAGAGAGAATCCCAAGTATGCTCCATACTGTCAGTGCAGAGTTGGCTCTGGGGCTTTAACCCATGAAAGGTGAGATCCTGACCTGAGCCAAAATCAAGAGCCAGACGCTCAACCAACTGAGCCACCCAGGCACCCCAAGAAACACTTTTCTTTAAATGTTTACTTTTATTTAATAAAAAATTGTAAATTAATGTTTTCTACATTAAAATAGACTACTTAGCATTTTAGTTTCTTTATAATTACAAAATGCTTTATGACAAGTTTCTCATAATTATGACACTTTTTTATAACAAGTGACGTATGGGGCTCATATTTATGCTACTCAGATGAAAGCCTCTATTTAAAACACTTAGCGAATGTGATGAATTCAACTTGAAAAAACGACTAATGGGAAATTTTTATCTTGCTCAATTCTATTTTCAGTGCAAATATCACTTCAGAATTTGGAGCTGAAATGAGAATGTAAGTTTTTAACAAAGCATTTTTTATTTATAATAGTTAATTTCTTGAGAAATTAGATGTCATATTTTAAAATTCACCAGAGGATTCTATTTTTAAAGTGAATCCTGTGGGGCATCTGAGTGGCTCAGTCAGTTAAATATCTGGCTCTTGATTTTGGCTCAGGTCATGATCTCATGGTTTGTGGGTTCCAGCCCTGCAAAGGGCTTTGCACTGACAATGCAGAGCCTGCTTAAGATTCTCTCTCTCTTTCTCTCTGCTCCTCCCCTGCTTGCACTCACTCTCAAACAAACTTAAAAAAAATTAAAAAGTTAATCCTGCAGCTAAGCATTTTTCAGAATACAAATATCTGCCTCCTGTACTCATCACACACACATACAAACACACACGCACATTCACTTGTTAAAATTTTCGTGTATCTCATATTTGTAAGTCAGGTCACAACCTGATAGGAAACATGTATTAACTCCACTGTAGAGGTTGAACGACTTCTGCTATCCCTCTAATACTGTTACCATGCCCCCATTAATTTTCCCCACTGTCATTGGTACAGTTGTGGAAAGTTGTGTAATACTCGACTTTCTTTAAAGAATTTTTTCAATGTTTATTTTTGAGAGAGAGAGAGAGACAGAGATAGAGACAGAGACAGAACAGGAGCTGGGGAGGGGCAGAGAAACAGGAAAACACAGAATCCAAAGCAGGCTCCAGGCTCTGAGCTGTTAGCACAGAGCCCAATGCAGGACTCAAATTCATGAACTTTGAGATTATGACCTGAGCTGAAGACAGATGCTTAACTGACTGAGCCACCCAGGTGTCCCTCTAATACTGTATTTTCTCATAGAAAGG
Source organism: Lynx canadensis (assembly GCF_007474595.2). Lineage (NCBI taxonomy): Eukaryota > Metazoa > Chordata > Mammalia > Carnivora > Felidae > Lynx > Lynx canadensis. The sequence continues at coordinate 80,550,317 of NC_044306.2, read as the reverse complement.
CCTGAAGTAAAATATAGGCATTGTTGGGGCCTGAGCTTCTCTCTCAGTCCTATGATATTTTCACACAAGAAGTTGAAGAAAAAAATAATTTAGATCACCAAATTTATATGCTGACTTCTAGGATCTAGGATTTCCTTTCTTTGATTATATAAAACGACCAATTCCTAATATGTAACTAGGAAAGGCTCATGACAACAATATGAGTATAATTACAGTGGAGATCAAAATATTTTATTCACTAGATGAAACATTGACTTTTGGGAAAATTTTCAGATACAAGAAAAGGAATTTACTACAAACGATGTGATGGAAAATATAAAATTAACAATTTTATTTATAATTGTGAATTGCAGGCTTTTCATATCTTCCTACTATTCACTAATAAAAATTCTCCGATTGAAATCTGTAGGACTTGTTGGTAAGATCTTCAAATTCTATTATATAAATTATAGAAAATCAATATAAATTTTCAAGTTATAATACTCTTTGAAAGAATGAAACTCTTGGGGCGCCTGGGTGGCGCAGTCGGTTAAGCGTCCGACTTCAGCCAGGTCACGATCTCGCGGTCCGTGAGTTCGAGCCCCGCGTCGGGCTCTGGGCTGATGGCTCAGAGCCTGGAGCCTCTTTCCGATTCTGTGTCTCCCTCTCTCTCTGCCCCTCCCCCGTTCATGCTCTGTCTCTCTCTGTCCCAAAAATAAATAAACGTTGAAAAAAAAATTTAAAAAAAAAAAAAGAAAGAATGAAACTCTTAGTAAAAGTCTCTATTCAGATTATATATTTTAAAAATCATGGAAAGATTTGTAATTCATGATACAAAAGATTTTAATACATTGGAACATTGTGGCGGTGTTATTAGGTGCGGTGCATGCATTGTCTTTCCTGCTTGAAATGACATCAGCAGGATGCCCCTGTGTCTGGGCAGCTTGTGATTCAGCGTTCCCCTATCATGTATTCCATAAAGATGCTCAGATGTCTAGAATGCACTGTGCTAAGGTGTCTTAATGGTCTCAATTCAGACATGAAACACTCTGCACTCCTCCCTCGGGCTCACTGCTCCAGCTCCCGCAGCACTGCTGCCCACAGTCCCTCCACTCACCTTTCCGTTCAGCCGCCTCAGCCCTGGTCAGGTGGTGGTAGAAGTGACCCAGCTTATCAGGCTGCTCCTCCAGGGGTCTCTGCAACCAGAAAAGGGACCTAACTCTTGCAGCCTCCTGCAGGGCATCCCACTTCTCCATCAGGGCGAAGAGCTCAGTAAAGGACTTGTGATAACCGTCTCGCAGCATGTCCACACAAATGTTCTTCTTGTACGAGTTCCGGTAACTGGGAAGAAGAAACCCAACACTCAGAACATGATTTTAATCCTTTAAATCCATGCAGTGTTTTTCTTCTCTAAAGATGAAAGGTTGAAATGTGCTGCCTTTTTTTTTCCCCTCAGTGAAAGCTGAAAACTATCTTTGCCTCACACGCTTATAATTGAACAACTTCAGTTTAATGAAAGATGCCAGGAGCTACCCAAATGTAGTAATTTTAATAAAATTACATTATAAATATAGCAGTTCCAGAGCTGAGCTCTGTTTGATAGGGACAAATAAACTAGTTGACTGATGTCAGTCCATTCTGGCTGCTAGAACAAAATACTAGTGACTGAGTAGCTTGTAAACAGCAGAAATATATTGCTCACAGTTCTAGAGGCTGGAATTTCAAGATCAAGTCACCAGCATGGTCGCCTCCTGGTGAGGGCCCTCTTCCTTGTTCATGGTTGGTGCCTTCTCACTGTGTCCTTACATAGTGGAAGGGTTAGGGATCTCTCTGGAGACTTTTTCTTTCTTTCTTTCTTTTTTTTTTTTTTTTTTTAATAAGGCACTAATCCCATTCATGAGGGCAGAGCCTTCATGACCTAAGCACCTCCCAAAGACCTCAATTACTAACACCATCACCTTTGGGAGTTAGGATTTCAACATATGAATTTGGGGGAACACATGCAGACTGTAGTAATTGCAAGATCCAAAAGTACTTGATATACTAGCCTCCCAGTAAAACAAAACAAAAAATTCAACATGCCAAGCAAAAATTAAATATGCCATTTAATGTCAAAAAGGCACTCTATATTATGTGGCTTCATTATAAGTTATGGAATTTCCTTCATTCGTTCATTCACTCATGCTTGGATGTTTGGTTAGAAAATGTTTATTAAAATCTATTAATAAATACATTTAAAAATATTTTCAGTTAAGATTAAGTTAATGATTTTTTAGATTAATAATTCACTTCTAATTTAGTGATAAATCATATACAAGGAGATAAAGTGACAAATGAATACTCAATTTATTTAACAGATAGCTATTAAATTTTCTAGGTAGAAGGCACTGTTCTAGACCAAATGGATTCAATCTCCTTGTGAAGTTTGTATTCTAGTGGGAGAACACAACCAACAAGTAAATAGGAAATAATAAATCATTTCAGATGATGAAAAGTGGGATACAGGAAATAAACAGAGTTATGGGACAACAGCTGTGTGGCAGCTTTTATTCCACTTAATGAGCAATCAGAGGCCAAATCATATAGCTACTAATTATATTACATTACATTTTTTAAAAATTAGGAGCCAGTTAAATATTTAGAACAACTGACACAATGTGATACTACTAGTAATAAAAATTTCAGGGTGGAGTGGAGACAGCCTTGAATTAGATTACTCAAGGTTGGGCCCAGTTCTACCGCTCCGTGTACCTCATTTCATCTCGTTTGTAAAATGTGTGTATCAATCTATGCCATACCTATATCACAGGATTCTTCTAAGAACAAAATTAAATTATGTAGGGGTGCCTGTGTGGCTCAGCTGGTTGAGCGTCTGACTTCGGCTCAGGTCATGATCTCGCGGTTTGTGAGTTCAAGCCCCGTGTCAGGCTCTGTGCTGACAGCTCAGAGCCTGGAGCCTGTTTCGGATTCTGTGTCTCCCTCTCTCTGACCCTCCCCCACTTGTAAAAAAAAAAAGATTATGTATGTGAAGATGCTCAGATACATGTAAAGTCCTGCACTACTGGTTCTCAACTCCTGGATATGCAGTAGATTCATCTAAAGAATTAAAAAACAAAAGAAAAAAGAAAAAAACAGCCCATATGCCATCCACCAAGAATTTCTTACTCAGTATAAGTAAGGTATAAGCTTAGGTATAAAGAAAGGTGAAGAGAGGAGTGGTGAGAGAGTAGCTTTTAAAGAAAAGACAGGACCTCAAAGCCATGGTAAGAAGTGTGGACTCCAAGCGAAGAGTGAGTTAGATCCATTGAAGGGTCCCAGTTAGGGAAATGACTACATGAGATTACAGTTTAGAAAAATCACCCGGAAGGAGTGTTCCAGCTGAGCTGTTATCCTCCCCGCTCTGGCATCCAGATAGATATACAGCACCTGTTTAATAGGACTCATCCATAAAGAAAATAAGGAAGCCACATTCCTAGGCCACAAGGTCAAAGGCCCCCATGTTGTAGGAGACCAAAAACATATGACATAGGGAAGAGAAAAGAAGTAAAAGATTTTTGTTTGTTTCTGCCCTCTTGTCAAGACAAAGGAAGATAGTATGAAGAAGGAGCAGTGAAATGCTGCAAAGGCCATGTCCTCTCTCTCCCCTCCTTCTACCTGCCCCACACAAGGTATACCAAAAGTCACTGTATTGGATTTCTCAGAACCAGCCACTATAATTTCCCATAGCCCCTGAATGGTATGGGTGACATACCATAGTCATCTAGTGGGCTCCATGTATGACACAACAGTTAATGGAAATAGAGGGCTGGTATATGTCACAATGTCACTGGCCACAACGAGGGAATGTGTGCTAAAATGTTCTTGTATGGCTGCCCACTGGGGGCTGAAGGAGGACACAGCTATAACGCTGAGAATAAGAAGCCTTAGGGAGTTATCAAAGGAGTCAGGTCAGCATATTTCCAAATCTGACAGAAAAGGATAGATTGAATGCGTGAGAGATGGACACGTGTATACAACCCCATAGGTTTGGAATGCATTCAACTACAAGCAAGAGAACTTGTTTCATAGTACCTTTAAAACTAGAGATCTCCATTTCTCTCAGCAAAAGATGCCTAAAAGTAGGCATCTGATGGCCTTGGTTCAGTGGTCTGGCAAGGTCAATGCACCTGGGATTATCTTATTCTTTACCTCATGCTTGTCCCCTGCTGGTCACTGGATGGTTGTTATAGCTTCAGATACTGTGTCCATCTTCAAGGCAAAAAGAATGGGGAGATGGGTGGCACCAGATATGTCTTTCCCTATTACTGGGAACACCAAAAGCATTCCTGTAACGGCTAGTAAATTCTTACTTTGGTTCCATTGGCCATGGCCACCCCTTGCTGCAAGGAGACTGGAAAAACTAAAATTCTGCCTGTTCTCAGACACATTGCTCTCCCAAGCAAAACTGTAGTTTTGTTGGCAAAGAAGAATGAAGACACAGATACTAGAGAAGGATATTCAGTGTCTATAGTAAGGTCTTAGATTAAGATCTGAAAGTAAATACTGACAAACCCCCAGCCCTGGAGTTGCCAGATGAAACTGGGCAGGATGCCCAGTTAAATTTGAATATCAGATAAACAATGAATATTTTTTTTAGTATTAGTATGCCCCAAACATTGCATAGGACATATTTATACTAATTTTTTTGAAACTCAAATTGAAGTATATATCCTATATTATTATTTGCTAAATCTGGCAACTCTCCTCCTCTCTACCCTTCTCCAGCACTGTGTTGTTTCTATATGAGAAAACAGGGTGAGGGGACGAGGTGTCAGAATCTTGAATAACCCGAGAAATCACTGAATTGGACTCACATTACCTGAGAAGAACAAGACTGGATTTTTACACTAGGGAAGATCAAGGCTCGCGGCCAGGAATTAAAATTGTTATAAAAAAAATAAAGGCTTTCAATTTAGCATCTTCAAGCTTGTGACTCTGAAATTTGCACCTGATCCAAGAGAATGGCCAGGAGGAGGGTAGAACTGGGAGCAGGGCGAAGAGATGGAAGAATCCGGTGGTCTTGGAAAGGAGAGGTCACAGGGGCTGGACCAAAGGAAAGGCAGGGGGAATGGATAGAAGTAGGTGGGTTCAACACATATTTAGGAGATAAAAATATCAATTCCTTGGTGACTGAGGGGGTGTTGGGGGAGGAGGAAAAGGAAGACCTAGGAGGACACCAGGTTTTGAGGCTGGGCAATAGGTAATTGGTTATTTGCTAAAGAAGAGAACACAAAAGGATGGACAGGTTTGGGGAAAGATAATGAGATTGGACTCAGATAACTTAAGTGAGAAGAAGGCTGAAAGGATATCCAAGTAGTACCTCCAAATGGAGACAGGTTGTGGGGGAATATAGGAGATCTGAGGACGAGATCTGAGGGGCTAAAAATCTAACCTTGCTTCAAACAAGCGCTGTCATCTTTGATGGTTATGCCTTGGAAGAGAAGAAAGTTGTAAATAAATAAAAAATAGAATATTGACTTTAAACAATAAAAATAAACACAAGCCAGGAGGCTATCCACATTCTAATCTCAACTGGGACAAAAATGCAGAAAATCACTCTGCAGGCCTTGTTTCCTTCACCTGGAAGGTGAGGGTGTTTGGGTTGGCTTTGGTCACCCAACACCTAGCTCCATTTCCACAGGTGGCAGTACTCCAAACACTTTTGAAAATGACCATTCTCACACTGTGTGTCATCTTGGTGGGACTTGATTGTAAAGACTCTCTAACCAAGGGGTGGATCAGTGACCCAAACTAAGCAAACCAGTTCCTCTCCCATAATTCTGAATCTTGGGGCAAGAAAAACACAAACGGTTAGGAGGTTTTTGGAGCTCAGTCAACTTGATATCCTGACAAGAGTCTCAAGTAGTTCTCGCTACCAAGATCCTATCAAGGGTCTCAGGTCTTGTCCTTTTCATATGAGCTGGGCTCTCCCTAAATTCAGCTTGTTACCTAATATCCTTCCAATAAAATTGTTTCTACTTTATTTAGTCAGAATCAGTTTCTGTTGCCTGTGACCAAAGAACATGAATGGATTCAGAAGGGGCTATACTAAAATTGTTTCCAAGACATATTTTCAGCCTCAAAACATCCATGATATATAACTGATAACAATTTTTTTAAATTTCTGGTACTTTTTTTTAATGTTTGTTTATTTTTGAGAAAGAGAGACAGAGCACGAGCAGGGGAAGGGCAAAGAGAGAGGGAGACACAGAATCTGAAGCAGGCTCCAGGCTCTGAGCTGTCAGCACAGAGATCAATGTGGGGCTTGAACCCATGAACGGTGAGATCATGACCTGAGCCAAAGTCAGACACTCAACTGACTGAGACACCCAGGCGCCCCTCTGGTAACTTTTTTTAAAAGACCATTCTTTGCAAGAGAGATTTCAAATAGAGATGTATTTTAAAATGCATATATAACTATGCTGATTATCATTTCTATTTATATACAAATTCATGTGCGCATACACATGCATCTGTACATGTAGGTCATTGTTAAAGCTTCATTATTAATTTGAGAGCAAGAATGAGCAGTAAGTGATTTACTAAATTAGTTCCTATTTAAATCTTCATAGTTAATGCAAATTCTTTCTTTTTTTAAAATTTATTTATTTTTGAGAGAGAGAGAGAGAGTGCAAGCAAGGGGCAGAGGGAGAGGGAGACAGAGAAACCCAAGCAGGCTCCCTGCTATCAGCGTGAAGCCCGATGCAGGGCTCAAACTCAGGAACCATGAGAGTTGGATGCTTAACTGAATGAGCCACCCAGGTGCCTTGCAAATTATTTCTTTTAACCAAAATAATTTTCTTTTATTAAAATGAACTGACTACCTGAAAAAAACGTATGTCAATTTCACTATGATATTTGGACTTCTCAGGTTTCATATTTCATAACAGAATCATAGTTAAAGTTGACTTGCTTTATGGAAAGAAAATTTTTCTAAACACAAATAGAAATATAAACAATTCCAATTCATTATTTTGTTATTCATTTGGACACAATGTTATCAGTCTTTGGTTTCATCTGCATATTAGAACAAATATTAGTCTAAATTAAAATATATTCTTTGCAAGAATCAGAAGAAATATCTCTTTGACCTAAAAAGTCACTACGCTGGGGGGAAATTGAGAATTCTGGTAAAATTTATGTAGAGATTTGATATTATGGAGTTTGAGAAGAGTTTCCCTGACAGAGAATATGCCACTCACAGTAGCAGAAGTCGTGACTTTCACTGGACTCTATAAATCTCTACCCTGAGGAAGGTATCTACCACTGTAGACACCTAAGGTTGCACCGGACTGAGGGATGCAGCTGGAGAAGAATGAATTTAGAAACGGAATTAAGTGGCCATCCATTTAATATGGACTTATTACGATTTAAAGCCATTCTTCAAAAGAGATACTGTGCATTTTGAACGTACGTAAAAATTGCCCTAAAAGATCCTAAGATTAAAAAAAAATCTGTAAATTTACAGAAAGTAAAACTGGACACTTTGACAGAACTTCATAGCTGAATGTGTGGAGATGCTGAGAGATGGGGAGCTTTCTGTTAAACAGCCATGGAGATATTCTATCATTTTAAAATTCTGCTTTAAAACATTCTGAGCAGCTACTATTTTATAGACTACCTACAATGTGTTAGACACTGTAGACACAGTTTCTAACACACAGTAACTCTACAAAGTAATACTTCCATTTTCACAGATAAAGAAACTGTCTTCGGTGAGGATGTGATTTGCCATATAAGTGACAAAGCCATACAAACTAATAAGGGGCAGAACTGGAATTCACATCCAGGTTTCTGAGTATGAATTCTATATTTTTGCACTTTACCACGCTCTCTCTTATTGCTTTAAATTTGTTGGGTTTTCTTCTCCTTTTCTTCCTCTACACATTGTTTTTTGTTTATTTGCATTGATTGTTTAGGAATTTGTCATTATTGGACAATTATAATGTAACCCTCAAATATGAAAGCCATTGCCTTTGTCCTTGTTAATCCATGTTTTTGCTGGACTAGGAAAAGAGATTAGTGTCATTATGTGTCCCTCCCACAGAATCCCCTTCCTTAAAATGAGTAAGTAGACAGTAGCACCCATGCAAAGCAAATTAAATAGATATGATTGTCACTCAAGGATATATGAAGTCTAATAAAAGAAAAACACCGAGAAGGACAAACATATAAAAGGATAAAAAGCACATACTTCTACAAATCTGAACAACATGAATAAATGGAATGAATATATATGACAACTTCTTTTATTTCTCTTAACCCATAGGTATTTATATTAGTTATCAGATGGGCTTTCAAAATCAAAACGAATTATCAACTACTCAAATATATGACTAATATATTTAACATATTTTTTTCATGGGACAAACTCAAATACTGTATCAAGGTGAAGCTTCATATTCTGTAAAATATTTCAAAACCAGTTTAATAAAAAAAATCATAATTTAAAACAAGATCATAAAAATTTTATTTAATCTGACAAAGATAAACCTAGAAGATGTGTAATATCTAATCAAAAGTCAGGATAATACTTTTATTCCATTAAGTTAATATTTATAAGTCACTAGTGGGTTATCTATGTGTCAGTTATAACAGTCTTACATTCGTATTGTAGGAATAAATGTTATTGGAATCACCTACGGGATAATTACACTGACTCTTAAATTAATACTTAAATAGCTTCAGTTAATATAATTTCCACGGAATAAAGTGAGTCACTATTCTTACCCATACTTCTCAGTGTAGGTAGACATTACATATAGTTTGAATGGAGAAAATATGTATTTTTTGACATACTCACACTGATAAAAACCATATAATTTGGGTGTGTTTTATAGTTTTTTGTGAAAAGAATAAAATTTTCCCGAAAAGCTAAAACAAAGATATGCCATTCCCCTAGCCATATAAATATAGGTAAAGAGAGAAGTTAGAATGAAAAAATATCAATTATATTTAAAATGACTTAAAAGCATATAAAATTACAATGACAACTGAAAGTATTTTCTTAATTTTACACTAATTTAGGTTTTTAACAATTGTTAGTCATAGTAGTAAGAGTGATTGAGAACTAACGCTAATTAAGAAATAGACTAAAATCATTCATATATATTTTTATGTAATAACCATTGGAGAGTTGGAACTTTTAGGACATTTAATTATTTTCCATGTACTTCAAAATATAACAAGAAAAAAAATGTTTCAATATGAAAAAGGCTCTTTTTAAATTTAAAGGATTTCCAATGAGTTGACTGGTCTCTGGGGGCATCTACTGGAAATTTAGCAAACTGCAGTTACATCATGTAAATTTGATAACTTTCATTATCCATCTTAATACAGATATTATTTTAATTGATATGTAAATAAGGTGACATTCAAAGAAGATAAATGTAAAGTTATGCATGGTATTCTATCTCATCCATCTGGAAACAGCAAAATATGTAGCTGTCTATGAGATCAGTTAACAAATACTCAACTGTTAAAAATGTAAATAGGACAGGTGGCATATCACAGATGAACAGTTTTCAAACTATTCAGTTCTCATGTCTGGAAAAATTAGAAATATATTTTAGAGATAAACATATACAAATTTAATGAGGCATTTTTATGAATCCAAATAAAATGTACATAAAAAGCACTTTTGATATGATAGTTTCTCTAAAGCAAATTCATTTTGCATCTCAGTATATCCATTTAATCATAAATAACTTGATAATCACTGCTTATTTTCTTTATGACTTACTTGAATTATTTACATGTCAACATCTCAAAAAGTAGAATTTGTTATACTTGAAACAAAAAAATCTATTGCTTATTATTGTTTATTATAATTAGTATATGTGCTGCTGAAGCGAGCACTGTTTATTATAATTAGTAATTAAAAGTAGAATTAGTCATTAAAATGAACACTGTTATTAATTTCTCCTAAATATTTCTGGGGAACTTCCTCAAATAAAAATGAACATATAATAAAGATAATACAATCATTGCAGCTTATGTATAGTTTTAGCATATATTTCAATAAAGAAAATAACTTCTGTAATAATATTATTGCAGTTTTGACTAGTCATGTCACAGGAATTTCAATGTAAGCCTTTTTAACAATAATGATTTTCTTTGTGAAAAGTATTGGTCGTATTTCTTTAACAGAAAATCTAAAACTAATTTTGAAGGTATATCTATTGTGCAATACTTATATTGTTATACAATATAAGTATAATTTTACATAAATGTATATAAAATTTAATAAATGTATATTATTTATAAATTTATTTATAATAAATAACAATATATTTATTATAAATTTATATAAAATATATAAAGTCTCCTAACAAAGATTGAAATACATAACATGTTAGCTTCATTTTAAAGAAACACCACAAATGCATGTTTACACGGTTTAGCGATTAGAATCGCTATCCAAATAAATGTGATACCACCTTTAGTTGCATCAATTGAAAAAACTAATCATCCTAAAAATGTTATCAATAAATCAGAACATAAATATTAATTTGGCAGGATTTTTTTTTTCAGTTTAGATTTAGAATCATTTTAGATAGATGGACTTATTTGATAACTTAAGAATAAATAAATAAAATCTGCCCCCAAGAAGTTATGGGACAGAATTTTTTGTGATTTTCTAAACAATTACAAGTTTACTAAATTTGAAACTGCTACACAGGCAAGTTGTGCTTTGTATTTTTAGAAAATACACATTTTTATCTATTAATAATCACAGAAACCATAGACTGCCAACAGTTAAAGGATATGTGTACAAATTGAAAAATGCCATTTGGAAGAAACTATTTAACCCAAGTTCAACCTTTAATTATTTTTTTAAAAATCTAATAACAACTAAGAAATAAAGTTTAGCTTATATTTTCCAAATAGCACTATTACTAACATAAATCAACAAAAAATAAAATATTTAAAAATTTGGTCAGCAAAGAATTCTGCTGAGAGCACAATAAAAATTCACTTCAATATCGGTGATTTTATTTCAGGATACATGGGATATTGGTGTAGAATGTAGAACAAAGATTATTTCTCAGGCTCAATTATGTACGAACTGATATTTAGCAATTATGTAAGAACTGGTATTTAGCATAAAAGGCAGTAACTTTTTGTTAGATCAAAAACGTTAATCAAATGGTATTTTTCCTAGTGATTGCTACCCGAGATCAGAGAAAAGCTGTGGTTATTTACTACAGTGCAGACTGCAATGTTACAATAGCTTTAAAAATTCCCTTAATGATATACAGGAATTTTTTGTGTCTATTTCCTATTAAAAATTATTTACTCAAGTGATTCCAATGCAATCAAATATCTGGAGTACAGAGATTGTCATCAATCAGGAATGAAGCAACTATTTGTCAGTCAATATAAGGTATTATCAAAAAATTTACCCATGTAGCTGTAACACACATTTTCTTTACAGAAAGATGTTCTCTACTGGAAAACTCTTGAACTTAACCACATTATAAAAAGTTCTTCTTCAGAAGTTCAGTGGAAAAGAGCTAGAAGAAAGAAAGCTCTTTATAGGAGAGGCTAATTACGTCATCTTTAAAACGGTCCTATTACTTGTAAACTTCTAAGATGAGAAATTTAAACTTATTTATAAACGGAAGGGTTAAGCTAAAGATTATACATGGAAAGGTACGAAATGAGTGTCATCATTTAAGAAGAATTTTCAGGGAAGGTATTTTCACAGTACCACAGCTGAGTCCAAGTACTTTTGGCTAAATGAGGCAGTCATGTATTTTTGTTCTTTTCTTTTAAATTGCACTGTAACTTTCAACTAAAGGAAAATCAATTAACCACGAGCAGAAAAATAAAGCCTGAAAATAATCTTAGGTTTGGGATTGAGTCACAATGATAAAAAAAGAAACCTGAGCAAGTAATATAATTATTATAGTTTGTGTCCTAATATAACAATAATAAACAAGAAAAAGAAGAGAAAAACAAAAAGTAAGCTTCATACTAATGATTACAAGCAATGGATTACAAACATGTATAAACATGATCATGCTAGCTCATTAACTCCACATTTTTGTCTATATTACTATTTACAAATTTTCATTAAAATAAAATAAAACCCCACGCAATATAATAGTCACTCTGTTTTTTGAAACATAATCTTGTGATTGTTCTCTACAATTTTTAATATTCTATTATTTGGGAAATTTTGTCTCCAATAATATAATTTAAACTTTTTCTTACAGCTTTTCATCTTTATAAATTAAAGAACTATCAATTTTCCATATAAGTTGAGTGAAATAATCAACTTTTAATAAAAATGTGAAGCTGAAAAATATAACAAAACTTTGTAAAAACAACAAGTTGCATTAAAAAGAAAACTTAAGTTCACTGTGTTCTTTTTTTACTAAAGTATGTCATACATTTTATCTTTGCAAGAGTTTGACAAGTTTTGCAAGTAAAATTCTGTTTCCTCTACACTTGCTAATAGTCATGAGAATCTGTAGTTTGCACCTTCCCATTAAAAATGTATTGTATTTTTTTGAAATTATTCACCCCGCCTTTTATCCAGATCATGTCTTTGAAAGGAGGAAGTAGATAATAAATGGAATAATTCATGATTTCCCATTAAATATGAAACTTTCTTTTGCAGAGTTTAGAAAATGAAGTTCTACATAATGTACAAAAGTTGATTAGAACTTTTTTAACCTTTTCAAGAAAAAACCTTTCACATTAAACAACTGCATGAGGAGGTTTCTTTGGGAAAAGTAAACCAATCAATTCTTTCCACCTATAGCTTTATCATATATATTCTAATGCTGTTCCTTCCAAACACATATTCCTTTGTAATACTTACTTAGTTATTAAAATGATGGTAAGAAAAATAGTATACATTGGGCTATAAACATGACAAGTATCTAAAAAAATGTAACTGATGTTTAAATTACAAAGGGAAAGTCACATAAATTAAAAATGAAAACAAAACATTACTCATGCTCTTTCCAGCAATGTAATGGAAGATAGAGTAAGGGTAAATAATAAAACCTGCATTTAAATTTCTCTTATGACATTTCTTCTAGTGTGGTGATGATATTTTGTCATGAGAAGAAAATATATACCTTTATAGAATTTCTTTACAAACTATCCATTGATGTTCGATTAACTACACTGTTTTGCCTTTTTTTTGATAAAAGAAAAAATATTAAACCAAATGATTATTAGGCTCATGACTGCTCTGTCATTCTATATTTCTTATCTTGCAGATAAGAAATCTGCAATAAATTTAAGTGAAGAGAAATGTTAAGTTCTATTTTAGGCCAGCAGATGACCTCAATTCTTTGCACTGTGGAATAGTTTGTTTTTCACTATTTAACATAGTAATTATATATCACATTTTGATGTTTTAATTTTCCCTGTTTCAAAAAAAAGGATCGATTTTGCCCTTTCAAGCTTGAATACTTAAAAATAACCACCATAATGTAAGCCATGTGAAGTAGCCATGTGAAGTGTATGCTCCTTAATTACTGTTACAAAGGAGGTATATATTGCACAGGGGAACAATGAGACCGGGGATTTCTCATAGGTTTTATGTACAAATGATCAAACTTCCAAAACATACATTAGGAAAAACTAAATTAATAAAAACAAAAAGCAAATTGATCAATTTGATGCTTTCGTCAGACAACATCTGTAATATTTTATTTTGCTGAGTGTTGTGTTAATTTTATCGTAGCTATCTCGAACATTTAGAAAATTTCTACTTGTAATAACTAAGTGCATAGAGAACATCCAATCAAAGATGTGCATCGATAAGAATATTGTAGGAACAAAAGAAGTATTTGTCAGAAGTAAAATATAAGAGCCTTGAATTCAAACTTTAAAAACAGTAGTACAAAATGTACATATAGTAGTGATTATAACTTCCTTGAGATAGAGAACATGTCATTTGTTCCTTTTGTATTTTCATATTATAATGCAAATGCCAACAAAGAGAAAGCTGTTACAACATTATTAATATCAAACAAAATAGAATTTAGGCATAAAAAATTAAAGGGGCATACTAATAACAGAAACTCATAAATAGATTGATTTACTGAGATATAGAGCAATTAGGAGACAATACACCTAATAACACAGCTTCAAAATTAACAGAATAAGGGGGAATTGATTTTAATGCATTTTTTTCAGAAAATTCCAAATAAAGTCAAGGAAAAAAGGATTTGAATAACAATTTTCTAGCTTGATTGAAGTAACAGGCTCAATCTAATTATTAGTTTCCGTTAGGGTTTTCTGTATGGAAATGTCTACCAAATAAATAGAGAATATATATTTATTTTTCAAATATACAAGGAATACTTATAAAAATTGACCATGTACTGGCCATTTGGGAAATTTTATAAACTGATATACACAGCCCATTTACTGAGCACAAGATTCACTCCCCAACCTTGCATTTCTCCCCTCACAAACAAACAAAAACTATTCATCTGCAAATTTACAAGTGTATTTCTAATGTATTCATTGCCTAAAGGGAAAACCACTATAGAAATTGTTCACATATTTAGAACTGAAACAAAATAAAAACACTAAATATCAAATCATGAGGGAGATGTCATCATACTGTTCAAAAAGAAATTTATAATTTAAATGTATTTGTTAGAAAACAAGAGCACTGAAACAAGTGAAGAAGCTAGCTTTTGAATCAGGATTCTAGAAAAGAAATCTTAACAAAATCAACAATGACATGAAGTAAAATAAAGGACAGAGAAGAAAATACTAGAGGTAAATGTATAAATTAATAGAAAACCAAAAAGCTGATCCATAAAACAAAAAAACTGATTATGTGAAAAGACAAATAAATCTTTGCAAGTATAATCGAGAAAAACAAAAATAAGGAAGTCTCCAAAATTGTGCCAGGAATGAAAAAAGTAATACAGCTTCTAATTACAATTATAGTAATGGCTAACTTTTATTGTATACTTACAATGGGCCAATGTTCTCAATACTTTATTTACATGAATTTACCTTTTTAAAACCTTACAGTATTTTTAATGAGATGGATGATGATGATGATGATGATGATGATGATAATGATGATGATTACCTCCATTTTAGAGATGAGGAAACTATGGCACAAAGAGTTTAATTAATGAGTTGAAGATCATACACCCTGTGAATGGTGGAGCTGGGATATCAACCCCAGCAGTCTAATTTTAGAGCCGATGTTATTTGCCACCATTACCTTCATACCATCTCCAAGATATAATGTTTTTAAAGATATAAAAGAGATTTAAACATTATTAGAAAATATCATGATAAACTTTATCATGCTAAATATAATAACCCACATAAAATAGATACTTATATAAAACATCAAAATACCAATTATCAGTTTGCTGGAGAAGACTTAGAAGACCAATTTACAATAGATCTATTCTCTTCCCCCTGACCCTTCTCCCACCAAAGGAGAAAACTATCTGCTTTCATAGAGATAGTAGTTCTATCAAACTACTCTCAATAAATAAGAAACTCCCATCTCATAGGAAATGTTCCAGAGCATAGAAAAAGGTAAAAAAAATTATTTAGTTCATTTTTCAAAATCCCAAAAATGCAGCAAAAGGAAAGAATAGGTTAATATCATGCAAAATTCTCTCCCTCTCCTCTCAGAAAAGAACCCTTAGCAAATAAAAATCATAGTGAATAGTTTTTCCCAGAATTTCAAAAATGGTTCAAAATTACAAAATCTAGTAACTGTATGATAATCTCATTAGATGCTAGAAAGTTAATTAGTAAATTCAAAACTCATTCATAATTAAGAAAAGTAGAAACTAAAAAATGAATTCTTTATCTTGGTAATGTGTATCTATGAAATCTACATCTATATGGCTGTTACCATTCATTCTCTCCACTTGCTCCTCTCTCTTTCTCTTGGATAAATATTTACCCTCTGGACTAATGTTCTCTATCTCATACCTTTACAAATATAATCTTTGTTAATCTTTTTTTTTCTTTTGTACTGTGATATTTTCTCAAATATCAGAAGATATTTGTCTGCTCATAATAATGAAGTTCCAGAGTTCTTAACTTTGGTAGTGTGCCTGTGTTGGTAGGTTTCATTCTTTGGTGCATAGGGCAGGAAAGCACCGGCAGGCTACACCTTGCACCAATGCCAAATGAAAAGGACTTTGCATTGTGCACCAGCTTTCTGACAGGAGCTCTGGTCAACTGCCACTTTTCTTTAAAATGTTTTGCACCTATGTTCATGAGGGATGTTATTCTGTGGTTTTCTTTTTATGTAATGACTTTTTCTGGTATTGATAGCAGGATAATGCCAGTCCCAGAGAATAAGTTGAGAATTGTTTCCTCTTCTTCTATTTTCTTGAAGAGTTTGTACTAAATTGTTATTATTTCTTCCTCTTTGTTTATTTTTAAGAGAGTGCAAGCAGGGGAGGGGCAGAGAGAGAGAGGGACAGAGGATCTGAAGCAGGCTCTGTACTGATGGCTGTGAGTGCACTGTGGGGCTTGAACTCATGAACTGCAAGATCATGACCTGAGCTGAAGTCAGGACGCACAACCAACTAAGCCACCCAGGTGCTCCTTATTTCATCCTAAACTACTCAGTAGAATTCACCAGTGAAGCCATTATGGGCCTGGAATTTTCTGTGTAGGAAGTTTTTTTTTTCCCCCAGTGTTTATGTATTTTGAGGGAGACAGCCCCAGTGGGGGAGGGGGAGAGAGAGAAGGAAAGAGAATCCCAAGCAGGCTCCACACTGTCAGCACAGAGCCCAGTGCCAGACTTGATCTCATAATCCATGAGATCATGACCTGAGCTGAAATCAAGAGCCAGACACTTAAGTGCCTGAGCCACCTAGGTGACCCTGGGGGAAGTTTTTAAGCTATGAATTCTTTAACAGATACAAACAGATATAAACCTTTAACAGATATAAGCCTATTCTGTTACCTATTTCTACTTAAGTAAACTTTGGCAGTGTCTCTTAAGAAATTCAGCCATTCCATAGAAGTTGAATTTATCAGCATACGGTTTATTATCTAATTAGCATTTTAATATTTGTATAAGCTATAGTGATACATTCCCTCTTTCATTTCTGAAATGGGTAATTTGTGTCTTCTTTTTTTCTCTGATCAATCTGACTAGAAGATCAATTTTAACTGATCTTTTCAAAGAACCAGTTTTTAGTTTCATTGATTTTCTCTATTTCTCTGTTATCTTAATATTTTTTTCCTTGACTTTCAGTTTAATTTGTTTTCTTTTCTCAGTTTTTTAAAACGAAAGCTTAGGGCACTGATTTTGGACATTTCTAACTTTCTAATATAATGAGAATTTTAAAATGCTATAAACTTCCCTTTCAGCACTGCCTCAGCTGTATCCCATATATTTTGATATGCCACATTTTCTTTTCATTTGGTTAGAAGTACATAAAACCTTGGTTTGCAAGCATAAGTAGTTCCAGAAACATGCTTGTAATCCAAAGCACTCGTATAGCAAAGCAGTTCAAGAACCAATGGCTCAGTTGTGATCATGTGACATTCAGTGTCACATGCTACTCATATTGCAAGACATCGCTCATTTATCAAGTTAAATTTATTAGAAATGTTTGCTCATCTTGTGGTACGCTTGCAGAATAAGTTACTTGCAATCCAAGGTTTTACTGTGTTTTCTAATTTCCCTTGCAATGTCTTCTTTGTTCCATGGGCTAGTTCAAAGTATGTTGCCTGGTTTCCTAACTTATGGGGATTTTCCAGAACCTTTCTGCTTTTATTTCTAATTTAATTCCATTGTTGTAAGGCAAAAATAATTTTTAGGATTTAAATATTTTTAAATATATTCAAATTTGTTTTATGGCTCAGAATATAATCTCCTTTGATTAAGTGTTCCAGGTGCACTGAAAAAATGTGTGTTCTGCTGTCATTTGGTGGAATGTTCTGTAAATGTCAATTATTTAAGTTGGCTGATGGTATTGTTCAAGTCTTGAATACTCTTACTGATTATTCTATCAATTATTGAGAGAGTGGTGTTGGGATTTCCAACTAAAATTATGGACCTTTGTGTTTCTCCTTTTCTATCTGTTTTTATGTATTTTGAAGTCCTGTCATTTGGAGCACAAACATTTAGTATTATATTTTCTTGATAAGCCAACTCCTTTTATCATTACGAAAGGGCAGTTTTTACCCCTGGTAATATTCCATCTGCTTTCTAAAAATGTATTTCTTAAAATCTTGGAATCTCTTTTTCGCCCCTCCTTTTTCATCATGTTATTAAGATTTTATTACCTTCTGTACTTGTATGTGGTCATTTCAAATATAGGAAGGAAATGTATTTAACATCTATCTTGATCTTGATCTTGAAATGGAAAAAAACACAAGCTGAGTTAACTTTTAAGGTAAATCCCATGTTTGGCAACATATTTCTTTGGCTATTCTGGTTGTGGGATAAGAGAATTTTTTTCAGATAAGTTTAAGGATATTTTATGGAAATCTGAATCAGGATTAAAGAATGACTCGTCCTTATGAGGTGAACCCTAAGGAAGGTTCTAGATCCAAAGTAATACTCAGAATTCAGGAGGTGCTTCGAAATCTGATCTCTGATGTAGGTCTGGTCCATTTTCTTTCTAGCTCATTCATTCCTTTGTCTCTATGAACCTTTTTTTTTTCTATCTCATTGCTTCTGCTTCTGTATAACATTAGATCACTTTGGTCAAATTACTCAACCTCTCTATGCCTTGGTCTCTGGGAGTAACAACAATTCTTCACAGAGTTATGGTGAGGATCACTTTAAACAAAGACCAGCATACAGTATTCATTTAATATATCCTACCTGTTCCTATCTTGCCTGAAATAAAACCTAGTTAAGGGATGTAATATTTATGACAAGCTCTCTGAATGCCCTTTTTATTGTTCACTAGGTGTGCCAAGTTCTTTTTTGTTGCCCCATTTTTCCTATACAAGTCCATGTGATAACTTTCCTTTGGAATTTAGAATCAGGAAAAAAGCTTGTCCCTCTTGAAGAACTGATAGGTTTCCTTTCATCAGGAAATGAGAATTTTATAGTCCATTACATCTCCCCTTTTGCCCAACCTGCCCAGAAGTTCAGAGTGAAACTTAATATTCCCTCAGGGAAACTATATTGACTCTAGTGGGCAGCATATGTCCACACTTTTCCTTTATTTACTTCTCATTTTCTATTTATAATCTGACAGATGTATAATATAAAATGTTAACTTTAAGTTTCTTCAATCTTTTCTAGAAAGAAAACAAGAAATAAAGTGTTACTTTATGTAAGTCAGAAGACTCTTAAAGGAGAATGAAATACAATCCCTGCTTTCAAAGAACTCTAAGCCTACAGCACAGTCCTTTCCTTATGGCAATTCACAGCAGGAAAGACATTTTACACAGCAGTTCAGTACATGCACATATATATTTTATACATGCATGCGTATGAAACAAAAGTTGAAATGCATTAATCCTCAAAATGTTCTCATCTCTTTATAAATATTAATTTAATTAGTCCTTGTAACCATTCCATGAGCCATCCATCCCTTCCATCAGTATCCCTGTTTTTTCACATGGGGGAACTGAGATGCAGAAAGGTTAAATAACTTGGCCAAGGTCAACCAGTTATTTTGTTTGTAAGCATACAGTTGAGTTTTGAGTCCAGGGTGTCTTGTTTTAGAATCCATGCTCTGGTGCATCTGCTGGTAGCCTCCCAATATTTAGCCTTACTCTATGCAATGTACTCTTTTCTATTCTGTTTTACTACACTCTCTTTCATTTCGAAAATGCTACTCATGATCCCCAAACCAGTGGGTCATAACCATATCCACAAAGGGTCAGAGTCTCTAGTTTGTTAACTGTTAATCAAGAAGGAAAAAACCCTACACGTACATGATCACCAATGGATACTAAGAGACTTCAAGCAGGAGCTCTGAACTCTACCATATGGTTGAGGATGGCTCTACAGGAGCCTCACAGAGCAAGAAACAGTAAGGTGGAAAACAGAAGTTTACCAAGTACACAGGCAAGGAGGAAGGAGAAAGCCATTTCAGGCAAAGCACATATACAAAGCCATGAAGGGATAAAAGATCATCATGCATCCATCCTCTAAACACCTAAGCCAAGCACTGCACAAGTACGAAGGTTGCACATGAGAGCAAAGAAACCATGGCTCCAGCCTTCTTGAAGCTTGTAGTCTAGTAGAAGAAAGAAAGTAGCAATGACAATGCAATGCTGTAAGTGCCATGATGGGAACAGTTCTGGGTATTACAGGTTTTATAGTAGGTTTTATTACAGGTATTATAGTAGCAAGGTTACAGTACATACTGAAGTCATTTAAGAATGAGTAAGCGTTAGCCATGAAATGATAAGGGGAAAAAAGCATTCTAGGACAAGGGAATGGCAGTACACTCAAGTTGGGAGATGAGACAGAACATGGTTTAATGATGACCTAAGTAAATCCAAAGACAGAATAGTGTAATGATTTGAGGATGGGTTCTGGAACCAGACTGCATAGGTTCAAATTCCCACTCTTGTATTTATTTGCTGTGTAACTATGGGTAAGTTACCTAATATATCTGTGCTTCAATTTCCTTAGCTGTAAATGGAATTAACAAAGATTTTTCTATGATTAAATGGATGAATACATGTGAGGTACTTAGAATGGTATTTTAAATATACTAAGTGCCCAATATTAGTCATTATTATTTTGGCAAATAATAAATTTCAAAGTGGGAATGGTAGAGATTGCATAGACTGAAGTGTGGTTGGCCTTAGTTAAAAAATACTAATTGAGTGCCTACCATGTGCTGGGTACTATTATAGGTACTAGAGACTCAGCAATGACTAAGACATTGTCCCAGTTGCTCAGTTGAGTTCAGAAGGCATCATCTTTGATTACTTCCTTTACTCAATTCCACACTCATTCTGTTGGTAAGTTCTAATCTCCCTATCACCTAAATATATTCTAAACAAAACCATTTCTGGGATGCCTGGGTGGCTCAGTTGGTTGGGCGTCCGACTTCAGCTCAGGTCATGACCTCGTAGTTTGTGGGTTCGAGCCCCGCGTCACGCTCTGTGCTGACAGCTCAGAGCCTGGAGCCTGCTCTGGATTCTGTCTCCCTTTCTCTCTGCCCCTCCCCCATTCACACTCTGTCTCTCTCAAAAATAAATAAAATTAAAAAATTTTTTAAATCAAACCATTTTTCATCATTTTCACCAGATCTACCCTGTCAAGATGCCATCATCTCTCACTTGGGCTCTTACCCAGGCAGATATCCACAGAGCAGCCTTAGTGATCTTTTAAAAATGTTACATCACATCATTCCCTGCTTAAAATGATCCAATAATTTCCCAGTACACCTAGAATAAAATTTAAGCACTTCAAATTATCCTAAGTAATTTCTAATCCCTTAAGAATAATGTGAACATAATAAAAAAAAAAAGGGCAAAAGAAGTTTGGGAAGATTCTATCCCATTGATTGCCTAAGAGTTTTGAAAGACACTATAATAATTAACTAGTTACTTTGCGAATTAATTATAATTAATTTTAATTAAGAAATGAAGCGGAGATTCACACTGGTTAATTCCAAACAACCCAAATCTTTAAACACAGAAGCCCAGAATGAAACAAAATTAGTAAACCAAAATATATTAGGTTTTTCTAAAATATATTTCTTACTTCACTGCCATATGAAACAGAGTAAGGTGAACACAATAATACTTTGCTACTAAATTTCAATTACTTAATTTCAACACAATGCAAACACACTGAAAAGAGTACCAGTCATTTCCAGACAGTTCAACCTTTCATTAGTGGCTGATACTTTTGACTTCCTCTTCATCAGATGTCATTTCAGTATGTTAGCTTTCTCCTCATAGTTTCAAGCCACAAAAAAGTTAGAAAAATGAGAGGTTTCCACAGAAAACAATATAGCCAAGCCTGTTAAATCAGACAACCTAATTTTATATACATTTCTAAGTCAACTGACTTGTCCTAAGGATGGCTCCACACATCCCTCTTGATAGTAAAATACCATTTTTCTAGAGCTTTTCTTGTTTATGTCAAAGTTTGCAAGGATATACTGGTGTTGGCTAACCTAAATCTGGTATCTTAATTAGTGGGGTATCCCTGATGTTATTACTGGAAAGGGACTGCCAAATTTTACCCAGGGTGTGTGGATTACGATGAAGGCGATGTATTCTCCTCTATCTAGACTTTCCCCCAATATTTGATTTCGTTTAACTTGCTTACACATTAGCTTGAAGAAAAATGCTTAAAATATATAAAAAGATATTTATATAGTAATATGAAGAAAATTCAGTTCATAGTTAAATCACAGTTTGAGGCTATATATATCTATATATATATACACACACACACATATATACATATATGTACACATACACATACATATACACACATACTGTATATATGTAAACATATATATAAATGTGTATATATAAACATTATATATATATAAACACAACCACTATATATAACTTTATGTGTATATATAGAACCTTACAAGATCAAAAAAGTATAGAGTATTTAAAATGATTTTAGAGAATCATTCCAAACAAAATCATTAAAGTTTCCAAATAATTTTAAAATGAACACAGAAAAGGATCCTCTATACATTTATGCATTCGTTTTATTTCTTATAACTAGACATTTAAATTTTTTTTACTTCGAAAGAGAATGGCAATGAAGAGGATTCTTGAGAAATGGTGGCATAAGAAGCTTCACCAATCTGTCTCCCAACCTAGACAATAATTGCAGCTTGATGTAATTATTTTGCAGTGCTAGAGTCTATTGAAGCCTTGCAACATCCAAGGGAAGGCTTAGACAGTAAATTCTTATTAACTTTGGTCAGTTTTAACTCTTAGCTCGCGGTAGCCACTCATCCCCCACCCCCAAGCCTCATGGCAGGCATCTATGCACTTGCTCCTGGTCCAGCATGCAAACAGCTTGCAGGAGCCAGGGTAGGCAATAAAGGCCCTCTCTTCCAAATATCGGGGTTCTGTGTTCTGATTGTTGCTTCTGATCATGAATAGGCAGATACCAAGTGGGGGGGAGCAGCCATTATTGCACATACACCTTCATTCCTGTAAGCCCCTCCCTCTCGGGCTGAAGCAACTTCCAGGAGAGTCAAAGGGCTGGTGCTTTCCTGGCACCATTCTTTTCTCCTTCATTTTTCTCTTTTATACGCTTTGAAAGCCAGATTTTTTTTTTTTTTTTTTTTTTGAGAGAGAGAGAGAGAGAGAGAGCGCGCGCAAGCACAAGCAGGGGAGGGGAAGAGGGAAAGGGGGAGAGAGAATCTTAAGCAGGGTCCATGTACTAGAGCCCAATATGGGCTTGGTCTCACAACTGTGAGATCATGGCCTGAGCCAAAATCAAGAGTCAGAAGCTCAACCGAATGAGCCACCCAGGCACCACAAGATTAGGACATTTGAAAGCAATAGTATGTAGGGGGAAATAAGTCACCACTCATGCCCAAGGAAAGGTACAGGCCAAAAAGACCTAGGAAGACCTTAAAAGTATACTTCAGGCTGATCCTTGGCACAAAGACAGAGTACAACAGTAAAACAAAACACAGCAAAATAAAAAGCAGCAAATGCTGTAAAAGTTGAAGAATCTGATTGCCAGAGTTAACCACATTATTAGATTCAAATGTCCAATTTTTAACAACAACAGCAACAACAGCAAAAATCACAAGGTGTACAAAGAAACAGGAAGGTATGGCCCATTCAAGGGGAAAAAAAAATAAGGCACTGAAACTGTCCCTGAGAGAGACCAGATGGCAGAACTACTAACCAGAGATTTGAAAATAACTGTCATAAAGATGCTAAGAGAATTATAGAAAGATGGGAAGTAAGTCAAGAAAAATATGTATGAAAAAATGGAAATATCAATAAAGAGAAAGGAAAACTAGAAAGAAACCAAAAAGAAATTCTAGAGCTAAAAAATACAATTAACTAAAATGAAAAATTAACTAGAGGTATTCAAAGGCAGATCTGAAGCAGGCAGAAGAAAGAATCAGTGACCTTAAAATAGGACAACTGAAATTTTCAGGTATGAGGAAAGAAAGAAAGGAGACTGAATAAAAATGAACAGAGCCCAAGAGACCTGTGAGACATGATCAAGTGGACCAACATATGTGTTGTGGGAGTCCCAGATGGTGAAGAGAGAGAGAGAAAGGGGCAGAAAAATTATTCCAAGAAAAATGGCAAAAATGTCCCAAGTTTTATAAAAGTCATGAATAAAAACATCCAAGACATTCAGTGAACTCTAAGGAGGACAACTCTAAAAGATCCACAATGAGACATAAAATCAAACTCTAAAAGGCAAAAACAAAGAGTGAATCTTGAAACCAGAAATAGAAAACCAACTCATTACAAACAGAGGTCCTCATTAAGACTGTAAGCAGATATCTCATCAGAAACTTTGGAGGCCAGAAAGTAGGTGGCTGATATATTGAAAGTGCTAGAAGGGGAAAACAACAACAACATCCAGCAAATTGTCCTTCAAAAGTGAAGGAGAAATTAAGACATTCCCAGATAAACAAAAGCTGAGAAGGCTCATTACCACTGCAAGAAATGCTAAAGGGAGTCCTGCAGGTTGAAATAAAAGGCTACTAAATAGTAACTTAAAGCCATATAAAGAAATAAAGATCTCAGTGAAGGTAAATGCATGGTCAATTGCAAAAGCTAGTATTATTACACCAATGGTTTTTAACTGCACATTTTTGTCTTGTACCTTATTAAGAGACTAATACATTTATAAAAAAACAATTAGTACCCTAAAAGCTAGTATTATTTTCACTTTGATTTGTAACTTCTACATTTTGTTTTCCACATAACTTAAGGTTCTAATGCATTAGCAAAACAATTATTAATGTACGTGTGGGAGCAGAGGGTATAAGAGAAATCTCTGTACCCTCCCTTCAATTCTGTTGTGAATCTAAAACTGTTCCAAAAAGGGTTCTAAGCAAAAAAATGATTAGTATATGTTTTTTGGACAATGTAGAAAATTTAGTTATCTTATGCCCATAACTGAAAGGGGTAGAGATGGAGCTATAAAGGAGTAAAGTTTTTGTATGTTCATAAAGTTAATAAGCCAGTATAAATTCAAATTAGAGGGTTATAATTTTAGGGTGTCAGACATAATCCATGGTAACCACAAAGAAAACAGTTATAGAATATATACAAAAGGAAATTAAAAGGCAATTAACATTGTTTCATTACAAAAAGTTAACTAAACAAAAAAAGAAGACAGTAATGAAGGAAATGAGGGACAAAAAAGCCAAAAGGCATATAGAAAATATATAGCAAATGACAGAAGTCCCTCCGTATCAGTAAATACTTCAGATGTAAATGCATTAAACTCTCCAATTAAGGACAGAGATTTGCAGAATGGATAAAAGAACATGATCCAGCTATGTGTTGTCTCCAAGAGACTCATTTTAGATCCAAAGATGAAAATAGGTCGAAAGTAAAAGGATGGAAGAAGATACTCCATGCAAATAGTAACCAAAAAAGAGCAAAGGTGGCTATATCAATGTCAGACAAAATAGACTTGAAATTAAAAAAGTTTACAAGAGACAAATCAGGACATAATACATCCATAAAAGATTCAATACAGGAAGAAGATATAATCATTATAAACATTTATACACCTAATAACAGACTATCGAAATACATAAGCAATAAACTGACAGAACTGAAGGGAGAAATAGATAGTTCTAAAATAATAGCTGAAGACTTCAATACCTGACTTTCAATAATGGTTAGAACAAACAAACAAAAGATAAGTAAGAAAGAGAGGACTCAATAACACAGTAAGCCAACTGGATCTAATAGACATATACAGAGCACTCTACCAACAACAGAATACACATTCTCTCAAATGTACATGGGACATTTTCCAGAATAGACCATATATTAGGCCACAAATTAAGTCTCAGTAGATTTATTTTTTAAAATTTAAATTTAAATTATACCAAAGTATCTTCTCTGCCCACAGCTGGATGAAGTTAGAAATCAGAGAAGAAACTAGAAAATTCACAAATTTGTGGAAATTGAACAACATTCTCTTAAACAACCAATGGATCAAAGAAGAAATCACAAGGGAAATTAGAAAATACTTAGAGATGAATGAAAATGAAAACACAACATAGCAAAATTTATGGAATGTGATGAAAGTAGTGCCAAAGGGGAAATTTAATTGTAAGACCTTAAATTTGTAAACAAGAAAGATCTTTCAAAAACATTTAAAAACAAGAAAGAGGGGCGCCTGGGTGGCGCAGTCGGTTAAGCGTCTGACTTCAGCCAGGTCACGATCTCGCGGTCCGTGAGTTCGAGCCCTGCGTCAGGCTCTGGGCTGATGGCTCAGAGCCTGGAGCCTGTTTCCGATTCTGTGTCTCCCTCTCTCTCTGCCCCTCCCCCGTTCATGCTCTGTCTCTCTCTGTCCCAAAAATAAATAAACGTTGAAAAAAAAAATTTTTTTTAATAAAAAAATAAAAAAACAAGAAAGATCTCAAATAAACAGCTTAATTTTACAATTTAATGAATTAGAAAAAGTACAAACTAAACCCAAAGCTAGCAGAAGGTAGAAAATAGCAAAAATTAGGGCAAAGACAAGTGAAATAGAGAATAGAAAAATAGTATTTTAAAAAATTAATGAAACCAAGAGTTGGTTCTTTGAAAAAAATCAGCAAAATTGAAAAACCTTTAGCTAGACTGACTAAGAAAAACAGAAAGAAAACTCAAATTACTATAATCAGAAATGAAAGTAGGGACATTAGTACTGATTCTACAGAAATAAAAAAAAAATATGAGAGTATTATGAAAAACAGTATGCAATAAATTCAATAACCTAGATGAAATGGACAAATTTCTAGAAACACAAAACCTATCAAAACTGAATATGAAGAAATAGTAAACCTGTATAACTACTAATGATAATGAATCAGTAATCAAAAATATCCAAACAAAAAAAAAAACCTGGATCTGATGGTTTCACTGGTGAATTCTACAAAAACATTTAAAGGACTAACACCAATCTTTATCAAACTTTTCCAAAAAATTGAAGAGGAGCAAACACTTCCTAACACATTCAATTAGGAGAGCTTTGCCCCTGATACCAAAGCCAGACAAAAATACTACAAGGAAAGAAAATTACAAGAAAACCAAAATCCCTTATGAACGTTGATTTAACAAATATGAGTGAACCAAACTCAGCATCATATTAAAAGGATTATACATCGTGACCAAGTGGAAATTCCTCCTGAAATGCAAGAATAGTTCAACATACTAAAATTGATCAATGTAATATACCACATTAATAGAATGAAGAAAAAATTACTGCATGATCATCTCAACTGATAGAGAAAAAGCATTTGAAAAAATTCAAGAAAAACACCCAACAAATAAAAATAGAAGGAAACTACATCAACATAATAAAAGCCATATATGAAAAACCCACAGAAAACAGAATATTCAATGATGAAAGACTGAACGCTTTCCTCTTAGTTCAGGAACCAGGCAAAGATACTCAATTTCATCATGTCTTTTCAACATAATACTAGAAGTCCCAGCCAGAGCAATTAGGCAAGAAAAAAGAAATAAAAGACATCCAAATTGGAAGGAAATAAATAAAATGATCTGTTTCCAGCTGTTGTAGAAACCTGGTGTAGAAAACCCTAAAGATTCCACAGAAAAAGCTGTTAGAACTAATAACAAATTATTAGGATACAAGGTCAATACACAAAATTCAGTAGCATACCTATACACTAATAATAAATAATTTGAAAGGGAAATTAAGAAAACAACTTCACTTATAATAGCAACAAAATATAAACCAAGGAATTAACTAAGGAGATGAAAGACTTATACAATGAAAACTGTGAAACATTGTTGAAAAAGTTAAGATATAAATAAATGGAAAGACATCCCATGATCATAAATTGGAAGAGTTAATATTGTTAAGATGTCAATACTACCTAAATCAGTCTATAGATTCAATGCAATTCCTATCAAAATACCAATGAGAATTTTTGCAAGGTAGAAAAATCCATCCTAAAATTCATAATGAATCCCAAGGCATCCTAATAGCCAAAATAATCTTGAAAAAAGAAGAACAAAGTTGCACCCACTTCCTAACTTCAAAACTTACCACAAAGCTACAGTAATCAAACAGTGTGCTACTGGCATAAAGACAGACATATAAACCAATGGAATAGAACAGAGAGTCAGAAATAAATCTTCACATGTATGGCCAAATAATTTTTTATAAGGATGTCAAAACTACTCAGTGGAGAAGGGACAGTCTTTTCAACAATTGGTGGTAGGAAAACAAGTTTATCCACATGCAAAAGAATGAAGTTAAACCCTTACCTAACACTGGATACATTAATTAAAATGGATTAAAGACCCAAACATAATTTAAAACTATAATATGCAAAGAAAACTTACGGCAAAGTTTTACAACATGGGATTTGGTGATGATTTCTTGGATATGGCATCAAAGGTACAGGCAACAAAAGACAAACTGGACTTCATGAAAACTAAAAACTTTTGTTATCAAAAGACATTATCAACAGAGTGAAAAGGCAACCTATGTAACAGGACAAAATAATTGCAAATCACATATCATATTATGGGTCAACATCCATGATATATAGAGAACTCCTAAAACTTAATAGCAAAAACCAAACAATTCAATTCAAAAATAGAACAAAGGACTTGAACAGACATTTCTCCAAAGAAGATATCCAAGTGACAAACCAATAAGCACATGGAAAGATGCTCAACATCACTAATCATTAGGGAAATGTAAATCAAAACCACAATGAGATACCACCTCATACCCATTAGGATGGGTATTGTCATAAAAGCAGAAAAAAATAAATGTGGGCAAAGATGTGGTGACATTGGCACCCCTGTGCATTGTTACTGGAATGTAAAATGGTACAGCCACTGTTGTGGCAGAATGGTGTTCCTAAAACAATCAAAAATAACATTACAAATTATTCGGAAACTCCACTTTTAGGTTCATAATCAAAAGGATTGAAAACAGGGTCCTTAAGACATAATTGTACACCCATGTTCACAGCAGCATTTTATAGCTAAAACATGGAAGTAACCAAGTGTCCATCAATGCATAAATGGATAAGCCAAATGTAGTATATACATACAATGGAATATTATTCAGCCTGAAAAAGGAAGGCAATTCTTACATATGCTACAACATGGATGAACCTTGAGGACATTGTGCAAAGGGAAATCAGCCAGTCATAGAAAGATAAGTGCTGAATAACTTTAGTTACATGAGGTATTTACATGAGTAGTCAAAATAATATAAACAGAAAGTAGCATGATGGTTCCTAGGAGTTGAGGGGAGCAGGTAAGGAGAGGTATTGTTTATTGGTTACAGAGTTTCAGTTCTGCAAGTTGAAAGTAATTCTGGAGATAGATGGTGGTGATGGTTGCACAACAGTATGATTTAATGTCATGGAACCACACACTTAAAAAGAGTTAAGATGGAAAAAACTATGTTATGCATATTACAATCTAAAAATCTTTTAAAAAGAGAATAATGTTGTACATTTCTAATGTAGAGTTAGGCATCACCTAATTTTGCTATACCAAAAAAGACTCTGATCTGGTAATATTTGTGGATGCCCTGGGAAAGCAAAAGGATATTTGTGAGCCTATATCCTAGTTTTGCTTTAAGTACTGAGAAGGTGACACTAGTTACAGTAACTCCAGTTTCCAGAACAGAAAACAGAATAGGGCGTGGGTATGAGCCAGGGGGTGATCTTTACATAATTGCAGTAATTTTTTTTTTTCAACATTTATTTATTTTTGGGACAGAGAGAGACAGAGCATGAACGGGCGAGGGGCAGAGAGAGAGGGAGACACAGAATCGGAAACAGGCTCCAGGCTCCGAGCCATCAGCCCAGAGCCTGACGCGGGGCTCGAACTCACGGACCGCGAGATCGTGACCTGGCTGAAGTCGGACGCTTAACCGACTGCGCCACCCAGGCGCCCCTACATAATTGCAGTAATATCAACATTTTGAAGATTATTTTTTAGCCATAATGGAGAATGGAAAAAGGCCTAATTAATTTAGACACTCCCTTGCCTTCTTTCTCAATACAGACAGAATACAATATCAAAGACAAAACTCAACATAACAAAACCATCTTGCCACGTGAATTACAGGTGATGTGGCTAGGTCATTGCTCACCCCACTGACAGTTCTGACTGATTCAACCTCTCTGGTACCTGGGTGTTTATCTCCTTTTATCACTTTGTTCCTTGCTCCTGAAAGAGCAATTTCCCAAATGATTTCCAAATACAGGAGGGCTATTGTGCACTTTCAGGTTTACAAGCTATTATGGGAAAGAGCCACATTCTCTGGCTATCTTCCTTACATTTCTCAAACTGTAGGTTTATAAGTAAAGCAATCTTATTATAGTAATGGTAAGTTAAAGCAATTTGTAGAAATGTTTTAAAGGGGTTTGGAATAGCTCAGCAGACTATACAAATTGTATTGCTTGGTGTAGCATAAGTAAGTTTATGAAAAATTTACCATAAGTTGAAATAAAAAATATTTTCCCCTTGTTGGTTAGCATTACTAAGTTTGAAATTAAAACTTATTAAAAACTCTATCTTCTGGGGCGCCTGGGTGGCTCAGTTGGTTAAGCATCCAACTTCGGCTCAGGTCATGATCTCATGGTTTGTGAGTTAAAGCCCTGCATCAGGCTCCTTGCTGACAGCTCAGAGCCTGGAGCCTGCTTTGGATTCTGTGTCTCCCTTTCTCTCTGCCCCTCCCCGGCTCATGCTCTGTCTCTCTCTCAAATATAAATAAACATTAAAAAAAAACCACATACACAAAAATCTCTATCTTCTGAACATGATGAAAATGATACCTAGGTAACAAAGTAAAATATGTAATTATACATATGTAAAGAAAAGTGATAAATGAATATTAATACCTAAATCAACACATAATGTTAATGTGAAGTATTTAGGTTATATATATTATTAGTAAATGCTTTAAAAGCAAAAAAAAAGATCGCAAAAAAAAAAGATCAGTGACTGTTAAATAGCTAAAGTAAATGTTGTCTATATGTGTCTCTCATACAGAATTTCATTTAACTTTCATAAGAATTTCCTATTATCATTATGCTTTCCAAATGGTTGTGGAAATCAAAGATTAGAGAAATCAGATAACCTGCATAAGATCACACAGATATTAAGCAGCAAAACCAAATTTCCAACTGAGGGAGAAATCAGCTCCCATAAAAGCCACAGCTGCAATGTCGTGATTCCTGTGCTTTTGCCTTACAAAGATTTTTTTTTTAAGTCTAATAGAGCTGCTAAGTTTAACATCATATATGAAAATAATGTTTTAAAGCAAACTTTTAAAAGACATGGAGACATAAATGCCTAAGAAGTTGGCATTTGAAACCTTTCCTCCTTTTTTTATTTATTTAGACTTAGTTTTGATGAAACTATGAGATCCTCTTTGCATCTAGGGAACAATTTTTTTTTAATTTTTTAAAGTCTATTTATTTATTTTGAGAGAGAGACTGAGAGAGCAAGTGGGGGAGGGGCAGAGAGAGAGAGGGAGAGAGAGAAGCCCAAGAAGGCTCAGCGCTGTCAGCACAGAGCCCAACATGGGGCTCAAACTCCTGAACCATGAGATCATGACCTAAGCTGAAACCAAGAGTCAGAAGCTTAACTGACTGAGCCACCCAGGCGTCCCTGGAACAATATTTTTAAAAGTTCTTTCCAACTACATTTCTTAAATTCCAAAATTTTAAATTTTATTAATATCAATATTCTTTAAAAAAAATTATAGCCAAAAAAGTCTTTCCCAGTTTCCCATCCTAGGGATCCACTGTGGAAACAATACTAGAATTTGAAGAAACAAACGAACAAACAAAAGTTACCCATCCTCTGTTCCTATCAGTATTCCCTGCTATTGCTTAATTTTTTTATACTCATGATAAGGTAAGGACTAATTAATGCCTTTCCGAAACTTCAGAACATCAAAATCCTGTCTCTCTTTCTTGAATCAGTAAGACCTTAAAGCCCAGTCTGCTACCTGGAAGGAAAGAAGGGCAGCTTCCATCCCTCTCTTTCCTGACTGTTCCTGTTAGTCATGGAGCCATTTATTTGTCAACTACCCTTTTCAGAAAGTTGATTTGCAAAACTCCATACAGAATTTAACTTGTCACATCACAAAAGAACAAAATGTTTTGGAGAGAAAACCAAACGATTTCACAAAATTATTTAAAGGTAAACAGGAGAAATGAAGCAGAGCTTTGAAAAGCACACCGAAGGGGTCTACATTCCCATGGTGTTACTGTGAACTATATCCTGAATAAACTTCACTCTGTCACGTATATTTTGATAACCTGGCCATTGTGCAAATCCAGGTGCTACATTTGCTTAAAACAAGAGTATCTGTGGTTCATAAAAGCGTCTGTGGAAGACAATTTTGAGATAAACTCAAGATGAAAACTTAACACTGGCAAAATGCTAATTTACTTTAACTGCGTAAGTATAATACAATTCAAAATGAGGAAGGGGTGAAAGCCATTAAAAGATATGAAAATAAACGGTTCTTTGTCTCTACAACCCAAACTCATTGAATATGACAACTGACAGTCTAATGGCCACTTGTGCTGACAAAGTGACGCTTACTGAGCTTTAACTGATAATGCTGAGAGATGCTCTGAAAGAAAGCCATATCTTAGAGATGCACACATCTCTATTTGATCTAAATCTATTCTTCCATATAATAAAACGTGGTATCTGAAGAAGAAAGATTAGCACTCTCTGTCCCTTGATGGTTTTGTTTATTTGTATCCTCATACACATAGCTGAAGCTGTAAAAACTGCCCCCCAGAAATTTTTATTTGAATCTGCAAATGACACTTTCATTACTTAGCTATTCAAAGCAATTACGATATGATAATAAGTGATACTTTCAATCCTTTTAAAAAATACAATATTCTGACAATATAATACAGAACAAAAAGCAAAGCACAAAACCACAACAGGATCTTCTTTAGTTGTTAAAGGTGAGTCAAATATTATCAATGAACTATTTGCAGATTTATCTAAAAAACTCAAATTGTCAGTGCTAATTATATTGTACGTGAACACAAAACGTGGGGAAAATGTACCTACTAGGCACAGAAATAATCCAGTCACTTAAAAAGTAATGAAGCATACTGAAATTCTTCTGCAAATGCAGATGATTAAAAACAAACAAACAAACAAACCAACCCAGAAGCCCTTTGCTTTTGAACTACTTTACCCATTCCCAAGTAAAATGATCCCCAATTGGATCTGGCCATTCCAGGAACTAGTCTATACTGTCTTGCTCAATTACTCATTTAAATTTTACACTATTTGTGTATATAAGACACTTTTGAGGAGTTAAACTTCTTTGATTCAATATTCAAACCAGTTAACAAACAACATTGACCTGAAAATATTGCAAGCAAAGAATATTCCTAGCAGGATACCTATTTCACGGTGTTTATGTAACATTTTGTTCATTCATTCATTTAACTTGCAGTTGTTGGCTTCTGGCCACATGCCAGGGCACACAGAGACATGCTCCTGTGCCCGTGCAGATCTATTCTGCTGGGATGAAGACAGTCAAAATACAAACTCCCAATGCAAGAGGGGGACCAAATTATAGCAGAAATAGAACCAGATGATTTGGCTGAGAGCAAGTATAGGTGGAGTGAGGGCTACTAGATTATGAGGTCAGGAAGTGGGAGACTGAAGGGGTCACATTACCTGCATGACAAGAAACAGTATCAGCAATAAGGCACAATGAGAAGAATGAGTGGTGGGGAGAATGGGAGATGAAGTCAGAGAGGTCAGTGAAGTCCAGATCATGTACAGCAAAGTCCAAACAGTAAACCTTAGAGTTTATCATAAGAGCAATGGGGAGCTCAGGGGGTTTTAAGCAAATGAATGTCATAATCTATTTTTTTCAAAAAATGACTCTGGAAGCTGAAGTTTGGCAGAGTTAGAGGGGCTATGTGAAGAGCAGCCAGGGCTATTCTAGTGGCCATGGCAAGGGATGATGGTAGCTATGCAATGAAGGGAAGTAGATGAACACAGAATATATTTTGGAGTTACACCTGATAAGTCATAGAGATGGATTAGATGGGGGAGGGTGGTGAAGTCAGGGCAAAACTCAAGGCTGCCTTGGTGCCATTTACTGAATATGGGAAACACTGTGGGGGGAATATTTGTTGGGGGAGTTGAGGGAAAGTAGGGATAAATCAAGAGTCATTTGTGGTCATATTAACCTTAGAATGTCTATTAAAAATACAAGTATATACGGAAAAGAGGCAGTTGGATATAAAAATCTAGAGCTCAGGGCTCCTACTGGCTCAGTTGGTTAAGCATCTGACTCTTGATTTCGGCTCAGGTCATGATCTCACAGTTCTTGAGACCAAGCTCCACATCAGGCTCTGGGCTGACAGCGTGAAGTCTGCTTGGAATTCTCTCTCTCTCCTCTCTCCTCTCTCTCTCTCTCTCTCTTCTCCTCCTCCTCCTCCTCCTCCCCTGCTCACACTGTCTGTCTCAAAATAAATAAATGAATATATTTTTAAAAATTTGAAGCTCAATAGCAAGCTCAGGGCTGAATTTATAAATGTGATAGTCATCAGGATATTGTGATACTTAAAACTTTAAGAATGGATCCAAGGAGAATGTAGCTGGAATACAAGGCCTAGGATTCAGCCCTAGGACAACCCACCACTGAGAGTTTGAAAAGAAAGCCAGCCAGGAAAGACTAAGGTGGCACAGTCAGAGTTTGGAGGAAAACCATAGAACATGGCATCCTGGCAGGCACAAGTACACAATGATCAATGGCAGAGTGCTCAACTCTATCAGATGCTGTGAAGACATCAAGAAAGATGAGTCCAGAAACATCGTCATTATATATTGTAAAAATGAAGGACGTTGGTCACTCTAAACAGAGAGATTTCTGTGACTTCTGGGGCTGGAAATCTAGTTAGAGTCAACTGATGCAAAGAATGGGTACAAATATTGAAACAGTGCTTCTGGTTGCTATGAAGGGTAGAGAAAAATGGGACAGAACCTGGAGGGGGATAAGAAGTCAAGGGAAACACTAAAGTCAATATGAATGCTAAGTGAGACTGATCCAGTGGAAAGGGAGAAAATGATGATGTAGAAGAAAAATGTGTTTAATTGCAGGAGAAAGTCTTGGAACAAGTAAGAGCGGATGGTATTCAGAGCACAAGTAGAGGCATCATCCTTAGACAAGAATAGGAACTTTCCACCCATTATGATAGAAGGGAAGTCCAGAGTATAAAGTTTTTGGGTTAGATGATGAAGCATTATTTTGGGACTCACATTATTTTGGGACAGAGAGCACATACATATTATGGGATATGTATATCAATTATATAATGAACATGCATATAACCATCTTTATACACTTGATCTTAGCACCAAATATATAATATATATATATGTATGTATAAAGCAGTGTATATAGAGATTTAAAGGTTTATCATAGACATTGCTTTTGTCTGACTGAAAATTTGATTCATCAATTTCTTCCCCTTTTATATTGAGGATCTGTGATGTACTAGTTTGGTCACTTTATAATGCTACCAAGCAGAAAGCCAAACTCAAAATCTGTCTTCCTTGGTAGGTTTTATCCTGATTTCCTCTAGACCTTGAGGCTGCCCCTCATAATACAATCACCACTCATTTATTCCATATTTGTTTCCTGTTTGTAAATATTGTTTCAAATAGAGACAAGGAAGGGGCCAAATATTTTATAATAAGATATCATTGTCTTTCCCCCTGTGAAAAACCTAGTATTAGATATAAAGCAGGCACTTGAAGGCTTGCTGACCAATTTATCTTTTTAGAGTTGAATGACTAATAAAAAGTTTTATGTAGCAATTCCTTGGTTAACAGAATATGCATAATTCCTATGGCACCTGCTGAGTATTGCTGGGAGATGATGAAATTATTCATCAACTTTCTCCCTTACATGTTATTCAATTAGTTTGTCTGTGGCAAAGCCTAGAATATACATCAATCAAAAGAGTGAACTAAGTACAAGCTATCTTCCTATTAAGGTTTGCATCCACTATCTTAGCTTTGGTCTAAGAAAGTATTCAGGTGCAGGAAACTTTAAGGAGAATGCAATTGTAAGGATTGAGATTTATCTGGTGCTACTTGTTTTCTGTAGCATATTATGGATTTGAAATAATTTTGGTAATACCTTTAATGAAAAAAATATTAAGAGAATGCTCATCAGCAAAGCCTATTTTGCATTTTTAGGTCAAAGTTTTCTTCAGTGCAGACTGAAAGCTTAGCAGATTTTAAGTGCTGTATATGGATTTCTAGCTTGTTAAAATATCTGAAGCATGTTTAATTCCAAATTTAATTCCTACTTCTTAAGTCAATTACAGATATTTGTATATCATTATATTTAAATAAGAAGGAAAATATCACTCATATACACTTTTCTTTCAAGAAGTATCATCAGACAATATTAACCTTTAATTTTAACCAACAGGTTACCATGGAAAGTTAATAAATCAGCAATCAGCAAAGCATTTAACCAGAGGGCCCATATACCACATATGGAAGTCAATAGCATTCCAACGAAGACAGTGATTATAGGTACCGTAAAATTTTGTCACTCTATGAAGTAACTACTGACAGAATGAACTATTCCATTTTTCCACATTATATGCAAATTCACAAAGATAATATCTAATCAAATGAAACATATCAAGAGACTTGGAATTTTACACTTTGTGAAAATCTATACCAAAAATACTAAGAAAGCACTTTCAGTAGAATCCCACAGCACTAGACAATACTAGTAGAGAGGATGCTTTAAAAGCATTTATTGCATAAAATATTTTAATTGAGTCATCTAATGAGTTTCATAAGATGCATGTGCATTAAAATATTTCTATTTTTCAGTGCTTATATCTAACGATCTGATGATAACATAGCCACCAAGTCTACAGACAAGAAATATTAAACCTGTTTAGCTATTATTATAGGTTTTTATTCATTTCTCACTAACCTACACAGATTTTTATACTGTTTTTACTCAAACCATAAATTAGTTTCTAACGTGATAAAATGGCAAAGTTCGTGTTGTCCATTGATAAAATAAATCCAGACAATTTAGATTTATGTAAACAGTAACCAATAAAGTACAATCCACTCATTCTTTTGTGGGTTTTTGGTGGGGGGAGGAACATATATTTGTAAGGAATTGTTGTTTTAAGTTGCTAGGAAAAAGAGATATGATCTTTCTCTAAAAGAAATTTCTCCCCATGGAGGCAATACACCTTAAAATGGAAGTTAATAAGCAATTAATAGCACAGACTTAACTAAAATATTGCAAATGTGATAGTATAATATCTTGGTAAATATGAGAATTTTGAAAGCCATAAAATTAAAGACTTTGATATGTGTAAGATCAATAGACATGACTTATCACTATTTAATATGGGCTTTAATTTTTAAATGCCATGTTCCAATGAAAAAGTTGTACTGCACAAGAAAACTGAAATTTCAATAAAGAATCAAGACAAAAGAAACAAACTTTATATTAAAGTACCTTTAAGAGGTTATACTTACGCAGCAACCTCCTCTTTTGACAATCCTTTGAAATTCACCTCCAGATAATGATCTATGTCATCTTTTTCTTTGATCAACTGAGACCTAAATGAAATGGAAAGAAATAATAAAGCACTGCTTTATCAAGTTGAAAAGCTCCCAAACATATAAAATGCCACCAGGAGAAGAGAAATACTTAAGGTATAATACTATATATAATAAATGTTCTACAATAGCTATAAACTTAGGTTGTTGATTAATAATTTCCAAATTTTCATTTTCTTGAATGGAAAGGGACAGGGAAGAATATTAACTCAGTGTGCAAACAAATAAAGCAGCAGTACATTAAAAGAATCAGCATTCTTAAGTAACTGGAGTTTTCTCCTCAAAGCTTATAAGCTCTTCCATTTTACTCACATTGCTTCACACTGTAACTTTCCAATACAGAAGTCATATTCTGTCTCACACTGGATTTTGAACTAAGAACACCTATTTGATACAGATGTATAAAATTTATTTGTTCTAAACATCACCAACTTTGCACTGAAATGTTTGAGTGTTTTTTTATCACACATAAATTCAAATTATTTTTTAAAAAAGTGATTTTAAGAAGACTTTACTGAGAAATATATTACAATTGTAGTGTATTTATTCTTCACACTCCCTTGCACCTTTAAAAACAAGCATACTACTAACATCCTGTAACAATGGAAGTACAGGCCTAAACAAGTATGTGTTTTTTATTCAGAAGCTAATGTAAAATGTTAATACAAAACTATGCCTTAAATGGTGATGAAAAAAATGTTTTTTCTTCAATAAAATGAATACAAGAAATAGTTTTCTTTAAAAACTTTATTGTAGAGATGTGAGATTGGGCTGTGTTTGTGCTGGTGTTGAAAAGAAAATGAATCTCAAGCATTATAAAAGACAGGAAGAACAAGCTTTGTCAGACTTTGTAAATATTCCACATTATTCAAAAGTAAAATTGAAAATAAGAATATACATATACCCTGAATTATGCATGCATCAAAAAATCTGTTTTTCAAATTTTCTGAAAGGAAAATTTGATTTGCTATTATAAGGGAACTTTTATGTTAGTTTAGCTGTATGCATTTATTTTGGTCCAGGGACTTTGGTCTTTCCCAGAAATACTAAAGTATGGTCCTTCTCAAAAGAAAGTAGTTTCGTAATACTTTGATCCTTATGCCTTGCAGGAAGTGAAAAGTTGGCATATGAAATAAATAATCAAACCTACACAAATTATTTATATTGATAAATAATATTTGCATCACTATAACTCAATAAAGCCATAAATGGCAATTTCTAAGGAACAGTTTCTAAATTCACATTAATACTTAGGACAAAATACATTGTTCTCTGTCCTTAAGTTTCTGCGTGGCAGCTCCAGGAGCTCAGCAGTCCTTCATGTGTAGCAGCATTTTCAGGCCCCAGGATCATTTCAGTTCCTAAATCTTGCCTGCCAACTTACCCCAGCAATAACACTGGGTTCTCCTTCCTCCAAAACGGAAATCAGCACTCAGGACCTTTGGATTAGCAGCTATCCACCTTTCAGTCCTAAAGCCTCTGCTTTCAATTCTCCATCAACATCTTAAAAAGCAAATATATCTCCAATGTTTTATAGGACCATGATATAATTAGAACAGGAAATAAAACAATCAAATGAGCACTAGCTTGCTAAGCAAATAAATTCTTAATATTTGGATGAAGTTCATCAATCCTTTTGAAACAGCAGACCTGAATATTCTGAATATAACAATATACTTTTGTCTTTAAACAATTTTGTTTTCTGAGATGTGTTATTGACATTTCTTACTGCAATCAATTCATTCTGTAGGAAAAGAAATGAAAACCAGGGTCACGTACCTTGGAATCGTGCTGGGGAAACATGGCAGCTTCTGTCTGGCTAAAGATGTAAGCTTTGGGTGTGTCATGGGCAGTGGGGGCAGGGTGGTCATTTTAGACTACAAAAAAAAAAAAAACCAAAACACAAAAACAAAAACCAGAAACAGTATTTTAACGAATGAATCTTTCAAATAATCCTTTAAGACATAATTAGAGATCCACAGTCTGTCATCTTAGCTGAGAATGCCTCTGTATGTAGAGCTATAGCTCTGTTATTCAGGAAGGATACTCACTAAGTGGATTCTGCAGGTTGCTTCTCATTATTTTCTTCTACTATGTGCCTTTTGGCCAATTTATTACTTGTCTGCATCTCTACCAACAATGGATAAGGAAAAAATCTGATAAATGAATTGAAGATTCAGACAATCAGGGGCTTTGGTAGGAGTTTTGTTAAGGGACATGGTTGCAATTAAAGAGTGAAGATTTTCAGGACAGCTATAGATTTCAAATGCTCATGCTTTGCTTTCCTGTTACAATCAATAATTGAAAATTGCTCATACTTTGCTGTTTTCTAAAAACTTTCTCACTCACAAATAAAGGCTTTAGAAGTGATGGATGCTAAGACTGATTCTCAACAAGGAGACAGCTTCCCCAAGAGGCACACAGCTACCATAGTGTAACAAATCACTTCAAAATATAGAGATCCAGAAAAGATTGTTTAAAACAACCATCATTTTATCATCTTTCACACTTTTTGTGGGTCAAGAATTAGGACAGGGTACAAGGGATGGCTTTTCTTTATGCCATGATGACTGGGGCCTCTTCTGAGAAGACTCAGAAGTTTAGGGGTAACTCAATGGTGGGGGGGGGGTCAGAAATCATCTGTATCTTATCCCTTGTATCTGGTAATTAAAAGTATTAGCT
Source organism: Lynx canadensis (assembly GCF_007474595.2). NCBI lineage: Eukaryota > Metazoa > Chordata > Mammalia > Carnivora > Felidae > Lynx > Lynx canadensis. The sequence continues at coordinate 80,509,856 of NC_044306.2, read as the reverse complement.
GTGACCTTAACAGGCTATTTTCCAGAACACTACATTTGGCCACCTCATAGGGCTTTGGCTTCCTCACAGCCTGGCAGCCTCAGGCTTCTCCCGCAGCAGCTCAGTGCTCCAAAGACAAGTATGCTGAAGAAGAGCCATGGAAACTATATCCACTTTCAGAGCTTGGCCTTGGAAGTCACATAGTACTGCTTCTACTGGGATAAAAGTCCTGTTCAGATTCAAGTCTAAAGAACATAGATTCACCTACTGATGGGAGAGTATCAACACCACATTGTATGAAGAGAATGTGGGATGGAGATATTGTTGTGGCCATCTTTGGGAGATGCAATGTGTCAGAGCGGGGAAGGTAGCTGAGCAATAATGAAGGTGGGTCTATAAAATCAAGTTATCTAAAAATTACCCTAAATAGGAAGAAGTGTGGACATAATGTCTGTGGACGTAGAATGGAAAAACTGTCACATGCTGCAAGGGCTTTCAGATGCAAAAGAACACACATTTCTACTGTTAGAGAGGCATCTAAAAGGCCACAGCCTCTTGATTCCACCACCATGCCCACCAGTTGTGATGTCTATCCTAAGCCTCACCAAACAACTGAAAGGCTTATTTTAGGGTTTAAGTCACTTACTTCCAGCATTTACTACATGTGAGACCCAGGGTAAAGCACTACCAACCTGGGCCTTAAATATATTTAACAGATATTTATTGAGCTACTACTTGGTGCCAAGTACTGTTCAAGGTGCTAAAGATACAGCAGTGAACAAAAAAGATGAAAATCTCTGATCTCACAAAATTTACATTATAGGGGTGATGTGGGGGAAAACAGATAATACACAAACATACAAAATATATATAATGTCCGATGATGATAAGATCTACAGCAAAATATAAAGCAGGGACCTAGAAATTACCCAAGTGCTCACCAGTAGTGAAGGCATAAATAAGAGCAGAATGAGATAAAGTCAAAGACATTAATGAGAAATTTGGTAGTGTTCTGATGGTGTAGGGTCTTGAAGACTACTATAAAAACTGACTTTTACTCTCATTAAGAATCCTTTGGAGATTTTGAGCATAGGGGTAATATGACCTGATTTGCACCTCGAAAGGATCAGTTTTGTTTCCTTTGAGCTTAGACTACAGGGGATGAAGGGCAGATAACACAGGCCAGCTGGGAGGCCAGTTGTTATGAAATCTGGGTGAAAGTCGATGGTTACTCAGGGAGAGGTGGAGGTGGAGAGATGTGGTCAGATCTGGGGTACAGCCAGCTATGGACAGCCAAGGTACAATATTCCTCTAGTGCTACAAAGCCATGAGGGAGGCAGGTGGAAGAATAATAAGACTTGAGGGAAAGTTTTTGAAATAAATGAAAGATTATGAAAATAATTTTTTGCATAATTAAAGAGAAGAGTATTTTTTTGTTAATTTTTTTAATGTTTATTTATTTTTGAGGGAGAGAGAGACAGAGAGACAGAGAGAGAGAGAGAGAGAGAGAGAGAGAGAGGCAGAGCGTGAGAAGGGGAGGGGCAGAGGGAGAGGGAGACACAGAATCCGAAGCAGGCCCCAGGCTCTGAGCTGTCGGCACAGAGTGTGATGCAGGGCTCGAACCCATGAAGCATGAGATCATGGACACTTAACCGATTGAACCACCCAGGTGCCCCGATAGAAAATTTAATGCAGATCAGTGTCATGTTTTACATATGATGGAATCCTAGCATTACCCAGATTATCAGGGCATGGTATGATCCATGAAACAATGTCCACTTACTTTTAAATAGTTACAGCTTTAAAGCACACTGTCTGAACAGCAAATGTTATTTAGTCCTTTCCTACTTCATAACTTCATAATATAGTGACTTCTTTTGTAAATAAAACTAAAAAAAAAACCGTACTCTTCTGATCAGATGTCATATTAACTGGTTGAGTTACTTGGATAACCAGAACTTACTAAATGGCAACATTATGTAGAACATGTGGTAAGAGGTTAAGGCCAACATAAAGATAAACCTCATGGACAGGTTTGAAGGCATACCAAAGGCTTCCCCAAGCCCACCTCTGATGAGCCTATTTCAGAGAAGCTAAGAGTCGTCTATGTTCCACAGTCCTCTGATGTTACAGAGCAAATCTGGGCCATCTCAGCTCTTAACCCTCATCTGTCTATCCTTAATGGATTTCTAAAGGGACAGGAGAAAAACAATGACTGTGTTTGTTTCAGTTGGGGCATTTCATCCTCTATGAATTAAGACAGTTCTGAGAGCCCCCACTTTGCTTGCCAAGGGCACTGGGGCAGGAGTGATTTCTACATAACTGCAAGGGCCCTTGAAGGGTTCATCAAGGAGTTTCAAAATGAGGAAACAGTACTTGTAATTCTCCAAGTACTAGAAAGATCCAGCTGCTTGTAGACAGAAAGAGGCACCAAACCCCAGAGTGCGATCCAGCCAACAAGGTATGTAAAAGCCACCCCCATAAAGTTGGGCTGTCAGTATGTGATGTAAAATTTATCCTTTTTGATGTTTACTGGGTTAGATAATTGTTGCTAGAAAATATAAGCATCTAATGAAATCAAATGCAAACGCCACACGTGGAGAGGAACATGTCTTCTTTGTCACACATATGAACCGCGATTCTTTTTTTTTTCCAATATCTGAGTCATTTCCTACCATTAACGTTTCAGCTGCCAGTTCCTTCATTTTGCTCTCCTCTGATCTGAGAACATTAGCAGCAGGAGCACCTTTACTCTTAAATTTAGTTTAATGTTAGTATTGCAAGCCCTGCTGGCAAGCCTCAAGGCACAGACTCTGAATGGGGGGTGGTCAGAGCTGAATGATAAAGTGGAAAAAAAAGTTATTAACTCAATGTTGGAAAAAATAGGCTCCAACCAAACTGTGTTGGAAAGTTTAAGCTCAGAGTTAGGGTGAAAGTTGAGCAGGCTCCCCCCCTGCCTTAAACCCCACACACGTACCTGGCTTATGCCTGCTGGGAAACGGGATGTTGTTTTTCACAATTGATTCATGGTCACATAAAGGTATTTTGTTCTACACAACAGGTAATGTGTGAGCTGAATTTTATGGCACATAACATTTGATATGCATCAAATATTTAAAGGTTTCCTACAACAAATTTTTTTAATCTAAATAATCACCATCTCTTTTGTAAGTTCAGTCTTATTTATGCTGAATTTTGTTAAAGTAGGAAGTTGGTGCTTTCTAGCAAATAGAAGCAGCCAAGAGGAAAATGAATGAGAAAAAACGCAAGCATGCTTAGGGACCTGTCATTTTAGTCTGAAATTATACCTGTCAAGGAAGCCCTTTGCTCTTTGTTGGTATGAGTTGTATCACTTTCCTGGTGTTGGACAGACAGTGTTCCCAGCTCCTAGGTGAGCTCCACCGAGCAGGACGAATGGTTCAGGGTGACTATCTGTGTTCAAGCAGAAATGGAACACATCCTAAACAATGCACTGTATCAGGGCTCTCCTGGTTCAAGACCACAGAGGAAATCACACAAGATGGGTGTGACTGCAGGAAGGGAATGGTTCCAATCCAGGCACATGGAGACAGAGACTGTGAGGCACCTCTCTGGCTGGTACCAAAACCAGCTTAGCTCCAGGAGCCGAGGGTGAAGCAGTGTGTGAGGAGGACCCAGAGGCAGCTCTCCCAGTACCAGCAAGTGGGCGGTGCTGCATGTGGCACCAAGGGTGCTGAGACAGAGATCAAAAGGCCGCCTGAAGCCATTCCACTGTTGGTATTCAGAAGAGATTTGGTGGGTTCTTTGATCTGCTGGTTGGCTCTTGTATCACGGTTTGGCCCCCACATGCAAAGACAAATGAGAATGGAGAAATACAGGATGAAAGGTTTAAGAGTGCTGGGTCAGGCTGAACGTGTCCCATGGTGAGAGTTTAAATTTCTGCCCCCCAAGTAAAATTCTTCAAAGAGTAACCCTCCTCCTCCTGCCCAGAGATGCCCTCATCAGGAAACACAAAGAAAAGGGTAGGCCTAGCACTGAGTGGACAGAGCCTACTTGGGGAGTGAGGAGGTCTGAGGCCGACTACCATCTCTAGAATTCAATCACTTTGGGATGTGAGAAAGCCGACAGACCACAGCAAACAAATTTATTATTTGTCATCAAGAGAATTCAAAATAAATATGATTTTCCGATCACCAATAAAATCATTTGTAAGAATTAGAACTGTTCACATTATCACCATAAGCTCTTTTTACTATAAAAGCTTAAAGAAAACTATGGAAAAAGTATCAATAATTATGGTCCTGAAAAGGGTAAAAGAAAGTCACACAAAGAAGCTGAAAGAGTTGCTCAACGTTTATCCCTTGTATCATAATTTTTAAACACCTCTAGCACTCAGTAGGTAATGAGTTAGGTCATTAAATAAAATAAATAGAAATCAGACATTTTCTACCAACTGACATTTCTTGATGATGAAATCAAAATATAAAGCAGGAAAAGTGTTGAAGGCAGGCCATGTTTCAGTTGACTTACATTCGGAGATTACTGCTGAAGGTCTCTCCAAGGTTTAAAGACTTCAGTCTGAAAATTAGGAATAATAATAGCAAAGGAGAGAAGAAAAAAGTTACAAATCAGTTAACAGAATAACTCCTCTTCCTGTCCCAAATCATGGAATAAGAGTCACTCATACAAATAATACCAAGTACCTAATGTGTGTTTAAATGGACTTTTTCTTTTAATACCAAAATGTAGTCCCTAGGGGAGAAACTAATAACTAATTCAATGAAATGCCAGTACATCTGAATTATGTATATGTATTAATATATTCCAATACAAACGTGACATTAGGGATAACAATTTGATCTCTCAAACTTATTAGACACTAAGTTATCTTTACTCAAACAGCGGGCACCGCAGTTCCCTTTCTGTTCCTACTTAGTCCTAAACGGGACTAGTAATTTATTCCTACACCGGTTTATTTTCCCACTGCCCTCAGAGGGTCAGGTGAACTGGGAAGCAGGAAAAGCGCCTCTCCTGGCTCCTACTTCTATCCACTTCTTGAGGTTAAATGGCGAGGGCTTCTGTTCACGAAGCTTGAGAAGGCGTCTACACACTGACGAAGGAAGGTCTGCTGGGGTCACGAAAGGGACTGGACTGCCTGGAAGAGCAGCCCGCCTCTCCTGGGAACTGTTAAAGTCCTGCCCCGAGCTTCGCCTCAGCCGTCACGAACCTCGGTGGGCTGGCCCCGTGGGGCAGTTCTGGTTTTCCGTTCCGCCGAAGTGTGATCCCCACCGGTGGCAGGTGCTGGGCGCCGGTGCTGCCTCCTCTTCTCGCAGTTGTTCGGAGACCGGGCACAGTCTGCGCGGAGAGAAGGGACGCGGAGCGTCGCCCGGGATACTGAGGGGGTGGGGCCGGGCTGGTGGGGGCGGGATTAGGCTAAACAGGGTCTCGGGATTGGGGCAGTTCCAGATTCCTCGGGCACGGGGGCGGAGCCTGGTGGGGACAGAGGCTACAAAGGCTGAGCGGGACCTCCAGATTCTAGCACGCTTTTCAAACAAGGCAGCTTTCAAAAGTTTGCGGCCGCTTTCAGAAATTAGTTCAACTTATCCAAGGGTCTCCAATTTGCCGCCTGGAGTCATTTCCTTCATGGCGCCTCATTCTTAATATTTTGCTACATTTCCCTGATCAATGGGAAAGCACTCAGCTTGGCATTCGTGACCCCCGTGACCTGATGCCACTTTAAGGAACTGGAAAAGTCATTCATTCCCTTCTTCCTCAGCCTTTGTTGTAACCAGAACCATTTTTGCCCTGCCATCCATGAATACCTTTTCCACTCCTGTCTCCAGCAAGATAGTCCAATTTTGAGTTGTGGTGAGTGACAGACTCAAGATCTCCTGTTCATAGAATCTTCCTGCACCCTGTCTTATTATTACTTTTTAAATTTTTTAGCTGAAACTCAGGATTTTATATTTACATTGACTAAATGTCAGCCTATTAATCTCAGCCCATCATTCCATCCCATCTCTCACATGTGTAAGTGCAAGGAAGTGAGCTTTCTTGCACATTCTCTCATATGTATATAGGGCAAGAGGGTGAGGATTGTTGCTTATTACTTCTCAAATACAGACGTGCTGGAAAGTGAGGCTTTTATTCAGTGCCTACTGTCACACACTGTAGGAGAGAGAGCCAGCAATATTGCTCACGCAAGTCATTCTATTAGCCATAAATTGATTCTATTTGGAGTACAAACATAACAACCATAACTACACATTTCATTCCGACATCTAATTTGCTGCACCAAATTATGAAATTATTTCCACCATGTAAGTTTACATCATGCACTCAATTGATCACTCTGACTACCCGTAACTGGGCTCCACATGATCCCCCATGGCAGTAAGGCCTGCCCTATCCTCAAGAATTCATCTCCCAGTTTTCAACATCACCTTAACACGGCTCCACTGTCACCGGTGTGAATTCTTTTCCCGTCTTTACTGCCTTTTCTCCTTAGAGGTTTGTGAATTCCATGCACCTGCTTTTTCACATGAGACTCTCCTGGTTTGGTTTTCTAGGTGGCTTCTTCTTGCCTCTTTGGATATATTCCTCCTGCTTGCTGCATTTTCACTGGCAGTTCTTTGACCAATTCTCTTTCTCTTTCTGCTTAGTGTAATATTTCTTAGAGCTAGGGAATTCAGTTAGCTTTTTTTGCAAGGGATAGAAAACCTGATTCACACTGGGTTAAGCAAAAAAGGAACCTGATTATTTCACACAACCAAGGGATGCCAGCTCCAGGTACAACTTTACCTATAGAATCAGGGCCTTCTGAAAACTTTGAGGACTCTAGAACACCCCACCCTTCACCACACAGAATTAATCTCTCCTTCTTTCTACCTCTTCCTGTTAGACCAGTTCTACCATATGTGTATCACTTTGCGTGGATCTTGGTTTATATGAGTTAATCTCTCCTGAAAGATTCTGAGCTCTTTGAAAGCAGAGACCATTTTATTTTTCTCTGAATTCCCTGGGGAATTAGTATATACCATATGGGGATTAGTATATAGCATACGCTCAGAAATGTTTTTTGAATTAATCAAATGAATGACAGGATGGCTAGAAGCTTCTGGAGCCGATTCTTCCATTTGTAATTGTTCTTATTGCTTCCTGTCTCTTCCCCACCTAGAATTGGTGAGGTGGGAGGGGATGCAGTTACAGTTTGAATGCTAATACTGACTTAAGATCTAGAGTGCCCCCTTCTGATCTTTGCTCTGGAGAAAGGTTTTTAGAATGTCTCAGCGTGCAAAGAAGCAAATGATAATCCTCTAGGGGAAGCCAATACATCTTAACTACTCTCTACAATTGTTCTCAAAGTGTTTCTGATACCTCAATCATCATTTCAGTCATCTCTATTATCACGATCTTCCACGATGAAAATTACTCTGAATCATTTTTGTTTTACTGAACACATCTCCAAGGAACAACTGAAGAAAGAATATATGAGGTAAAGTTTTTGAGTTCTTTCATGTCTGAAAATGTGCTCATTTTACCCATGGTTATTTGGCAGGGTTGGACATTCTAGGTTAACAATCATTTCTCAGTTTAGAAGGTATTGATTTCCACCCCCCCCCCACCGCCCAGTATTCATTGTTAATGATAAGAAGCCTAGAGCCAATTTTCATTTTTTTGATGCAATTTTGTGATAAGATCCGTGTCTGCAGTGACATCCCCAAATCTCAGTGACCTAAAATGATGAAGTTTATCTCCTGATTACAATATGTAACCATCCCAGGTCAGCCTTGGGTTTTGTTCCATACTATGTTCAAAAGCATAATCGTGCTAAGAGGATTATTACCCCCTGGAGCATTGCTGGTTTGTGGCAGCTAGAAGATGAGAGTAAATTGCACATTAGCTTTTAAAGCCTTCATCCAAAATTATATTCATCATTTCCTCTCCTACTTGAAGTCACATGGCGATGCTCAGTTTTAAGGGAGCAGGTAACTTTGATTTTGCCATGTGTCTGAAAGAAGAACCAGATCTCTGCGAATGGTCATAATGAATATCGCACATCTGGTTTTTTCCTTCAACTAAGACATTTTTTGGACTTTTGTATCTTTCTGTTCTGACATTTCATGGAGTTCTCTAGTAGAACTTGTCAGCTGAGTACTCACATTCTTCCTCAGATTTAGATAATCATCTTCTATTTTTAAAAAATTATTTCATGTTCTCGTTTTCTTTTTCTATGATTCTTGCTTATTAAACATCAACCTAGATTTGTCCTTTTTATCTCTGATTTTTATTTCATTTTTATTTTCTTTGCCTTTTTGGTTCTAAAATTTGGACATTTTGGACAGTATTATTTTTCAGTATTTTATTGATTTTTTTGTGAGTGAGATAAATCATATTTCTTAGTCTTTGATAGTTCTTGTTCTTTTATTCATCCTTTTGTATAAACTCTTTTATAGGCGTTCTATCATTTATGGATGTACAATTATTTCTGAATATATTAATTAGTTTTCTCTAAATTATTTTTTCCTCCAGAAAATTCTTTTCTTTTGTTAATGTTGACATATCTCTTTTACATAGCTATTGTTCTTTGTTTTTGTATTAATTAATACTAGGTAATTAGCTGCTAATAACAGGAAAAAATATATAGAATTGGAATGATACTCCACAGTGTCAGATTCCCAGTTTCTTTGGCTTTGTAACTCCACTATATATGGATACCACTCCCAAGATCATTGATTGTCCACAATGGCTGCTTCCCAAGCATATGTGTGTATTTTCTCTGAAGGAAGGATGCACAGGGGAATAATGGCATGCATACTCATCCCAAGAGATGAACACATCTTTTGTGCTACATAGCACTGGCAAGGACTTCATCACAATGTCATCGTTAGCTTCAAAGGCAGCTGAAAATATGATCTTTATTTTGAGTAGCCATGTGATTTGCTAAAAGTCAAGATCCTATAACTGTGGAAAATAAGAAAAGAGTGGATGATAGGGGACAATCAGCATCAATGCTAAAGACATCAGTTCTTTTTTTTTTTTTTTTTTATGAAATTTATTGACAAATTGGTTTCCATTCAACACCCAGTGCTCATCCCAAAAGGTGCCCTACTCAGTACCCATCACCCACCCTCCCCTCCCTCCCACCCCCCATCAACCCTCAGTTTGTTCTCAGTTTTTAACAGTCTCTTATGCTTTGGCTCTCTCCCACTCTAACGTCCTTTTTTTTTTTTTTTTTTTTTCCTTCCCCTCCCCCATGGGTTCCTGTTAAGTTTCTCAGGATCCACATAAGAGTGAAACCATATGGTATCTGTCTTTCTCTGTATGGCTTATTTCACTTAGCATCACACTCTCCAGTTCCATCCACGTTGCTACAAAAGGCCATATTTCATTTTTTCTCATTGCCACGTAGTATTCCATTGTGTATATAAACCACAATTTCTTTATCCATTCATCAGTTGATGGACATTTAGGCTCTTTCCATAATTTGGCTATTGTTGAGAGTGCTGCTATGAACATTGGGGTACAAGTGCCCCTATGCATCAGTACTCCTGTATCCCTTGGGTAAATTCCTAGCAGTGCTATTGCTGGGTCATAGGGTAGGTCTATTTTTAATTTTCTGAGGAACCTCCACACTGCTTTCCAGAGCGGCTGCACCAATTTGCATTCCCACCAACAGTGCAAGAGGGTTCCCGTTTCTCCACATCCTCTCCAGCATCTATAGTCTCCTGATTTGTTCATTTTGGCCACTCTGACTGGCGTGAGGTGATACCTGAGTGTGGTTTTAATTTGTATTTCCCTGATAAGGAGCGACGCTGAACATCTTTTCATGTGCCTGTTGGCCATCTGGATGTCTTCTTTAGAGAAGTGTCTATTCATGTTTTCTGCCCATTTCTTCACTGGGTTATTTGTTTTTCGGGTGTGGAGTTTGGTGAGCTCTTTATAGATTTTAGATACTAGCCCTTTGTCCGATATGTCATTTGCAAATATCTTTTCCCATTCCGTTGGTTGCCTTTTAGTTTTGTTGGTTGTTTCCTTTGCTGTGCAGAAGCTTTTTATCTTCATAAGGTCCCAGTAATTCACTTTTGCTTTTAATTCCCTTGCCTTTGGGGATGTGTCGAGGAAGAGATTGCTACGGCTGAGGTCAGAGAGGTCTTTTCCTGCTTTCTCCTCTAAGGTTTTGATGGTTTCCTGTCTCACATTTAGGTCCTTTATCCATTTTGAGTTTATTTTTGTAAATGGTGTGAGAAAGTGGTCTAGTTTCAACCTTCTGCATGTTGCTGTCCAGTTCTCCCAGCACCATTTGTTAAAGAGGCTGTCTTTTTTCCATTGGATGTTCTTTCCTGCTTTGTCAAAGATGAGTTGGCCATACGTTTGGGGGTCTAGTTCTGGGGTTTCTATTCTATTCCATTGGTCTGTGTGTCTGTTTTTGTGCCAATACCATGCTGTCTTGATGATGACAGCTTTGTAGTAGAGGCTAAAGTCTGGGATTGTGATGCCTCCTGCTTTGGTCTTCTTCAAAATTCCTTTGGCTATTCGGGGCCTTTTGTGGTTCCATATGAATTTTAGGATTGCTTGTTCTAGTTTCGAGAAGAATGCTGGTGCAATTTTGATTGGGATTGCATTGAATGTGTAGATAGCTTTGGGTAGTATTGACATTTTGACAATATTTATTTTTCCAATCCATGAGCAGGGAATGTCTTTCCATTTCTTTAAATCTTCTTCAATTACCTTCATAAGCTTTCTATAGTTTTCAGCATACAGATCCTTTACATCTTTGGTTAGATTTATTCCTAGGTATTTTATGCTTCTTGGTGCAATTGTGAATGGGATCAGTTTCTTTATTTGTCTTTCTGTTGCTTCGTTGTTAGTGTATAAGAATGCAACTGATTTCTGGACATTGATTTTGTATCCTGCAACTTTGCTGAATTCATGTATCAGTTCTAGCAGACTTTTGGTGGAGTCTATCGGATTTTCCATGTATAATATCATGTCATCTGCAAAAAGCGAAAGCTTGACTTCATCTTTGCCAATTTTGATGCCTTTGATTTCCTTTTGTTGTCTGATTGCTGATTCTAGAACTTCCAGCACTATGTTAAACAACAACGGTGAGAGTGGGCATCCCTGTCGTGTTCCTGATCTCAGGGAAAAAGCTCTCAGTTTTTCCCCATTGAGGATGATGTTAGCTGTGGGCTTTTCATAAATGGCTTTTATGATCTTTAAGTATGTTCCTTCTATCCCGACTTTCTCAAGGGTTTTTATTAAGAAAGGGTGCTGGATTTTGTCAAAGGCCTTTTCTGCATCGATTGACAGGATCATATGGTTCTTCTCTTTTTTTTTGTTAATGTGATGTATCACGTTGATTGATTTGCGAATGTTGAACCAGCCCTGCATCCCAGGAATGAATCCCACTTGATCATGGTGAATAATTCTTTTTATATGCTGTTGAATTCGATTTGCTAGTATCTTATTGAGAATTTTTGCATCCATATTCATCAGGGATATTGGCCTGTAGTTCTCTTTTTTTACTGGGTCTCTGTCTGGTTTAGGAATCAAAGTAATACTGGCTTCATAGAATGAGTCTGGAAGTTTTCCTTCCCTTTCTATTTCTTGGAATAGCTTGAGAAGGATAGGTATTATCTCTGCTTTAAACGTCTGGTAGAACTCCCCTGGGAAGCCATCTGGTCCTGGACTCTTCTTTGTTGGGAGATTTTTGATAACCGATTCAATTTCTTCGCTGGTTATGGGTCTGTTCAAGCTTTCTATTTCCTCCTGATTGAGTTTTGGAAGAGTGTGGGTGTTCAGGAATGTGTCCATTTCTTCCAGGTTGTCCAATTTGTTGGCATATAATTTTTCATAGTATTCCCTGATAATTGTTTGTATCTCTAAGGGATTGGTTGTAATAATTCCATTTTCATTCATGATTTTATCTATTTGGGTCATCTCCCTTTTCTTTTTGAGAAGCCTGGCTAGAGGTTTGTCAATTTTGTTTATTTTTTCAAAAAACCAACTCTTGGTTTCGTTGATCTGCTCTACAGTTTTTTTAGATTCTATATTGTTTATTTCTGCTCTGATCTTTATTATTTCTCTTCTTCTGCTGGGTTTGGGGTGTCTTTGCTGTTCTGCTTCTATTTCCTTTAGGTGTGCTGTTAGATTTTGTGTTTGGGATTTTTCTTGTTTCTTGAGATAGGCCTGGATTGCAATGTATTTTCCTCTCAGGACTGCCTTCGCTGCGTCCCAAAGCGTTTGGATTGTTGTATTTTCATTTTCGTTTGTTTCCATATATTTTTTGATTTCTTCTCTAATTGCCTGGTTGACCCACTCATTCGTTAGTAGGGTGTTCTTTAACCTCCACGCTTTTGGAGGTTTTCCAGACTTTTTCCTGTGGTTGATTTCAAGCTTCATAGCATTGTGGTCTGAAAGTATGCATGGTATGATTTCAATTCTTGTAAACTTATGAAGGGCTGTTTTGTGACCCAGTATACGATCTATCTTGGAGAATGTTCCATGTGCACTCGAGAAGAAAGTATATTCTGTTGCTTTGGGATGCAGAGTTCTAAATATATCTGTCAAGTCCATCTGATCCAGTGTCTCATTCAGGGCCCTTGTTTCTTTATTGACCGTGTGTCTAGATGATCTATCCATTTCTGTAAGTGGGGTGTTAAAGTCCCCAGCAATTACCACATTCTTATCAATAAGGTTGCTTCTGTTTATGAGTAATTGTTTTATATATTTGGGGGCTCCGGTATTCGGCGCATAGACATTTATAATTGTTAGCTCTTCCTGATGGATAGACCCTGTAACTATTATATAATGTCCTTCTTCATCTCTTGTTACAGCCTTTAATTTAAAGTCTAGTTTGTCTGATATAAGTATGGCTACTCCAGCTTTCTTTTGGCTTCCAGTAGCATGATAAATAGTTCTCCATCCCCTCACTCTGAATCTAAAGGTGTCCTCAGGTCTAAAATGAGTCTCTTGTAGACAGCAAATAGATGGGTCTTGTTTTTTTATCCATTCTGATACCCTATGTCTTTTGGTTGGCACATTTAGTCCATTTACATTCAGTGTTATTATAGAAAGATACGGGTTTAGAGTCATTGTGATGTCTGTATGTTTTATGCTTGTAGTGATGTCTCTGGTACTTTGTCTCACAGGGTCCCCCTTAGGATCTCTTGTAGGGCTGGTTTAGTGGTGACAAATTCCTTCAGTTTTTGTTTGTTTGGGAAGACCTTTATCTCTCCTTCTATTCTAAATGACAGACTTGCTGGATAAAGGATTCTCGGCTGCATATTTTTGCTGTCTAGCACCCTGAAAATCTCGTGCCAATTCTTTCTGGCCTGCCAAGTTTCAAAAGAGAGATCAGTCACGAGTCTTATAGGTCTCCCTTTATATGTGAGGGCACGTTTACCCCTTGCTGCTTTCAGAATTTTCTCTTTATCCTTGTATTTTGCCAGTTTCACTATGATATGTCGTGCAGAAGATCGATTCAAGTTACGTCTGAAGGGAGTTCTCTGTGCCTCTTGGATTTCAATGCCTTTTTCCTTCCCCAGTTCAGGGAAGTTCTCAGCTATGATTTCTTCAAGTACCCCTTCAGCACCTTTCCCTCTCTCTTCCTCCTCTGGGATACCAATTATGCGTATATTATTTCTTTTTAGTGTATCACTTAGTTCTCTAATTTTCCCCTCATACTCCTGGATTTTTTTATCTCTCTTTTTCTCAGCTTCCTCTTTTTCCATAACTTTATCTTCTAGTTCACCTATTCTCTCCTCTGCCTCTTCCATCCGAGCCGTGGTGGTTTGCATTTTGTTTTGCATTTCCTTTAAAGCGTTTTTCAGCTCCTCGTGACTGTTCCTTAGTCCCTTGATCTCTGTAGCAAGAGATTCTCTGCTGTCCTGTATGCTGTTTTCCAGCCCAGCGATTAATTTTATGACTATTATTCTAAATTCACTTTCTGTTATATTATTTAAATCCTTTTTGATCAGCTCATTAGCTGTTGTTATTTCCTGGAGATTCTTCTGAGGGGAATTCTTCCGCTTGGTCATTTTGGATAGTCCCTGGTGTGGTGAGGGCCTGCAGGGCACTTCCCCTGTGCTGTGGTGTATAACTGGAGTTGGTGGGCGGGGCCGCAGTCAGACCTGATGTCTGCCCCCAGCCCACCGCTGGGGCCACAGTCAGACTGGTGTGTGCCTTCTCTTCCCCTCTCCTAGGGGTGGGATTCACTGTGGGGTGGCGTGGCCCGTCTGGGCTACTTGCACACTGCCAGGCTTGTGATGCTGGGGATCTGGCGTATTAGCTGGGGTGGGTAGGCAAGGTGCACGGCGGGCGGCAGGGGGGGCAGTCTTAGCTCGCTTCTCCTTAGGTGATCCACTTCAGGAGGGGCCCTGTGGCAGCCGGAGGGAGTCAGATCCGCTGCCGGAGGTTTGGCTCCGCAGAAGCACAGAGTTGGGTGTTTGCGCGGAGCGAGCAATTTCCCTGGCCGGAACCGGTTCCCTTTGGGATTTTGGCTGGGGGATGGGCGGGGGAGATGGCGCTGGCGAGCGCCTTTGTTCCCCGCCAAACTGAGCTCTGTCGTCCGGGGGCTCCGCAGCTCACCCTCCCTTTGTCCTCCGGCCTTCCCGCTTTCCGAGCAGAGCTGTTAACTTATGACCTCCCAGACGCTAAGTCGCGCTTGCTGTCGGAACACAGTCCATCAGGCCCCTCCGCTTTTGCCAGCCAGACTCGGGGGCTCTGCTTGGCTGACGAGCCGCCCCTCCGCCCCGGCTCCCTCCCGCCAGTCCGTGGAGCGCGCACCGCCTCGCCGCCCTTCCTACCCTCTTCCGTGGGCCTCTCGTCTGCACTTGGGTCTGTTGACTCCGTTCTGCTAATCCTCTGGCGGTTTTCTGGGTTATTTAGGCAGGTGTAAGTGGAATCTAAGTGATCAGCAGGACGCGCGGTGAGCCCAGCGTCCTCCTACGCCGCCATCTTCCCAGAATCCTGACATCAGTTCTTATATAAGAAAGAAAGACTGGATCTCTGGTGTTGAGTTTCCTCTATTATCTAAATGGGACTGATGGGGCGCCTGGGTGGCGCAGTCGGTTAAGCGTCTGACTTCAGCCAGGTCACGATCTCGCAGTCCGTGAGTTCGAGCCCCGCGTCAGGCTCTGGGCTGATGGCTCAGAGCCTGGAGCCTGTTTCCGATTCTGTGTCTCCCTCTCTCTCTGCCCCTCCCCCGTTCATGCTCTGTCTCTCTCTGTCCCAAAAATAAATAAACGTTGAAAAAAAAATTTTAAATGGGACTGTTCTCCAAATTTCCTCCTTGGGTAAGAATTTTCAAAGCTCTGGGTAAGGTGGGCAAGTCCTGTCTTCTTGAGTTTCTTTTAGAGTGAAAACATGGGGAAGCTATCTGGCTGTGCCCGCTATGCCAGAAGACGTAGTCAGGCCTGAGGTACCAACATGCACACCTGGAACCTAAACTTTCAACTGAAAGTTCATTGAAAGTCTTTATAGAAGAGTTTTGGTTTAAAGTATTCCCTCTTGCTCCTAGGAGTGAGGGTGTTAAATAGGGGTTTGAGTGGTGAAATTTATCATGTACAGACTATTTTTGCCCTTATTTTCAACCTCCCTTCTCATTTCTTGCTCTTCTTGCCCTGTAGATGCTGAACAATGACTCCAGGGTTTATGTTGAAGACTGTCCTCGGCCACTCCAGTGCTATGGCTTTCTCTACCTGTTTCCTCCTTTACCCCACTCCCTTCCACTTTGTATCTTAAGGTGGTTTTTTAAATCTCTCATCCATTGATAGCTAATACCCTATTTTCATCACTGTTATTAGTATTTTTTTTGTGGTACTTACACATTTTTATTTCACTGGGATCTTGGGAGCGAAGGGAGGTACACATATGTGCTTAGTTTGTTAGCATCTAAACACTTTTCAGGAATGGAATACTGAAATAAGACACAGGAAAAATTAAGGGGAAGAAAAGAAAGGAAGGGAAATTATAGAACAAAACTAGAAAATGCGATGAAAAGTTACAGGGAGACATTGATTAAATCATAATAGTCAAGTCACAAACTACCTGTCTTAAATTTGTAATAGATAAATTAACTAATATAATTATCTAAAATTTTGGATAGGGGTACCTGGGTGGCTCAGTCAGTTAAGCATCAGACTTGGGCTCAGGTCATGATCTTACAGCTCATGAATTCGAGCCCCATGTTGGGCTCTGTGCTGACAGCTCAGAGCCTGAAGCCTGCTTCGGATTCTGTGTCTCCTCCTCTCTGCCCCTCCCCTGTCATGCTCTCTCTCTCCTTCAAAAATAAATAGGCATTAAAAAATACAAGAAAATAAATAAAATTTTGGATCAAATTAATTTATTTGTATGTAGGTTGGCTGTTATGCATTCTTCCTAAAAATACATCTTGAGGAAATATCAAATTCCATTAGATACAATTCAGTGGGACAGTAGCAGGTATCCTTATACTTGTTTAATCAGGAGAGAAGAATATGACTGAAGAGGGTCAATTTCAGGCTTCCACCTTAGAATTTGAATTTTGAGCAGCAAGACAAAGAACCCCAAAAGTTTTGGCATTTACTCCATACCAGCAGTGTCCTCCTGCCAAGATAATTCCTGCCAAAATATGGTTGTGGTTTCTGCTTCCTTAGTCTCAGAATCTGCATTGATTCCTACCAGTTCCCAAGCCCAGCTTTTCAGATCTCTGTCCATTTCCTTTTGTCTAAATGAAGTACAGCAAAATTCTGTTGCTTGGGATTAAATCCTAACTGATATAAATGTTGGCACCAGAGGCTGGATTGTGGGAAAAGGAACTTCAGGGAAGGGTTCTTACGATTGATCATCTATCTACATTAAGGTGAAAAGCAATGAAGCTCTGATTCTTGTCCTTACAAGGAAAGGTAGCAAACCATGACAACGTTGATGAAACAGCAATTATCAACCGAGATTACTTGTGAAAAATTTTCCATTGGGGAGAGTAAAAGTCTAACAGATCATGGAGCTACCACAACCAAAGATCATTGTGAAACAATGAGGAATCCAAGTATTTGCGGTTGAGTAGTTGCTTTTGGTGACAATGGATAATATAAGGAAGAGAGTGACAAACTAAAAATACTAAATCTCTGTTCTCAAAGCATGGGCTAATCGTGCTTTATATAACCATCCTGGCACAAAAAGTCAAGTGACTTAATCACAACAAGAGCTGATTCTATAGCCCAGGAAGATCTGTCATGTGAATGTCAGGGCATTCATCAGAAAAGAGTGCTGCTTTAACAATATAAATGGAGTTATTCAGGCATATTCAGAAGACATTGAGTAAGCGGAAGTCCAAAGCCCCTCTTACCTATCTTCCACTGAAGCGTCTTTGCAAAGATAAATAATCCACTTTATACTCCACTGGTCACACAGCTATTCTTCCCTTGCTTGAAGATACTGTTACTTTTTTGCCTGAGGTTGTTCCCTTGAAGAAAAAATACAATAATTTGTTTCTTACTCAGCATCTCATAATATTCAGATCTATAATTAGATTTAAATCCCATAGTGTCCTAGGGGACAAAAATGAAAAAATACAACTCTGAGATGACTCATGTGTACACATACACACACAAGCACAGACACACATGCGCGTGTGCACAGAATTTGCTAGTTTATGTCAGCCAAATTCTAGAAACATTGTTTTTCCTCCAGAATGGATTTTTAGGGCGCTTGAACAAAAAGTGGGGAATGTAATACCAGAATTTGTAATGTAATATCAGTATAAATTTGTCATGATGGGTAGATTTTTTAAAGACTTAGATTCCATGTGCTATTTTAGGTGATTAGATACAGTTTATTTAATAGTTTCCTGGTTTAGTTAATGTATATCTGGCCAAATGGATAGTAATTTGTGTTGCAAAAAATTTGGTTTAAAGGCAGAAATTTAAAGTCTTTCAGAGATAGGATGCTAGGGTGCATATATCATATATGGCTCACCTTCTAACTATATTCCCTAAGAAAGTCTTAAAAATCTTCCCTTCACCAACAATTTGAGATCCAAAGAGGAAAATGCCAAACCTCTGTAAGTTCTCTACTAACTTATTTCCCTAGGTTAAAAGTGCTGGTGGGAAGTGTTATAATCGAAAAAACCACCATGACTTTAATAGAGATGCAATGTTCCCAAGGTAGAAGAGGTCAGTGGAATTATTAAATCTCAGTGGGAGATTAGGTATATTTGCCATAATATTCAGCCATGCCAATGTGTTCATTAGAATAGCCTGATCTACAGAGATCTGTGGCTATGATTAATTGGTCATGACATTGCTAGGAATCAAACTAATGGGTAACCTTTATACTTAGAACTTAATTTGTGTAAGAAGAAAAAAGATCCCCTAAACCTGATAAACAGAAGCCTGGCCTGAGTTCCCATAATAGACAGTAGAGAGTACTGATTTTTCATTAAATGCCAAGATGAGAACCACAGCCCCTTGAATGAAAGCTATGTACCCTGGAGTCCAGACATTACACCCAAAGCGCACTTGAATCTTTCTCCTTTTTTTCTTTTTTCTTTTTTTTTTTTTTTTTAATTTTTTTTTTTCCAACGTTTATTTATTTTTGGGACAGAGAGAGACAGAGCATGAACGGGGGAGGGGCAGAGAGAGAGGGAGACACAGAATCGGAAACAGGCTCCAGGCTCTGAGCCATCAGCCCAGAGCCCGACGCGGGGCTCGAACTCACGGACCGCAAGATCGTGACCTGGCTGAAGTCAGACGCTTAACCGACTGCGCCACCCAGGCGCCCCTCTCCTTTTTTTCTTTAAAGGTAACTATATTTATTCACTCAGGTAACCGTACTGGAAAAAAGAGTATACCCAAAACTTTTGGGTTGTTAGATACCATACACTAATTCTGAGTTAATCCTAATGCTAATTTTTAATCCATTATTAATAGATTTAAGGTAAATTAATTGTTTGGTTTTTTAAAGTCTAAAATAGGCCTAGTAAACCCTGGGTCCATCCTATGGTTATTTTTCTGATGGTAGGAATTTTTAGTGATCACCTGACCTTTAGAATAAAGGTTATTATGGTACAAGAGCATCAAGAGGAAGTTCTTGAGATTCTACCTTTATGCAGCAATTACAGTGGGTCCGATAATTGGAAAGATTCACCAGACTCTAGCAAGACTTACTCAAAAAGATTCCTCTGGGCAAAAGATACAGAGAAGCAGGGGCAAGAAAGCATAATGGGGGGCACCTGGGTGGCTCAGCCGGCTAAG
This sequence comes from Lynx canadensis, assembly GCF_007474595.2. Classification (NCBI taxonomy): domain Eukaryota; kingdom Metazoa; phylum Chordata; class Mammalia; order Carnivora; family Felidae; genus Lynx; species Lynx canadensis. Next base: position 80,490,660 of record NC_044306.2, on the reverse strand, counting down.
CGTCCAACTCTTGATTTTGGCTCAGGTCACGATCTCAGTTTTGTGAGTTCAAGCCCCACATCATGCTTCGGATTCTCCTTCTCTCTCTGCTCCTCCCCAGGTCGCACTGTCTCCCTCAAAATAAATTAAAAACAAAAAGGTATAATGCAATTTCAGATTGGTCCTGACACCCATATACAACTTCTTTGGTTCTCCCTCATTTGCACATGATGACCTTCATCTCTAGAACAAAAGTTTACCTGGGGATCTCTTATTTATTGTTGGATTTAAGTCTTAATATATACTTTATTTTTTCCCCAGTCTATGTTAAGGAATAATTGAAAAATTACTGAAAAATATAACTGCATACATTTAAAATGTACAACATGATTTAATATGTATACAAATTGTGAAATAATTACCAAGACCAAGGTAATTAACATATTCACCACCTTATAATGAACTCTTCTGGTATGTGTATGCTGAGAACACTTAAGATTACTCCCAGCATCTTTCAAGTATATAATTTTTTTGTGGTCGCAAATGGCAAAATTTTATTCTTTTTTATGGCTAAATAATATTCCAGTGTGTGTGTGTGTGTGTGTGTGTGTGTGTGTGTGACATTTTCTTTATTCATTCATCCACTGGAGGGCATTAGATTGTTTCCATGCCTTGGCTATTGTGAATAATGCTGCAATGGACATGGGAATGTAGGTATCTCTTTGAGATGAAGATTTTGTTTTTTCCCAACCCAGGAGTGAGATTGCTGGATTATGCAGTAACTCTATTTTTAGTTTTTTGAGCAACCTCCACATTGTTTTCCATATTGGCTGTACCAATTTACATTTCCACAACAGTGTACAAGGGTTTCCTTTTCATCAAGGGGTCGTTATACTCCACTGGTCACACAGCCAAAGCAGGCTATAAAGTAGGTACGGATTACCAATCTATATATTTTGATAAACAATGTAGACAAACTAGTCCAGCGTGCATTCAGGGGAGTTTCAGACTTTAAACAGCATATTAAGTGTCACTACCTAGTATATTTCATTCATATCTTGGTCATGGGAGAATAAATGGAAAGTAATACTACATCTGCAAGGAACTTCACACATGGAAAACTTAGGAGTGAAAATTCTTTGCATATTCCTATTTGTTTCCTTGGGTTAGCTGGACAAAGTAGATGTACGTTTTGAAGAATAAAAGCTTAATCATTGTGCCACTGTTCCTGATAGAGCTTTCTTGCTGGAGCAACCTGATAAGCAGCATATACCCCCTACTCCCATATTTTGATTCACAGAAAAACAAAACAAAACAAAACAGAAGTGATTTGCTTTTACTTAGCAAGAACAGAAGTACACTTTCATTTTCCACCTCAGTAATCTGTCAACTTTGGCTCTTTGCTGCAATTTAGTTCACAGGGACCTTAATTCTCTTACCATCTTGTAGAATATCAGGCTGGATTGCGACACTGATTGGTTGTTTAGCAGAAACTGGAGAGCAAGATATACCAGGTACTCTATACCCTCGTACTATAAATGCATGGGAAAAGGGACAATATACATCTTATGAAAACATAGGAGTTTTCTCACATCAGTGAGGTTCTGGAGGGTTTAGATGGACAAACACTCCAATGTGAAGGACAATTTGTTGAAATTTGCCTACCCAATCAAAATGCTTATTTGCGTAACTTTGGATTTTAGAGGCTGATACGAATCCTGGCCTGTCATCACATCTGCAGCTGTTGTCTGCCTTGAGATAATAAAACACAGTTCTTGGTTTCTGGCCCCAGGATCTGTCCTCATATCTGCCCTTCCCAAGTCTTGTTCACAGCTTCACAATGATTTTGTGAACCTCTGAAATCCATTCCAATAAATTAATTTTTCTGAATTTAGCCAGAGTTGACTTTTATTACTTACAACTAAAGAATGTTAATTTACACAATAATTAAGGATGTAGTACAAATGAAGTAAAACTTAATTAAAAAAACACAAATTAGTAAGTGTTAATTATAGATATCAATTATTCACATTGAACATTTTATAACATTTAATTTCTGTAAAAATTTTTTTTCAACGTTTATTCATTTTTCAGAGACAGAGAGACACAGCATGAGTGGGGAAGGGGCAGAAAGACAGGGAGACACAGAATCCCAAGCAGACTCCAGACTCTGAGCTGTCAGCACAAAGCCTGACGAAGGGCTCGAACCCAAGAACTGTGAGATGATGACCTGTGCTGAAGTCAGACGCTTAACTGACTGAGCTACCCAGGCACCCCTAACATTATACATTTTCTAAAGTAATAGTTGAAACTCTAAGATTCTATTAAGAAATTGCATTTAAAGAGTGGGTGTCTGGGTGGCTCAGTTGGCTAAGTGTCCAACTCTCGGTTTCGGCTCAGGTCATGATCTCATGATTTCATGAGTTTGATCCCCACATGGGGCTCTGTGCTGATTAAGAGCCTGCTTGGGATTCTCTCTCTCTGCCCCTCCCCTGCTCATGTTGCCTCTGTTTCTCTAAAAATAAATAAATAAACTTAAAAAATAAAAAAAAAAGAAATTGCATTAAAGATTATATTATATTATATTTTTCTATTGTTACATCGAGATTTGATGAAATTAGTTTAAAAAATGGAGGCTAAAATATTCTATTTGATTTTTTGTTGTTACTGTTTTGTTTTTAAGTTTATTTACTTATTCTGAGAGAGAGAGAAAGTGTGTGTGGAAGTGGGGGGAGGGGATGAGAGAGAGGGAGGGAGAGAATCCTAAGCAGGCTCCACCCTATCAGCCCAGGGCTTGACTCAGGCTCGATTTCCCCAACTGTGAGATCATGACCTGAGCTGAAATCAAGAGTTGGGTGCTTAACTGATTGAGCCACTCAGGTGCCCCCAAAATATTCTATTTGTGTAGTCAAGTGATTATGTGCATTTTTTTACCTGGCTGAAAATATAAAATATTTTTGAGGTTTTACTATTTCTTATTTGTAAAATAAATTAGGTGGAGAAATCTAGTCAATATTTATTGATCTTACATAAACAGTGCACTGAACTAAATATTCTAAGGTAAAATAAAAAGCCATTTGCTTATTGATGTTTGCAAGCAATAACTTTTATGCTGAATTTAGAGTTGAAAGCATTTTTATAGATTGTACCAATGTGTATAACACTCTTCTAATTGTCCTAAGTGTTTTGCAGTTAAAAGAACCTAGAAAAATAAGTTTTAAGATTCAATCAAATATAATCAGCAAATAATTTTTGAACTACACATTCTCAAATTGTTTGGCAAGATTCTGTAAAATCCAAGAGAGCTGGAAAAGGAGAAGCAACAGGCTGAAGGCATGATACTCAGTCATACTAATGTTAGGAAAGCACATTTTAAAATTAAGGGTATAGGAAATAATTGCCTGAAAATCATCAACATCTAAGAAGCTTGGAAAGCCTTTAGGATCCAGCTTGAAAATCTCTTACCTGTCTTGACATCTAATGTATATTATCTTGGTTTTAAATTCAGTTTTAATTGTTTTTTTTCTCACTCAATGTGTACAAACCACATTGTTTTTAATGCCAAAGTATACAGAGAACTTTCTTTTATAATGTCTTGTAAATATTAGTTGTTATTAAAACTTATTTCCCCATTTTTTTCAGTGTTTTTATACTCTGCATTCTGTTTTCTCAGACGGCTAAATCTGCCAATTAAAAAAAGTGCCATTTGAATTTGAACATACTTTATATGCTTTTTGCTAATTTTACTCATTTTGTGCCTCCACACACTGGATAAAACTACAATGACAATGTTTTCTACAAGTGTAGGCAAATTTCAACAAAATAATATGCTTTAACAGTTGTCACATCTTTCAAAAGCTTAATTATGTGTGCACATCATAATAAAAATATATGTGTATATACATATCTGCTTATATGTATATAAATATCATTTTAAGATATTAAGAGGCATATCAATATTTTCCCAATTCAATTCAGAAGTGAAATTTCCCATTTTCCAAGGACAAAGATCTAACTCTATACACAAGGGGAATTCTAAATTCATGAACAAAACATATATTCTATATGTATCGAATATATGTAAGCATATTTTATATATAAGCATATTATATATTTACATGTAGATTATATATTCTATAGAATATATATATTATATAGATGAGATCATGTGATCTCATGATCTTTTTACGTAGGGGCACCTGGGTGGCTCAGCTGGTTGAATGTCTGACTCTTGATTTTGGCTCAAGTCATGATTTCATGGTTCGTGAGTTCGAGCCCCGTGTCAGGCTCTGTGCTGACAGCACAGATACTGCTTATGATTCTCTCTCTCTCCTCTCTCTTCCCCTCCTCTGCTCGTGCTTGCTCTCTTTCTCAAAATAAATAAATAAACATTAAAAAAAAATGTTTAAGTAACATAGGGGACCACAAGGAAAAACAGAAAGTCAGTGAACCAAAAACATACCCAGGAAGAAAGCATTTTGAATATTATAAAGAAAAAGTTTTAAAAATAATAACTTCAGTGGTTCTATGAAAAATTTTAACAATATATATAAGCATATAACCATATTATATATTATATTGAATATAATAATATTTTTCAAAGATTGTTATAAATAAGATGATAAATATCACATTTGGTAAAATTCTATAACTTCCAGTTCAGTCTCATACTAAAATAACTTTATTAAATAAAAGTATAAATAAAAGCTGAATTAGACATAACAAAAAAATATGGAGTAGCAGTCCTATGCACTAAATTTGAAAGTCTAAATCCACTCATCCATCCAACCAACCATTCATCTATCTATCCTTCCATTCATCACTTCAGTAGGCCAGGTAGTCTGCTAGAGTAGGAATACAAAGATAAATCATGTTCTCAGTGAACTCACAGCCTAGGAATCAAGACAGACATGCAAAAGAGACAACTATTTCTTTGTTTTTAAGCTCTGTGACCCATCTGCACCAGCGTCAGAAAGAACTGGACTGATGTCCTTTTCTTCTCAATCACTTAAGTCCTAGCCATCCCATTCTGGTCCCCAGGCTGTGCCTAATCCTCTCTGCTCCTGACTCATTCAGTCTCAAATTCTGCACTCAGATCTAATTCTCCTCTAGTACTGACCTCGGGACACCCAGGCATTCACACCCCACGAGTTATGTTCCTTCAGCCAGTTTGCATAACCAATTATTCTAATGGGACCTGGTACAGCACAGACCATCATGGCCAACGTGCCTCCCTGGATCATCCAGTCCTGCGGAAATCTACAGTACCACATGATAAGTGCTATAAAATAACATCACCTTGGGTGCCTTGAGGAGGGACTATGCAGCTTCCCAGGACTGAGTGGAAGTTTGACAGCTACAAAACACTTTATAGAGAATAATGTTTGAAATGTAATTTTGAGTCTCGAAAAATGAGTAGATGTGTGCCAGGTATAAGAGAATACAATGGCAGAAAACCTTAGCTCTTTAGATTCACATGAATTCTAGAATAGAGGGACACAGAGGTGTGGAAGATGAAGTCATCCCCAAACAACATAGCAATATAAAAATCTGAGCTCCAACCAAGGCAATGAAAAACTGAGCACACAATAACATATTCATCAGTTTAGTATATTTGGGATTATAATTGGAACAGATATTGATTTTATAGTATTGGTTATAGTCAGGACAGGGAAAATTATGAATGTTCCTCAAGAAGAGTGAAATAAAGTAAAAAGGGCATCAGTTCTTTATGGGTGAAACTGGTTACTTACAGGAACATTCTACAAAGAACCTTGGTTGATCTGACTCCAAAGATTTTCTCCTAAATTATTATTTTAGCTTTCTTTCCTCTTATCCCATGCTTAACAATAATATGTATAATTTCCTTCTCTTTGTAGAGTTTCCTAAATGGACGGAAGTTGTGTTTTGGTTAACCAACTATGAATATTTAGGTTATCCTTGAAATTATATTCTCACTACAAATAAATTAATTAATATATTCCCACTACAAATGCACCAGCATTTGGCTTATGTGTCAGCATATGTCTTTAGTTATTTTGTGTTTACTAAGGTTGTTCACCACTGGATATGCTGTAGTCATGGTTCTGGATTTTCAAAACTGAGGAACAGGTCTTTGACTAGAGTAATCCATCCAGAAAGAGCCATCTTATGAAGGCCAGGTTAGTGACCATTGACTTCTCTTGGTAATTACCCCCGTCTTGACCCTCTTTATTACAAAAGTAATTATGGTTCTATGTGATTTATTCAAAATTTTTAAGTAGGGCCACATGGGTGGCTCAGTTGGTTGAGTGTCTGACTCTTGATTTTGGCTCAAGTCATGATCTCATGGTTCGTGAGTTCGAGCCCCGTGTCAGGCTCTGTTTTGACAGCACAGATACTGCTTATGATTCTCTCTCTCCTCCTCTCTCTGCCCCTCCCCTGCTCATGCTTGCTTCTCTCTTTCTCAAAATAAATAAACATTTAAAAAAAATTTAAGTAACATAAGGGACCACAAGGGAAAATAGAAAGTCAGTGAACCAAAAACATACCCAGGAAGGAAGAATTTTGAATATTATAAAACAAAGTTTTAAGAATAACAATTTCAGAAGACCATGGGGGAAGGGAAGGGGGGGAAATAGTTAAAAACAGAGAGGGAGGGAGGCAAACCATAAGAGACTCTTAAATACAGAGAATAAACTGAGGGTGGATGGGGGTGTGGGGGACAGGGGAAAATGGGTGATGGGCATTGGGGAGGGCACTTGTTGGGATGAGCACTGGGTGTTGCATGTAAGCAATGAATGATGGGAATCACCCCAAAAACCAAGAGCACACTTTACACACTGTATGTTAGCCAATTTGACAATAAATTATATTAAAAAATAATAATTTCAGTGGCTCTTTGAACAATTTTAGCAGTAACATCTTTACATTTTTTCTAGGATAATCAGATAACTGAGAATATCTTATCCATCACAGTGGCCGTGAGAATGCACCTCAGAGACCACTGACTTGACTACAGGGTGTGTAATTAACCAAGGGTACCAGCTACTGCGTTTTGAAATTTGTGGTTCCACACCTCCCAGAGGTCATTCCCAGCCAATGACTGTGTGCAGAAAAGGTACTAAAGCAAACCCATTCTTGACTTCTCTGAAGGCCAACTTTGGCTTAAGGATTCCCTATTGTTTCCCCAAACCTTCTATCAGTCTAGGGTAGTTCCACCAAACCTCTCTCTCTCCTTTATTTGAGATCAGAAGTGCATCAGAGTCTGATGGCTCTCTTAGCCTTCTCTAGCTCCCTCCCTATTTTCTCTCAAAGAAGCATTTCTTCAAATAAAATCCTTGCATATTACCTACCTCATCTTTGCATCACCTTCTGAAGGACCCTGAACAACACTTCTAAAAGTTTTGCTAAATTCTCTTCAACATTTTATGCCATGGTACAAAAGGTAAGAATTCCAACTGGGCTAATCCTCCCAGTGGGCAGAATATTGAATGGTATATCCTCTTGTCCACTTTACCCAGATGGAGGAAGTGTTTGAGGAAAGAGTCCATGCTGATATATGGGTATTATCTATTAGTTTTCCTAAAAGATCAGAGACATGGGAAAAGCAAGATTGCTGACATGGAAGTTTGGATAAGAGTTATATGGGTAGGAGCACCTGGGTGGCTCAGTCGGTTAAGCGATTTTTGGTTTCAGTTCAGGTCATGATCTCACAGTTCATGGATTCAAGCCCTGTGATGGGCTACGCGCTGACAGTACAGAGCCTTCTTGGGATTCTCTCTCTCCCCCTCTCTCTGTGCACCCCCCTGCTCACTCACTCTCTGTCTCTCAAAAAATAAACATTAAAAAAAAAAAAAAAGAGTCTGGATAGACTACTTTGAATAGACCCAGAGTGGATAAAAGAGTCTCTTAACAGTCAGGTAGACTTTCCTGCTCAGTGGAGGTAAATTTATTCTAGAGCTTACTCAATGGTTTATGAGCAACATGATCATATTGGTAGGAAAGGAAGGAACACATGGATAGGCACAGTAACGAGCATTTTCCCACCCCACAGATGACCTAGTTTTTGCTACTGCTGAGAGCCCATTTTGCAAGTAGCAATAAATAACCCCATGTTCCTGATTGGATACCATATTCTAGAAGGACCAATCTACTAGCTAATAGCATGCTGGTTATACTATATCCCCTCCATCACAGAGGAGGCAGTATTTTGTCCTAACTAGAACAGACATGTATTCTGTATATATATTTGCCTTCCCTATTGGCTGTCACCTATGGACTTATAAATGCCTTATTTATGGCTACAATGCAAATGGCTTCTCAGGGATGAAACAAGGGAGTTTGTTGATACTCATGGTTTAACTGCTTTAACACATAATCTATTATCCATAAGATCCTGACCTTATAAAAGGAAACAAATGAAGACTTAGAGCTCCAGCTGACACACACTACTTTCTAAGTTTGGGATGTTGTGCTGTAGGATACAGTATGTACTCTGAAACAAGAATCAATGTATGGTGCTGTTTCCCAGAGCCAGGATACTTAGGTCCAAGAACACAGAGAATAGGGATGGTACTGCTTGGTACACCTAATATCCCATTTGCAAAACTTTACTTCTCAACAACACAACTCTAGGATGTACTGAGATACAGCTCCTTAGTACCAAAGGGAGAAATGATTCTACCAAGGGACACATTTTGTTTCCATTGAGTTAGAGTAGCTAAGACTGCTATCTGGTATTTTGGTTTCTTCATAATGGTTATAATATTGATTAGATGGTTGATCTTGCCTCCCAAGAAAAAAGGAGAAATCAGGATGAAACCAAGGGGAGCCTTGGCAAGGAATGCCTTCCAGAACCTCTGTGTCTAATAGTTAACATTATTAGAAGACCCAACAATCTCAAATATTTGGAAACACCAAGGACTTGTATCCACTTGGAATGCATTTTTAAGTTATTCCAAGACATAAACTGATTAAATCAAAAAAAATAAAAGATAAAATAAAAGGAAAATGTACAGTGGAGAGGAAAATTGTATATACTTCTTTATAATCGTGCATGACAAGTTGTAGAAATAAACAAACTTTCATCTACCTAAAATATCGACATGAAATCGTACCAGAACTTGAGCATGATGGATATTACTGAACAATCTTGGATCTGTAACACGCAATATTTTTGGTTGACTCCTTTTGGGTATGGAATGACCATTACTTTGGTTGTACAAATGAGAACTGTATTACGGAGGGTAGTAACTTTTCTTTTTAAAATATGTGTAAGTATAGGAATACTGGTGTATGTTGACAGTGGGCAGCCAGAATGGTAGGTCATAATGGGAATTTGTCATTCTGTTTTAGTCATTCTGCTTCTGAACCTTCTACTCATATTTTAGGAAACCTTGTAAGCTATAAGAAGTTCACTTCCGGGTACAGAAGCTCAGTATGCCAAAACATTACTTTTTGAGACTCTTTTGCAATGAGCGTACTGATACACTGCCAGTGTCAGCCAATTAGAGACATCTGCTTCAGACTTTGAACCACAAGTGACTCATGCAAACACATAACGATCATGCAGAAAATGGCAAGGCTGAGAGTAGTGACAGTGATTATGTTGTTTTCAGAGGCAGCACTGTCTAGAGCCCAGGGCCATCACTGATAGATTTAGAAGTCCAAGGTGGGGCATCTGTGCCCACAGAGTCTCCCTGGCACTAGTTACGAGGCAGGATTTGGAGTATTGTTCAAGGATTCATGTTTGGTCTCCACTCTGTGAATATTCTGTAAAAGATCAAATATGATTTTAACAAAATTTTGTCTGACTGTAATAGACAGAGCTAATTTTTGTAATTGAGACCTTTTTGCCATTGAGAATATGATTAATACTCTGTTTTGTGAATAGGTAATTTGAGAGCCTTTTGGCTCTTACTGCCCAAAGTAGCCTGTGTTGCCTTTACGTGCCTTCAAGATCAGCCCCAACCTGCTAGATACTGACCCTACTGTTTGAATACTTTGTTTCAGGCCTGGTTAGGATTAGCTCTGCCTCTAGAGCTTTGTGAAGCTACCCACAGATGTGTACCATGTATTCAGTTCTTCCATATTGCTTCAGTTTTCCCAGCTAATAAGCAGCAGACCTGGGATTTATTTAGACTTTGTGACTCCAAAGTCGTTGCTCCTAATCATCACCTCCTACTGACTTTAGCTACATCTCACAGATGGGAATGGTCCCTTTGAAGGTGAGTGGCCTCCTCGAGACTCTTCCAAATCACGTCATTATATAGTCTCCGTATAATCTGACAGACTACCACCTACTGACAATAGCATTCATGTTGATTAGCAAGCTATACTATTAAAACTTCTTCTAATATCATCCACATTAATTATCCTGCACCTTTCACTTCATTAATGTACCCCTCATATCTTAGCACTTGCCCTATATAAGTGTATCTTTTACTAACTTCCTCTCCCCAGAAAGAACAGAATTGTCCTGGCATCCTCTTCAGCCTGGGTCCCACCAATGGAATTACCGCTCCTTCCACTTCCTGCCATCTCAAACTCCTGGTATACTTTCTCAGGGCTCAGGTTGGTCCTCTATCAATCCATACAACTGGAATAATGTAACACTTTATAGTTCATCTAGAATTCCATGTCTTAACTTGGGTGATTAACAAAGGAACAATTAGAGAAAGCTAATTGAATTGGAAAAAGATAATGACTCCAGAATTCCTGACTCCAGACTTCATGGGCACTCCAGTAAGTGATTTTTCCATATTTTTTGCAGCCCCACATTTTCCTCTCTTCTGATTCCAGAATTGTTTTTGAAATGGTAGCTGTCTTTGTGAAAAGAATAAACCTTTAAAGGTGCAGAAGGATATTTGATGAGGCTGTTTTAACTGAATAAAAGCTTACCACAAATACAATTTACTTACTTTATGCACTTAATTCTGTATGAAATTCATAGGTAGGAGGCATATTTTATAAAAGCAGAATCTTGCTGGGTTGATGAATCTTGCTGGTTTCCTAACAGAAAAAAATGGGTGTCTCACTTGAAATACATAAGCTTTGAAAATTCTCCAAATCATTTCTCCTTTTTTTAAACATTCAGATTGAAAGATGAGATGGAGACAGGAGTGCTGTTGATGATCAAATGAACAACCATTGCAAGCATTCTCAGTAGATAGAGCTCATCCTGAAAGTCATTAAACACATAAATGCTGGAAGAGAACATCAGTGTCATGTTTCATTGCTCCAACAACACATAGAAGGAAGAGCAAAGTATTTTTTAAAAACTTGATACCCAAATTGTTTGTTTCAGCATTTCCATTTTACCCTTCATTACCTTTTGTTTCAGAGACAAAAAGTTGAAAATCATGATAGAAAATTGCAGATGTTTTCCAATAGCTCATTATTATAAATATGGATGAAATTCATAATAAAAATATTTTTCATTTTTTCTCCTGCTGGTGCAACTAAAACTATCCAAGCAGATGATTAGTTAATAAAGTAAAGAGCAATGTATACAGTCAGTTCATAGCAGGCTACAGGTACCAAGGAGGATGAATCAAAAGGGTTTGAAAACAGTGACAGGAGGAGGTTGTCAAGTGAAACTCTGAGCTGTAAAAATCAACGCTCATAAACAGACTAAGCATCCATAAAAGTAGCCCATTGTGCAAAATGGCTTATGAGTGTTGCCTCTGAGAACTTGTGGCTGTAAAGACCTACTTGTGTTTTCTGAAAGTTGTGCTTATAATCAATTCCACCAAAATATAAGTTGCCCAGAAGAGAGAATGTCATGACTGATAAAAACAGCAGAAGGGTGTGCATGGGGAAGAATTTGCCAAGTATCCAAAGCAGTCTCCAGAGAAGCTGGGTTGACTTCAATGGCCAGTTTCAGTTATCTAGCCAGAGACTTCCCTAGAGTAATGCAATATAGGTGGTCAAAGCCTGATAGACCCATCTTTTAAGGACATCTGATTCTTTTCTTATTCTGTGCTCAGGAATAGACTTTCTGATCGACATTTATTATCTACAGCGAAATGGGAAGTTATGTCTTAAGTTAACAGTCAGGATCTGTTGCTTTGTCAAATATAGATTCGAGCATAAACTGGCAAACTGATGCATAAACTAGTCTTTTAAGATTTTTGGTTTATGCAAATCAACTTCTACATCCTGTTTATTTCTTGGCAAACTGGTAAGCATTTGTTTTTTGAATCTGTCAAGCTGTAAACTAGACACTGAGGTAGTGCTTCCACCAAAGACTGCCTACTCATGAAACTCTACAAAGACGCTGGCTTCAATATCTTTTTCTTGCCCCAATGAGTATTATAGCTATTCAATTGGTCTATGTTTCCAACCTGGAAAGACACAGGAGTCCAAATTAGGATGAAATTTACTACTGTAAACTTATACTCCAATCTTCATACAAAGAAGTATTATATATTTAGGACTAAAATTATCACTGTAGAAACAAAACATTTTATAAGTACTATCATTTTCCTTCATAATCCTTTCAAAACAAGAAGGAATAAATAATTATAAATTTTAAATGAGAGCTGGGAATTCTAAATAGTACATTTTACACTTGGCTATTCACCTTAGCAGACTAATATTAGAACAGAGTTTTGACTTTTTTTTAAATTTTCAAGTGGGAGTCTTATAATTCTTTCAGTTCTTTATCCCACATAAAATTATGAACTATCCACTTTTTATTCTTATATTACTCTAAATTTACCCAACAACATTAGTTATGCTCTTGCATATCACTTCTAAGCGCTGAAAATATGTTAAATGAGTCTCCACTCCAGTGGTCATTTGGACATTTTATTCTAGGGGGAGTGAGACACAAGTAGTAAATGAGTAAACAAGGTGATTTTAGGGCTATGAAATAAGATAAAACAGGATAATATAATTCATGATTGTGTGTGTGTGTGTGTGTGTGTGTGTGTGTACGTGTGTTGGGGATGTTTGTTTAGAGTGGATTCTTAGAAAAGGCCTCCATGTAAAAGTGTCATTTGAGCCGAAATCATGGAAGAGTCAGGCAGGGAGCTGAGGTGGGTTGGGGAGCATCATAGGTAGATGGAAAAGAACAGGCAAATCTCCAGAGGTGGGAGCAGAGTTGATATGTGGCTGTGTGGCAGACAGACAACTCAGGCGCCTCCCTGTGACTGCCTCTTTCTTGTGTTCACACCTTTGGATAATTCCTTTCTCTTGTGTGTATTATCTGTGACTTACTTCTAACCAATAAAATATGGCAAAAGTGTGAGAGGTCACTTCCATGATTATTTTTTGTAATATAAGATCTTATCTTGTTATCCAAGTCACTCCAGTCTCTCTGTCCCTCTCTCTCTCTCTGTTGTTGGTTTTGAAAAAGTCACAGCCCGAAGAAACCAAATGCTCCCAAAAAAAACACACTAGTGAGAAAACAGATACCTCCTTAGTTGAGCCTTCAGATGAGAATTCAGCCCTGGACAACCACTTGATTTCATTCTATGGGACTCTAAGCACAGTCTTAGAGTCCCAACCCATGGAAACTATGAGATAATAGATGTGTTATCCTAGGTTGTAAGTTTGTAATGATTTGTTACAAAGCATAGAAAACTAATACATAGCCTGACAGTTAGAATACACATTTGGCTGGAGGGTAACAATCCAAGAGGAGAGTGGGTACATATGAGGTGATGTAGAAGGGTGACTACATAGAACCTTTAGCCATGAAAAGGAAATTAGATTTTATTACAAGCATGTTGCAAAATCATTGGGGAGATTTAAGCAAGAAAGTGGCATGATTTTTATGATGTGTTTAAACGTTTCCTGGCTACTTGTGAAAGATGGGCTATAGGAGGCCCAGAGTGGACAGGAAGACTTCTCAGTAGGCAGCTGCATTCATTAGACAAGGTGAGAGAATGAGGTGGCTCAGATTAGGGTAGAAGTGAAGTATGGTGAAAAAAAAGCCAGGAAAAATTTCAATGCAGCTACCAAATCCTAGACATTTGGATTTAGCAACTAGAAGGACAGTGATTTCTTTACTACAATGGAGAATTCTGAAAGAGGGTAAGTTGGGTTTCTAAGCTGGAACAGAGAGAGAGAAAATCCAGAACGTTGACATGTTAAATTAAGAAGTCTATGAGAGGGGCACCTGAGTGACTCGGTTGGCTCAGGTCATGATCTCATGGTTCGTGAGTTTGAGCCTCACATCAGGCTCACTGCTGTCAGCTTGTCAGTACAGAACCCACTTCGGATCATCTGTCCCCCTCCCCCTGCTTCTCCCCCACTTGCACTCTCCAAAAAATAAATAAATATTTTTAAAAAGAGGTCCATGACATATTCTAGAGGAAGAGGTCAGGGATGCTATTGAACAAACAGGTCTGGAACTCAGTATTAGTGATATATATTTGGAAGAAAATGAAATACTGATTGCAATTAAAATCAAGAATGGGATGAAAATCATCAAAGAAGGAAGTGTTAGCCGGCTATGTAATAAGAAAGGAATTAAATAAATACATAAACTTTCTGTTGATACTGAATAGAGAACTGTGCTTTGTCAACATTTATACCAGTAGGCTATTATCACTATGTTCCACAACATTCATAAAATACATATTTAATGTGCACTTAGTATTTACTTGGAATTTTGAGAATGGGAGTAATATGATAAAGTAAAACCAAGGTTGGCTAAAGTTCTACTGCAGCCTTCTTTGTGGGGAGCTCCTACCTGGGGTGAGATTTCACATTTCCCTCTCACCCCTACCCTGTTTCTATTTGAGCCATTGATTCAGTCCCAGTGAACTGACTCTGCTCACCTACCTTCACTCTTTACTGGTTTTATGTGGTCTCTTTGCTTCTAGCCTTCCAGCCATTAGTCATGTTTGTTTAAATAGCAATATTAATTTAGTAGTTAAAAATGATTGCTTTCAAAATAAAATTACCTAATGGGATACATTTAAACTATACCCTCTCTTACACTAGTTGTAGTGATGTTAACCCATGACAGCAAAGGATTATGGTAACAGAATCAAATAAACTGATAATAATAAACTAAGGTTATACAAAGGTGTGATTTGGTTAAAGGAAACAGAGATAATCCCCCACTAGGTTTTTACTGTAGGATTTCTCACTTCTCAAGAGTGACTTATCTTTCTTTCATGAGCCAAAAAAACCTGGAGCTTGCAAGTGCCTCAGGCAAGTGAGTTTGAAGGTCTTCCTCAAGACTGAATGAAAGATAATAATCAAAATCTAGGTCAAGATACTATTTATTCTATAGAGAATTGTTTAAGCTAATGCTTTAAATTTAAGTCAGAACACATTTTAATACATGATTCATACGATGCCTATCAGATATTCTTAATGACTGCACACATTGTAATCTCATTCGGACTGTTTTACTTTGAGGAATTTTCTAACATCAAGTAGTACAGCTATTAAATTATCATTACAAAGATATCAAACTTCCTTCATTGCATCTAACTATTTCTCAAGACACAGGTGTGCAGTATGAGTCTGAAAGGTTTAGAAACTTCAATATAGTTTTCAGAGAGAGAATGAAAACAAAGGGTTTGTAGCAAAAAAGAGAGTGCGAGAGAGAATGAAACAGAATAGAAAAAGTGGAAAGGAAAAGGGATCTAGTCTGATCCATGACAAGAAAAGTTTACTTTTGGAGAACGAGAAGGAAGCCATTGCTAGTTATCATCAGCAATAGCACAGGCATAACCATAACCATAAAATAGAAGAAATGAAAAAAATTTGAGAAGGATACAAGAAAAATTTTTAAAGTGGTAAAAAATTGGTGGGGAATAAAAATAATTATCCATCATACATACTTTTCTTTGTTTTTTGAGAGAGAGAGAGGAGAGAGAGAGAGAGAGAGAGAGCAAGTAGGAAGGGGCAGAGAGAGGGAGATACAGAATCTTAAGCAGGCTCCATGCTTAGCACAGAGCCTTAGCACATGGGGCTTGATCTCACAACCGTGAGATCATGACCTGAGCCAAAATCAAGAGTCTAATGCTTAACTGACTGTGCCCTGATTCACCATACATACTTTTCTATGGGAGAAATTAAGCTATATTGCATATGCTCTACATTTCAACGAAAGCATTCTAGTTTGTACTATATACCAAGTGAACACTGGCATGTAAGAGTATGTAAATGTAAATGTATGTTAATATAAACACTAAGTACTTTACTCTGAAAGTTTCCTCATATTACCAATTCATTCATAGAGTTGGTTATGAATTCTGGTTCCATATGAAGAAGTATACATCATAGCTTGAATGAGATTAGGATAAAGTCAAAGTGAGTACCAAAAAATTCAGAGATAGCTAGATACCTTGTTAATATCAAGAAAATAAGAAAACAGATCAAAATTGCACTCTCTGGCTGAGGACTTCATATAACAACCGGACTATCTGGAAGAAAACAATAAAGTGTTAAAAGAGGTAGAAATAGCGTGTTTGAGTTCTATTAAAATAAGAGTTATCACTTGCATACTCTGAAGTCTACAGATGCTAAGGAGGTGGATTGGAGAACTAGGGTTCTGAACTGTGGGATGAGGGAGTTATTTACAGTAAAGTTCACATACTCAGCAGTGAACTTGGAAGAGAAGGCCTCTTCTGATTAGCCCCTGAAAACAAGGAGACTGAAGTATGGCAGTGGTAACTGGCTAGTGGTCTATAGGGAGGTCAGATCGCATGAAGGAGCAAAGGATTAATGACAGCAAGGCCAGGTTTCTGATTCTGTTTTATGACCCCAAATTTCACTGAACTTCCAGTCAACTTTCTCATAAAATGATGACTAATGGTCACAAGGAGGTTAGATGGGTAAGAATTCTTAGTTGCTAAAGAATTTCCATAACTGCCAGTGGCTCACTGGAAGTTTTCTAGGCAAATGGGAAATCATCCAGTCCAAATTACAATTGAAGGATTGAGGTCCAAAGAGATGAAATGATCATCCAGCCAAAAGTGAAGGCAGAATAACACCGGTCAACCAACTCTAAAAAAGTCAGGCCTTTCTCCAACACACTACAATAAAGGCACAGTGTCATCTCTCCTTCAGAGACAAGATGGATTACTGAAATTTACAAGTAAGCCCTGAACTTCCTTTTCAGCTAAAATGTCCAACTTTCCTCTGGCAAAATCAGAGTAAATCACAGAGAAATAATAGAACTCAAATGATTTAAGTTTCATCTCCTTTTATTTCCTCTTTGATTTCTTATGGAGTTGCAAATGAGCAATGAAAGGGCCAAAAGTAAGAAAGGAGAAAAAGAAAAGGATATAGAAAATCCACAAAGTGATTAGTCAGCCCCAACGTAGCTGGGGATTAATACTAACATATTTATTTGGTATAGATTAAAAGCCCTCACTATGTTCTAAAATATCAAAGAACCTAAGTGAATCTGGACCTGGCAGAACAATTTCTCTGGAATATAATGACTTGCCAGTTTCTCCCAAAATCCATTGAAGCTTATTATACGAAACTGAGGCACTATTCCTCCTATCACTAAAGGTATAATTGTAACTGAAAATATAAATGGCCTACTGGTGAGACGTTCCTGAGCATCATTTGCTTGCTTTCTCATCTTCTGCACTGGACAAGTACAGGAAGGAAACAGAAGATCTTTAGATGCAGTAGAGGAAGAGAGTATTCCTTTGCACTTCTGAGCACATGCACACACATACAGCACACTCCTGAGGAGTAATCAGGCAGTTTCTTTATGAAGAGTTGTCATTCAATCCACACCAAACTATACAAATGTCAAAGGGTCAAAGTCCTGGAGAGTGTTTTCCTGAGGTGGCTAAGCTTACCTCCACCACCTTTCCTGGGCTCACAGCCTCATTTATGGTGTGCTAGAAAGCCTCTGTAGCCAGTGAGTCCATCCTCCTGGATTCTATTTTATCTCAGCTTCCCAATCCCAGATGATCCCAGTCCTTTGGTCTCTAAAACCATTTTTTCTCATCCTTCCAGGTGACTGTTCCCTTGACCCACGCTCTACCCATAGTTATGTCATTTTCTCCCACCTTATTTCCCTTGCTAGTAGTGAGTAGGAGAAATTTTCTAAATTTGAGATCAATGAACAGAGGGAGCTAAGGAAGAGGAAGACATCCCCATAAAGGTCTGGCCTAAAGGCAGAATATCTAAAAAATCACCCTACCTCCCTACAAAGGTGAATCTTCTGGTGGATCATCTCCTGTATCTTTGAGTATGTCCTTCCTGGCTGTTTTGGGTGCAGATTCTAGGAAGGATGGGCAGAATATAAGAGTAGAAAGTCAATTATTCCCCTCAAACAATCCATTTTTGAGGTGTTGCTGCATGAATTTAAGTTCTCTTTGTTGAAAACCTCTATGTATCAGTTTATTAGGATGGTGTTGTATAAGTTGGTATCAACTCCATTAGTAAAAAGAAAGATACCAGATCTTATTTGCCTTGAAGATATGGTAAAGTTAAATACCCCTTATTCAGACCCCCTCGGGAACACGAGGTCAAAGACACCACTGTGTATTTCAGGCTTCCAAGGGGAGGAGGTGCAAAGTGGGGGCTGAAATTCAGCCCATTTCCACTTCCCTTCTGTGGGCCCTAAACAGGGCTGCAATCCCTGAAGGGAGGATGACTTCTTTATAATTCCTTTCTCTTTTGGTAGTGCCTGAACCTGGGAAATTACTTTTCTTTATTTTTTTCTCTCTAAAGGAGAAGCTAGGTTTGATCACTTAACAAGTGTACAGTGTATGGAAGGTGCAAGATTAGTAACTTAGTTCAGACATTAGGAGTAAAGAGGCTGAGTGAGATCAACAGCAAGGGTTTTAAAAAGTCCCTCATCACCTCAGTAGGAATAAACATGGAATGGATGCTCGCTGTGAACCAGGCACCGCCCTGAGCACTTTTTCATGTCATATATCATAAGATATCTTCAAGAACTTAATGAGAGAGCTGCCATTATTATTTCCTCTTTTAGAGGTGAGATCATGCAGCCATTGCATTTTACTCAAAGTTTGGTTGCCCAGTCTCAGAAGAGATTATATTTGTTTATTTGTTTTTAAGACTAACACTGTAAAAAATAGTATCTTGCTGCCATGAAATGGTGGTACCATGGTGAGGATCAAAAAGTCATTTATTTTATGACAAGTTATGAAATAAATGACACTCTTGGCTCTTTATGTTTTTCATAAGTGTCCTACCTTTACCATTTTGTGCTTTTCTGGGGGGCACCTAAAGTGTACTACATGTGCATATTTTAGACACCTTGAGTGCATATCAAACATAAAACACAACATGACATTCTTAGAACAGAGATGCTTGCAGATCAGTTATCCATTATTACCTTTGCCCTTTTAATCCAAATTCCTTCTTCTAGTTCCATGCTGAGAAGTGTGGTACTTAAAAGATAACTTTACCTATCAAGTATTTATTATATTTATCTTTTCACTTCCATTCTTCTAGTTTAAAATAAATATTCTCACATATTTTTTTTCTTTCTAGGGTTGTGATAATTAATTTTATGTATCAACCTGATTAGGCCACAGTGCCCCCATATTTGGTCAAACACCAGTCTAGGTATTGCTGTGAAGGTATTTTTTTAGGTGAGATTAATGTTTAAATCGGTAATCTTTGAGTAAAGAACATAAGTGAGAAGACTGAAGTCCCTGGAGGAAGAAGGAATTCTGCCTCTGGTCTGCCTTAGGACTTGAGCTGCACCATCAACTCTTCCCTGGCTCTCCAGCCTTCTGGCCTGCCCTGTGGAATCCCCCACAATTGTAGGAGCCAAGAAATCTCCTCAAAATAAATCTATCTCTGTCCTTCTGTCTCTCCCTCTTTCTCTCTCTATACACACACACACACACACACACACACACACACACACACCCTAGGGGTTCTATTTCTCTAGAGAACACTGACTAACACAGGTTTTCAGCTCTGGCCTGGTACATATGCTGTCATGTTATTGCTTACTCTTGCTTTCATTAAGACGACCACTAAAATTCCAATGGAGGCCATGTCCACATTTCTTATAAGTTGTGTGAATATAAGCATCTCTTATTAATTGCTGTTGATTAGCCAAAAGGCAAATATTTAATTAAACCTTGCGAGATAATAAAATTGCACATGAATTATCTATCTAAGAGCACACAGGTCTGTACATTTCATTAAGATGGTTTAACTAATAATCATGTCTCTTACACCCAGTCTTTGTTTGAGCAGGATGATTGTTTTCTGTTTTGTTTTGTTTTTTTCCTAAAGTTCCCTAGAGAGACAGTGCTGTTTTTTCCTAAAGTCATCTTTGTTGATTTGTATTTACTTTGCTTCTTATCTATGTCCCATTAGAAGCTCTGCTGATCACATCACAGATGAACACTTTTGTTTATTATACTTGAAACTGTATACTCAAGAGAAATCATTGACCGGATTGAATGATAATGAATCCTCATAAGAGAAAAGATTTAGCTGGCAGTGAAAGCAGAACTCAGTCTTCCATTGGTCTTCCTACATATTTCTATTTCCTAGGGATTTCCTTGGTGTGAAAGAAATCCACAGAACAAGGGGGTAACTCTGATATTGGTTAAATAGGCTCTAAAAGTTCACTTCAAGTAAGACACAGACTTTTATTTGGTTACGTAAAGAAGCAGTAAAAATCTGAATATCTCTGATGTGCCTGACGAGGACTGAGCTGCCAGAACTTTAATACAGGGCCTGGCAGATTGTTCCTAAAGGGACAAGGCAGGAAGCTCCCAGAGTAGTTGTCAAGGCCGAGCCACCAACCACGAAGGCCAAACCTTGTGAAAAATAAAAATAAGGATA
Organism: Lynx canadensis; assembly: GCF_007474595.2. Taxonomy (NCBI): domain Eukaryota; kingdom Metazoa; phylum Chordata; class Mammalia; order Carnivora; family Felidae; genus Lynx; species Lynx canadensis. The sequence goes on along the minus strand of NC_044306.2, from coordinate 80,469,927 downwards.
CTTCCACTCAAAAAATGCTGAAATTATGTCTTTCCCTTTTTAAATTATTTTTAAATGTTCATTTATTCTTTTTTTTTTTTAATGTTCATTTATTCTTGAGAGAGAGAGAGGAAAGCAGAGAGAGAGGGAGAAACAGAATCCAAACCAGGCTCTAGGCCTCTGAGCCATCAGCACAGAGCCTGACATGGGGCTGGAACTCTTAAGAGATCCATGAGATCATGACCTGAGCTGAAGTCAGACCCTTAACTGACTGAGACACCCAGGCACCCCCCCCCCGCCTTTTTTTTCAATTAACTGTCCTTTCTTTTATAATGGTGACAGTTAATAATAGCATACGTGTATGTGTTTTTAATGGTCTCACTTTGCAGTAAAAAGTTTGAAGCTCTATGTTGGATCTACTCAGTCTTTTAAAAAATATTTCAAAATTTTCTGTCAGAAAATCCACATGCCTTCGGAAATGCTGGCCTACATACAAGTTTCTTGCTTCTGTTTCTTGCCACAGTCTCCGAATTCTAGTTACTCCTCTGATGTTGCAAGAGTGTATTTCTGTGCAACGGAGAACGCATGATTGTTTGTCATCTCTATGGTTCAGGGCGTTGATCTCTGTGACCAGATGGCAGTACTGAAGTGCTTGCCACAAAGTTGTTAAAGATGTGCTCCTTTAATGAAACGGAGCTGGAACAAGTCAGGAAATGGCACACACATTTCCCTGGCACAGTGGCTGCTTCTCATCTAAATGAGACTGCTAGGAAAACCTAGACTATGCACTACTATAGATCGGCTGTAAGGGTTCTTTACGCAAGGGCCAGCATCTAGGGCTCTGCAGAGTGAGGAGAATTAAACCACTAACTAGGCTGAAAAATACCCTGCTAAGGCTCTGAGGCATTAGTCTGGATAAGTACAGGCATAATCCATTTTGTTCACTCTCACAAGGAGTTACTTTATATTGTCATTCTCTAAATATGCATGTTGCTCCAATTGTATTAGTAATAAAGAAGTCTTCTTATATAAAGATAGCACAGAATATTTAAAATTAATTTGTGCATAGGATTCAAAGAATTGCCTATTAGAATAACGCTGAGGAGAAAAAGACCACCTAAAATTAAAATTGTTCTACTTACAAAATTTAAATGATTTAAAAAATCATTCACCACGATCAAGAGAAATTTATTCCTGGGTTGCAGAGTGGTTCAGTGTTGACAAGTCAATCAACCTGATACACCACATTAATAAAAGAAAGGAAAAGAGGGGCGCCTGGGTGGCGCAGTCGGTTAAGCGTCCGACTTCAGCCAGGTCACGATCTCGCGGTCCGTGAGTTCGAGCCCCGCGTCAGGCTCTGGGCTGATGGCTCAGAGCCTGGAGCCTGTTTCCGATTCTGTGTCTCCCTCTCTCTCTGCCCCTCCCCCGCTCATGCTCTGTCTCTCTCTGTCCCAAAAATAAATAAACGTTGAAAAAAAAAATTTAAAAAAAAAATAAAAAAAAAAAAGAAAGGAAAAGAACCATATGATCATTTCAATAGATGCATTTGACAAAGTACAACATCCATTCATGATCAAACCCTCAGCAAAGTAGGTTTAGAGGCATTTGTCTTCACTGACTTCTTTTGCTTAGCATAATACTCTCTAGCTCCATCCATGTCCTTGCAAAAGGCAAGATTTTGTTCCTTTTTCCGGCTGAATAATATTCCACTGTGTATATATCCCACCTCTTCTTTACCCATTCATCATTCGAGGGACACTTGGGCTGTTTCCATAATTTGACTATTGTAGATAATGCTGCTGTAAACATCGGGGTGCATGTATCCGTTTGGATTCGTGTTTTTGTATTCTTTGGCTAGATACCTAGTAGTGCAATTGCTGGATCATAGGGTAGTTCTATTTTTAACTTTCTGAGGAACCTCCATACCCTTTTCTAATGTGACTGCACCAGTTTACATTCCCACCAGCAGCGCAAGAGTGTTTCCCTTTCTCCACATCCTCCCCAACACCTGTTGTTTCTTGTGTTGTTGGTTTTAGCCATTCTGACGGGTATGAGGTGGTATCTCACCATGGGGCCGATTTGTATTTCTCTGTTGATGAGTGATATTGAACATCTTTTTGTGTGTCTGTTAGCCATCTGTATGCCTTCTTTGGAAAAATGTCTGTTCATGTCTTATGCCCATTTCTTAACTGGATTATTTATTTGGGAGTATCGAGTTTGATACGGTCTTTATATATTTTAGATACTAATCCTTTATCAGATATGTCATTTTCAAATATATTCTCCCATTCCATAAGTTGTCTTTTAGTTTTGTTGATTGTTTCCTTCACTGTGAAGATTTTTATTTTGATGAAGTCCCAATAGTTTATGTGTGCTTTTGTTTCTTTTGTTGCAGGAACATTTCTAGAAACAAGTTGTTATGAGCAATGATAAAGGGGTTACTTCCCGTGTTCTCTTCTAGGATTTTTATTGTTTCAAGTCTCACATTTAGGTCTTTAATCTATTTGAAATTTATTTTTGTTTATGGTGTAAGAAAGTGGTTCAATTTCATTCTTTTGCATGTTGCTGTCCAGTTTTCCCAACACCGTTTGTTGAAGACACTGTTTTTTTTTCCATTGAATATTCTTTCCTGCTTTGTTGAAGATTAATTGATCATATAGTTGTAGGTTCCTTTCTGGGTTTTCTATTCTGTTTTATTGATCTATGTGTCTACTTTGGTGCCAGTACCATATTATTTTGATCACTACAGCTTTGTAATATACTTTAAGTTTGGAATTGTGATGCCTCCAGCTTTTCTTTTGTTTTACAAGGTTGCTGTGGCTATCCAGGGTCATTTGTGGTTCCATACAAATTTTAGGACTGTTTGTTTTAACTTTGTGAAAAATGCTGTTGATATTTTGATGGAGATTGAATTAAATGTGTAGATTGCTTTGTGTAATATAGACACGTTAACAATATTTGTTCTTCCAATCCATGAGAATGGAATGTCTTTCCGTTTCTTTGTGTCATCTTCAATTTCTTTCATAAGTGTTTTATAGTTTTCAGAGTACATGTCTTTTCCCTCTTTGGTTAGGTTTATTCCTAGTTGTCTTATTGTTTTAATAAGAATGGGATTGATTCCTTAATTTCTCTTTCTGCTGCTTCATTATTGGTGTGTAGAACTGAAATAGATTTCTGTCTGTTAATTTTGTATCCTGCAACTAAATTTGTTTATCAGCTCTAGCAGTTTTCCGGTGGAGTCTTTTGGGTTTTATATAGAAAGTATCATGTCATCTGCAAATAGTGAAAGTTTTAATTCTCCAATCAGGATACTTTTTATTTCTTTTTGTTGTCTGATTGCTGTGGCTAGGACCACAAACTCAATACTCCCAAATAAATAATCCAGTTAAGAAATGGGCATAAGACATGAACAGACATTTTTCCAAAGAAGGCATACAGATGGCTAACAGACACACAAAAAGATGTTCAATATCACTCATCAACAGAGAAATACAAATCGGCCCCATGGTGAGATACCACCTCATACCCGTCAGAATGGCTAAAACCAACAACACAAGAAACAACAGGTGTTGGGGAGGATGTGGAGAAAGGGAAACACTCTTGCGCTGCTGGTGGGAATGTAAACTGGTGCAGTCACATTAGAAAAGGGTATGGAGGTTCCTCAGAAAGTTAAAAATAGAACTACCCTATGATCCAGCAATTGCACTACTAGGTATCTAGCCAAAGAATACAAAAACACGAATCCAAACGGATACATGCACCCCGATGTTTACAGCAGCATTATCTACAATAGTCAAATTATGGAAACAGCCCAAGTGTCCCTCGAATGATGAATGGGTAAAGAAGAGGTGGGATATATACACAGTGGAATATTATTCAGCCGGAAAAAGGAACAAAATCTTGCCTTTTGCAAGGACATGGATGGAGCTAGAGAGTATTATGCTAAGCAAAAGAAGTCAGAGAAAGACAAATATATATGATTTCACTCATATGTGGAATTTAAGAAACAAAACAAATGAGTAAAGGGGTGGGGGGGGGGAAGAGAGAGGCAAACCAAGAAACAGACTCTTAACTATAGAGAACAAACTGATGGTTGGTGGGTAGGGGGAAGGTTAAATAGGTGATGGAGATTAAGAAGTGCAATTTGTTGGGGCACCTGAGTGGCTCAGTCAGTTGAGTGTCTGACTTCGGCTCAGGTCATGATCTCACGGTTCGTGGGCTTGAGCCCTGCATCAGGCTCTGTGCTGACAGCTCAGAGCCTGCAGCCTGTTTCAGATTCTGTGTCTCCCTCTCTCTCTGCCCTTCCCCCACTCGCGCTTTGTCTCCCTCTGTCGCAAAAATAAATAACATTAAAAAAAAAAGAAGTGCAATTTGTTGTGGTGAACATTGGGGATTGAATGAAGTGTTGAATCACTATATTGTACCCCTGAAACTAATATTACACTGTACGTTAATTAGCTAGAATTTAAATAAAAACTTTTTAAAAATTACTGAAATTTTTAAAAAGCTACCAATTTTATAGGTGTGTTGTTTATACTGACTACCTCAGATTTACCTCACTAATTTACACTATATGATTAAAATGCGTAACATAATATTTTTGTTGTCACCATTGTAACATCCTTGTGATTGACTCATCCATTCACTCATTCATTCATCTTTAAGTTTCTTGTATGGGCTAGGCAGTGTGCTGGGTACTGGGAACACATAATCAAATGAGTGTAATCTAATAATTAATAAAAAGTAGTAAGTTCTATGTCCAGAGCAAGCTCAGATAGCTGAGAGCTTATATTCATGGCCAGGCTGATAATCCACAAAAAGAAACCAACCCTAACCATTACCTTCTGTTTGCCTTTCTCTGCATCTGTATTAGGCACACACACCTTTGACTACTAAGATGATAGTTTCCATTCCTTTATTTCTTGCCTCCTCCAAAGCATGTTAAGTTTGAAATCCTGAGAAATTCTGGCTGATTTAAAACATGGAGCTTACTAGAGAAATCGTGATTTACTGGTACTGCTGAAACACGATTCATTGATTTAAGATCTGCAGAGAACCTACTGCTAAAGTATCTGTTTCTTATCTGAAAAGGAAACTCAAAGCAACCATAGTTGTTGCAAATATACAAACATATAAATAGTGGCTTAGATGCAATTTTGGAGTGAAGGCTGGAGAGAGATGGATGCAAATGCTTGGGCAATTGCAACAGTGGGGTGAAGGCAGAGGAGAGCTGGTTTAAGCACAACCCTAAAACTGCTACTGGGACAGAGGACCAGAGAGTAAGCCTGAATGAAACCTGGGACCAGTTGAGAGCCTCTCAAGTTCAATGCAGAGATTTTAATTCCTGTGTGCCGTTATTTAGACTGAAAATGGAAACGTGCAACTGTGAGGCAGATCTCATCCATGCATAATTGAAACACCCAAGGGTAAAACAGTGAGGCACAATGGATGACATCTGATAAAAAGAGAGCAAGGAAAGAGAAGAAGTTCAAAACAAGATACAAGACCCTGGGGACCACAGAGAAGAATACCTGACATAGGCCAAATAATCTCAAATAAAAATATCCAAATTACCAGACAATGCAAATATAAAGACAAATGCACGGAAGAGACATGAGGATTAGGTAGGAGAAAATGCTTAGAATATGAAACATTCAAGGGATGAGTCACTGGTG